>NC_135239.1:210535589-211183922 GCF_051348905.1 Ranitomeya variabilis | reverse complement strand
TCTGAGCATCAGCGATCATCTAATCATCATGTATGAGATGTCCCAGCGGATGCAAATCTGCATCCCACAGATCACACCCTAAAACACTGACTTATACATGGCGTATGAATGTAGATTGCAAGAAAAAAGTCAAAGTACAATTCAAAAAGTGAAATGTACAGGAGCGCTGATTACAATGCAAAAGCTAACAATCCGAAAAGATGCAGCAGCGCCGTGCACGATCTGCATGTATGATTTGTGGATTCTGAATTGCACTTCTGCTACATTTCCAGAAGGCAGCAGATGCTGCGCACGATGCGGAGAGGGCGGAGCTCTGCTAGGTTCAATGCGGAGAGGGCAGAGCTCTGCTAGGTTCGATGCGGAGAGGGCAGAGCTCTGCTAGGTTCGATGCGGAGAGGGCAGAGCTCTGCTAGGTTCGATGCGGAGAGGGCAGAGCTCTGCTAGGTTCGATGCGGAGAGGGCAGAGCTCTGCTAGGTTCGATGCGGAGAGGGCAGAGCTCTGCTAGGTTCGATGCGGAGAGGGCAGAGCTCTGCTAGGTTCGATGCGGAGAGGGCAGAGCTCTGCTAGGTTCGATGCGGAGAGGGCAGAGCTCTGCTAGCCTCGATGCGGAGAGGGCAGAGCTCTGCTAGGTTCGATGCGGAGAGGGCAGAGCTCTGCTAGCTTCGATGCGGAGAGGGCAGGGCTCTGCTAGGTTCGATGCGGAGAGGGCAGAGCTCTGCTAGGTTCGATGCGGAGAGGGCAGAGCTCTGCTAGGTTCGATGCGGAGAGGGCAGAGCTCTGCTAGGTTCGATGCGGAGAGGGCAGAGCTCTGCTAGGTTCGATGCGGAGAGGGCAGAGCTCTGCTAGGTTCGATGCGGAGAGGGCAGAGCTCTGCTATGTTTGATGAGGAGAGGGCAGAGCTCTGCTAGGTTCGATGCGGAGAGGGCAGAGCTCTGCTAGGTTCGATGTGGAGAGGGCAGAGCTCTGCTACCTTCATACGGGTGAAATCAAACAGTCCCTCTGTCAGCAGATGGAGGGGAACTATCCCAATACACATGAGCACTACATGCAAAGCCATTCTAGAATCCAAAAAGTAGCCAGAGATGGCTGATAACAGGGAGCAATAGCTGGCATCCATCTGCACAGCAGTTGGAGCGAAGGCTGGCTTTAAATTGTGCCCTACTGACTAACTTTCTGAGAAGATTTATTGAAATGGTTAATTAGGTAGAAGGATGTTGGCTGGAAATAATAGTTTATTTTTCTCTGAGCATTTTCATGGGCTGTCAGAGTGGATTCTCGCTGTGCAATAGAGGACTATTGCAACACGCAGTGGGACGGCGTCTGCGGATCTAGAAAGAAGATCTGTAAATGTCAACAGTTTCCCTTAGAACAGTCCTAGCCCGGTATGGCCATGCTGCAGGTGAGCGCAGGGTCGGGGGACACAGCGCAGGTCACAATGGCTCCCGCTGCAGCAGAACACGGGGTTGGAATCATTAGACTTCTGGATGATTTATTGGTTTCTAGCAACTGATGACATTCTTTGTTATAAATTACAGTAATTTAAAGAGTATGCAGAGTTTTGCAACCATTTTTTAAATACTTCATTGCATCGAAAAACTTTACAAACTATAAAGAAAATGCTACAGATTTGCATCTACAGCCCCTATACTGATCTATGTGTTTCCATAGATACAGTACAAGCGTTGGGTGTAGTCGGATCCGATAGTCGTTTGTCATTTCCTTTCACCAGTCTGTAGCCCAGGAGACACATATCTTTGCACTGAAGCTGCATACACAAATAATATTAATAATAAAATAGTTTCTTTTTATAAATTAAGATGCAATGGACCAATAGAAACATATTGCACAAACTTCTATGTTCTTTCATCCACCCGCCCGGGTCACGTGTTTAGCCGTCACAGCCAAGGACATTGTCCCACAGATGGAGAATGTGACAGCGGGAAGGTCAGGAACTCGGCACTCCCAACATTTCATTATAAAAGAGTTGGACCCCTTACGTTCTGTTGGAAGACCCCGCAGAATCCCGGCCAGGAGCTGCCAGAATATCATCTTATTTGGAGAAGCTCCAGGAACCGTGATTTTGAGCTGGATTTGCCTTCGTTACTAGTTATCGCTGCCATCAAAGATGGAGCAATTAGTCAGAGATGAGTCCAATTAACAGAAGCAGCTGCATTAACGGCGCTAGCAAGGTTCACTCCACCGGGAAACAACTCTAAGCCGGGAAGTAAATGCTAATGGGGATGAAAAAAAACGTAAATCAAATTCTTCTGAGATTGCGGGAAAAAAATATCTACATGTATATATATGAAAATTTGTGATGTGGTAAAGCTGAAATTATTAATGGAAATCACCAAGAGCATGACGACTATGGCAGGTGACTGAAGTCGAGAAAGTTGCTGCCAAGAATCATTGTAGAATACAGACCTCAGGGATTCACAGTGATGTTCTCCGTTCATCCAAATTAAGTTCTCTCCTGAAATGAGCATTGTGTTCTGATATAGAGTTACAAACCCTCTTTATAGACATAGATATACAAATTATGTTCTATCTACCCACAGCCACCACAAGGGGAAGCACCTTATATACAGAGACAGAATCTCATCATGTATCTCAGTATACAGGGAGCTCCCCCTAGTGGTGGCTGCAGACAGGATCTTATCATGTATCTCTGTATACAGGGAGCTCCCCCTAGTGGTGGCTGCAGACAGGATCTTATCATGTATCTCTGTATACAGGGAGCTCCCCCTAGTGGTGACTGCAGACAGGATCTTATCATGTATCTCTGTATACAGGGAGCTCCCCCTAGTGGTGGCTGCAGACAGGATCTTATCATGTATCTCTGTATACAGGGAGCTCCCCCTAGTGGTGACTGCAGACAGGATCTTATCATGTATCTCTGTATACAGGAAGCTCCCTCTAGTGGTGGCTGCAGACAGAATCTTATCATGTATCTCTGTATACAGGGAGCTCCCCCTAGTGGTGGCTGCAGACAGGATCTTATCATGTATCTCTGTATACAGGAAGCTCCCTCTAGTGGTGACTGCAGACAGGATCTTATCATGTATCTCAGTATACAGGGAGCTCCCCCTAGTGGTGGCTGCAGGCAGAACTTCCTTGTGTATTTTTATATTCAAGCAACTTTGCATTAAAAAAAAACAAAAGAAAAAAAAAACATAACTCTAACAAATTCAAGATATATTAAAAAACTGAATCCATGACTAAAAGGGTGAAATTTAGTTTAAAGAAAGCATGTAAGTAGCTTAAAGAATAGAGCCGTAGAGGTGTGAAAATATGCCTTACTGTAATGGTTTAGTAGCAGCAAGGAATGTAAATATGAAGTATTATTCTGACGTTCGCGCTCCCCCCGACAGCATTTCAGCCTTAGAGACGGCCTTCAGAGGTGCTAGCTCTCGGTATGCGATCACCACGGCATGTCTTTCAAAACAGCAGACCCAAATATCTACGAGAGTCCACGGACATGCTCCTTCTATTAGGGGTCTCTTAAGTTTATTAACTGCGATGAATGTGTGTCAGCAAAAACGGTGCCGAGTGCTGGCAAGCCATAACTACCCAATGTGTCTTTTTGGGAAAAATGATCAATCTAGAAATATTGGAGCTTCTGCAGGGGCCGATGGCTGGACATTATAATTACACAGATCTAGATGGTATTGGATGCACGGTCGCTGCTATGACTGACATCTATTGTCTAGCTTGATGGGTTAATACTGGGCTTACTACGTGTCGTGTAATATCCTTGTGCCATTAATGAGGGGCACTAGAGGTGAGCGCCCACTCTGTGTGGGAGGGAAAGGCCACTTGTTATTCATTGCTGCCAGCCTGTAATCAATGCGGCACTTATCCTGGCACCGGCTGCAATCACTGAACATCGGCTCCACAATAACCAAGAAACAAAAGGACAGAGCAGTAGAGCCGGAGGCCGCTCAGTGCCCCATCCGGCAATCAGGCCCTCACCTCTCTGTTACCATCACTCACCGCAGCCTATAATAAAGCACAAAGAGCATTATTCCATCACCACTCACTGCGGGCATGTACGGCAGGCACAAGTGACAGGCAGGGCTGACAATGGCAGGAAGGACCAGGAACACAGGAGAAGAAGGGCCCCACGAATGAATCCAACCAGGGCCCATAAATAGCCGCATGATGTAAGAAAGGAAGGGCCCCACATATAGAAAGAAAGAGACACACATACATTACACAAAGAACCCTGTAAATACATCGTATAAGGGCCCCAATGGAACAGGAGACATCAGAAGAAGAGTCCCATACACACAAGGAAGGCATCACCCTACAGGAGACATCAGAGCAAGGAAGCCACCCAACAAGACATCAGAGGAAGGGTACCACCCTACAGGAGACATCAGAGCAAGGATGCCACCCAACAAGAGACATCAAAGGAAGGGTACCACCCTACAGGAGACATCAGAGCAAGGAAGCCACCCAACAAGACATCAGAGGAAGGGTACCACCCTACAGGAGACATCAGAGCAAGGATGCCACCCAACAAGAGACATCAGAGGGAGGGTACCACCCTACAGGAGACATCAGAGCAAGGATGCCACCCAACAAGAGACATCAGAGGGAGGGTACCACCCTACAGGAGACATCAGAGCAAGGATGCCACCCAACAAGAGACATCAGAGGAAGGGTACCACCCTACAGGAGACATCAGAGCAAGGAAGCCACCCAACAAGAGACATCAGAGGAAGGGTACCACCCTACAGGAGACATCAGAGCAAGGATGCCACCCAACAAGAGACATCAAAGGAAGGGTACCACCCTACAGGAGACATCAGAGCAAGGATGCCACCCAACAAGAGACATCAGAGGAAGGGTACCACCCTACAGGAGACATCAGAGCAAGGATGCCACCCAACAAGAGACATCAAAGGAAGGGTACCACCCTACAGGAGACATCAGAGCAAGGATGCCACCCAACAAGACATCAGAGGAAGGGTACCCCCCTACAGGAGACATCAGAGCAAGGAAGCCACCCAACAAGACATCAGAGGAAGGGTACCACCCTACAGGAGACATCAGAGCAAGGAAGCCACCCAACAAGACATCAGAGGAAGGGTACCACCCTACAGGAGACATCAGAGCAAGGAAGCCACCCAACAAGACATCAGAGGAAGGGTACCACCCTACAGGAGACATCAGAGCAAGGATGCCACCCAACAAGAGACATCAAAGGAAGGGTACCACCCTACAGGAGACATCAGAGCAAGGATGCCACCCAACAAGAGACATCAGAGGAAAGGTCCCACCCTACAGGAGACATCAGAGCAAGAATGCCACCCAACAAGAGACATCAAAGGAAGGGTACCACCCTACAGGAGACATCAGAGCAAGGATGCCACCCAACAAGAGACATCAGAGCAAGGATGCCACCCAACAAGAGACATCAGAGGAAAGGTCCCACCCTACAGGAGACATCAGAGCAAGAATGCCACCCAACAAGAGACATCAAAGGAAGGGTACCACCCTACAGGAGACATCAGAGCAAGGATGCCACCCAACAAGAGACATCAGAGCAAGGATGCCACCCAACAAGAGTCATCAGAGGAAGGGTACCACCCTACAGGAGACATCAGAGCAAGGATGCCACCCAACAAGATTCATCAGAGGAAGGGTACCACCCAACAGGAAACATCAGAGCAAGGATGCCACCCAACAAGAGACATCAGAGGAAGGGTACCACGCTACAGGAGACATCAGAGCAAGGATGCCACCCAACAAGAGACATCAGAGGAAGGGTACCACCGTACAGGAGACATCAGAACAAGGATGCCACCCAAAAGAGACATCAGAGGAAGGGTACCACCCTACAGGAGACATCAGAGCAAGGATGCCACCCAACAAGAGACATCAGAGGAAGGGTCCCACCCAACAGGAAACATCAGAGCAAGGATGCCACCCAAAAGAGACATCAGAGCAAGGATACCACCCAACAAGAGACATCAGAGGAAGGGTCCCACCCAACAGGAAACATCAGAGCAAGGATCACACATAATAGTAGACACTAGAGGAAAGGTGTAACAGGAATTACTAGAGGACGGTCCCACCCAACAAGAAACATCAGAGCAAGGGTGCCACCCAATAGTAGACACCAGAGCAAGGGTGTAACAGGAGTTACCAGAGGACGGGGCCCACCCAACAAGAGACTTCAGAGCAAGGGTGCCACCAAATAGGAGATACTAGAGGAAGGGTCCCACCCAACAGGATACATAAGAAGAAGGGTCTCACCCAACAGTAGATATAAGAAGGGTCCCACCCAACAGGAGACGCCAGAGGAAAGGTCCCACCCAACATGAGACACCAGAAGAAGTGTCCCACCTAACAGGAGACACCAGGGTCCCATCCAACAGGAGACACCAGACGACAGGTCCCACTCAACATGAGACAAAAGAGGAAGGGTCCAATAAGAGACACCAGAGGAAGGGTCCAAGAGGAGACAACAGAGGAACGATCCCACCCAACAGGAGGCACCAGACGAGTCCCATTAATGAAGTAATGGATCGCCTGCAGCCTGGAGAAGCAGATCTCCTGCCACTGATTTTGGATACCTACACCAGTAATGATTATAGAAGGATATTGACGTGTTCTCTATGGTGCATGATGTGCCCCCAGATACTACACTAATATTAGCTAATACATTGTAATCCCAGACACAGATTCATGGTCTGAAAAATCAGAGGACTCTATGAGGACTGGAAGTGAATTAACCCAGCAAAAGCTGACACCCACAAGGTCCGCAGAGCGTACGGTCAGCCATGTCCACACCTATCCTCTATGAGATCTCCCTGCGCTCCGAGACACGGCAGGATAATGGATTTCTAGACTGATTCTAAGAAAACGAACACTTCAAAGTCTCAAGAGAAAAACACATCAGGATTTCCTCAGCATTGACGCACGTGATTTCCTTCTGTTGCATGGAAACATATGTTCTCCTCATAAACGTGTGAGAAAAGAGGGAAATAACAGCCCCACGGCTCGTGGATACAAACAAGGAACATATGAGGCGTCTGCTCCACTGAAATGTAATCATTGGTTCTATTAAAGTTGCTTTTATTAATAAAGCCTGCAGTGTAAAGAATGGAGGTTTTCACTCTGGTTCCACTGGTATATCTAGGTGCATGTAAATAGTGTTCAAAGGGCTCATTAAATGTCTTTCGTGCTAAAAATAAATAAATAAAAAACAACAAGCATTTCTTGATTTTTCACTTAGGACACGACAGAAGCAGCTATATTGGCGTCCAGGGTATAACATCCAGCCCCATGGTCTCCTAGGGTATAACATCCAGCCCCATGGTCTCCTAGGGTATAACATCCGTCCCCATGGCCTCCTAGGGCATTACATCCAGCCCCATGGCTTCCCAGGGTATAACATCCGTCCCCATTGCCTCCTAGGGCATTACATCCAGCCCCATGGCCTCCCAGGGTATTACATCCGGCCCCATGGCTTCCCAGGGTATATCATCCAGCCCCATGGTCTCCTAGGGTATAACATCCGTCCCCATGGCCTCCCAGGGTATTACATCTGGCCCCATGGCCTCCCAGGGTATTACATCTGGCCCCATGGCTTCCCAGGGTATTACATCCGGCCCCATGGCTTCCCAGGGTATTACATCCGGCCCCATGGCTTCCCGGGTACAAAATCCGGCCCCATGGCCTCCCGGGGTATAACATCCAGCTCCATGGCCTCCCGGGGTATAACATCCAGCCCCATGGCTTCCCAGGGTATAACATCCGTCCCCATGGCCTCCCAGGGTATTACATCCGGCCCCATGGCCTCCCAGGGTATTACATCCGGCCCCATGGCCTCCCAGGGTATTACATCCGGCCCCATGGCCTCCCAGGGTATTACATCCGGCCCCATGGCTTCCCAGGGTATAACATCCGTCCCCATGGCCTCCCAGGGTATTACATCCGGCCCCATGGCCTCCCAGGGTATTACATCCGGCCCCATGGCCTCCCAGGGTATTACATCCGGCCCCATGGCCTCCCAGGGTATTACATCCGGCCCCATGGCTTCCCGGGGTATAACATCCGGCCCCATGGCCTCCCGGGGTAAAACATCCGTCCCCATGGCCTTCTAGGGCATAACATCCATCCCCAAGGCCACCCAGGGTATAACATCCGTTGCCATGGCCTCCCGGGGCATAACATCCGGCCCCATGGCCTCCTATCGTATAAAATCGGGCCCCATTGCCTCCTAGGGTATAACACCTGGCCGCATGGCCTCCCAGAGTAAAACATCCGGGCTCATGGCCTCCCAGGGTATAATCCGGCCCAATGGCCTCCTAGGGTATAACATCCGGCCCCATGGCCTCCTATCGTATAATATCGGGCCCCATTGCCTCCTAGGGTTTAACACCCAGCTGCATGGCCTCCAGGGTAACACATCAGGGCCCATGGCCTCCCAGGGTATAATCCAGCCCAATGGCCTCATGGTCTCTAAGGGTATAACATCTGGCCCCATAGCCTCCTAGGGAAAAACAACCGGGCCCTCACCCACCGGTGTATAACATCCGTCCCCAACCCCCCCAGTGTTTAACATCTGCCACTGTTACAACTTGTGTAGAACATATAGGAGAAGAAAGTAGGATCCAGCTTCAGATCCAGGTGTATGGAAAATGGATTCCTTAGTAAGAAAAAAGTAAAAATATTTGGAAAAGAGAAAAACAAATGTACACCAACAATCTAAGGTGTGAAGGGGGTCTCATCACCAGGTGCATTTTGACAGCTACCTGTGCTTAAACTTGGTTTGAACATCTAGCCCCTTGTCCCCTACTTCCCCCAGTGAATAACGACAGGCCCCCCGCTAACCCCCCCCCCCCAGTGAATAACGACAGGCCCCCCCGCTTACCCCCCAGTGTATAACCTCCGGCCCCCCGCTTACCCCCCAGTGTATAACCTCAGGCCCCCCGCTTACCCCCCAGTATACCCAGTGTATAACCTCAGGCCCCCCGCTTACCCCCCAGTGTATAACCTCTGGCCCCCCCGCTTACCCCCCCAGTGTATAACCTCCGGCCCCCCGCTTACCCGCCCCCCCCCAGTGTATAACCTCCGGCCCCCCGCCATGCCGTCTGCCTTTACTACCATGTGACAGATTGGCCGGTGGTGCAGAGCTCACTGATACCAGCGTTGTCCTGTAATAGAAGCCACTGGAGAAACAAGTCCGTCCATGACATTTCTTCCTCCAGAATATTACCCCATCACCTGAGAAGTGGAATAAAGCGCAGCAGTTCAGCCACAAAGTGGAGACCCCATAACATTACAGGGAGCGGGGCCGAGTGCTGAAAAGCGCAAGCAGAAGAGTCCCCACAGCTCTGCTGACCCCACAACTGCAGAATCCAGACCTCCTCTGGTATCGGCACAAACACTGCGCCACCGCTGGGAGCTTCATAGCCGAGTACCTGCATGCAGCCGTACATCACAAAGCACAATGCTGAGTGAGGGGGGGATAAGAATCTGGAGCAGGAGGACATGACCGGCTGCACAGAGCCCCATCCTAACCTCAGGAATGATTTAGAATGGGGATTGAGAGTCAGTCCGTCCATTAATCATCCCGCTAAAGACAAAAACTGACGGCTGGAAGTTACACTTTATATATCACAAGTATACACCTCCAGAAGAAAACGATTAACTAGCGTTGTACCTGGAAGGGGAGGGCGATAATCTCTCTTTATGTGCGCCACTTCTAAAGCCGCGAGTCTATTCATCTCTACACGATGCTTCTCGAGTACGCAAAGTCACCGACGACAGGCACGATCCCCGGGGCGCTCCCTGCGGTCATACAAACATCGCCCTGCGGCTATTGGAGCGAACTGCCAGTTTATACTATGAGAACAGTAAATATTAGTGTCGGCATCCAGCTCCGTAATTAGGAGGGACAGCCGCACTGCAGACCTGGCGTAAGACAGGAGACACAGGAGCAGCGCTCTCAGGCCATGAGGCACCTCCAGCCGCACTGCTGACCTGGCGTAACACGAGGCACAGGAGCAGCGCTCTCAGGCCATGAGGCACCTCCAGCCACACTGCTGACCTGGCCTAACACAGGAGACTCAGGAGCAGCGCTCTCAGGCCATGAGGCACCTCCAGCCGCACTGCTGACCTGGCCTAACACAGGAGACACAGGAGCAGCGCTCTCAGGCCATGAGGCACCTCCAGCCGCACTGCTGACCTGGCGTAACACGAGGCACAGGAGCAGCGCTCTCAGGCCATGAGGCACCTCCAGCCACACTGCTGACCTGGCCTAACACAGGAGACTCAGGAGCAGCGCTCTCAGGCCATGAGGCACCTCCAGCCGCACTGCTGACCTGGCCTAACACAGGAGACACAGGAGCAGCGCTCTCAGGCCATGAGGCACCTCCAGCCGCACTGCTGACCTGGTCTAAGACCAGAGACACAGGAGCAGCGCTCTCAGGCCATGAGGCACCTCCAGCCGCACTGCTGACCTGGACTAAGATGAGAGACACAGGAGCAGCGCTCTCAGGCCATGAGGCACCTCCAGCCGCACTGCTGACCTGGACTAAGATGAGAGACACAGGAGCAGCGCTCTCAGGCCATGAGGCACCTCCAGCCGCACTGTTGACCTGGCCTAAGATGAGACACAGGAGCAGCGCTCTCAGGCCATGAGGCACCTCCAGCCGCACTGCTGGCCTGGCCTAAGACGAGAGACACAGGAGCAGCGCTCTCAGGCCAGGAGGCACCTCCAGCCACACTGCTGACCTGGCCTAAGATGAGACACAGGAGCAGCGCTCTCAGGCCATGAGGCACCTCCAGCCACACAGCTGACCTGGCCTAAGACGAGAGACACAGGAGCAGCGCTCTCAGGCCAGGAGGCACCTCCAGCCGCACTGCTGACCTGGCCTAAGACAGGAGACACAGGAGCAGCGCTCTCAAGCCATGAGGCACCTCCAGCCACACTGCTGACCTGGCTTAAGACGAGAGACAGGAGCAGCGCTCTCAGGCCATGAGGCACCTCCAGCTGCACTGCTGACCTGGCCTAAGACGAGAGACAGCGAGAGACACAGGAGCAGCGCTCTCAGGCCATGAGGCACCTCTATAATAAAGTGGCTGGGCAAAGATCTGTGGGTTAACTTGCAGCAAGTGCACAACATCCCTGCAGCACCACCACAAGGTAAAAGTGAGTATTACACATTTCACATTGTACTCAATGACTGTCCATGTAATGGCCGGGGGCGCAGAAACGTGAAGGGATCATCATGTTTTGCTCGTCCCAGGCAGGGTCTTGTGCTTCACTGCCAGGAGTCACAGGGCATCACTAGTAATAACCGGAGCCAAGATCCTGCGCATGGAAAGGAAGCTGGGACATCAGGTCTAGAGGTGTAGCGGGTACAGACCTCAGGGGATACCTAAGGCTGCAGTCAATCACGCTGATCGATCGCTGTGCACAGTCTTGCTCCAATGCGATAATGTGAATACTCAACTGTTCTTATTAATTCCACCGATCCAGAAACACTCAAAAATGAGTAATTACCAGCATGTAGTATCAGTAAGACTATTAAGAAGTCTGAAGAGGGGCGCAAAATCCAGGTAGTGAACAGACCAGTTATCCTTATAGTAAACCACTTCTCTGCGCCTAATCCGGTTCATCCAGGACCTCCTGGTTCACCGAATTCCAGGAAGAGCAGAAGACCAATATAACTCTGACCCAGGATATAGAACAGAAAAATAAATCATTTCGGGCTCTTTATTTCAACATTTTTAAAAAGTAAAAGTCATCAGTGTCAGCGCGTTGTGGCCTCCAGTCGGATTTATCGTCCTTGTACGCTGGATGATATCACATTATTAGATTTGCTGCGTCCTATAAATCGCGTGAAGTGTCTAGGATCCTGGATTATCTGGGCAGAGTCGAGAACGTCTCCTCGATACGACGGTACGGATCTCTCAGCGCCGTCGGCCGGAGGTTTATACTTTCTATTGTGCTTATTTCACGCTGGACATTGACTGGACGGTGGCCGCTCGGTAATAATCCGGTCACTGCCCGTGTCACCGTCACACGGACGTATCTCCACAAATGCTCCTGATCCGATGTGATCGTCATTCAGAGAGGAGAATGGAAGAGGATTATTCAGATCTTCAACAACGTGCAGCCATATATGAACGTGCCGGCACATAAGCGGAGCACTATTATCAGCACCATCATGGGCACCAGAAGACAAAACGAGCTCTTATCCGCAGTATATGGATTGAGTATCTGTAGGTGGGGAGACCTCCATTAATTGGGGCATCTTATTAAGAGACAGCGACAACAATCCTTAATTATATACAATATACAGTACAGACCAAAAGTTTGGACACACCTTCTCATTTAAAGATCTTTCTGTATTTTCATGACTATGAACATTGTACATTCACACTGAAGGCATCAAAACTATGAATTATCACATGTGGAATTATATACTTAACAAAAAAGTGTGAAACAACTGAAAATATCTACTATGTAATTGTCTAAGGGTCACTTCCGTCTTTCTGTCTGTGTCACGGAAATCCCAAGTTGCTGATTGGTCGCGGCTGTTTTGCTGTGACCAATCAGCGAGGGGCACAGTCCGGCGGCAAAATGGCCGCTCCATACTCCCCGCAGTCAGCACTCACACAGGGTTAATGGCAGCGTTAAAGGACCGCGTTATGCCGCGGTGTAACGCACTCCGTTAACGCTGCTATTAACCCTGTGTGACCAACTGTTTACTATTGATGCTGCGTATGCAGCATCAATAGTAAAAAGATCTAATGTTACAAATAATAATTAAAAAAAAAAAAGTTATTCTCACCCTCCGACGTCGCTCGCTGTCCTCGGCAATGCAAGCTGCAGGTTCCGGTGCCAAGGATGCCATGTGACCGCGACGTCATCACAGATCCTGCGCTCATACAAACTCTGGGACTGAAAGCTGCCGCGTGCACCGCACAGTCGCCAGGACTTCAAGGGGCCTCCGGAAGGTGTTTATACACTCACTGGCCACTTTATTAGGTACACCTGTCCAACTTCTTGTTAACACTTAATTTGCAACTCAGTGCATTTAGGCATGTAGACATGGTCAAGACAATCTCCTGCAGTTCAAACCGAGCATCAGTATGGGGAAGAAAGGTGATTTGAGTGCCTTTGAACGTGGCATGGTTGTTGGTGCCAGAAGGGCTGGTCTGAGTATTTCAGAAACTGCTGATCTACTGGGATTTTCACGCACAACCATCTCTAGGGTTTACAGAGAATGGTCCGAAAAAGAAAAAAAATCCAGTGAGCGGCAGTTCTGTGGGCGGAAATGCCTTGTTGATGCCAGAGGTCAGAGGAGAATGGGCAGACTGGTTCGAGCTGATAGAAAGGCAACAGTGACTCAAATCGCCACCCGTTACAACCAAGGTAGGCCTAAGAGCATCTCTGAACGCACAGTGCGTCGAACTTTGAGGCAGATGGGCTACAGCAGCAGAAGACCACACCGGGTACCACTCCTTTCAGCTACGAACAGGAAACTGAGGCTACAATTTGCACAAGCTCATCGAAATTGGACAGTAGAAGATTGGAAAAACGTTGCTTGGTCTGATGAGTCTCGATTTCTGCTGCGACATTCGGATGGTAGGGTCAGAATTTGGCGTAAACAACATGAAAGCATGGATCCATCCTGCCTTGTATGGAGCATCTTTGGGATGTGCAGCCGACAAATCTGCGGCAACTGTGTGATGCCATCATGTCAATATGGACCAAAATCTCTGAGGAATGCTTCCAGCACCTTGTTGAATCTATGCCACGAAGAATTGAGGCAGTTCTGAAGGCAAAAGGGGGTCCAACCCGTTACTAGCATGGTGTACCTAATAAAGTGGCCGGTGAGTGTATGTTTATTTTTTATTTTAAGTCTTTTTTAACCACGCATATAGTGCCCACATTGCTATATACTACATGGGCTGTGTTACATACTGCGTGGGCTCTGTTATATACTACATCTCTGTGCTATACACTATGTAGCTGGGCGATATACAACGTGACTGTGCAATATACAACGTGACTGTCCAATATACTACGTGGCTGTGCAATATACTATGTGGCTGTGTCGGTTCTGTTATATACTACGTCGACTGTGCAATATACTACGTGGCTCTGTTATATACTACGTGGCTGTGCAATATACTACGTAGCGATGCAATATACTACGTGGCTCTGCTATATACTACGTGTCTGACCAATATACTACGTGCCTGTGCAATACACTACGTGGCTATGTTATAAACTACGTGGCTGTGTCATATACTACGTAGCTTTGCTATATACTACGTAGCTGTTATATACTACGTCGGTTGTGTTATATACTACGTCACTGTGCAATGTAGTACGTAGCCTGTGCTATATACTACCTACATATTCTAGAATACCCGATACGTTCTAACGTATTGGGTATTCTAGAATATGTAGGTAGTATATAAACATATATATGCCGAGGACAGCGCGTGACGTCAGAAGGTGAGAATAACCTTTTTTTTTTAATTATTATTATTTGTAACATTAGATCTTTTTTACTATTGATGCTGCATAGGCAGCATCAATAGTAAAAAGTTGGTCACACAGGGTTAATAGCAGCGTTAACGGAGTGCGTTACACAGCGGCATAACGCGGTCCTTTAACGCTGCCATTAACCCTGTGTGAGCGCTGACTGCAGGGTAGTATGGAGCGGGCACTGACTGCGGGGAGTAAGGAGCGGCCAATTTGCCGCCGGACTGTGCCCGTCGCTGATTGGTCGTGGCTGTTTTGCCGCGACCAATCAGCGACTTGGGATTTCCGTGACAGACAGACAGAAAAAAGGAAGTGACCCTTAGACAATTATATAGTAGATATATATATACTACGTGTCTGACCAATACACTACGTGCCTGTGCAATACACTACGTAGCTGTGCAGTACACTACGTGGCTGTGTTATATAACTACGTAGCTTGTTGTGAATTCCGTTCTTGGGCTCACTCCGGTGGTTGTGAATGGCACTTTTGTGAATTCTGCCCTTGGGCTCCCTCTGGTGGTTTTGAGTGGAACTGCTGCTCCTTGGATTTAGCATTAGCAGCTGCTTCCACTGATCGTCTCTCCTGGCTCTGTGTCATGATTCCCAATGGCAGGGACATGGGCAAAAACGGACTAGCTCTAGGAAGATGGTATCTCAGGTAACCGCGATGCTGAACCTAACACGCAAATAAAAGTAGCCAGGGGGTGTGCCTACGTTGTATCCCTAGACACCTCGCGCCAGCCGGAGAGCTAACTACCCCTATAAGAGGAATACACAGACCTGGCTTGCCTCCAGGGAAACCCCAAAAGTTATAGTAGCCCCCCACATGTAATAACGGTTAGGTAAGAGGAAAACACAAACGCAGTATGAATATAGATTCAGCAAAGTGAGGCCCTCTGACTAGATAGATGAAAATACAAAAGAGGACTTCGCGGTTACCTCAAAACCCTAAGCAGCCATCCTGAAACCACCTTAACTCCGTTATCAACTCATGACACCGGAGTAGTAATTTCAGATCACTAGAGCTTCCAGCAGCACGAGAAATATAAATGCATGTTGGACAAAACAAACACAAAAAGCCAAATCTTTCAACTTAGCTGAATTGCTGACTTGGAGCAGGTAGCAAGCAACAGAGATGCTCTGGTAACATTGATTGCCGGCACTAGAGTGACTGAGAAGCCAGACTAAATAGGAAACTCCCAATTTCCTGATGAAAACAGGTGCACTGGAAACACAAGACCAAAGTCAACCAGTACCACCAGTAGCCACCAGAGGGAGCCAAAAACAGAATTCACAACAGTACCCCCCCCTTAAGGAGGGGGCACCGAACCCTCATGAGAACCACCAGGGCGATCTGGATGCGCCCTATGAAAGGCGCGAACCAAATCAGAGGCATGAACATCAGAGGCAGTCACCCAAGAATTATCCTCCTGACCGTATCCCTTCCATTTAACCAGATATTGAAGTCTCCGTCTGGAAATACGAGAGTCCAAAATCTTCTCCACAACATACTCCAATTCACCCTCCACCAGCACAGGAGCAGGAGGCTCAACAGAAGGAACAACCGGTACCTCGTACCTCCGCAACAACGACCTATGGAAAACATTATGAATGGTGAAAGATGCTGGAAGGTCCAAACGAAAAGATACAGGATTAAGAATCTCCAAAATCCTATAAGGACCTATGAACCGAGGTTTGAACTTAGGAGAAGAGACCTTCATAGGGACAAAACGAGAAGACAACCACACCAAGTCTCCAACACGGAGATGATGACCCACACGACGATGACGATTAGCAAACTGCTGAGTCTTCTCCTGAGACAACTTCAAATTGTCCACCACATGACTCCAAATCCGGTGCAGTCTATCCACCACAGAATCCACTCCAGGACAATCCGAAGACTCCACCTGACCAGACGAAAAACGAGGGTGAAACCCTGAATTGCAAAAGAAAGGAGAAACCAGAGTAGCAGAACTGGCCCGATTATTGAGGGCAAACTCTGCCAACGGCAAAAAGACGACCCAATCATCCTGATCAGCAGACACAAAACACCTCAAATACGTCTCCAAGGTCTGATTAGTTTGCTCCGTCTGGCCATTAGTCTGAGGATGGAACGCAGATGAAAAAGACAAATCAATGCCCATCCTGGCACAGAACGCTCGCCAGAACCTAGACACAAATTGAGATCCTCTGTCAGACACGATGTTTTCCGGGATACCATGTAAGCGAACCACATTCTGAAAAAATAAAGGAACCAACTCCGATGAAGAAGGCAATTTGGGCAAGGGTACCAAATGAACCATCTTAGAAAAACGGTCACACACCACCCAAATGACGGACATTTTCTGAGAAACCGGGAGATCCGAGATAAAGTCCATAGAGATGTGCGTCCACGGCCTCTTCGGAATAGGCAAGGACAACAACAATCCACTAGCCCGAGAACAGCAAGGCTTGGCCCGAGCACAAACATCACAAGACTGTACAAAGGTACGCACATCCCGAGACAGGGAAGGCCACCAGAAGGACCTGGCCACCAAATCTCTGGTACCAAAAATTCCAGGGTGGCCCGCCAACACAGAAGAATGAACCTCTGAGATGACTCTACTGGTCCACTCATCTGGAACAATCTCCCAGACGGACAACGATCAGGCCTATCAGTCTGAAACTCCTGCAAAGCACGTCGCAAGTCTGGGGAGACAGCAGACAAAATCACTCCATCCTTAAGGATACCCGTAGGCTCAGAATCACCAGAGGAGTCAGGCTCAAAACTCCTAGAAAGAGCATCTGCCTTCACATTTTTCGAGCCCGGCAAGTATGAAACCACAAAATTAAACCGAGAGAAAAACAATGACCAGCGCGCCTGTCTAGGATTCAGACGCCTGGCGGACTCAAGGTAAATCAGATTCTTGTGATCAGTCAAGACCACCACCTGATGTCTAGCACCCTCAAGCCAATGACGCCACTCCTCAAATGCCCACTTCATAGCCAAGAGCTCCCGATTACCGACATCATAATTTCGCTCGGCGGGCGAAAACTTTCGAGAGAAAAATGCACATGGTCTCATCACTGAGCAATCGGGACTTTTCTGCGACAAAACCGCCCCCGCTCCAATTTCGGAAGCATCAACCTCAACCTGAAAAGGGAGCGAAACATCAGGCTGGCGCAACACAGGGGCAGAAGAAAAGCGGCGCTTAAGCTCCCGAAAGGCCTCCACAGCCGCAGAGGACCAATTGGCAACATCAGCACCCTTCTTAGTCAAATCAGTCAGAGGTTTAGCAACACTTGAAAACCCAGTTATAAATCGACGATAGAAATTAGCAAAGCCCAAGAACTTCTGAAGACTCTTCAGGGAAGTAGGCTGCGTCCAATCACAAATAGCCCGAACCTTGACAGGATCCATCTCAACAGAAGGGGAAAAAATATACCCCAAAAAGGAGATCTTCTGAACCCCAAAGATACACTTTGAACCCTTTACAAACAGAGAATTGGACCGCAAAACCTGAAAAACCTTCCTAACCTGTTGAACATGCGACTCCCAGTCATCCGAAAAAATCAAAATATCATCCAAATACACAATCATAAATTTATCCAGGTATTTACGGAAAATATCGTGCATAAAGGACTGAAAGACTGAAGGAGCATTAGAAAGACCAAAAGGCATTACCAAATACTCAAAATGGCCCTCGGGCGTATTAAATGCAGTTTTCCACTCATCTCCCTGCTTGATCCGCACCAAATTATACGCACCCCGAAGATCAATCTTAGAGAACCACTTTGCCCCTTTAATACGAGCAAATAAATCAGTCAATAGTGGCAAAGGATACTGGTATTTGACTGTAATCTTATTCAACAGGCGATAATCAATACAGGGCCTCAGGGAGCCATCTTTTTTACCCACGAAAAAAAAACCTGCTCCTAAAGGGGATGAGGATGGACGGATATGTCCCTTTTCCAAGGACTCCTTAATATACTCTCGCATAGCAGCATGCTCAGGCACAGACAGATTAAACAAACGACCCTTGGGAAACTTGCTGCCCGGAATCAAGTCTATAGCACAATCGCAATCCCGGTGAGGGGGGAGAGAACTAAGTTTAGGCTCCTCAAAAACATCACCATAATCAGACAAAAATGCCGGAATTTCAGTGGGAGTAGATGAAGCAATGGAAACCAAAGGTACTTCCCCATGAGCCCCCTGACATCCCCAGCTTAACACAGACATTGTTTTCCAGTCAAGGACTGGATTATGAGTTTGCAACCATGGCAATCCAAGCACTAAGACATCATGCAAGTTATGCAACACAAGGAAGCGAATCACCTCCCGATGGTCAGGAGTCATACACATAGTCACTTGTGTCCAGAATTGTGGTTTATTCCTAGCCAAAGGTGTGGAGTCGATACCCTTCAGAGGGATAGGAACTTCCAAAGGCTCTAGGCTAAACCCACAGCGTCTGGCAAAGGACAAATCCATAAGACTCAAGGAAGCGCCAGAATCCACATAGGCATCCACAGTAATAGTTGATAATGAACAGATCAAAGTTACAGACAAAATAAACTTAGACTGTAAGGTGCCAATTGCAAAAGACTTATCAACCTTTTTTGTGCGTTTAGAGCATGCTGATATAACATGAGCAGAATCACCACAGTAGAAGCACAACCCATTTTTACGCCTATAATTCTGCCGTTCACTTCTGGACAGAATTCTATCACATTGCATAATCTCCGGTGCCTGCTCAGAAGACACCGCCAAATGGTGCACAGGTTTGCGCTCCCGCAAACGCCGATCAATCTGAATAGCCATAGTCATGGATTCATTCAGACCTGTGGGCGTAGGAAACCCCACCATGACATCTTTAACGGCGTCAGAGAGACCTTCTCTGAAATTCGCCGCCAGGGCGCACTCATTCCACTGAGTAAGCACAGACCATTTTCGAAATTGTTGACAATATACTTCAGCTTCATCATGCCCTTGAGAGAGGGCTAGCAAGGCCTTTTCAGCCTGAATCTCCAAATTAGGTTCCTCATAGAGCAACCCCAGTGCCAGAAAAAACGCATCCACATTGAGCAGCGCAGGATCCCCTGGTGCCAATGCAAATGCCCAATTCTGGGGGTCACCCCGCAACAAGGCAATAACAATTTTAACCTGCTGAGCGGGGTCTCCAGCGGAACGAGATCTCAGAGAAAGATACAATTTACAATTGTGCTTAAAATTCAAAAAGCGAGATCTATCTCCAGAAAAGAACTCAGGTATAGGGATCTTGGGTTCAGACATAGGAGCATGTATCACATAGTCTTGGATATTTTGAACCTTAGAGGCAAGAGTATTAAGATTAGAAGCTAAACTCTGGATATCCATTTCTCAACAGCAGAGATCTGAGCCATTCAGGGGTTAAGAGGAGAGAAAAAAAAAACAAACAAAAAAAACCCAGCAGATTGCAATTATGGCTAGACAGAACCTCTGAGTAAAAAAAAAAAAAAAAAAAGGGTCAGAAACTTCTTTTCTCTCTCCTTCTTTAGCCAATACCTTTAATACATTATGGCCGGCAATACTGTCATAATTCCCAATGGCAGGGACATGGGCAAAAACGGACTAGCTCTAGGAAGATGGTATCTCAGGTAACCGCGATGCTGAACCTAACACGCAAATAAAAGTAGCCAGGGGGTGTGCCTACGTTGTATCCCTAGACACCTCGCGCCAGCCGGAGAGCTAACTACCCCTATAAGAGGAATACACAGACCTGGCTTGCCTCCAGGGAAACCCCAAAAGTTATAGTAGCCCCCCACATGTAATAACGGTTAGGTAAGAGGAAAACACAAACGCAGTATGAATATAGATTCAGCAAAGTGAGGCCCTCTGACTAGATAGATGAAAATACAAAAGAGGACTTCGCGGTTACCTCAAAACCCTAAGCAGCCATCCTGAAACTACCTTAACTCCGTTATCAACTCATGACACCGGAGTAGTAATTTCAGATCACTAGAGCTTCCAGCAGCACGAGAAATACAAATGCATGCTGGACAAAACAAACACAAAAAGCCAAAGATTTCAACTTAGCTGAATTGCAGACTTGGAGCAGGTAGCAAGCAACAGAGATGCTCTGGTAACATTGATTGCCGGCACTAGAGTGACTGAGAAGCCAGACTAAATAGGAAACTCCCAATTTCCTGATGAAAACAGGTGCACTGGAAACACAAGACCAAAGTCAACCAGTACCACCAGTAGCCACCAGAGGGAGCCAAAAACAGAATTCACAACAGCTCTGCTATTTAACCTGGCTCTGGGCTTCAGCCAGTGCCAGCTGTCAATGTTTCTTGGTTGGATTCAGATCTCTCCTTGGATTTCTCTGATTGCCGGTCCATTTCAGCAAAGCTAAGTCCTTGCTTGTTCTTTTGTTGTCCACCTGCTGTGGACTTAATCGCTCAGCTCATGTTATGTTTTTTCTTGTCCAGCTTTTCATTATGCTCTATTCAACTTAGCTGGAAGCTCTGAGGAAGCAGATTTGCCCTCCACACCGTGAGTCGGTGTGGAGATTATTTTTGTAAACTCTGCGTGGAATTTTTTAGCTTTTAATACTGACCGCACAGTAGCCTTTTCTGTTCTGTCTATTTAGGTAGTTTTGGCCTCATTTGCTAAATCCTGTTTTCATTCTGTGTATGTCATTTCCCTCTCCACTCACAGTCAATATTTGTGGGGGGCTATCTTTCCTTTGGGGGTTTTCTCTGAGGCAAGATAGCTTTCTGTTTCCATCTTTAGGGGTAGTTAGTTCTCTGGCTGTGACGAGGTGTCTAGGGAGTGACAGGAACATCCCACGGCTACTTCTAGTGTTGGTGTTAGGATTAGGAACTGCGGTCAGTACAGATACCACCTCCTCAGAGCTTGTCCCATGTTGCCTCTTAACCACCAGGTCATAACAGTAGCTGTTATATACTACATCGGTTGTGTTATATACTACGTCACTGTGCAATATAGTACGTAGCCTGTGCTATGTTCTATACCTACATATTCTAGAATACCCGATACATTAGAATAGGGCCACCATCTAGTGTCTTATATTCTATGGTTCTTCAATGTAGCCACCTTTTGCTTTGACGACTGCTTTGCACACTCTTGGCATTCTCTTGATGAGCTTCAAGAGGTAGTCACCGGGAATGATCTTCCAACAATCTTGAAGGAGTTCCCAGAGATGTATAGCACTTGTTGGCCTTTTGCCTTCACTCTGCGGTCCAGCTCACCCCAAACCATCTCGACTGGGTTCACACTTCCTCCTTGTAGATCTTATTGTCCCAGACACTTTTTCTTGGAGATGGTTGGAAACTTTCAATCTCAGTAATTTGGGGATCCCTCGGTGACGGGATCAGACACGTGTGACCAGGGGGTATTTCCCTCCTAGGGCATGTTTTCTGATATGATTAAATATCCGTTTCGTACTAGCTCGATAATACAGTGATTTTTGCTTCCAATGATGTGACACATGACAAACATTATTTGCCATTTCCTCCAATTTTTCTTTGTGCCCAGTGTTGTGAATTTGGATTCTGGGCTCCCCCGGTGGCCGCTTGTGGAATTGGACTTGTCATCCTCTTTCCTGTTTCACCTGATTCCATCAGTAGTGGGTGTCGCTATTTAAGCTCATTTCTCTGGTGGTTTCTTGCCGGTCAACAATGTTATCTGATGCCTCTCAGTGCTTGTTCCTGCTTCTAGACTACTACTAGATAAGTTGGACTTTTGTCCATGTTTTGTTTTGCCTATTTGTTCCAGTTCACAGCTGAAGTTTTGTTACTGTGTCTGGAAAGCTCTCGTTGATCAGGGATTGCTACTCTGGCGTTATGAGTTAATGCCAGAGTTTAAGGTAATCTCTGGATGGTGTTTTGTTAGTGTTTTTCTGCTGACCATGAAAGTATACTATCTGTCTTCTGCTATCTAGTAAGCGGACCTCAAATTTGCTAAGACTATTTTCCTGCTGCGTTTGTTGTTTCATCTGAACTCACCGTCATTATATGTGGGGGGCTACTGTCTTCTTTGGAATATTTCTCTAGAGGTGAGCCAGGTCTTATATTTCCCTCTGCTAGCTATTTAGGTCTTAGGCCAGAGCTGGGCATCTAGCGATAAATAGGAAATGCTACCTGGCTATTTCTAGTTGCGCGGCAGGCTTAGTTCATGGTCAGTATAGTTCCATCTTCCGAGAGCTTGTCCCTCTATAGGCTTGCTATGATCTCTGCCTGCAGAGATCATGACAGTTTGACCGGCCAGTAAAGTGTTAAAGACCCAGGTTGAGAAAGGAGAGTTATAAGAAGTCTGCTGAAATTTTTTTTTTTTTTCCTCCAGTCTGCCTTGCTGCAGTCTTTTCTCTCTCTCTCCTCCTAATCTCTGTATGCTCTGTGTGCACCTGACAATAATGGATCTCCAGAGTGTAACTGCGGGTTTGAATAATCTCATCACGAAAGTACAAAATTTACAAGATTTTGTGGTACATGCTCCGGTATCTGAGCCGAGAATTCCTTTGCCGGAGTTCTTCACAGGGAATAGAGCTAGCTTCCAGAATTTCCGAAATAATTGTAAGCTTTATTTGTCCCTGAAGTCTCGTTCAGCTGGAGACCCTGCTCAGCAGGTTAGGATTGTGATTTCCTTGCTCAGGGGTGACCCTCAAGATTGGGCCTTCTCATTGCCAGCAGGGGATCCTGCGTTACGCGATGTGGATGCGTTTTTTCTGGCCTTGGGCTTGCTTTATGAGGAACCTCATTTGGAACTTCAGGCAGAAAAAACTTTGATGGCACTATCTCAGGGGCAAGACGAAGCTGAAGTTTTCTGCCAAAAATTCCGTAAATGGTCTGTGCTTACTCAGTGGAATGAGTGCGCCTTGGCGGCAACTTTCAGAGAAGGTCTCTCTGATGCCGTTAAGGATGTTATGGTGGGGTTCCCTTTGCCTGCAGGTCTGAATGAGTCCATGACAATGGCTATTCAGATTGATAGGCGTCTGCGGGAGCGCAAACCGGTGCACCATCTGGCGGTGTCTATGGAAAAGACGCCAGAAAGTATGCAGTGTGATAGAATTCTGTCCAGGAGCGAGCGACAGAATTTTAGACGGAAGAATGGATTGTGTTTCTATTGTGGGGATTCTACTCATGTTATATCAGCATGCTCTAGGCGTACAAAGAAGCTTGATAAGTCTGTTTCCATTAGCACCATTCAGTCTAAGTTTATTTTGTCTGTAACCCTGATTTGCTCTTTGTCATCCATTGCCACGGACGCCTATGTTGACTCTGGCGCCGCTCTGAGTCTTATGGATTGGTCCTTTGCCAATCGTTGTGGTTTTGATTTAGAGCCTTTGGAGACTCTTATTCCTCTGAAGGGGATTGACTCCACCCCATTGGCTAATAATAAACCACAATACTGGACACAAGTAACCATGCGTATCAATCCGGATCACCAGGAGATTATTCGTTTCCTGGTGCTGTATAATTTACATGACGATTTGGTACTGGGATTGCCATGGTTGCAGTCTCACAACCCAGTCTTGGACTGGAGAGCAATGTCTGTGTTGAGCTGGGGATGTAAGGGTATTCATGGGGACGTACCTTTGGTTTCTATTTCGTCGTCCATTCCCTCTGAAGTCCCTGAGTTCCTCTCTGATTATCAAGACGTCTTTGACGAACCCAAGCTTGGGTCGTTACCTCCGCACCGTGAGTGCGATTGTGCCATAGATTTGATACCGGGTTGTAAATATCCAAAGGGTCGTTTGTTCAATTTGTCTGTGCCGGAACATGCTGCTATGCGGGAATATATAAAGGAGTCTTTGGAAAAGGGACATATTCGTCCATCCTCTTCTCCCTTGGGAGCTGGGTTTTTCTTTGTCTCAAAAAAAGACGGCTCTTTGAGACCATGTATTGATTATCGGCTTCTGAATAAGATCACTGTTAAGTATCAATACCCATTGCCATTGCTTACTGATTTGTTTGCTCGTATAGAGGGTGCTAAGTGGTTCTCTAAAATTGATCTTCGTGGGGCGTATAATTTGGTGCGGATCAGGCAGGGGGATGAGTGGAAGACCGCATTTAATACGCCCGAGGGCCACTTTGAGTATTTGGTCATGCCTTTTGGTCTTTCTAATGCCCCTTCAGTTTTCCAGTCTTTTATGCATGATATTTTCCGCGATTTTCTGGATAAATTTATGATAATATATCTGGATGATATTCTGATTTTTTCTGATGACTGGGACTCTCATGTCCAGCAGGTCAGGAGAGTTTTTCAGGTTCTGCGGTCTAATTCTTTATGTGTGAAGGGGTCTAAGTGCGTTTTTGGGGTCCAGAAAATTTCCTTTTTGGGGTATATTTTTTCTCCCTCTTCCATTGAGATGGATCCCGTCAAGGTGCAAGCTATTTGTGACTGGACTCAGCCCTCCTCTCTTAAGGGTCTTCAGAGATTTTTGGGCTTTGCCAACTTTTACCGCCGATTTATTGCTGGTTTTTCGGATGTCGTTAAACCACTGACTGATTTGACCAGACAAGGCGCTGATGTTGCTAATTGGTCCCCTCATGCTGTAGAGGCCTTTCAGGAGCTTAAGCGCCGTTTTGCCTCTGCCCCTGTGTTGCGTCAGCCTGATGTGAATCTGCCTTTTCAGGTTGAGGTTGACGCTTCGGAGATCGGAGCTGGGGCAGTGTTGTCGCAGAAAGGTTCCGACTGCTCCGTCATTAGGCCTTGTGCCTTCTTTTCTCGCAAATTTTCGCCCGCAGAGCGGAATTATGATGTTGGGAATCGGGAGCTTTTGGCCATGAAGTGGGCGTTTGAGGAGTGGCGCCATTGGCTCGAGGGGGCTAGACATCAGGTGGTGGTATTGACTGACCACAAAAATTTGATTTATCTTGAGACTGCCAGACGCCTGAATCCTAGACAGGCGCGCTGGTCTTTATTTTTTTCTCGCTTTAATTTTGTGGTGTCATACCTACCGGGTTCTAAGAATGTTAAGGCAGATGCCCTTTCTAGGAGTTTTGACCCGGACTCTCCTGGTAATTCTGAACCCACAGGTATCCTTAGGGAGGGAGTAATTTTGTCGGCCGTTTCTCCTGATCTGCGGCGGTCCTTGCAAGAGTTTCAGGCGGATAGACCGGATCGTTGTCCGCCTGATAGACTGTTTGTTCCGGATGATTGGACCAGCAGAGTCATCTCTGAGGTACATTCTTCTGCATTGGCAGGTCATCCCGGAATTTTTGGTACCAGGGATTTGGTGGCAAGATCCTTCTGGTGGCCTTCTCTGTCACGAGATGTGCGAGTCTTTGTGCAGTCATGTGACGTTTGTGCTCGGGCCAAGTCTTGTAGTTCTCGGGCTAGCGGACTGCTGTTGCCCTTGCCTATTCCTAAGAGGCCTTGGACACACATCTCGATGGATTTTATTTCAGATCTGCCTGTTTCCCAGAAGATGTCTGTCATCTGGGTGGTCTGTGACCGTTTCTCTAAAATGGTCCATTTGGTTCCTCTGCCCAAGTTGCCTTCTTCTTCTGAGTTGGTTCCTCTGTTTTTTCAGAATGTTGTCCGATTGCACGGTATTCCTGAGAATATTGTTTCTGACAGAGGTACCCAATTTGTGTCTAGATTTTGGCGGGCATTCTGTGCTAGGATGGGCATAGATTTGTCTTTTTCGTCTGCTTTTCACCCTCAGACTAATGGCCAGACCGAGCGGACTAATCAGACCCTTGAGACATATCTGAGGTGTTTTGTCTCTGCTGACCAGGATGATTGGGTTGCTTTTTTGCCATTGGCAGAGTTCGCCCTCAATAATCGGGCCAGTTCTTCCACCTTGGTGTCCCCGTTTTTCTGTAATTCGGGGTTTCACCCTCGATTTTCCTCCGGTCAGGTGGAATCCTCGGATTGTCCTGGAGTGGATGCGGTGGTAGAGAGATTGCATCACATTTGGGGGCAGGTTATGGACAATTTGAAGTTGTCCCAGGAGAAGACTCAGCGTTTTGCCAACCGTCATCGTCGTGTTGGTTCTCGGCTTTGTGTTGGAGATTTAGTGTGGTTGTCTTCTCGTTTTGTCCCTATGAGGGTCTCTTCTCCTAAGTTTAAACCTCGGTTCATCGGCCCTTATAGAATATTGGAGATTCTTAATCCTGTTTCTTTCCGTTTGGACCTCCCTGCGTCCTTTTCCATTCATAACGTTTTTCATCGGTCGTTATTGCGCAGGTATGAGGTACCTGTTGTACCTTCAGTTGAGCCTCCTGCTCCGGTGTTGGTTGAGGGTGAGTTGGAGTACGTTGTGGAGAAAATTTTGGACTCTCGTGTTTCCAGACGGAAACTCCAGTATCTGGTCAACTGGAAGGGTTACGGCCAGGAGGATAATTCTTGGGTCAATGCATCTGATGTTCATGCTTCTGATCTTGTTCGTGCCTTCCATAGGGCTCATCCTGGTCGCCCTGGTGGATCTGGTGAGGGTTCGGTGCCCCCTCCTTGAGGGGGGGGTACTGTTGTGAATTTGGATTCTGGGCTCCCCCGGTGGCCGCTTGTGGAATTGGACTTGTCATCCTCTTTCCTGTTTCACCTGATTCCATCAGTAGTGGGTGTCGCTATTTAAGCTCATTTCTCTGGTGGTTTCTTGCCGGTCAACAATGTTATCTGATGCCTCTCAGTGCTTGTTCCTGCTTCTAGACTACTACTAGATAAGTTGGACTTTTGTCCATGTTTTGTTTTGCCTATTTGTTCCAGTTCACAGCTGAAGTTTTGTTACTGTGTCTGGAAAGCTCTCGTTGATCAGGGATTGCTACTCTGGCGTTATGAGTTAATGCCAGAGTTTAAGGTAATCTCTGGATGGTGTTTTGTTAGTGTTTTTCTGCTGACCATGAAAGTATACTATCTGTCTTCTGCTATCTAGTAAGCGGACCTCAAATTTGCTAAGACTATTTTCCTGCTGCGTTTGTTGTTTCATCTGAACTCACCGTCATTATATGTGGGGGGCTACTGTCTTCTTTGGAATATTTCTCTAGAGGTGAGCCAGGTCTTATATTTCCCTCTGCTAGCTATTTAGGTCTTAGGCCAGAGCTGGGCATCTAGCGATAAATAGGAAATGCTACCTGGCTATTTCTAGTTGCGCGGCAGGCTTAGTTCATGGTCAGTATAGTTCCATCTTCCGAGAGCTTGTCCCTCTATAGGCTTGCTATGATCTCTGCCTGCAGAGATCATGACAGCCCAGGTTTAACATCTGCCAAAGTGCTATTATGGCCGCACAATGGAGCAGCCGGTATTAAACGCAGTCTGAACGCAGCGGCGAGCGAGGGTTTATTCCTGGGTAGACAAGGACATGTCAGCAGACAGCTCAGCAACAAAGAGCAAACACAATGTTTAATCAAAGAATTAGACTGGAAGTCACGAGGCGAATCCCAAAGCAAGGAGCAATTGCCGGGTCTCCTAGCAGCAGCGAGACAAAATCCTACGTTATAGGAAACATCTTGCTAAAATCCCCAATTATCAAATGTCAATCATCCTCCGCGTAATACAGGGAACATTACCACGTTACAGGCAGAACGAGACCCGGCTCCGAACACAACTTCTAGGACAGAGCAGCAGGTCGCAGGAGTTGCACAAAAGGTAAAATACAAAAATGAAGTCTATTTGTAACTTTGAGATAAATTCGGGAAGCACGTACGCCATTTTTAAGAATTTGTTGCAAGAAAAAACATAAGACAAAGAAATACATAAGTCGGTGGCAAAGTGTCCAATGATCTGCACAATAATTTCATACTAATGACTGGGGAAAAGTTGGCACCAAAACACAAGTAAAAAATGCATGTTTTTACTGCCGTGATTTTCTTGCCAAGAGGTACAGAAATGCTGCCAAAATTTTTGCATCAAATGTGTGCACATAGCCAATGGCCCAAGAAGCCAATCTGTAAGAGCAAAAAGTAAAGCAAATAAGATCGAGTGACTCGAGTCGATATTCTCTGTATATAAAAGAGAAAAACTTCTCTGAAGTTCTAATGAACAAAATATAAAAGGCAAAAGGTCAAATAAAAGAAGACACCTACAAACTGAGAATTAAGAAATAAGAACACGAGCGATGGAACATCGCCCCAGTGACAGGTTAACAGCCGGCCGCAGGTGGACTAATCCTAGGAAGAACGATACCTACAGGACCAGCATTACTGTGAAATGGAGAGGCATCAACGTCACAGGGACCTGGAGAGCGAACATACAGCCACAGTGTACAAACCACAGAAAAAACACCGCATAACGTACAACAAGGATCGCTGAAGTCATAAATAATACACAACGTAAACATGAGCGGCTGCGAACCACGAGGCATAACTTCCTACAGCCCAGTCTACGAGAGGGAATTCATTCCTGTTACTTAAGGCTCAAGATGAAAAGGAAAGAAATATCCAATATTCTCATCGTTCGCAGGACAGAGCCAATATTATATCACCAGTTACACCACAACTTCTATAATACTGCTCCTATGTACAAGAATATAACTACTATAATACTGCCCCATGTACAAGAATATAACTACTATAATACTGCCCCATGTACAAGAATATAACTACTATGATACTGCCCCTATGTACAAGAATATAACTACTATAATACTGCCCCCCATATACAAGAATATAACTACTATAATACTGCCCCTTATGTACAAGAATATAACTACTATAATACTGCTCCTATGTACAAAATATAACTACTATAATACTGCCCCTATGTACAAGAATATAACTACTATAATACTGCCCCTATGTACAAGAATATAACTACTATAATACTGCTCCTATGTACAAGAATATAACTACTATAATACTGCCCCTATGTACAGGAATATAACTACTATAGTACTGCCCTTATGTACAAGAATATAAAGAATATAACTACTATAATACTGCACCTATGTACAAGAATATAACTACTATAATACTGCTCATATGTACAAGAATATAACTACTATAATACTGCTCCTATGTACAAGAATATAACTACTATAATACTGTCCCCTATGTACAAGAATATAACTACTATAGTACTGCCCTTATGTACAAGAATATAAAGAATATAACTACTATAATACTGCACCTATGTACAAGAATATAACTACTATAATACTGCTCATATGTACAAGAATATAACTACTATAATACTGCTCCTATGTACAAGAATATAACTACTATAATACTGCCCCTATGTACAAGAATATAACTACTATAATACTGCCCCCTATGTACAAGAATATAACTACTATAATACTGCTCCTATGTACAAGAATATAACTACTATAATACTGCCCCCTATGTACAAGAATATAACTACTATAATACTGCCACTATGTACAAGAATATAACTACTATAATGCTGCCCCTATGTACAAGAATATAACTACTATAATACTGCTCCTATGTACAAGAATATAACTACTATAATACTGCCCCTATGTACAAGAATATAACTACTATAATACTGCTCCTATATACAAGAATATAACTACTATAATACTGCCCCCTATGTACAAGAATATAACTACTATAATACTGCCCCCTATGTACAAGAATATAACTACTATAATACTGCCCCTATGTACAAGAATATAACTACTATAATACTGCCCCTATATACAAGAATATAACTACTATAATACTGCTCCTATGTATAAGAATATAACTACTATAATACTGCCCCTGTGTACAAGAATATAACTACTATAATACTGCTCCTATGTATAAGAATATAACTACTATAATACTGCCCCTGTGTACAAGAATATAACTACTATAATACTGCCCATATGTATAAGAAAATATCTAGACTAGAGTATGATGGTAGGTAAATGACATTTTGTACAGTGTGCAGGTTTGGTTATATGGATTTTTCATGTTTAGATACAGTATTTCTGTGCAGAATTACCGCTGTAAGATGCGGTGCGGTAGCTGCCGCCTGAAAGTTCACAGTATGGACATGATGTATGCACGTCTATACTGCTCAGGATCTGAACTGTGACTCAGGATAGCAGCCGCTTCTCAGCCATGAACCCACAATACTATGTAAGTATAATAATAGACAACATAGTAAAGGAACTTTCTTTCACACTTCAGACTTGCGTTTTGCAGCACCATGGGAGCCTAAAGCTTCCAGCTCGCAGAAGAGCACATTGATGGCCAGGTTTGCCAAAGCTGGAGCATTGCAGGTCCCTGATCACTGCTTTAGAGCCTTTTATTCCGGTTAGGGGCACACCACAAGGGTCCTGGTACTTGGCTGTTCAGCAGACAATGTGCGGGTGATGCCAGGCTCTGCTGGTGCAATCAGCCTATGGAGCTAAATCACTGCACTCGTATGATTTTCAGATGCATAAATTGAAGAGTTTATTTGAATTGAAGAGAATAAGATACTAGGCGAATTTGACGTTTCGGCCAACTCGTGGCCTTGTTCACAAAACCGCTGTAACAAGCAAAGAAACAAACAAAAAATATTTACAAACAGGTAAACATATACATATATACAAATATACAGAAGAGAGCAAAGAATCCATATCAAAGTCGATGAGCTGCCAATGGGCATACTGTATAACGACCAAAAAGGTAGCGCATTCTGCACAACTGGAATATACAGAAAAAGGCGGACTGTACAAAAAGAGGGAAGAAGACCATAATATTTGCAAAAACCGGTACTGGAGGAAGAACATACCCTGTTGAATTTCTCTTGCATATAAAGAAGGATCCTTTAAATTGTGTTGAGTTATATACAATGATATGGCGATATACCTAAAGAGAACAATATAGCATGAGATAGCAGCTAAGGTTTCACATCACCAGATAACGGGCTAACCAAGACCTTAATTATATTTATCATATTTATCAAGTGGTATGGACCAGGCGTCCCTTTGGTAGTATCTATATGGTGTAAGCACCCTGTATAGTGCCCGTGTAGCAAATACAAAACAATACACTGACCTAGCTGGAACGCTAAATAACGTATGTCCATGCAAAAGAGCCGTATCTGCGGCTGGAACAGATCCTGTGTTTGAAATATACATGCATATGTGAGTATGAGGCATCAATCTTATGTAATAACGGGGTTGTGAAGTATGAAGACATAGTAATACCTGTCCTGTAGATACAGTGGGCAAAATTATAAATCAGGTACTGGTCGTCCCGTGTATTCTCATATGTCCTCAAGATTACATAAAGATCTGGTGCTGTGGGCAGAACAGAGTGGAAGATACATAACCTTGTGCGGTGAGTAGTCAGTGGGACTGATACGTATATGGCATAGCTACACTAGATACCTGTGCTGAGTAGGTAAGCAAGCAACCCAATGGGTACATACAGGAGACCCTCCCTGGGGATATGGTATGCTGCCAGTGGATAAAGCAATGTCGTCCCTGTGGGGGGAGAATAATACATGCTATAAAAGATTCCCATAGTGACAAGACACTTATCTGATGGTGACTCCGTGATCTCACGTTTCAGTGGTGCAGGCAAGGCGTACGCGTTGGTGGCGTGGTGGGGGAGGCCGACACAGTCCTGTGTCTAGGCAATGGAACCGCTAAATGAAGTGCATGGTGTCCGGCGTTAAATCCAAATCCCCGGCCGGTCATGTGACCGGAAGTGTCAGGGGACGCCGGCGCCTGCGCAGGAGCTACCCTTTCTGCCGCTGAGAAGTGTAGCTTGGCGCTTGCGCACAAAGCCCCATACTAGGCGCCTATGTACAGCGCCTGCGTCTGCATGTGTGGGACTCTAGTGTGGCGCCTGCGTACAACATGTCAGGCAGAGCGCTCGTGTGTGTTCGTCGGAGGGGGAGCGCCTAAGCATGATGCTATGTGGCCCCATATTTTGGTCAGTCCGACGCCTGCGTACACTGCACTACCTAGAGTGTAATGAACTGGAGAAAGAGATCTAGTACCTAAATGTCTCTATGGCCATGGATGTTGATGGAATATATAGGGGTGCCTATAAGTGTGCCTGAGAAGGAATGGTGTTTTGTCTGGTTGAGTCATGTCTCAAAGAACGGGGAGAGAAAGGTTAGACAATAACAGACCATCTTACAGGTACACATCTAGGAACACACCACTATTAATGTATATAACAAAATAGATACACTGAAAATGACCTTAATAATGGTAGGAGTCCAAACGAAATAAATAAGAAAATAAAGAAAAGAAATGAAATAACGGAAATAAAAAGAAATGAAATAACGGAAATAAAAAGAAGAAATGAAAAAGAAAAATTGGGATAATGGTACGAAGGAAGGGAATGATATGGTTATTGGTCAAAATTATGGATTAAATATCAAGGTAAAAAATTGAGATGAACAATATAGGGAAAAATAAAAATAAAAAAATTAAAAATAACAAAATAAATAAAAATAATGAAAAAAATATATAATGAAAAAAATAAAGTGGGAACTAATGTAAGGAAACTTATAAAGGAGGCTATAGGGGTATGCGTCTTACCATCCAAAACGCGTTTGTCATAGAGGTTGGTTGTGCAAAAAGTCAATTGGCCTATATGGGAGAAAGATTAAGTTAGCCAGTCTATCTCGCGGTTCAAGCCACGTGGATGTAGAGTGTCAAGTGTGTAGATCCAAAAGGTCTCGCGCTGTTTCAATAATTTAATATGATTCCCTCCTCGTCTAGGACGAGGAACCTTTTCTATGACCTGGAATCTGAGTTGTGCTATGCTGTGGTTGGCCTCTTTGAAGTGAAGGGGGAGGGGGAGCCATACTTTACCGCAACGAATAGTAGATTTATGGTTAGAGATACGATCTCTAACCGCTTGGGTGGTCTCCCCTACATAAAGTAACCCGCAGGGGCACTTGATGATGTACACCACAAAATTTGTTTCACACGTGTAGTAGTCCTTTATTTTGTAAGATTTACCTGTCCTTGGGTGTACCACTTCGTTGCCCTTAATCACATTCGAGCAGCTCATACAACCCAAACATGGGAAGGTCCCTGTACGTTTCTGGCCTGTGAGTGTTCTATGTGTCGGTGTTTTAAGAGTGCCCAAATCAGCCCTGACGACTCTATCCCTTATGTTCTTAGGTCTTCTTGTACACATCAGGGGGGGTTCCTTAAATATAGGAATCGTGGGGTATGCTTTATATCATTGTATATAACTCAACACAATTTAAAGGATCCTTCTTTATATGCAAGAGAAATTCAACAGGGTATGTTCTTCCTCCAGTACCGGTTTTTGCAAATATTATGGTCTTCTTCCCTCTTTTTGTACAGTCCGCCTTTTTCTGTATATTCCAGTTGTGCAGAATGCGCTACCTTTTTGGTCGTTATACAGTATGCCCATTGGCAGCTCATCGACTTTGATATGGATTCTTTGCTCTCTTCTGTATATTTGTATATATGTATATGTTTACCTATTTGTAAATATTTTTTGTTTGTTTCTTTGCTTGTTACAGCGGTTTTGTGAACAAGGCCACGAGTTGGCCGAAACGTCAAATTCGCCTAGTATCTTATTCTCTTCAATTCAAATAAACTCTTCAATTTATGCATCTGAAAATCATACGAGTGCAGTGATTTTTCTGACTTTATGATACATGGGATTAAAACATCCCGTTCACTAGCACCGTGGACTATATCAATTGAGTGCTGGCTTTGATTTCTTCTCTACAGTTATTTGGTTTGTAAGCTACTAGCACCAATCGAATCCATGTCAGCCGAGACATATATGTACGACGAGTCTACCGGATCTACTATCCTATCTAAAATTAAGACCAATACGGACTTCCTGCATTTACCAAGCAATGATATAAAATCGAGGGATTGGGAAAAGGAGAGGAAGAAGCTTATTGGCTACGACTTACATTGCGCAACATTGGGAGAGTATCACCGAAAAGCCAGGATACCTCGGGGTCTACGTTGTAATCTACGTCCCACATTATTTTCTGATAATGAAAAATACTGCACTACATTTCAAAAAATTCTAAACAAATGCTCCTTCGACATAATATTACTGACCATCGAATATCTACAAGAAGCAATAAAGAGCACGGAAGAGAAAATTGAAAGCATTGAAACTCAACTCACTGCTACATTAAACGCCACTGAACTCTCCACTCTCAAGAATAAAATAGACACTAGCCTCATTTCCTACCAGAGGTCGTTGGAGGAAAGAAAACGCACAAAGTTTCAAAGGGACACTGAGGACTATTTATCTAACAAAGTGTACCGATGGGAGGACACAGCTCCCCGCCGATCGAGACCAAGATTTTGCCGCACAGCAGGGGGCAACTACCCCTCAGGGGGCTCCTCGCCAGCTGGGGGATCATCAGCAGGATCCGGCAGCGAGACTGGCGGGGCCCAAGCTGCAGGACCGCGTTTTTTAGGACAAACCGCGCGCCCACAAGGAGGGGAAAGAAGACGAAACGAGGACCGACACATGACGTTGAGATCTCAGGTAGGAGTCCAAACTCTGTAGTAAACATCTCCGACTACACCCTTTCTCCTCTTGAGCTAAAAGTCTTAAACATGGGCCTCTCCTTCTGCCCTACCCCTAGATGGGATTCTTTTCAACTCGAAAAGGATCTGCAAAGGTTTTATAGAAATATAAGGCTTAAGGTACACTTTAACGAACTTCCAAATACAGTAGTGAACAGATTGGGCACCACATCTAGCCAGAGCAGAGAGGCTGGCATTACCTTGGGATCATTGGGCCTGAGGAATCCTAGCTCCTTTGTTCCACCTAAAACTAATCATGCTGTAGAAACTTTCATCAATCTCCTTGATAGAGACATCAAAGAGACTATACATGAACAACGTCTTGGTCTCCTCCCGGTCCGTCACAACCTTAGTCCCATTGAAAAGCAAGCATTAGACACACTAAGTGAGAACAGAAACATCATAATTAAACCCGCGGACAAGGGGGGAGCCATTGTTATTATGAATAAGGATCACTATGTCACCGAAATAAGACGCCAATTATCTGACACAAATACTTACCAAAGACTCCAGGGGGACCCTACATTCACTATACAACGGAAAATCAACACTGTAGTTGACAAATACCTGAATTTAGGCACCATAGACAACAAAACCAAAACTTACCTCATTAACCATTATCCAATTACTCCAGTACTGTACATACTGCCAAAAATACATAAAAATCTCCAGAATCCCCCTGGCCGCCCGATCGTCGCTTCAACTGACTCAGTGCTCAATCCCCTTTCAAAATTTTTGGAAAAAATTCTCACACCATATACCAAGTCAACTAAATCCTTTATACTGGACACGAGCGATTTTTTATCTAAAATTCGCAATATATCTAACATTCCGCCGGACAGCCTTCTTTGTACTTTAGATGTTAATAGCCTCTACACCTCTATCGTACACGATAGGGGGGTTACAGCGGTTTCACTTACACTCCAGGAAGCAGGCATTGATAAGAACACACATGATCTCTGCATAGACCTCTTGAACCTGGTTCTTAGGGAGAATTTCTTCCTTTTCGAGGACGATTTCTTTGTACAGACATGCGGTACCGCTATGGGGTCCAATGTGGCCCCAGCATACGCTAACCTGTACATGGACCACTTCGAGAGGGAATATGTATATGCCAACCCCATTTTTCAACAAAACGCATTAGTCTGGTACAGATATATCGACGATATATTCTGTATCTGGCGAGGGAACCATACCAGCTTACAGACCTTCTATGAGGCTATTAACACCATTCGTCCGGAGCTTACCTTCACGCTTACTTACCACAATAGTGAAGTCACCTTCTTAGACACCAAAGTCCTTAAAAATTCCTTGGGTAATTTAAGCACTGACTTATACTCCAAACCAACTGATTGCAATAGCCTTTTACTTTACAACAGTTGCCACCCCAAGTCCACAAAAAATAGCCTCCCTAGGTCCCAGTTCAAAAGGGTATCTAGAATTGTTTCAGACCCGGATCTGAAAGCTACCAGACTACAAGAGATGTCCACTAAATTCAAGGCCCGTAACTACCCCACGGACCTTCTTGAAACTGAATCTACCAAAATTCTCAACGAAACAGAAGACGATACGTCTAGAATAAAAAAAAACAGACTCCCATTTGTACATAGTCACCACCCCACTATGCGCAGGGTACACAATCTAATCAGGGCACACTGGCCACTCTTGAATAAAGCATACCCCACGATTCCTATATTTAAGGAACCCCCCCTGATGTGTACAAGAAGACCTAAGAACATAAGGGATAGAGTCGTCAGGGCTGATTTGGGCACTCTTAAAACACCGACACATAGAACACTCACAGGCCAGAAACGTACAGGGACCTTCCCATGTTTGGGTTGTATGAGCTGCTCGAATGTGATTAAGGGCAACGAAGTGGTACACCCAAGGACAGGTAAATCTTACAAAATAAAGGACTACTACACGTGTGAAACAAATTTTGTGGTGTACATCATCAAGTGCCCCTGCGGGTTACTTTATGTAGGGGAGATCACCCAAGCGGTTAGAGATCGTATCTCTAACCATAAATCTACTATTCGTTGTGGTAAAGTATGGCTCCCCCTCCCCCTTCACTTCAAAGAGGCCAACCACAGCATAGCACAACTCAGATTCCAGGTCATAGAAAAGGTTCCTCGTCCTAGACGAGGAGGGAATCATATTAAATTATTGAAACAGCGCGAGACCTTTTGGATCTACACACTTGACACTCTACATCCACGTGGCTTGAACCGCGAGATAGACTGGCTAACTTAATCTTTCTCCCATATAGGCCAATTGACTTTTTGCACAACCAACCTCTATGACAAACGCGTTTTGGATGGTAAGACGCATACCCCTATAGCCTCCTTTATAAGTTTCCTTACATTAGTTCCCACTTTATTTTTTTCATTTTTTTCATTATATATTTTTTTCATTATTTTTATTTATTTTGTTATTTTTAATTTTTTTATTTTTATTTTATTTTTATTTTTCCCTATATTGTTCATCTCAATTTTTTACCTTGATATTTAATCCATAATTTTGACCAATAACCATATCATTCCCTTCCTTCGTACCATTATCCCAATTTTTCTTTTTCATTTCTTCTTTTTATTTCCGTTATTTCATTTCTTTTTATTTCCGTTATTTCATTTCTTTTCTTTATTTTCTTATTTATTTCGTTTGGACTCCTACCATTATTAAGGTCATTTTCAGTGTATCTATTTTGTTATATACATTAATAGTGGTGTGTTCCTAGATGTGTACCTGTAAGATGGTCTGTTATTGTCTAACCTTTCTCTCCCCGTTCTTTGAGACATGACTCAACCAGACAAAACACCATTCCTTCTCAGGCACACTTATAGGCACCCCTATATATTCCATCAACATCCATGGCCATAGAGACATTTAGGTACTAGATCTCTTTCTCCAGTTCATTACACTCTAGGTAGTGCAGTGTACGCAGGCGTCGGACTGACCAAAATATGGGGCCACATAGCATCACGCTTAGGCGCTCCCCCTCCGACGAACACACACGAGCGCTCTGCCTGACATGTTGTACGCAGGCGCCACACTAGAGTCCCACACATGCAGACGCAGGCGCTGTACATAGGCGCCTAGTATGGGGCTTTGTGCGCAAGCGCCAAGCTACACTTCTCAGCGGCAGAAAGGGTAGCTCCTGCGCAGGCGCCGGCGTCCCCTGACACTTCCGGTCACATGACCGGCCGGGGATTTGGATTTAACGCCGGACACCATGCACTTCATTTAGCGGTTCCATTGCCTAGACACAGGACTGTGTCGGCCTCCCCCACCACGCCACCAACGCGTACGCCTTGCCTGCACCACTGAAACGTGAGATCACGGAGTCACCATCAGATAAGTGTCTTGTCACTATGGGAATCTTTTATAGCATGTATTATTCTCCCCCCACAGGGACGACATTGCTTTATCCACTGGCAGCATACCATATCCCCAGGGAGGGTCTCCTGTATGTACCCATTGGGTTGCTTGCTTACCTACTCAGCACAGGTATCTAGTGTAGCTATGCCATATACGTATCAGTCCCACTGACTACTCACCGCACAAGGTTATGTATCTTCCACTCTGTTCTGCCCACAGCACCAGATCTTTATGTAATCTTGAGGACATATGAGAATACACGGGACGACCAGTACCTGATTTATAATTTTGCCCACTGTATCTACAGGACAGGTATTACTATGTCTTCATACTTCACAACCCCGTTATTACATAAGATTGATGCCTCATACTCACATATGCATGTATATTTCAAACACAGGATCTGTTCCAGCCGCAGATACGGCTCTTTTGCATGGACATACGTTATTTAGCGTTCCAGCTAGGTCAGTGTATTGTTTTGTATTTGCTACACGGGCACTATACAGGGTGCTTACACCATATAGATACTACCAAAGGGACGCCTGGTCCATACCACTTGATAAATATGATAAATATAATTAAGGTCTTGGTTAGCCCGTTATCTGGTGATGTGAAACCTTAGCTGCTATCTCATGCTATATTGTTCTCTTTAGGTATATCGCCATATCATTGTATATAACTCAACACAATTTAAAGGATCCTTCTTTATATGCAAGAGAAATTCAACAGGGTATGTTCTTCCTCCAGTACCGGTTTTTGCAAATATTATGGTCTTCTTCCCTCTTTTTGTACAGTCCGCCTTTTTCTGTATATTCCAGTTGTGCAGAATGCGCTACCTTTTTGGTCGTTATACAGTATGCCCATTGGCAGCTCATCGACTTTGATATGGATTCTTTGCTCTCTTCTGTATATTTGTATATATGTATATGTTTACCTGTTTGTAAATATTTTTTGTTTGTTTCTTTGCTTGTTACAGCGGTTTTGTGAACAAGGCCACGAGTTGGCCGAAACGTCAAATTCGCCTAGTATCTTATTCTCTTCAATTCAAATAAACTCTTCAATTTATGCATCTGAAAATCATACGAGTGCAGTGATTTTTCTGACTTTATGATACATGGGATTAAAACATCCCGTTCACTAGCACCGTGGACTATATCAATTGAGTGCTGGCTTTGATTTCTTCTCTACAGCCTATGGAGCTGGAGACGTGTGAGGATAGAAGCCCTGTGACCGGTACAAGGGATGAATGGATGTCGCCTCCTGGCATCTTGTGTGCGTCAGGGACGGAGCCTTTATTGCAGGGCGTGATTCACATTTATACAGACAGGTCAAATGTTCAGGCACGAGCTGCCCTGCAGAGATGACGGCCGGACCTGCGCTGCCCTGCAGAGATGATGGCAGCACCCGGGCATCTACAACGTCTCATCGCGCCCGATGCACAGGCTGGCACTGTGCACCGTCCATGTTACTTCCATCTGATTATTCTGTGCATGTTTTTAGAAGGAAACCATCTGAGTGTCGGCTACTTGTAAGCTCAGGGACTCCAGCTTAGCCGCACTGCCTATTGGAGTCTGTGTCGTCCACTGCTCCATTCTTTACACTTCAGCTCTGCTCGCTCACATTAGGGCTGTGTATAAGAATAATCCCAGCAGGGAGTCAGTGCACCGAGAATGAATTTCCATTTCAGCAGGTAGAAAATAATTATAATCTATAAGTAATAAATTACCATTTATATAGCAGCAGACTGACACATGGGGCGACCTCGCACAGACCCTACACGTGGGGGTCTGCGACATACGGACGCTCCTGCCACATGCTGAGGGTCAGCATAATAATCTAAGGCGTTCTGCAGCAAGATCTGAAATGGATACAAAGTTCAGTCAGAGGATCTCATCAGAGAAGAACTCAAGTCCTAAAGTCCTTGAGACACAAGTCTGTAATGTCAGGTTCTCAAAATCCCATCCAGCTATTTATAGCTCATGTTCAAGGACTCAGGAGCGTCTCCATCTGTCCCGAAAACTGTGCTCAGGATCTCACAGACAGCCCAACACACTGCGCTCTGCATCCCTGGAAAACCCGACACACTGAGCTCAGCGTCCCCGCCACACTGCGCTCTGCATCCCTGGAAGCCCCCACACACTGCGCTCTGCATCCCTGGAAAACCCGCCACACTGCGCTCTGCATCCCTGGAAAACCCGACACACTGAGCTCAGCGTCCCCGCCACACTGCGCTCTGCATCCCTGGAAAACCCGACACACTGCGCTCAGCGTCCCCGTCACACTGCGCTCTGCATCCCTGGAAAACTCGACACACTGCGCTCTGCATCTCTGGAAGCCCCCACACACTGCGCACTGCATCCCTGGAAAACCCGACACACTGCGCTCTGCATACCTGGAAAACCCGCCACACTGAGCTCAGCGTCCCCGCCACACTGCGCTCTGCATCCCTGGAAGCCCCCACACACTGCGCTCTGCATCCCTGGAAAACCCGACACACTGCGCTCTGCATCCCTGGAAAACCCGACACTGCGCTCAGCATCCCCGACACACTGCGCTCAGCATCCCCGACACACTGCGCTCAGCATCCCCGACACACTGCGCTCAGCATCCCCGACACACTGCGCTCAGCATCCCCGACACACTGCGCTCAGCATCCCCGACACACTGCGCTCTGCATCCCCGACACACTGCGCTCTGCATCCCCGACACACTGCGCTCTGCACCCCCGACACACTGCGCTCTGCACCCCCGACACACTGCGCTCTGCACCCCCGACACACTGCGCTCTGCACCCCCGACACACTGCGCTCTGCACCCCCGACACACTGCGCTCTGCACCCCCGACACACTGCGCTCTGCACCCCCGACACACTGCGCTCTGCACCCCCGACACACTGCGCTCTGCACCCCCGACACACTGCGCTCTGCACCCCCGACACACTGCGCTCTGCACCCCCGACACACTGCGCTCTGCACCCCCGACACACTGCGCTCTGCACCCCCGACACACTGCGCTCTGCACCCCCGACACACTGCGCTCTGCATCCCCGACACACTGCGCTCTGCATCCCCGACACACTGCGCTCTGCATCCCCGACACACTGCGCTCTGCATCCCCGACACACTGCGCTCTGCATCCCCGACACACTGCGCTCTGCATCCCCGACACACTGCGCTCTGCATCCCTGGAAGCTCCAACACACTGCACTCTGCATCCCTGGAAGCCCCGACACGCTGCGCTCTGCATCCCTGGAAGCCCTGACACGCTGCGCTCTGCATCCCTGGAAAACCCGACACACTGGGCTCTGAGTCCCTGGAAAACCCGAGACACTATGCTCTGCATCCCTGGAAGCCCAGACATACTATGCTCTGCATCCCTGGAAGCCCCGACACACTGCGCTCTGCATCCCTGGAAGCCCAGATACACTGCGCTCTGCATCCCATGAAGCTCCGACACACTGCGCTCTGCATCCCTGGAAGCCCAGACATACTATGCTCTGCATCCCTGGAAGCCCAGATACACTGCGCTCTGCATCCCATGAAGCCCCGACACACTGCGCTCTGCATCCCTGGAAGCCCAGACACACTGCGCTCTGCATCCCATGAAACCCCGACACACTGCGCTCTGCATCCCTGGAAGCCCAGACACACTGCGCTCTGCACCCCTGGAAGCCCCGACACACTGCGCTCTGCATCCCATGAAGCCCCAACACACTGCGCTCTATATCCCAGGAAAACCCGACACAGTGCGCTCTGCATCCCTGACACACTGCGTTCTGCATCCGTGGAAGCCCCAACACACTGCGCTCTGCTGCTGGGGTCCTGTGTTCAAATGCCACCAAGGACATCCTTGTTTTCCCCATATTTGCATGGGCTTCCTCCGGTTTTCTCCTACACTCAACAGACCGATAGGGAAAGTAGATTGTGAGCCCGAATGGGGAATTAATGGTGCCAGGTAAGTGTAAGATGCATAAATATACATTCGCTCGTCTTCAGGAGCGCACAGCTCTGTCTCCAGGCTTCCTGATTGATGGGTATGTGCTCCTGAGGACTGACAAGGTACAGCGGTATGGACACACTTTTGCTGTGAACTGTGCCCCCTGCGATGTCGCCAGCACGGGCAGCTTTACCTCTGCAGTATGGTAGGAGCACAGAGTCATGGACAGGTCCAGCGATCCTGCCGCCAGAGCAGCCTATAAGAGTGTGCTCCTTCCTGACGTGGCTGATGACATAGGCAGCGATCAGGAGACTATCGGACTAACAATCCCTCTGATCTGAGGATATTTAATGAGAATTAAACTGCACAGGTGTTTGTTTTTATGTGAAATTTGCAAATGTAACCCTTACTGAACATGAGACCGCCGATTAAGCCTCATGTATATAAGCGCAGCTCTATTATACTGTATAGTTTACCCTGCAAATGTAAAAGCTGCGCACAAACCACAGGGAGGACGACATGTCTGTCTGCAGAGATTCCTATCTCCTGAGGAAATTCAATAATATCTTGGATACTGGCTGTTCTGTTCCTGTAACACTTAATGAATCGAATCAATCTCATTGTGTCTCTGGAAACAAAACAATAAATTCCACACTGTCCAGAGACGTCCGGTGTTAGCCTCTCCTATGGGTTTTTGTGTGACCTGTCCAGATTTCTTGGTATACAAAGATACATGATAAGATCCTGTCTGCAGCCACCACTAGGGGGAGCTCCCTGTATATAGAGATACATGATAAGATCCTGTCTGCAGCCACCACTAGGGGGAGCTCCCTGTATACAGAGATACATGATAAGATCCTGTCTGCAGCCACCACTAGGGGGAGCTCCCTGTATACAGAGATACATGATAAGATCCTGTCTGCAGCCACCACTAGGGGGAGCTCCCTGTATACAGAGATACATGATAAGATCCTGTCTGCAGCCACCACTAGGGGGAGCTCCCTGTATACAGAGATACATGATAAGATCCTGTCTGCAGCCACCACTAGGGGGAGCTCCCTGTATACAGAGATACATGATAAGATCCTGTCTGCAGCCACCACTAGGGGGAGCTCCCTGTATACAGAGATACATGATAAGATCCTGTCTGCAGCCACCACTAGGGGGAGCTCCCTGTATACAGAGATACATGATAAGATTCTGTCTGCAGCCACCACTAGGGGGAGCTCCCTGTATACAGAGATAAATGATAAGAAACTGTCTGCAGTCACCACTAGGGGGAGCTCCCTGTATACAGAGATACATGATAAGATCCTGTCTGCAGTCACCACTAGGGGGAGCTCCCTGTATACAGAGATACATGATAAGGTCCTGTCTGCAGTCACCACTAGGGGAAGCTCCCTGTATACAGAGATACATGATAAGAAACTGTCTGCAGTCACCACTAGGGGGAGCTCCCTGTACACAGAGATACATGATAAGATCCTGTCTGCAGCCACCACTAGGGGGAGCTCCCTGTATAGAGATACATGATAAGATCCTGTCTGCAGCCACCACTAGGGGGAGCTCCCTGTATACAGAGATACATGATAAGATCCTGTCTGCAGTCTCCACTAGAGGGAGCTCCCTGTATACAGAGATACATGATAAGATCCTGTCTGCAGTCACCACTAGGGGGAGCTCCCTGTATCCAGAGATACATGATAAGATCCTGTCTGCAGTCACCACTAGGGGGAGCTCCCAGGATAGATATTGGCGGTGTATTACTAATATATGCCATTAAAGTTGGTGCAGATGTCGTGGTATCTGTTAGACCACACTGACTGTTAAAACTAGGTCTCCAGAAACGGATTTGCTGAACCTCCACAGTAATCATTGGTTTCTCGCATCTCAATCAGTTGAGATATTAGTAACACACTTGATCCAGATAATGGCTGTAAACCTGAGATTGAGTGACGGACCCCGGGCTCAGGCCCCCAGCGGGCCGACATTAGTGATCATCCTCAGTATAGATGGGAAATCCATTACAATCTGGTTGGAGTTGACCTTTAATTAACACCGGTGAGAATGTCAAGAAAGTGACCTGACCAAACGTACTGACCCTGAAGGCTGCGGCGCAGAGGAACGTCCGCGGGGCCAGGATCTAATTATCACCGAGGAGCAGAAAACGGAAACGCTGAAATGTTTTATTCATGCTGTTGTCTCTTATCAGCAGGAGCTTTTAATTAATGTTTAATGAATCTAATACATCGATCAGCAACCTTCTAACACAGATCAGCAACACCTCTGCTTCCTGACAGTGAATGGGAACATTGTTCTTTACATCTAGAGGAGGAAAGCTGGCAGTTTAGGCTCCGTCCACGTCTGCCTTGAAAGTTTAGTTTGGAGACTGCATTGAAGATGCAGCAAAAAAATATCAGACAATGACGCAAACACGAAAGACCCCCTATTATAGTCAGTAGGGTCCTTGGGGTGTGCTAGTGTCCATTATTGGATGAGTTTGGTCACGGTCAGCTCCTGTGATGGAGCAGAGCAATAGAAACGGAGAATGCAGATGGTTAGAGGTTGATACTTCTCACATCTGAGTGTTTGTTACAGTGGCTCGGTCAGTGGGCAGCATGAAACCCCCTTTTGTGAGGATGTGATTGAGCAGAGATGTGGTGGAGCACGACCCGATGACTGACACGTTCTGCTTTATACTTTAAAATCCTGCAGCGATAATCGCATCAATCCGGGATCACAAGGTGAAAAGATCAGGACAGAGCAGGAACTACAAGTCCCAGCATACTCCAGTATTCTGCACATAAAAGGATCACCCGACCAAGCCACTCCATGCCGGTTATAGTAAACAACGTCCCATAAAGTGTAAATGGAGCCCCCTCATATCCATCAGAGCACTGTTAGCGTATGTGCACGTTACGTGTCTGCAGCAGACATTTCTGCACCATTTCTGCTTCTCTTGGTGTAAAAAATTAACATCTTTGCTTTGTTTTTTTTAACTTGTGTTTCTGGTGCAGATTTCAGCAAAAAATGACATTGCAGATTAACCCCTTAGTGACAGAGCCAATTTGGTACTTAATGACCGAGCCAATTTTTACAATTCTGACCAGTGTCACTTTATAAGGTTATAACTCTGGAACGCTTTATCGGATCCCGCTGATTCTGAGATTGTTTTTTTTTGACATGTTGTACTTCAAGTTAGTGGTAACATTTCTTCGATATTACTTGCGATTATTTATGAAAAAAATGGAAATATGGCGAAAATTTTTAAAATTTTGCAATTTTCAAACTTTGTATTTTTATGCCCTTAAATCAGAGAGATATGTCACAAAAAATAGTTAATAAATAACATTTCTCACATGTCTACTTTACATCAGCACAATTTTGGAAACAATTTTTTTTTTTGTTAGGGAGTTATAAGGGTTAAAAGTTGACCAGCAATTTCTCATTTTTACAACACCATGTTTTTTTTAGGGACCACATCACCTTTGAAGTGATTTTGAGGGGTCTATATGATAGAAAATAACCAAGTGTGACACCATTCTAAAAACTGCACCCCTCAAGCTGCTCAAAACCACATTCAAGAAGTTTATTAACCCTTTACGTACTTCACAGGAACTAAAACAATGTGGAAGAAAAAAATGAACATTTTACTTTTTTTTGCAAACATTTTACTTCAGAACCATTTTTGTTAATTTTCACAAGTGTAAAAACAGAAATTTAACCACAAATTTTGTTGTGCAATTTTTCCTGAGTACGCAGATACCCCATATGTGGAGGTAAACCACTGTTTGGGCGCACCGCAGAGCTTGGAAGTGAAGGAGCACCGTTTGACTGTTTCAATGCAGAATTGGCTGGAATTGAGATCGGACGCCATGTCGCGTTTGGAGAGCCCCTAATGTGCCTAAACAGTGGAAACCCCCCACAAGTGACACCATTTTGGAAACTAGACCCCCCAAGGAACTTATCTACATGTGTGGTGAGCACTTTGAACCCCCAAGTGCTTCACAGAAGTTTATAACGTAGAGCCGTGAAAATAAAAAATCGCATTTGTTTTCACAAAAATGATTTTTTCGCCCACAAATTCTTATTTTCACAAGGGTAACAGGAGAAATTAGACCACAAAAGTTGTTGTGCAATTTCTCCTGAGTACGTCGATACCCCATATGTGGAGGTAAACCACTGTTTGGGCGCACCGCAGAGCTTGGAAGTGAAGGAGCACCGTTTGACTTTTTCAATGCAGAATTGGCTGGAATTGAGATCGGATGCCATGTTGCGTTTGGAGAGTCCCTGATGTGCCTAAACAGTGGAAACCCCCCACAAGTGACACCATTTTGGAAACTAGACCCCCCAAGGAACTTATCTAGATGTGTGGTGAGCACTTTGAACCCCCAAGTGCTTCACAGAAGTTTATAACGTAGAGCCGTGAAAATAAAAAATCTCATTTTTTCTACAAAAATGATCTTTTTGCCCCCAAATTTTTATTTTCACAAGGGTAACAGGAGAAATTAGACCACAAAAGTTGTTGTGCAATTTCTCCTGAGTACGTCGATACCCCATATATGGGGGTAAACCACTGTTTGGGCGCACCACAGAGCTTGGAAGAGAAGGAGTGTCGTTTTACTTTTTCAATGTAGAATTGGCTGGAATTGAGATCGGACGCCATGTCACGTTTGGAGAGCCGCTGATGTGCCTAAACAGTAGAGACCCCACACATATGACACCATTTTGGAAACTAGACCCCTTAAGGAACTTATCTAGATGTGTGGTGAGCACTTTAAACCCCCAGGTGCTTCACAGAAGTTTATAACGTAGAGCCGTGAAAATAAAAAAATCACATTTTTTCTACAAAAATGATCTTTTTGCCTCCAAATTTTTATTTTACCAAGGGTAACAGGAGAAAATGGACCCCAGAAGCTGTTGTACAATTTGTCTTGAGTACGCCGACACCCCATATGTGGGGGTAAACCACTGTTTGGGCGCATGGCTGAGCTCGGAAGCAAAGGAGCGCCATTTGACTTTTCAATGCAAAATTGACTGGAATTGAGATCGGACGCCATGTCGCGTTTGGAGAGCCCCTGATGTGCCTAAACAGCAGAAACCCCCCAAAAGTGACCCCATTTTGGAAACTAGACCCCCCATGGAACTTATCTAGATGTGTAGTGAGAACTTTGAATGCCCAAGTGCATCACAGAAGTTTATAATGCAGAGTCGTGAAAATAAAAAATATATATTTTTTAACAATAAAGATTTTTTAGCCCCCAAGTTTTAATTTTCACAAGGGTAACAAGAGAAATTGGACCCCAAAAGTTGTTGTCTAATTTGTCCTGAGTATGCTGGTACCCCATATGTGGGGGTAAACCACTGTTTGGGCGCACGGCAGAGCTCGGAAGGGAAGGAGTGCCATTTTGGAATGCAGACTTTGATAGAATTGTCTGCGGGCGTTATGTTGCCTTTGCAGACCCCTAATGTACCTAAACAGTAGAAACCCCCAACAAGTGACCCCATTTTGGAAAATAGACCCCCCAAGGAACTTATCTAGATATGTGGTGAGAACTTTGAATGCCCAAGTGCTTCACAGACGTTTATAATGCAGAGTAGTGAAAATAAAAAATATTTTTTTTCCCACAAAAAAGATTTTTTTAGCCCCAAAATTTTTATTTTCACAAGGGTAACAAGAGAAATTGGACCCCAAAAGTTGTTGTCCAATTTGTCCTGAGTATGCTGGTACCCCATATGTGGGGGTAAACCACTGTTTGGGCGCACGGCAGAGCTCGGAAGGGAAGGAGCGCCATTTTGGAATGCAGACTTTGATAGAATTGTCTGCGGGCGTTATGTTGCGTTTGCAGACCCCTAATGTACCAAAACAGTAGAAACCCCCACAAGTGACCAAATTTTGGAAACTAGACCCCCTAAGGAACTTATCTAGATATGTGGTGAGAACTTTGAAAGCTCAAGTGCTTCACAGAAATTTATAATGCAGAGTAGTGAAAATAAAAAAATATATTTTTTTCCAACAAAAAAGATTTTTAGCCCCCAAGTTTTTATTTTCACAAGGGTAACAGGAGAAATTGGACCCCAAAAGTTGTTGTCCAATTTATCCCGAGTACGCTGATGCCCCATATGTGGGGGTAAACCACTGTTTGGGCGCACGGCAGAGCTCAGAAGGGAGGGAGTACCATTTGACTTTTTTAGCGCAAAATTGGCTGTCGTGTTTGGAGACCCCCTGATGTACCTAAACAGTGGAAACCCCCCAATTCTAACTCCAACCCTAACCCCAACACAGCCCTAACCCTAATCTCAACCCGATCCATAATCCTAATCACAACCCTAACGATAATCACAACCCTAACCCCAAAACAGCCCTAATCTCAACCCTAACCATAACCCTAATCAAAACCCTAAATCCAACACACCCCTAACCCTAATCCCAACCCTAACCCTAATCCCAACCCTAATCCCAAACGTAACACTAATCCCAACCCTAATCCAAACCCTAACCCTAATCCCAACTCTAACCCTAACTTTAGCCCCAACCCTAACTTTAGCCCCAACCCTAACCATAACTTTAGCCCCCGTCGTCACAAAAAAAGTTCAATGTAACCTTTTTTTTGTACGTCGCGTCCGCCATTTCCGCGGATGCGTGGCTGTAACTCTGCCCCCTCCTCCCCAGGACATAGACTGGGCAGCGGATGCGTTGAAAAACTGCATCCGCTGCCCACGTTGTGCACAATTTTCACAACGTGCGTCGGTACATCGGGCCGACGCATTGCGACCGCCCCGTACCGACGCAAGTGTGAAAGAAGCCTAAGGCTACTTTCACACTAGCGTCGTACTCGGCCCATCGCAGTGTGTCGGGCCGACGTACCGACGCTAGCGTTGTAAGCGCCGCACAATGGGTGCAGCGGATGCTGTTTTTTCAACGCATCCGCTGCCCCATTGTGAGGTGCGGGGAGGCGCGGGTGGAGTTCCGGCCACGCATGCGCGGTCGGAAATGGCGGACACGTCGCACAAAAAAGTTACATGTTGTTTTTTTTGTGTCGACGGTCCGCCGAAGCACGACGCATCCGTCGCACGACGGATGCGACATGTGGCAATCCGTCGCAATGCGTCGCTAATGCAAGCCAATGGAGAAAAAACGCATCCTGCAAGCACTTTTGCAGGATGCGTTTTTTCTCCAACGACGCATTGCGACGGAAGCCAAAAAACGCTAGTGTGAAAGTAGCCTAACCCTAACCCTAGCCCTAACCCTAAATTTAGCCCCAACCCTAACTCTAACCCTAACTCTAACCCTAACCCTAACTCTAACCCTAACTCTAACCCTAACCCTAACCCTAACTCTAACCCTAACCCTAACTCTAACCCTAACCCTAATTTTAGCCCCAACTTGTCTTCTCCTGCCGGCCGGCAGATGGCAGCAGATGGCGGGCGCACTGCGCATGCGCCCGCCATGATGAAAAAGCCGGCTGGCAGGAGAAGACAGAAGAGGACCCAGGGACCCCGGGTGAGTATGATAGGGTCCCCGAATCCCCCTATATCTCTGTCCTCTGATGTGCGATCACATCAGAGGACAGAGAAATAACTGATCGCTTTTTTTTTTTTTTTTTTTGCGGTCGCCGGTAAACTGTTAATTACCGGCGATCGCAAAGCAGGGGTCGGTGCAAACCGACCCCGATCATGTTCTTTGGGGTCTCGGCTACCCCCGGCAGCCGAGACCCCAAAGAACATCCGGGTGCCGGGCGCACTGCGCGTGCGCCCGCCATTTTTTTCCGGAAAAAAGATGGCGGCGCCCATGGGGAGACACGAGGAGCACCGGGGGAGGTAGGTAAGTATTGGGGGGCTATTGGGGGCCATCGGGGACCACATTTCTCTGTCCTCCGATGTGCGATCACATCGGAGGACAGAGAAATTAAACGGCAAATCGCGTTTTTTTTTTTTTGTTGCGACCGCCGGTAAACGGTTAATTACCGGCGATCGCAACTCGGGGGTCGGTAAAAACCCCCCGAATCATGTTCTCTGGGGTCTCGGCTACCCTCGGCAACCAAGACCCCAGAGAAAATCCGACTCTGGGGGGCGCTATTCACTTTTTCCACAGCGCCGTTAATTAACGGCGCTGTGGATTAAGTACCCTTAGCGGCCGCCGTTAAAAGGCGTATCAGCGGTCGTTAAGGGGTTAATATCAGCACCGAATCTGCAAGTCACAAATAAGCCACGTGTGCACAAGACTCCAGGATTCACATTCCCTTTGCTGGGACTAGGAAATCCTTCAGGTTTTGTGACAATCTGCACTAAAAAAAAAGCACTAAGCAAAAATGCAACGTGTGCACACAGCCTTATAATTAAAGGGATTGCCCAGCAGTATCGGGGCAGGACCGCATTGCATCTAGTCACATGGCGACGTCAGATACTGTACAGGTGTCATACACAGGGCTTATTTACTCCTGATGGTGCACTACAGGGCGCATACAACAAGACCGGGCAGCCTGCGAGCAGCACAATGCTAGGAAGGATTGTAAACCGCAATGTCACTATTCACTGACTGCAAGCAGAGAACAGACATGGGAGGAAACGCAAAGTACATAAGAAGGTGCAAAACGTTTCATCACACAAGGAGTAAATCGCGCGGTGACTGGAGACACTTCAGACCCCCTGAGTGGTGAGCGTGCTCATGTGTCTGGTGCGTGCATGCCAGCATGGAGATGATCCATATTCTGTTTCCATCTACAAGCCTATGGAGTAATTAGCGATAAATCAGGCGCAGGCGGCCCCCGAGGAAGAGATATTTTTAGGCTACTAGATGAATTTCTGTGCACGGCCCTCCACACTTCAAAGAGAGAAGTTATTACCCAGGACTGATATCATCTACAGAGGGGGGGGGAGGGGGCGCAGGACGAGAAGGCCCCCCCCCCACGTGCGCAGGACGAGAGGCACCCCCCCGCGTGAGCAGGACGAGAGGCACCCCCCAGCGTGAGCAGGACGAGAGGCACCCCCCAGCGTGAGCAGGACGAGAGGCACCCCCCAGCGTGAGCAGGACGAGAGGCACCCCCCAGCGTGAGCAGGACGAGAGGCACCCCCCAGCGTGAGCAGGACGAGAGGCACCCCCCAGCGTGAGCAGGACGAGAGGCACCCCCCAGCGTGAGCAGGACGAGAGGCACCCCCGCGTGAGCAGGACGAGAGGCACCCTCCCCCTGCGTGAGCAGGACGAGAGGCACCCTCCCCCTGCGTGAGCAGGACGAGAGGCACCCCCCCCCTGCGTGAGCAGGACGAGAGGCACCCCCCCCCGCGTGAGCAGGACGAGAGGCACCCCCCCTGCGTGAGCAGGACGAGAGGCACCCCCCCCCCAGCGTGCGCAGGACGAGAGGCACCCCCCAGCGTGCGCAGGACGAGAGGCACCCCCCCCGCGTGCGCAGGACGAGAGGCACCCCCCCCGCGTGAGCAGGACGAGAGGCACCCCCCCCGCGTGAGCAGGACGAGAGGCACCCCCCCCCTGCGTGAGCAGGACGAGAGGCCCTTCCCCCTGCGTGAGCAGGACGAGAGGCCCCCCCCCGCGTGTGCAGGACGAGAGGCCCCCTCCCCCCCTGCGTGAGCAGGCCGAGAGGCCCTTCCCCCCCCCCCCTGCGTGAGCAGGACGAGAGGCCCTTCCCCCTGCGTGAGCAGGCCGAGAGGCCCTTCCCCCCCCCCCTGCGTGAGCAGGACGAGAGGCCCCCCCCCGCGTGTGCAGGACGAGAGGCCCCCTCCCCCCCTGCGTGAGCAGGACGAGAGGCCCCCCCCCCCCCCGCGTGTGCAGGACGAGAGGCCCCCTCCCCCCCTGCGTGAGCAGGCCGAGAGGCCCTTCCCCCCCCCCCCTGCGTGAGCAGGACCAGAGGCCCTTCCCCCTGCGTGAGCAGGACGAGAGGCCCCCCCCCGCGTGCGCAGAACGAGAGGCAACCCCCGCGTGCGCAGAACGAGAGGCAACCCCCACGGGCACAGGACGAGATGCCAGAGCTCGTCAGGTACTTACAGTGAGGGATTTAAGGCTTCCAGCTCCGTGGCTTCCTCTATGTCTCGTAAGATGTCAGAACTCGAGCTGAAACATATAGTGGAAGAAGAGAAAATAATCAATATTTGCAAATCTGAGCAAGAGCGGGCTACAAACACACAGCGGGCACGGCGCCATTATCAGGCAGGGTCAGGGATAAAAGTACAAGTCCTTGTCGGCATGATGGGAGTGAGGCACAAAAGTCATGGGGGTCCATAAATGAAACTTTGAGAGGCCTTATAAAATTTACAGTCATGCTCTGCAGATCGTCTGTTACTCTGCTTGGGAGAAAACGGACAACTGGGTGTCACCAGTAGGGTGTGTGTGTCTCAACTGACCAATCAGGGCAGCCTGCGTCAGTGTAAGGACACACCCCTTTGACTTGAGGACTGGTAATATCCAGTGATACATAACAGAGGAATGACACTAATGAGAGCAGGAATGGTTACTTTGTATGTCGGTGACAGCGCCCCTGGGCTCCGCAGTCGGATACATTGTTACGAGCGCCAATGATGGATGGTGAATGTTGTTACGACCTCCATTGCTGTGTATACGTCTTGTTACCAAAGCTAATGAAATGTCAGGAATGCAGACAATGTATGGATCATTTACACGGCGAGGTTCTGCTAATCTTCCCCACGCCAGCAACGTACAGTAATACTAAAAGTAAAATACGAGCGGAAGCCATGATGGAAGAAAAGCCCATAGTAGGGAAAAGAGGGGAGAGCACCCAGAAGACGGGGCATCCGCTCCAATCTGTCAGTGTGATGGGTACACGTCCGGGGTGAGGAATGCCAGCAATGAAGCCCCGCACCTGCACCAGAGCTGCATTCACATCCACAGGAGACGCGTCTGCTCCTCCGGACAGCACCATAATTCAGGGATTTACAGCTCTGCATCTCACTAATAGATTAAGACCTCAGACATTCAAAGCATCTTCTCCAGATCTGCGAGAAGATATTAAAAGCAGCTGCCGGGATAATGAGCGGCCGGCGAGATCGCCAAACCCCGATACCAGGAGGCAGGACAGTTATATGGAGGACAAGCAGAATAGTGAGTGCAGCTCTGGGGTATAATACAGGATGTAAGTCAGGATCAGTAATGTAATGTATGTACACAGTGACTGCACCAGCAGAATAGCGAGTGCAGCTCTGGGGTATAATACTATAATACAGGAGGTAACTCAGGATCAGTAATGTAATGTATGTACACAGTGACTGCACCAGCAGAATAGCGAGTGCAGCTCTGGGGTATAATACTATAATACAGGAGGTAACTCAGGATCAGTAATGTAATGTATGTACACAGTGACTGCACCAGCAGAATAGTGAGTGCAGCTCTGGAGTATAATACAGCATGTAACTCAGGATCAGTAATGTAATGTATGTACACAGTGACTGCACCAGCAGAATAGTGAGTGCAGCTCTGGAGTATAATACAGGATGTAACTCCGTATCAGTAATGTAATGTACGGTATGTACACAGTGACTGCACCAGCAGAATAGCGAGTGCAGCTCTGGGGTATAATACAGGATGTAACTCAGGATCAGCAATGTAATGTATGTACACAGTGACTGCACCAGCAGAATAGTGAGTGCAGCTCTGGGGTATAATACAGGATGTAACTCAGGATCAGTAATGTAATGTATGTACACAGTGACTGCACCAGCAGAATAGTGAGTGCAGCTCTGGGGTATAATATAGGATGTAACTCAGGATCAGTAATGTAATGTATGTACACAGTGACTGCACCAGCAGAATAGTGAGTGCAGCTCTGGGGTATAATACAGGATGTAACTCAGGATCAGTAATGTAATGTATGTACACAGTGACTGCACCAGCAGAATAGTGAGTGCAGCTCTGGGGTATAATACAGGATGTAACTCAGGATCAGTAATGTAATGTATGTACACAGTGACTGCACCAGCAGAATAGTGAGTGCAGCTCTGGGGTATAATATAGGATGTAACTCAGGATCAGTAATGTAATGTATGTACACAGTGACTGCACCAGCAGAATAGTGAGTGCAGCTCTGGGGTATAATATAGGATGTAACTCAGGATCAGTAATGTAATGTATGTACACAGTGACTGCACCAGCAGAATAGTGAGTGCAGCTCTGGGGTATAATATAGGATGTAACTCAGGATCAGTAATGTAATGTATGTACACAGTGACTGCACCAGCAGAATAGTGAGTGCAGCTCTGGGGTATAATATAGGATGTAACTCAGGATCAGTAATGTAATGTATGTACACAGTGACTGCACCAGCAGAATAGTGAGTGCAGCTCTGGGGTATAATATAGGATGTAACTCAGGATCAGTAATGTAATGTATGTACACAGTGACTGCACCAGCAGAATAGTGAGTGCAGCTCTGGGGTATAATACAGGATGTAACTCAGGATCAGTAATGTAATGTATGTACACAGTGACTGCACCAGCAGAATAGTGAGTGCAACTCTGGGGTATAATACAGGATGTAACTCAGGATCAGTAATGTAATGTATGTACACAGTGACTGCACCAGCAGAATAGTGAGTGCAGCTCTGGGGTATAATATAGGATGTAACTCAGGATCAGTAATGTAATGTATGTACACAGTGACTGCACCAGCAGAATAGTGAGTGCAACTCTGGGGTATAATACAGGATGTAACTCAGGATCAGTAGAGGATATTTATCTATGTGCTAATAAACTGTAAATTGATGCTCAGAGGTTGCTTATAATCCAGAACAATAAAATGACGCGGTCTCTTTTGATATGATAGGACATGGAAATAGAGGCCAAATTCTGCCGGTTTAGATGACATCACACAAATGATCAGATAAACCTCCAGCAGTCGGAGGAGTCGGCGTCACCTGTGCTTATCATCAGTACAGAGGACGTTACAGACCTGCCGCGTCCCTTAGATTTTCCAATTTGTGACAGCGGGACAGCAGGCTCCACTTACTTTAATTCAGAGATAGAAGTGATAAATTGGCTTGTGGCAGCGAGCATGGAGAGCAACATGAGCAGAACGCGGCAGCGAGGGCCCCAGACGTCCACAGTTATTGCTTTTATAGTGTGATGTCTGGGGGGATAATGGGTAGAGATGGAGACTTGAGAACAGATGGTCTCCTGCCGCCTCCGATCTTGTCCATCATCCCAGGAGACACAGACGAGGAACTGCAGCGGTGTGAGACAAAACGATGGTAGGGGAAAAGAAGGAAAATGCAAAAATACAAATGTCATTGGCGTCGTACTGAATATAGGTAAAATCAGAGATCGGTGACGTGTGGCCCCATGAAGGATCCGCTCCAGGCGGGTTACACTTCATTCTAATGCAAACAAAGCCCCTTAATTAACAAAATGGTACTATAAGCAGTAAATTAGAACTAAAAGGAAAAATAGGAATAAACCAGATGGGAAGGAGACCTAGTAAATAAGGAGCCTTCAATCCCGGGGCTCAGCTAGTGCCATCGGAGGACAGTCATTGGGGGCAGCAGATATGAGCGCTGCAGCCGATCAAAGAGGATGAAAGCAGCAATGGAGGCAGATATGGACGCCGCAGATGTGACGTCACCACTGCATCCGATCAACGAGGACCAGAGCAGCAGTGGAGGCAACAGATATGGATGCCGCAGACGTGACGTCATCACTGCAGCCGATCAACAAGGACCGAAGCAGCAATGAAGGCAGATATGGATGCCGCAGACGTGATGTCACCACTGCATCCGATCAACGAGGATGAAAGCAGCAATGGAGGCAGATATGGACGCCGCAGATGTGACGTCACCACTGCATCCGATCAACGAGGACCAGAGCAGCAGTGGAGGCAGCAGATATGGGCGCCGCAGAGGTGACGTCACCACTGCAGCCGCTCAATGAGGACCGAAGCAGCAATGGAGGCAGATATGGACGCCGCAGACGTGACATCACCACTGCAGCCGATCAACGAGGACCAAAGCAGCAATGGAGGCAGCAGACGTGTCGTCACCACTGCAGCCGATCAACGAGGACCGGAGCAGCAGTGGAGGCAGCAGATATGGGCGCCGCAGACGTGACGTCACCACTGCAGCCGATCAAAGAGGACCGGAGGCAGTGTTGGATCCAGGGAGGGTGAGTAACCAGTCCATGTGTTATTTTAGACCCCTGCAATCATATGGTATAATATATTAAAAGCGACAACCTCTAAGAGCGTGGTGTCAGGGCGCTGATGTAAATAGTGCGGCAGACACGAGTGTGAAGAGCCGCGACCACGTGGAGCTCTGGAGATGGACAGGTTGTATCAGCCGGCTAACGTCCAACTGTAAGGATCTTATGGAAAACGCATTAACAAGTTTTACCAGTTAGTGATACTTCCAAAAACATCGTCCGAAAAGGCGCCAAGTTTACATCTTTAATTGCCGCCCACGTGATGATGATGAAGACCCGCGTTCTTCAAAGCTCTTTATTCCTGCCCTGCGACATTAAACACACGCGTGGCGCCTTCTGCAAATGTTTTGAGTTACGGCAAAAAACCGGCAATTTATGTAAGGAGAAATCACTGTAGCAGCGGAGGAATGTGAAATGTCACTTTTAAGTGTTTTCCACTTTTTTTTTTTTTTAAATCATTTTCTAACCAGAGACTGGAGAAGAACGCTTCATCTTCCTAATTAGGTCTTATATTGTAATTCCAGGCTAAGCTTGTAAATACAGGGGACAAGAGCATACAACAGAAAATAGGGGAAGGAGGCGGTGAGATTATTAAATATTAACCCTCATCTGTGGCTAAGGTAAGACGGGGCGAGACGCCCACGTTAAAGATGTCCTTTGAGGATTGGGATGGCAGCGAGTCCAGCGAACGAGCTCCGTGTACGGAGAGATCACTTTTTGTGCACAAGGATACTCTGTTGGTGCACACATTATATATGTATGGGGTTGTCCGGCGCGGCTCATTTCCACATCACAAGGTGAGCGGTGCTGACGAACACAGACAGAGAAACATGAGCCCACAGCCACCACTAGGGGGAGCTTTATCTGATCGGCCAACAAAGCAGCATTACTAACCTAAATGTGCCAAATTCTGGTGCAAGATGCACAAAAAAAGGTCCTTTTATGACTTGCACAAGCTGCACCATATTTATGATGCATGTTAGACACTTTCTGTGCCTTGTCTGAAAAGAGACGATGTTCAATACGCAACACTGTTCACCTAAAAATGCACCAAACTTTTGGCACAAACTAACCTAATAAATGCAGTAAACTTACACTTGGGACAGACAGTGTTAAAATGCAAAAGATTTATTGCAGTCGTTTATGCAAGTTCATCAATTTTTCGCATGTTTGCATTGTCAGTACTGATAAATCTGCCCCAGCTTGTGAGTGGCATTTGGCATATGAGAAAATAGAGCACTGATCCCTATAGAAGTAAGAAATCATGCAGAACGCAGCTGTGTTACACCTAGACACAGCAAGGGGCCGCACGGTGGAGATTCCCTCTGGCATTTGCTTCTCAGTAGGTTTTAGTTCTCTCTAAGGAATCCCATCACCAAATGATCACTAAAGATCTGACCTCTGGGACCCTCACAGATGCTGAGAAAAAAGGGGCCGCAGCACAGTTTGCAGTGAGGCTGGGGAGAATGGAGCCGTATGGTCAGGAAAATCCGTGCAGAAGAAGTATTGTAAAAGGGGGTGACAGTGATGCACCTTCTTCACTCTCAGGAACAGTGGGGTCCTAGTGGTCGGACCACGACAGATTATTAAGGGTTGGCATGAGATAGCCATATGCAGTCCAGGTCTTTGATACTGATGGGTTATCCTTATAATCGATCATCAATATCAGATTAATGGGGTCCGACCTCAATACCTTTTAGAAAGTCCCGTGGATGTACGGAAGGCAAGTGGTCGCATCTCAGCGGCTATTAAAGTGGATGAGAATGGAGCAGTAGTTCCTGGTAACATGATGACTGGAGCTGAGCAGTTCTGACTGTTTCTCTCACTCATGGGATCTGATAAAAGTTGGGTTTGTCAGGTGTTGGACCTCTCACCTGATTGGCATTAAAGATAAGCCATCAATATCAATACCCTGGACAACCCCTTTAACATTACACAGAGGTATCCGCTTTCAGCATCACTGCCGATACTCGCTAGATGCGTTAGTTATAGGAATATTAGTAGGGCTACCCGACTGTGCTCAGATCTTTATATATATTTCGTTCTGCCGAGAATTTTGGAAACTGGGTCAAACTGCGTGAAAACCGTGAACAAGACGTGCGCAGGATATAAAATCCCACTGCTCTTCGCCCTTCTGGGTAAGATACATGTGCAGCCCAACTGTGCTTTGATGATTTCCCAATTGCATGGGAGCAATGTGCTGATCTCCGCAGCAGGACGCATCACCTCACCAGCCAGGATCAGGCTCGTGTACCGGGGAAGGTATGTGCTCTGGGAGCCATCTCCTCACCAGCCAAGATCAGGCTCGTGTGCCGGGGAATGTATGTGCTCCGGGAGCCATCTCCTCACCAGCCAGGATCAGGCTCGTGTGCCGGGGAATGTATGTGCTCCGGGAGCCATCTCCTCACCAGCCAGGATCAGGCTCGTGTGCCGCGGAATGTATGTGCTCCGGGAGCCATCTCCTCACCAGCCAGGATCAGGCTCGTGTGCCGGGGAATGTATGTGCTCCGGGAGCCATCTCCTCACCAGCCAGGATCAGGCTCGTGTGCCGCGGAATGTATGTGCTCCGGGAGCCATCTCCTCACCAGCCAGGATCAGGCTCGTGTGCCGGGGAATGTATGTGCTCCGGGAGCCATCTCCTCACCAGCCAGGATCAGGCTCGTGTGCCGGGGAAGGCATGTGCTCCGGGAGCCATCTCCTCACCAGCCAGGATCAGGCTCGTGTGCCGGGGAAGGCATGTGCTCCGGGAGCCATCTCCTCACCAGCCAGGATCAGGCTCGTGTGCCGGGGAAGGCATGTGCTCCGGGAGCCATCTCCTCACCAGCCAGGATCAGGCTCGTGTGCCGGGGAAGGTATGTGCTCCAGGAGCCATCTCCTCACCAGCTAGGATCAGGCTCGTGTACCGGGGAAGGTATGTGCTCTGGGAGCCATCTCCTCACCAGCCAGGATCAGGCTCGTGTGCCGGGGAATGTATGTGCTCCGGGAGCCATCTCCTCACCAGCCAGGATCAGGCTCGTGTGCCGCGGAATGTATGTGCTCCGGGAGCCATCTCCTCACCAGCCAGGATCAGGCTCGTGTGCCGGGGAATGTATGTGCTCCGGGAGCCATCTCCTCACCAGCCAGGATCAGGCTCGTGTGCCGGGGAAGGCATGTGCTCCGGGAGCCATCTCCTCACCAGCCAGGATCAGGCTCGTGTGCCGGGGAAGGCATGTGCTCCGGGAGCCATCTCCTCACCAGCCAGGATCAGGCTCGTGTGCCGGGGAAGGCATGTGCTCCGGGAGCCATCTCCTCACCAGCCAGGATCAGGCTCGTGTGCCGGGGAAGGTATGTGCTCCAGGAGCCATCTCCTCACCAGCTAGGATCAGGCGCATGTGCCGGGGAAGGTATGTGCTCCGGGAGCCATCTCCTCACCAGCCAGGATCAGGCTCGTGTGCTGGGGAAGCTATGTGCTCTGGGAGCCATCTCCTCACCAGCCAGGATCAGGCTCGTGTGCCGGGGAATGTATGTGCTCCGGGAGCCATCTCCTCACCAGCCAGGATCAGGCTCGTGTGCCGGGGAAGGTATGTGCTCTGGGAGCCATCTCCTCACCAGCCAGGATCAGGCTCGTGTACCGGGAAGGTATGTGCTCCGGGAGCCATCTCCTCACCAGCCAGGATCAGGCTCGTGTGCCGGGGAAGGTATGTGCTCCGGGAGCCATCTCCTCACCAGCCAGGATCAGGCTCGTGTGCCGGGGAAGGTATGTGCTCCGGGAGCCATCTCCTCACCAGCCAGGATCAGGCTCGTGTGCCGGGGAAGGTATGTGTTCCGGGAGCCATCTCCTCACCAGCCAGGATCAGGCTCGTGTGTCGGGGAAGGTATGTGCTCCGGGAGCCATCTCCAAGTGAGGTCCCACCTCTAATCAGTGCCAGGATCACCATGTCACTTTCTACCTGTTATCGCTGTGGGCTGAGCTCCCCACTGACCACTGACCATCAAAGGAGCACGGTCCTATTAACCCCAACACCGTGCTCTCTAATTAAAGTAACACACTCAACTTCACACTCAGGAGGTAATTAGGAAGGACTGGGCGCCAGGAAAAGTTGAAACGCGACAGTTGTTTCCTTTATATAAAGCTCGGCTCTGTACTTTTATACGAGAGCCCCTGAGCGGAAGCGCTTCTATAATCCGCAGCGGTGGTCGGTGCAGGCATATCCCTTTAGGACCAACCTTGTAAACTCCGTTATAGGTATATTTTACCACTTTATCAATTTGGGCTTCATGTATATATATCTAAGCTTTTTTAAACCTATTAAACTCAAACCCATTAGGGTCAGAGGGATACAATGTATCCACGGAGGATTATGATACTAGATTATAGGTATGGCAGGAAAATATTGCATTACTATGTGATGTCCCAGGTGTGCCAGAGACGTACAGTATACCTTGGAGGCCATTATCTAGTCAGGTCTCCAGTGATATCAGAGTTTTATCTAATCTTTAACATCCTTTAAAAATCTAGTAAGTTGGACAAATAAGACTCCCAATCCTCACCCCTACACATGCATGTGTGCATCAGGTGAGCATGCGCGCATCAGGTGAGCATGCGCATGTTCTCAATATGGAGTTGGCTTTTCTTCTATGAGAACGCACAAAAAAAAAATCATCTGCCATTTGGGAGAATCCAGACGACTCCATGCATATTAGATGGTTGGATGGCTTTGCAAAAATCATCAATACTGGCCATCGAGGTTACAATTTCTGCATCACGCAGCACCTGACTGTGACCCTTCAGCATCGGTGCAGCACGGGAGGAGACCGGGGATGAGAGGGAGGTGGACGGTCATTGCAGAACACTGGGTAAAGGCGGAGTATAGGAAGGTTGGAAGACAGGGAAAAAAAGAAATGAGAACAGTTGCCCTGGATCCATGCAGGAAATAATTGCACAGTTTCACATAAATATTTCAATTATCTTCCTTTAGAGGTAATAAAGGCTCCTCCTTATTAAAAGATTAGGTTCTGTATCAGCAATAGTTTCCATACAAAACTGGAGGCTCGGACCCTCTCATTAGACCGATACAAGATGCAATATTCGGGCCGCCGTGGTGTCTTTAGTAGACGTCCCCTGGTTCCTTCTGCAAAAAATGAGCTGAATAATTAAATCTTTCTACAACAACTTAAATAAATAATAAAAATCAACTTAAAAAGGAATCCTCTTCCTGGCATCCTGCTTCATCCCTCCGCACAGATGGAAGGAAACAAAAAGTGAGATACAGTAAAAAAAAAAAAAAAGAAAAAAAAAGTTCCATGTGGTGGTGCCAACCGCCCGGAGAAGCTCCTGTTGTCCTCTGGCCGCTGGGGGAGGTTTCGACTCGTATATTTAACAGCTTGTACACAATGTGCCGAAGCGGAACCATCAGAGGTTTTATTAGACAGTTACATGACACTGCGGCCAGAAAGTAATGCTGTGGACAGTCTGTATGTGGCCAGGAAGAAACGCTGCAAACAGTCTGTATGTGGCCAGTAATTAAAGCGGTGTACAGTCTGTATGCGGCCAGAAAGTAATGCTGCGGACAGTCTGTGTGTGGCCAGGAAGAAACGCTGCGAACAGTCTGTATGTGGCCAGGAAGAAACGCTGCGAACAGTCTGTATGTGGCCAGTAATTAAAGCGGTGTACAGTCTGTATGCGGCCAGAAAGTAATGCTGCGGACAGTCTGTGTGTGGCCAGGAAGAAACGCTGCAAACAGTCTGTATGTGGCCAGTAATTAAAGCGGTGTACAGTCTGTATGCGGCCAGAAAGTAATGCTGCGGACAGTCTGTGTGTGGCCAGGAAGAAATGCTGCGAACAGTCTGTATGTGGCCAGGAAGAAACGCTGCGAACAGTCTGTATGTGACCAGAAAGAAACGCTGCGAACAGTCTGTATGTGACCAGAAAGAAACGCTGCGAACAGTCTGTATGTGGCCAGGAAGAAACACTGCGAGCGAGCAGTCTGCTTGTGGCCAGAAAGAAACGCTGCGAACAGTCTGTATGTGGCCAGAAAGAAACGCTGTGAACAGTCTGTGTGGCCAGAGATTAACGCTGCAAACAGTCTGTATGTGGCCAGGAAGAAATGCTGCGAGCATTCTGCATGTGGCCAGAAAGAAACGCTGCAAACAGTCTGTATGTGGCCAGGAAGAAACGTTGCAAACAGTCTGTATGTGGCCAGAAATTAACGCTGCAAACAGTCTGCATGTGGCCAGGAAGAAACGCTGCAAACAGTCTGTATGTGGCCAGAGATAAACGCTGTGTCACCGCAGCCGGGTTCTCTTGCTCCCCAGTTTGAGAATCGTCAGTGGCTGCTGCTGCTCCAGTCTATGGAGCTGCGTACTCTCAACAGGGCTCCATAGACTGGACAAAGAAGATTGGGATCATCGTGAGACCTCCATATTATAGATTATTGTTAATAAATGGGTAAAACAGAGCAAGTGTTAATGAGTGCTTTTTACAATTAAAGGACTTTTCTGTGTGTGCAAAGTGGGTGTCTGACAGATGCCTCTCCACTGCTAACACCTGGGATTGATGTCTTCATATATTACACAGCTAATATCAACCGCAAAACCATTACCCCAATTGCCAGCACACTAAGGCAATCGAGAAGAGCTGAGGCTAACACCCAGAATTAACGCATCCAGTGCGTCATTTTTGGGGCAGCTGAAGGCTGCTGTTATTAGGATGGGAAGGGGCCAATATCCATGGCCATTCCCAGCAAATTAATATCAGAATGAAGCGGTCTTCTTAGCCTTTTCTGGCTATTAAAAATAAGGAGACCCCACATCATTTTTTTTGGATCCCCCTTTTAATAACCGGTAAAAGCTAACACAGCTGTGAAATGATATTAATAGGCTGAGAAGCTCCATGTTTATTGGCCCCCTCCTAGACTAGAACCAGCTCACAGCTGTCTGATTTCCCTTAGCTAGTTATTAAAAATAAAGGGGACCAGACGCCATTATTTCCATTTATTTATCGATTCTAGTCTGCCTGTGAGTTTACTGTACTTGGCTGATGAAAGGTCGGCTTTCCTTTGAGATGTGTGTGTAAAAATCGGACAGATACGATTTTTTTTTATTGGATTGCACTCATCCAATTTATGCACAAATGAAAAAAGTAAGATGGCCTGGCGGTGTCATCATTAATAAGCCTTGATGGAACACAACGCCATGTTCCGTCACATTTATCTGCGGCTCCTATTAGGAATGTCGCTCTTCTGTCCATTAGACGCCGTGAACTGGACGTGAATAATTAAAGTGGCGTCCGGTGCCGAGTGCAGGGAACGGGCTGGATAAATAATAAGCACTTATCTGCAATTGTAATGTCTCGGCCGCCGCTTCTCGGTGATATACAATCTATTTAATTCTACGTTACTAATTACCCAGAAATCCATCTGCTCTGCGCAGTCAGACAAGGATCGCAGTGATCGGGAGTATCGGAGACGTTTACCGACTCAACATAATGAAAACTGCATAAAAAGACATTTAATCAAAGCTAAAATCAATTCTTGGAGAAGCGTTGGACCGGGCACGGCGGCGGCGGATTACCAGGTCACCGGGCTGTGTCTTCTGTGCGGACAGCAGGCATTTACATTTCTAAGAATCCTACAATTTCTAGGAATTCTGCGGAATGATGGAGGATTGTGGAGGTAACCCTGCAATTACAAGTCCATGCACGCACACTGCAGAGGCCGCTCAGGACGGACAACGCTGAGGGTTGGTGGTTTTCTCGCCTGCTCCATACATTTCACACATCACTAAACTGAATGTCCCAGTTGGGGAAAGTCTTGCATCCTAATGCCGTATATTCGGTCCCACTAATGGGCTGCACATCTGTATCCTCTTGCTGGGAGGTAAGGAAACAGCTGGGAAGGACATGAGGGGCCGGCGGGGTGTGCTAAATGCATTACCTAGAGGGAGACATACGGGACAAGGGGATACAGTAGTCCAGGGGGCATATACTGATGTGTCGCCTTAGGACAGGTCATCAATATCTGATTGCCCGGCACCCACCATCAATCAACTGCAGCTCCTGTGATTGCCGAATACCGCACTGATCAAATATTACACCTGTCCTATTAATGATCGGACGTAAGCACGAGACTGGCTAAAACCTGGGAACCACCGACAGATCCCACAATTGTTCGCTCCGTTTGATTCAGAGGAAACCATAAAATGGGAACTATCATAAAGAGAAAAATCTCTCTCCCGATCCGGTTTCAAAGTGGATTAATAATACTTTTGGGTTCTTGCTAGGCTTTATTCTGTGGGTTCTCTACTAAAAATGGGAGGACTCCATGATGTTTGGGTTGGGCCAAACATTTAAAAAAAAAAAAAAAGTTTGGGTTTGGGTACAAGAACAGTACCTGGACCCCATTCAATTGAATAGGGGGCCCAAACATCCAGTGTTTGCCACGATGTCATATGTGCATGACAGCGCAGCATACGCTGCTTCTGATCGGCGGTGAAATCATTACTGCTGGGCAGACAGCCGCGGTTCCCACGCTGTTAAATGACGGAGTGTGCGCTCAGCTGATATCAGAGGTATAAAGTTTACTACTGGTCAATGGTGTGGGCTGATGGGACAACTGCTCCAGTCAGCCTATGCCTGCTGCCGCTAATAACAGAGCTCTAAATAAAAATATTTTTTATAAAAACGGCGTGGGTTCCCCTGTATTTTTGATAATCAGCCAGGCAAAAAATGACAGCCAGGGGCTGCAACCCTCATCTGTCACAGTATTAGCAAGGCTGTTTATCAAGAATAGAGGGTCCCCAAGCTGTTTTTTATTATTTAAATAAATAATTTTAAAAAACAACATGGAGCCCCCCCATTTTTGACAACCAGCCAAGCTAAAGCAGACAGGTGGGGGTGGGTATTCTCAGGCTGGTAAGAGGCCATTGATATTGGCCCCCCAGGCTAAAAACAGCAGCCCACAAAAAGAGTATGTATTAGGTGGACCAATTCCCAAGTGCCCAGTAGCGGTGGTAAGTGGGGTTCATATTTGTGGGGTTGATGCCACCTTTGTATTGTCCAGTTCATGCTCCGCGGGTGGACAGTTTGCATTGCAGCTTCTAATCAGCCCCTAATGTGTCTCAAATTTAAGAAACATCTGTCACAAATGTTAAAAGTGGCATCCAATTACTAATAGGATAGGTTATAACTTATAATGTATGATAAATAGGGGTCCGACTGCTGGGACAGCCCCAAAGGATAGGGGTGCCAGAGTCCACTGAGATAATGGGGTGGTAGAGCACGTGCGACCACCAGTCCCTGCACCGATGGTAGGAGGGGAATTTTAAGTGTCACCCTCCTAATACTACAGTAGCTTCAGTGATGGCGGAGTTTCTGCAGAGAAATCCAGGGCCGTTCAGTAAGTGCCCGGTTACAAACCCTTCCAGGCTGAAGTCTATTAATATGGAGGCCGGCGAGGCGCAGATGATTCCACCCTTGAGGGTATGTACACACGTCCGGATTTCTTGCAGAAATTTCCTGAAGAAAACTGGAAATTTTCTGCAAGAATTCCGCATTTTTTTTTGGCGTTTTTTTTAGCATTCTGCAAGCGTAATTAGCTTGCAGAATGCTAAAGTTTTCCAAGCGATCTGTAGCATCGCTTGGAAAACTGACTGACAAGTTGGTCACACTTGTCAAACATAGTGTTTGACAAGTGTGACCAACTTTTTACTATAGATGCTGCTTATGCAGCATCTATAGTAAAAGATAGAATGTTTAAAAATAATAAAAAAAATAAAAAATGGTTATACTCACCCAGACGATCTCCTCAGCGGCGTCCGTTCCTATAGATGCCGGTGTGGTTCAGGACCTGTGATGACGTCGCGGCTTGTGATTGGTCGCGTGAGTCACATGAGCGGTCACAAGACAGTGACGTCATCACAGGTCCTGAACCACACCATCTATAGGAACCGAAGAGAGAGCATGCACCGGAGAGGCGGGAACACTCCGGGGGCCATCAGACGGTGAGTATATCACTATTTTTTATTTTAATTCTTTTTTTTTTACCAATTATATGGTGCCCAGTCCGTGGAGGAGAGTCTCCTCTCCTCCACCCTGGGTACCAACCGCACATAATCTGCTTACTTCCCGCATGGTGTGCACAGCCCCGTGCGGGAAGTAAGCAGATCAATGCACTCCTATGTGTGCGGAATCCCCGCATTCCGCATTTTTAATGAACATGTTGCTTTTTTTTCCGCGATGCGATTTTTTCGCGGAAAAAAATCGCAACATTTGCACAAAAAATGCGGAATACCCTGTAAATAATAGGAGGCATATGTAAGCGTGTTTTTTGCGTTTTTATCACGTTTTTATAGCGAAAAAACGCGAAAAAAACACAAAAAATCCTGAACGTGTGCACATGGCCTCACACAGTCAGGTAAATGCATTAACCACATGAGAAAGGAGACAGATCGTCAGTGGATTAGGAGGAAAGCAGACGTGTCGTAGGCTGTGCACATGATGTTCTTCACACACAGGAGACAAGAGCCGGAGGCTGGGCGCTGCGGAAATCCACTTATGCCTTATTGTAGCAGATTTATAGGTGTGATGAGCCGCAGCATTAGCGACCACATCCCACACGTGGAAGAGGAGACTGCCAGAAAATTACATTGGTGGACGGGCGATTTCATAGTACTAGGACGGGCCGGAAACTAAAAGAGCATCTGCACACCTCTGCACGTGAACATGGAGGACGGGGGGTGAAGAGGAAAGGTCTTTAGTAATTGGAGCAGAGGATTAGCAGAAATTCTGAACAAATATTAAAGAAATAAAATTAAGTTTTACCAGTACATCAAATCATGAAACTAAAGGTCTATCTAAATGATTCTGCATCCTCAAAGGATGAAACACACAAGTAATAAGGGGGTATTTGCAGGGTACCGGCCACGGACCTGGATGATGCCTGATGAAGGGATACATATGTAACAATGTTGGAACTTTCGGTTTTAAAAGAAACAATGTCCGAGTAGAGGGGGAAACTTTATGGCTTGTCTATATGTATGAGCCATGAGGGGTCACATCATCCACTTCATAAAGGGACCGTGGGACGGGGACAAGCCTACGACGGGGAACAAGGTTGTTGTAGATGACAATCACCAGCCCGCGGCAGACAACGCAGGAGGAGGCTGCAGATACAACAGATGACGAGAATGATATTCTCATGGCGGCAATGGAGGACTGTAGTCACACAATGGGGGCGATTATCCCTTTTATTGTACACCGCATTATGCTCATCGGCCGAGCGCAGGAGTCCAGCTGCGGTCTGCGTGTCCTCAGCCAAGGTCCATGTGATTCATCAGCCGATCACTGGCGATTGGCGACTGCAAACGGCTCTTTACTAAGCTTGTGTAGTCAATCAGTCCGGCACAAGTCACAGCCGAAGCTGCAGTGGAGAGTAAAGATGGCAAGCCATCAGTAATCCAAGAGCTGATAGGAAAGTATAGAATTCTGAATGCAGATTTGGTAGTGATTGAGAATATCAGCATTAACAGTGAGTGGCACTAACGGTTCCAGCATGCCTTAAGCATTCCACAGCTGGAAATACTGGCTGGGGTTTCCTGGACTGCAGATAAATGCCCCAAATAATGCAAGAAACCACAAGTGCTCAGATCATCATCCGACAAAACGCGCACTACTCCTCCAATCCTCCGGTGACAGGGGACACATTCCTGCTCCACCAGTCTTACACTACACGTTCCTAGGAACTCTGAGAAGATGGTCAAATAAGGCAATATCAGCCGGCGGCGAGATGAAAAAGACGGACGAAATAGAATTACCCAATGCAAACTAATGATGGCATTAATTATAAGGACTCGGGGTAGGAGGAAGACCAAGTGCCAAGTATGCGGGACATAAATACAGTCTGACGTTCTCCTGGCATCCGAGAACCAGGAGAAGACGGGAAGTGATGGAGCCTAAAGATCCTCACTATCCTGCTGCTTTTTTCTGTATTCAAAAGATCTGGGTAAAACAAAAGGTGGAAAGATTCATCCAGGACAAAGTGGCGAATTAAGGCAGCGTTATAAGATGACACCGTGCACTCAGGTATTGCACTGGGTGGCCCCTCACCTTTAAGGCGGCTGATGATAGTGTTTCCCATTAATTATAATAAGCTCCTCGGAGTGGCGCTCTATAAAATACAGCTTTGCAGCTATTTCTCCATCTGCTACGTGTGAACGCAGCCATTGCCGGAGACACACAGCAGGAGGAGGTCTGACCTCAGTATGGAGCCGCTCGCATTCAGCTCTATTTTCAGACCCCTTGATCCATCGGCACGTATATACAGAGTACAGGGCAAGATTACTGGGGGAGACCTCACAGTCACGCGCTGACATTGATACCGGGGACAGAGGATGTTCGCCCGTCCTGCAGAATGACAGCGAGTGATAGAAGCATCTGCGTCTGACTTCTCACTGCTTCATCATCCTCCGTCCACTGTGAATGGGACGGTGTCAGTGTTATGGGGCGTCAGCACTTATGGGGCGTCAGCACTTATGGGACACATCGCCTGCTTCATGGTTATCCTGGTGGGGGCATAAGGGCTAAGAATAATGATTTTGCATAAATCAATGTAAGAAGACCTATCTAATATCTGAGAAACCTGGTTCTTTCTCCACATTAGCTTCCTACTGGAGTCAATGTAGGAGGGAGGGGGAGGCAAGTGTGAACAAGACGCAGAGACTCACACACCAATGCTGCTGCTTTGTAGTGTTTTATCTCACCCCAGTTCTTGATTCACAGCTACACTGCTCTGTACTGCTCTATAATGACCTCCATGATGCTGGTTTCCAATGAGCGCTTTATCTCACACCAGTGCTGGATTCTCCGTTACACTGTTCAGTACTAATGTATAAATGTCCAAAATCCTGCTTTCTAGTAAGCATTTCTCTAACTCTAGAGCTGCAGTCACAGCTAAATTGCTCAGTACTGCTCTAAAATTTCCTCAATTATGCTTTTTAATAAATGTCTCTCTCACCCTAGAGCTGTAGCCACAGCTACATTGCTCAGTACTGCGGTATAATGTCCTCCATGCTGCTGCTTTCTAGTGAGCGTTTTATCTCACATTCATTATGAGACATCATAGCAGCCAGACTTGATCCACTAGGTCAGAGACAACTGAAAATTAGAGATTGAGCCTCCAAAAGGAAAAACTGGTAAAATACAAGCCATAAATTGACCAGAAATAGTGATATTCATCAGACTCATGAAACAGCTGTCCATGAAATGTCATTGAAAAAGATCAAAAATTTGACCAGCGAGAGTCTGGGTGCCAAGCAAGTCAATTAAAATCCCATATAAAATTTAGTCAATCAAAATCCCATCAGAGCAATGTCCACCCTGATGAAGTAGTAAGGGCTACAGCCAATCAACGATTTAAGATTATTTGCAAAATTTAAGAATCAAAGCATTTCTGATATGTGTTGAAACAGCAAGGAGAAGCCCCCATCATCAGTCCGTGGTCCCTCCATAACGGCTCCTCCACATTTCAACGGATCATATAAATCCTGTATTATAAATTCCTTCTAATCCAGATTCACAATCAGCTCCAGAAACCTTCTCACATTGTTTATTCCTTACCAGTACTGATATTTGTCTCTTACATGGCACGAGATACGGCGCGTGTCACTGGTGCGGACAGGGACAAGGCGGTGTGTGGAGAGATACATGACTGATGGGTTTTTCGGAGCGAGCAAACTCTCGCAATCTTCCCAGCCGCACTGACGCTTATGGCTGTGCCAGTCCTCGTTTGCTTCCAGTGCTCAGACTGGTCACAGGAGAATACCGCAGTAATGGGATGTACATGTTCAAAGCTGGAAAATAATTAGGATCACCAGTCAATCCAGAAGCTTGCGGAAAAGTATAAAACATCAGCTCCGTCCCGTCTTCCACGCACGGAGCGCTCTTATATTGAGTCTCCATGTGACCGAGATGTGAGCCTGAAGCACATGGCAAGCATGCAAAATACTGGTGTACGCCAAATCTATCTCGCGGTCTGATGTCCTCGCCCCCCCCCCCCCCCGATATTAAACAGATAAGAAACAATCCCCCCACAGTCGCCGGATTCTCTGCAGCTGCTGTGTGGGCTATGAGCTATTTGGTCAGGAGACCCCACAGCACAACACATGAAAGGCAGGATGGTAGTGGATGGACAGCGCTCAGGACCACCAAAAGTGTTGCAGGCGGACCACCCACCGCAGCTCCAGCCATCGAGGTCGGCCAGTCCAGCAGGGCAGATTTCATCGCATGATTACAAAGTTGTCAAGCAGTGGTTTGTGTGCAAGATACACAACCGCCACCAAGATGCCACACACCGGCGTAATGGTCACTGCGACACCGGAGAATCCCTTATGGACAGACGCCCCACACCACCACTGCTCATGTGGCTTTTCTAACCCCCAAAATTGTAACCCCAAAGTATCAGCAGATTTTTTGGTAACAATGTAACAACTGTAAAAGTTGCTATTTCTGTGTGGCAGCTTTGATATCGAGGATAGATCACTTTCCGGGTGTTTATGTCGTTGCCAGCCTCCGCGCTAAACTGTAATGCGCTCAGTATAAACATGTCAGGCCGCTGGTGCAGTGAGTAAAATACGCTCGGTCGGCTCTTACGTCCAGCGTTTATAAGACGCTCAGCCTGAAGCTGGAGGAGAGAAGCCATAACATAACATTCGACAAGTGGCGCGAGCGTGGAGAAGAGTCTGCACCAGGAATAGTTTCCTTCCCGGACGACTGAAGCTCGAGATTGGATGGGAGAAAACTAGAGATCAGCAAACCCGGACTATAAAGTTCAGGGTTCGTACTGGAAACCTAGCGTCTGGTGCTCAATGCCGAACACACACTTCTCAGTGGGGTACTCTGCTTCCTTTGGCAGCCCCCTAACCCTCACTATGACCATTTTACAGCTCCAAAGTTCGGGTACTCATTGACTTCTATGGGGTTTGCTTTCAAGTTCTGGCACCCAAACCAAAACTTTGGACTAAAGTTTGGGCGAACCTGAACATCCACTTATTCCTAGAGAAAACGGAGAAGTGCCGACACACGAGAAATATCTTTTTTTTTTCTTCTCAAGAATCCAAGTATCTGCAATGATAAAATATGGAAGGAGCAGGGAACAAGCAATATCTAAGGGGGGTCCAGAAATAAACCCCCTAATATGAAATTCTGAGCAGTTAGTGACCTTAAATTATTACTGGCATCAAGTGTTTCGCCAGGTTGTGGTCAGCTGCTGGACAGCCTCACCTATATCCAGTGCAATGGCAAAAACCCTCGGTCTCTGGAGGACCCGGCACACTGTGCACTACACAGACACACCATTAATGTCATGAGGACTGTGTAATGCTCTATTGCACCAGTGGAGGCGCTGCAGAGGGACTGAACTCTTGCTTGGGACAGCTCCGCTTGATCTTCTGGACTCTCCTATTAAAAAGTCACTGTCCAAAGACTGTGAATCCACAGCCATCAATGCAAAGTAATGGCGGCAATGTCACATGGTTTCAGGGCATGCTGGGAGCAGTAGTTTGGCACAATTTGGACATCACTGGTTTTAAGAGTGGACATATACAGTGAGTCTGTGAATGAGTCCCAGTAGATGACAGTCTTCAGATGGCACATTGGATGGCATCTGCACCATCACAACCCCTGGGAGATCGGCCTGGAGGGAGCATCAGGGATGGACGCAGCGTCCTAGACACTGATCAAGCTGACCACCTACTATGGAGCGAGCGCGGAGCGTGCCCCAATCATCCCACAATAAATAAACAGCTTTCCGCCTCGTCAGCATTAATATAACAGGATCTCCAGCAGTGTTATATAAGGACAGTGGCCTCAGACACAGCACATGGGCCCATTACCAGCAGCCGCTGAGTTTACGAGTCTGGCCACAACTTCTGGATGCCGGGAGGAGGTAGAAATGCTGCGCAAGAGGAGACGCGTGAGCGACTGCGCCTAAAGGGGCGCCCACTGTTACATGAACCCCAATAACATTATACATCGCCCCATACAGGTGGATTCACCAGAATCAGGGCCGAGCCGCAGAGTGAGCGGAGCATACAGCGGATCGGGGGTCTCACCCCATATGATAAGCAGCGGGCACAAGTGTCGTCCCTTCTGTGGATGGCACAATATACAGAATTAATGGCAGGAGGCTCGGAGTTGCCGTTCATGCAATTCCCCAATATATCAGTGGGGAATTTCCTGTGCTGTACATGTTACATGGATTTATGGTGGGGAATAAACGCTATGTTACACGCGGTGACATTTACAAGAATATAAAGCAGCGGGGGCTCGTCTTGCATATTTCTGCTGTCACTGATCTGCACATGGCAGGCGTTCTTTATGGAGCGTCACGGGAAAGGGCTCGGCTCCAGATCCGCTCGTTAGTCTCCGCTCCACATATCAATAGCTGACAATTACGATGGCGCTGATGTAAATCGCGGAGATCACTTCTGCCTCCGACCTGACCTTTACTGTGACTGAAGTGTGCGGAGCACATGGCCGCTGGAGCCGCAGGAAAGGAACTTCTGCAAATGGCAGCGTGAAGAAGGTGCAGCGCGTTGTGCCTCTAATTCATCACTCCGAAGGAGATCACATTGCCTTCACCTGCTCGCAAGGATCTCTGATCCCCAGGGATCACAGATGTGAATGTTACCTGTCCGATGCCCAAGAGAAGCGGCGTCAGGGGAGCAGTAAAGCGCTGATCTCGCTCCTGCTTCCATAGACCACACGTAGCCTGGGGTCCATTCCCAGCGTTTGCTCAATGTTTCTCTAGTCGTCTATTCATCTGCCATAATAAGTCCATATACTGGTCATTCACATGTAGTCGCAGAGCATATGACACACAACGTCCTGGACACCATGCTTTATACATCTTTTCTGCAATGGGTCCTGTTGGTGGATGGAGCCGCAGCATCAGAGAGATTGTGGTCACAACGCTGGGTGAGATTAGAGGGACTCGTAGACTCCCGTGTAGGTAAGGCTGAAAGGAGGGACCCCAAGGCGGCCTGTGTAGGACCCTCCACTAGCCAGGGTGGCTGCGGAACATTAACCCTGCAGGTGCCAGTTACACGGTTCATCTGCATCTTATAGATGCCTCGGTTTGATTGCGACTCCTACAATGTGATAATCAGAAGGTAAGAGCGAGGCCTGAAGATAAAGCCTGGTTACTACACCGCTCCCAGCAGTATACAGGGGCACTACATGGCACAGCATGCATCCTGCACCTACCATGGACCTCTGGCAGCCGTTCATCCTCGGCGCTGCTTCCAGGACACCTAAAATAAAACCTTACTGCCCCGAGACGAGGACATCACCCCACCACGTGTGTGCAGGACTGAGTAAAAGTAATGGCCCCCGTCCAGACGTCCCTATCAGTACATGTGAAGGAACAGATGATTGACCTCGGGGAGACCAAAACATCCAACACCGCGGAGACACCATCACTCCACACTGATGAGGGGCAAACACCCCGAAACAGCTGTCTGTGGATGGATACCATGCTTGGCATAGGTGGTTTCCCTGTATTGGATGTTTTACTTTATTGGATGCTGCCCTTCCCGTGGTTGTTCCTTCCCGGGGAAAGGCCTGGCTATTCACTGCTTGCGTCGAGAAACACGTGATGGTGTCTCCGCAGCTATCCTACATCCTATCAGTACATGTGGCACAGCAGGTCAGGCGAATACTTGCAGCCGGCCACCAATGTGCTGCCAGACTAATACACACCGGGCAATGTGCAGATGCTACAAGGACATTTCCATTCTAATCCAATCCTGAAGTTTTTCTTTTTTTTTTTTTCCTTTTAGTGACAGCAGAAAGCGACCAGGATATCCCCTAGAGGTTGTCAGCCGTCTGTCTGGTTATTGCTCCAGAGACTGGAAAAGTCGCCATTCTGGGACCTGGCAAAAAAAAACCCCCTAAGCACAGATGACCGCTGCATGACTGGAAACGCTCTATAAAGGCCCTCGAGAGGCGGCTGCTTATTACAGGGTCTCCTCTGGGCTGCAGAAAACCATCTGGGAAAGTCCATGTGTCGGTGTAAATCACCTATCAGGCAGCCGGACGTGATAATATAGTGTGTACAGGGCTCAGCGCCAGGATAAGACTCCCCGCACCAGGGTTTCATTATCCTGCATTATTCAGGACAATCTTCATCCTTCAACTGAATAAATCACTGCAAGAAAAACTCCTGCAAACGAGACACTGCAAAAATGTCCATGGAGGAGAGCGGAGAAGCCTGCAGACCCTGCACTCCTCCAGGAGCTACTGCCAATGGAGGAGAGCGGTGCCCCCCATAGCCTCCTGCAGACCCTGCACTCCTCCAGGAGCTACTGTTAATGGGGGAGAGTGGTGCCCCCCATAGCCACCTGCAGACCCTGCACTCCTCCAGGAGCTACTGCCAATGGAGGAGAGCGGTGCCCCCCATAGCCTCCTGCAGACCCTGCACTCCTCCAGGAGCTACTGTTAATGGGGGAGAGTGGTGCCCCCCATAGCCACCTGCAGACCCTGCACTCCTCCAGGAGCTACTGTTAATGGGGGAGAGTGGTGCCCCCCATAGCCACCTGCAGACCCTGCACTCCTCCAGGAGCTGCTGTGAATGGAGGAGAGCGGTGCCCCCCACAGCCACCTGTACTCCTCCAGGAGCTACTGTTAATGGGAAGCGGTGCCCCCCACAGCTGCCTGCAGACCCCGCACTCCTCCAGGAGCTGCTGTCAATGGAGGAGAGCGGTGCCCCCCACAGCCACCTGCACTCCTCCAGGAGCTACTGTTAATGGGGGAGAGCGGTGCCCCCCCCCCATAGCCGCCTGCAGACCCTGCACTCCTCCAGGAGCTGCTGTCAATGGAGGAGAGCGGTGCCCCCCCCCATAGCCGCCTGCAGACCCTGCACTCCTCCAGGAGCTACTGCCAATGGAGGAGAGCGGTGCCCCCCATAGCCACCTGAACTCCTCCAGGAGCTGCTGTCAATGGGGGAGAGCGGTGCCCCCCCATAGCCGCCTGCAGACCCTGCACTCCTCCAGGAGCTACTGCCAATGGAGGAGAGCGGTGCCCCCCATAGCCTCCTGCAGACCCTGCAATCCTCCAGGAGCTACTGCCAATGGAGGAGAGCGGTGCCCCCCATAGCCTCCTGCAGACCCAGCACTCCTCCAGGAGCTACTGCCAATGGAGGAGAGCGGTGCCCCCCATAGCCTCCTGCAGACCCTGCAATCCTCCAGGAGCTACTGCCAATGGAGGAGAGCGGTGCCCCCCATAGCCGCCTGCAGACCCTGCACTCCTCCAGGAGCTACTGCCAATGGAGGAGAGCGGTGCCCCCCATAGCCTCCTGCAGACCCTGCAATCCTCCAGGAGCTACTGCCAATGGAGGAGAGCGGTGCCCCCCATAGCCACCTGCAGACCCTGCAATCCTCCAGGAGCTACTGTCAATGGAGGAGAGCGGTGCCCCCCATAGCCTCCTGCAGACCCAGCACTCCTCCAGGAGCTACTGCCAATGGAGGAGAGCGGTGCCCCCCATAGCCGCCTGCAGACCCTGCACTCCTCCAGGAGCTACTGTCCATGGAGGAGAGCGGTGCCCCCCATAGCCGCCTGCAGACCCTGCACTCCTCCAGGAGCTGCTGTCCATGGAGGAGAGCTGGGGGGGGATACAATCTCTTCTAGCCACTACATAACTAATGCTCCTCAGTCTCTCTGGACAGAATGTGAGTAACAGGAGCGTCCATTATGTGAGCATGCATAGAGCAGCAGACTCCGCGTCCTCTGCTGTGGAGATCACACTGCTCAGATTTACGCTGATCATACACATTAGAGCTGATGGTTTGTGTGATGGTCCCATATGGACTTTAGGCTGCGGGAGGCGCTGGTCGCTGCAGCCATATGTATCTGCTGTTAATAAGAACACATTTATCGGCTGATGTATCGTTCTTTAGTCGCCCGAGTGACCCATAAACGTCCCGGCGGTGTAGACTGCAGGACACGGCGCCCCGACACCCATCAACTGCAATCTATGGATGTAACTGGTAGTAAGTGTTCAATTGCCCTGCAGCACCACCACAGGTGAAAAAAGGTATTGCACAGAGCTCAATGAAAAGGGGCTATCCAGAGAGTCTCGCTGCCTCATCAGGAGGATAGAGGAGCTGATTTCATGGAGTCCTAATAATCACTCGCACGATACCTGCCAAAACCAGACGAGCAGGCAGGACGCCAGGCCTAGAGAAACAGTCACCTTCCGAAAAGCCAAAAAGAAAAATCAATAGGCTGTGCAATGTATGGATGCATCGGGTCCTCCAGAGAGAGACAAGAGGAAGACGGCCAGAGACTGAGCGCTCGGAGGACTAGTCCAAGAGGCAGGACCCCGGCGTCATCTCTCCACCCCGCTGCTCCCCATGATTGACAGGTCTCTCTTCAGCGGAGTAGGACGGGGAGAAGCTGCCTCGGACCCCTCATCTGAGAAGTATAGTCATCGGCCATACTCGCAAATAATCTTTCAGTGTTTCAAAAAGCAAAACCTAGCTGGCAGCAATAACTCCGCGAGCGTCCGATTAATGCTGCTCAAGGTTCGAGCCGCATTAATCAACTGACGGGTTCCCTTTTAAATACAACTTTTTTGGCACATTCTCTGGATGCAGCCTGCAGAGTAAAGAATGGCGATTTGTCTTCCAGTTGTCAGTGCTAATTATGTAAAGTAATTATGTTTATTTCCTATATAGGGCTGACGCTCTGCAAGAAGCAATGCTTGTGATGAGAAGCCAGTTCTGTGACTCCTAAATCATCTTGCTCCCTGCGGCTCAAGTCTGAAGACACCAGAGCCCAAACCAGACTGCAACCAATAAAGTTATTTTATGAATCTTAGCAGGAAAATAATTGGGTTTACAGGGGCTGGAGAATTATTTTTTCGATGCAGTAGCCATAAGGGTTGGGGAACCTAATTACTGTGTAGATTAGTAGAAGTGACGGCGGCACAATACCAAATTTCGGGTGGCTGCAGCTCAACTTCTACAAATCATGTTCCTAGAGAAAAATAAAAGTATTTCCTATATACAATCAGTGATAACTAATGAATCATCGGGCTATATAACATTGCAGCCACTGGAGGGGGTTAACACCAAGATCTTCGAGGGTAAGTAACAAACTAATGGAGAAGTTTTGAAAAGTTTTAAACAGTTGGGCAAAAACTTTGCCAGAAACAGAGACCCCGGAGAGACAGGGGCAAAGGCAAAGAGGAATAGATGTAAATGTACACACACATACAAACACAGTTCTGGGGTAAAGATGGCAGAATGGATTAATAGCTTTGCATTAGTTTTATAGTAACATGTAGTCCGTAGTGGCGGCTGCAGGTGGGCAGAATGTGACCATGTACCTGTATCTATCGGGGCATCTGGAGTTTTCTTTACTCCATTGCAAATATCGACGTCTTAAAGGTTTGTAAAATCCAAATCTGAAATCATTAGTGGCAATGTCATCTATGCTCTAATATTAAGCTCAGCGAATACGCTTAATCATTCCAATATCCGCAAGGGGTGTAAAGAGGAGAGCGTCCTCACCACATCTAGTTTCTAAATTCATTATTGTAGAAATTTTACAGCAACATCTAAAAAATAAAATAATATTCTGTACTGTAAATCTGGGAGAACAGCCCTCCTTCGCACCTTTCCTGATATACAACAGAGGTCAGATGCGTGTTCTTCATTTTCATCACACATGCGCCGCCCTTCCCAAATTCCCCAGGAGTCGTAAAATAAAAAAAATTGCCACAGACATAAGGAAAGCTAATGGGGTTTCTAAGAGGCCGGATGTACTTGAAACTTCCAAGAAACTCATTTCTACGGATGGTGTAAAATAGTCGGGATACCTTGGAGATGATCTGATCCTTTGTCAGCGCCAATGTAGCGTTTACAACGTATTCCTAGAAAGTGGGAGACGAAACGTTCCCCACAAAGCAACGAAGGCGGCATGCGTGCCATCAAAGCATCAGCTATGTACCCAAGCCACGGGGGAAGGTGCGAAGTGCGTGGGTCAGGGGAAGATAAGGATGCGAGAGAGGACTCAGTCTATAATCTCCGCTACACAACATCCACTCGTAAAATCTGCAGTTTCTTTGTAAATATTCGGCTTATCTTATTTTGCAATAATTTAGACTTGTGTAATGTTCCCCGTTCACATCGAAAAGAAAATCTAGAAATCTGAAGATGGTAAAAAATGGGAGGAAGAAAAAAATGAGGACTGATCAATGAAGGAAGAAATGAAGGGAACAATGGACATAAGGAAGAAATAGAAAAGGAAGGAAATTAAAGGAAGGAGGAATGGAAGAAATGAAGGGGAAAGGAAGAAAGAAATGAAGGAGGGAAGGAAGGCAGAATAGAAGAAGCGGTCAGCCGTGTGGTCAGCACTCATTGGAGAATATGGAAATTAAACACATAAATGAGTGATGGGGGTCCGTGATGGGGTCCGCACCAGCCCCAACACCTGGAAATAGAAGTAACATTATGGTCAACACTTTTCTTGTAATTTTTGTATTAGTAGATCCCCCAATTACAGGACTATGAGGTTTTCTCCAACCTTTATCAGATGAGGGAACATTTTCAGAACTTCCCATGAGAGCGGAGGCCAATGTGGAATCCGACATTACAATAAATCAGTTAGATAGGGGGGGGGGGTTACCTCCTGCGCCCCGCTGCTCCTCATCACCGATATCTACGTTGGACTCAAGAAAGTAATGAAGAGAAGAGAAATAAAAACAAAAATCACCTTTCTGCCTGAGCGATCAGAAGGCTTTTATCTAGTAAGTCCATGTACTGGTGGGAGTCACCAGGGAAGAGGGAATACAGGCAGAAAACCTTCTCCTTATAGCTAAAGTGCAACAGTGCAAAACCGTCCATGTTTTCTGGAAGAGTCCGGACAACACTCGGCCTCGGTCAGGCGATGATGTTTAAGGCCCCGTCTCACATAGCGAGATCGCTAGCGAGATCGCGGCTGAGTCACAAGTTTTGTGACGCAACAGCGACCTCAGTAGCGATCTCGCTATGTGTGACACGTACCAGCGACCAGGCCCCTGCTGTGAGATCGCTGGTCGTGTCGGAATGGCCTGGACCTTTTTTTGGTCGTTGAGGTCCCGCTGACATCGCTGAATCGGTGTGTGTGACACCGATCCAGCGATGTCTTCACTGGTAACCAGGGTAAACATCGGGTTACTAAGCGCAGGGCCGCGCTTAGTAACCCGATGTTTACCCTGGTTACCAGCGTAAATGTAAAAAAAAACAAACAGTACATACGCACCATCTGTTGCCCGTCAGGTCCCTTGGCGTCTGCTTCCTGCTCTGACTGAGCCGCCGTACAGTGAGAGCAGAGCGCAGCGGTGACGTCACTGCTGCGCTCTCACTTTCCGGCCGGATCAGTCAGAGCAGGAAGCAGACGCCAAGGGACCTGACGGGCAACAGATGGTGCGTATGTACTGTTTGTTTTTTTTTACATTTACGCTGGTAACCAGGGTAAACATCGGGTTACTAAGCGCGGCCCTGCGCTTAGTAACCCGATGTTTACCCTGGTTACCCGGGTGCTGCAGGGGGACTTCGGCATCGTTGAAGACAGTTTCAACGATGCCGAAGTCGTTCCCCTGATCGTTGGTCGCTGGAGAGAGCTGTCTGTGTGACAGCTCCCCAGCGACCACACAGCGACGCTGCAGCGATCAGCATCGTTGTCTGTATCGCTGCAGCGTCGCTGTGTGAGACGGGGCCTTTAGGGAAAATGTTTTTTTCTGTAACTTTTCACAAGTGACTAATTTGAAAGTCAGGCGTCCCTCGTACATCCCCGATATCAGAAGTGGATTCTGGGCTTATTTAATTTACAGGAAGGATGAAGAGCAGAACTATCTTTAGAAACAACAGGGTGAGAAACAAGGAGGCAGTACTATCTGTACCCCCATCATTTACAGAGAGAGACAGGGAGACAGTACTATCTGTACCTACATCATTTAAAGGGAGACAAGGAGGCAGTACTATCTGTACTCACATCATTAACATGGAGACAGTACTATCTGTATTCAACATTTACATGGAGACAGGGAGGCAGTACTATCTGTACCCCCATCATTTACAAAGCGAGACAGGAAGGCAGTACTATCTTTACCCACATCATTTACAGAGCGAGACAGGGAGGCAGTACTATCTGTACCCCCATCATTTACAGGGAGACATAAGGAAGCAGTTCTATCTGTACTCACATCATTGACATGGAGACAGGGAGGCAGTACTACACTGACGAGCAAAAGGGTAGCAATGCTTTGAGCTTTTGAATTTCAGGCGGCTCCATATCTCACAATCACTACGGCTTCGGACGTCAGACTACCATCATTTTGTAGACAATCATCTTGGCCACCTCATACACAAATGTGACTTGCAGCTAATTTGCATATGACCAGTTATGCCGATACCCCCCCAACAAGGTGACTGGGACACTACACAGAATCCGGGGCACAGCTCCTGCTCCTCTTACATGGGTATTTGCTGCATCTTCCCTCACTACATTTTAGGTGCAGATCTTTGGCAGCTTTTAATTGCCCTAATAATTCTGAGTTTTCCTTGCACTCCTTGTGGGTCTATGAAGATTTTTTTTTTTTAGGATTTTGAACATCGAGAAGAAATATAATAATGAAACCGGCATGCAGGGTCGATGGTGGAGCTGGCTGGATTTCCTGGGATCGGTGAGAACATAGGATGCAGGCACACAGTGTCCCACAGCGAGGGCTGCTGGCCTTACTACAGAATGATCAGAAATCCCAGCACCCCTTGGGGAGCCCACATTTGCCTCTTTGATGTAAGAGGGGTACGCTGAGTCCTGCAGGGAGCAGTAATTGGTGCGGACAGTGAAATAACGAGATGGCCATGAATACAGAACAACACATTTTTCCAAACTTTCGTTAACCCTTGTGCACGTCAAAGCTTTCAAGCGAGTGTGTCAGGGAGAGACTTGGTGAGCGAGAGCTAATAACCCGGGCTCCTGCAATTTCCCTAAGACTAGGGAAATCCTGACTGACCCTCTACCTGAAGTTTACACTGATGGTGTGCATGTTCAGGCCTCGAACCTCACCCTAACTCCTGAGCTCAGCCCTAGGCTGAAACCTCCACCCACCACCCAGTGAAGAGGTAATATTTAAATACCCACAGTAAGCACAGACAAGGATAAAGGAAAATATACACCACGCCGCAGACACTCAGGAATACACTATAAATGTGCAGGGCAAAATAAACACAAATATAGGAAGGAGTAAATAAGACAAAGGAATATACACCACCAGCAACGAATCTCCAACCACCAGCTCTCCACTCCAGACCGAGATAACAACGCAAGACAGAAGCTATAATCGGCGACGCCCAATGTTCAGGAGAACTATTTAAAGGCCATGGAAATGGCCCAGCTTCCAATCCGAGGATCAGGTAAATTAACCCCGGAACAGCTAGACAAAATCTAGCAGACGCCAATGAGTAAATAGTGGTCAAAAGCGCAAAAGCGGAATTACCGCTGTCTGTCGGACGACCTGGTCTGAACAGCGTCCGACATGACAGTACCCCGCCTTCTACGAGGAACCCCAGGGCCCTCACGGCTTATAGGACCCAGATTGTCCGGATGACGGCGGTGAAACAACCTGACCAGCCGGTCAGCATGAACGTCCGAGGCTGGTACCCAGGACCTCTCCTCAGGCCCATAACCTCGCCAGTGTACCAAGTACTGTAAAGTGCGACGCACTACACGAGAGTCAACCACCTTGGAGACTTCAAACTCCAAATTACCATCCACCAAGACTGGAGGTGGCATAGGCGCCGCGTCCACAGAACCCACCACCTTCTTTAGAAGAGACCTGTGGAACATGTTGTGTATCTTATACACCATAGGGAGCTCCAATCGGTATGCAACTTGGTTAATGACGGCGGTGACCCTAAATGGACCAATAAACCGTGGACCCAATTTAAGGGACGGTATTTTGAGTCTTTTTTTTTGTGGATAACCACACCCAGTCATCCACACTCAGGTCCGGACCTGGCACACGCCTACTGTCAGCCATACGTTTGTACCTAGCACCCACACTCAACAGGCGCTGTTTAACTCTCCTCCAGACTGATGACAATTGTGTTCCTAACTGGTCCTCCTCCGGAACGCCGGAAGAGACCCTCTGACTCAAGGTACAAAATTGAGGATGTAGCCCGTAAACACAAAAAAACGGAGACTCCCCAGACGACTCCTGGCGGGGATTATTGATGGCAAACTCAGCCAAAGGAAGAAAGGTAGACCACTCCTCCTGGTTATCCGAGACAAAGCAGCTTAAGTACTGTTCCAAATTTTGGTTCATACGCTCAGTCTGACCATTTGACTGAGGATGGAACGCCGAAGAATGAGACAACTTGATCCCCAGCCGTGAGCAAAATGCTTTCCAAAATTTTGCCACAAACTGAGACCCCCTATCAGACACGATGTCAGACGGAACCCCATGAAGTCTGACCACCTCCTGCACAAATACCTGAGGCAGAGTCTTAGCGTTAGGCAACGCAGGCAAAGACACAAAGTGCGACATTTTAGAAAAACGATCAACAATCACCAAGATGACCATGTTTCCAGCTGATGAGGGCAAATCAGTGATGAAATCCATGGAGATTTCCGTCCATGGCTTACTAGGTACCTCAAGAGGAAGTAGTGTGCCAACAGGATGGGAGCGGGGCGTCTTCGCCCTAGCACACGTGGTACAAGCTGACACGTATGAGACCACGTCCTGTCGGATCTTGGGCCACCAAAACCGACGTGACACCAACTCCAAAGTACCTCTAACCCCTGGGTGACCAGCCAGGACGGCATCATAATGCTCCGCCAAAACCTTTAAGCGGAGATGAAGCGGTACAAAAGATTTGTTGACGGGAAGCTCAGATGGTACCTCCTCCTGAGCCTCGGCAATCTCAGCCTCAACCTCGGTAGTGAGAGCCGAAACCACAACACCCTTTTGGAGGATGGGTACTGGATCCTCCTGAGGTTCTCCCCCCGGAAAACACCTGTACAGAGCATCCGCCTTAGTGTTTTTAGACCCCGGTCTGTAAGTGACCACAAAATTGAACTGCGTGAGAAACAATGCCCAGCGAGCCTGCCTGGGGGACAGACGCTTGGCTGACTCCAAATACAGCAGATTCTTATGATCGGTAATAACAGTAACCTGATGTACCGACCCCTCCAAGAAGTGTCGCCATTCCTCAAAGGCCAACTTAATTGCCAACAACTCCCTGTTGCCGATATCGTAGTTACGTTCGGCGGACGACAGTTTTTTGGAGAAATAGGCGCACGGACGCAAACCACTCAAAGATGAGCCTTGAGATAGTACCGCCCCCACACCAACCTCAGACGCATCGACTTCCACAACAAAGGGTTTTGATACGTCTGGCTGCACAAGAATGGGGGCTGAAACAAAACTGTTCTTAAGAAATTCAAATGCGCGCACAGCAGCCTCAGGCCAAACGGAGAAATTGGTACCCTTTTTAGTCATGTCAGTTAGCGGTTTAGCAATGATAGAAGAATCCTTGATAAATTTCCTATAGTAGTTAGAAAACCCAAGGAACCGCTGAAGTGCTTTCAGGTTATGAGGACATTCCCAATGCAGCACCGCTTGCACCTTAGCGGCGTCCATTTTAAAACCAGAAGCAGACACAATATAACCCAAGAAAGGCAACTCTTGAACAGAAAATACACATTTCTCAAGTTTAGCATACAGCTTATTCTCTCTGAGAAGCTGTAACACCTGCCTGACATGATCTAAATGAGTATCACGGTCGCAAGAATATGAGAATGTCATCTAGGTACACGATAACGAATTTCCCCAAAACATGCGAGAACACATCATTGATGAAATGTTGGAACACTGCAGGTGCGTTAGTCAACCCAAATGGCATCAACAAATTTTCAAAATGACCCTCAGGGGTATTAAAAGCCGTCTTCCACTCATCACCTTGACGGACTCTTATGAGGTTGTACGCCCCCCTGAGGTCAAGCTTGGTAAACCACTTAGCACCTGCCACCTGGTTGAACAAATCTGGTATCAGTGGCATTGGGTATGGATCACGAACCGTAATCTGGTTCAACTCCCTGAAATCCAGACACGGGCGTAATCCGCCATCTTTCTTCTTCACAAAGAAGAACCCTGCTGCCACAGGCGAGGATGACGGCCTGATGTGCCCTTTGCTCAAGCTTTCCGCAATGTAATCCTTTAGCGCTTGTCTCTCCTGACCGGAGATGTTAAACATCCTTGCTTTAGGCAATTTGGCCCCTGGTTTAAACCTGATAGAACAGTCATAAGGACGATGTGGCGGCAACTCTGAACAACCCTTCTCAGAGAACACATCCACAAAATCCAGAAGTGACTCCGGAACGCTTGAAGTCACCGCAGCCACACATGTGACCAGGCAATTCTCCTGGCAGAACTCGCTCCACCGAATTATGTCCTGAGTTTTCCAGTCAATTACCGGGTTGTGCATAGACAACCAAGGAAAACCCAAAACCACTTGAGCAGGAAGATTCCTGAGCATCTTACATGTAACCTGCTCGGAATGTAGAACCCCAATGTGGAGTTTCACCTCAGCCACAAATTCAGTAATCTCCCCCTGAGAGAGAGGAGCAGCATTGATGGTGACCATGCGGATAGGATGAGACAGTTTTTCAATCCTAAAACCTGCTGTGCGAGCAAACTCCTCATCAATGAGATTTGTGGCTGAACCACTGTCCACAAAAACAGTAATTGGCAGCTCACTGCCAGCAACAAAAACCTTAGCAGGGAGCATGCACTGAGAAACCACCATGGAGGATATACATAAGCTCAGACTGGTCTCCTCCACACCCTCTGATCTCAGAAGTTTTCCGCCGTTGCGTTTTTCTTAGGCAGCAGAGGACAGATGTTAATAAAATGACCAGTTTTACCACAGTAAAAACAGGCTCCCTGCTTCCTGAGCTCAGGGGCTCGACGCTTCACATGTGACACCCCTGCGATTTGCATAGGCTCCGTGGGCTCACCTGCAGCAACCTCACGTGTACCTAAACCTTCACCCACAGGTGGTGTCTCATGCTCCCCCTGACGCAGACGGCGATCAATGCGGACAACCAGACTCATAGCGGAATCTAGAGAAGTAGGAGTCTCATACATCAGAAGGGCTTTTTTAACCCTTCCAGAAGTCCCATGTATAAACTGACTCCGCAATGCTGCATCATTCCATTGGGTATCGATCGCCCAGCGACGAAATTCAGAACAGTAATCCTGTGCAACTCGCTCCCCCTGGCGAATATTGCGTATCTTAGATTCTGCCAGAGCCATTCTGTCAGGTTCATCGTTGATTTTCCCAAGAGAAGAAAAAAAACTCTCCACAGAGACAAATGCCGCAGAATCAGATGGCAAAGAAAACGCCCATGCTTGGGGATACCCACTTAACAATGACAACACCAGGCCCACACGCTGAGCCTCATTACCCGAAGATATCGGGCGCATACGGAAATATAGTTTGCAAGCTTCTCGAAAAGAAACAAATTTACTGCGTTCCCCAGCAAATTTTTCAGGCAACGGAAATTTAGGCTCAGTAACTCTTCCTGTCGCTCCAGCTTGCACACTGGACACTGCTAGTCCCTGTTGCTGCACTGCCCCCCTCAACTCAGTGACCTGTAGGGACAGCGCCTCCAACTGGCGGGTTATGGAAGTCATGGGATCCATGACAAAAAAAAAAAGAAACCCCTTTTTTCTTTTTTTTTCTTTGTTGTTGTTGGGCCGATTATAATGTCAGGGAGAGACTTGGTGAGCAAGAGCTAATAACCCGGGCTCCTGCAATTTCCCTAAGACTAGGGAAATCCTGACTGACCCTCTACCTGAAGTTTACACTGATGGTGTGCATGTTCAAGCCTCGAACCTCACCCTAACTCCTGAGCTCAGCCCTAGGCTGAAACCTCCACCCACCACCCAGTGAAGAGGTAATATTTAAATACCCACAGTAAGCACAGACAAGGATAAAGGAAAATATACACCACACCGCAGACACTCAGGAATACACTATAAATGTGCAGGGCAAAATAAACACAAATATAGGAAGGAGTAAATAAGACGAAGGAGTATACACCACCAGCAACGAATCTCCAACCACCAGCTCTCCACTCCAGACCGAGATAACAACGCACAAGACAGAAGCTATAATCGGCGACGCCCAATGATCAGGAGAACTATTTAAAGGCCATGGGAATGGCCCAGCTTCCAAGCCGAGGATCAGGTAAATTAACCCCGGAACAGCTAGACAAAACCTAGCAGACGCCAATGAGTAAATAGTGGTCAAAAGCGGAATTACCGCTGTCTGTCGGACGACCTGGTCTGAACAGTGTCCGACATGACAGAGCGGTCCTACACGAGAGAACAGCACCGGACAGACTGCAGGCGTGATGAGAAGCCATCAAGGGCAGAACTTTCCTTATAGTCAGAGAAGATCTGCTGACATTTTCTTGACTGCAGGATTTTCAAACAAACAAACACGGGCAAATCCCCCTTAATTCGTGGGAAAAAAATTTACATTAATCAAGGCAACATTAACCCATTTTTAGAAGATTAAAAAAAAGTGCTGATATTGCCTTTAAAACCCTTCCACCTCAGCCTCTGCAGCAGTCAGGCACCATAGGTACTGCTGTGATGTAAAGGGAGGCTGGTGCGATACTACAGAACTATCAGGACCGGAGTGACAGGAGAGTCAGAGGGCGAGTATGTGGATTAGTGCTACAGAACGACTGGAAAACTAAGGTGTCTGGCAATAAGTGGGGGTCAGAATGGCCCCCCGAGTTATTTGTCATCTGATTATCTTTCCTGCAGCAAATCGAAGGAAACAAATGAGACTCAATGGGCGGTCACAACACTGTCTGAAAGACAGCGGATCAGGGCACCGAGGATCAATTAATGTCAGAGAAAGCACATAGGGAAAGGTCTCGGCAGTACAGCAGCTTTACAAATGTCTAGAAGCACTTGGGTTACAACTAGTGATGTGACACCACAAGCAGGTTTCTTGGAAATCAGTAATGGAAGGGTTTCATTCTCTTAAAAAAAAAAAAAGAAAAAAAAAAAAAAGTGGAATGAATTGTGCACAAAATGCTTAAATGCAGCAAAAATTGAGAAATGGAGATACTTTCTAGGAAAGTCAAGATGGTCTCCTTGGTGTAAACCAATCACTGCTTACATTCACTCGGCCTCGTGATGGTGACTTGTCTTGTAGCAGTGCTCACCCCTCAGATGTGTGATGTGACTTGTCATGTAGTAGTGCTCACCCCTCAGCCTCGAGATGGTGACTTGTCTTGTAGTAGTGCTCACCCCTCAGCCTCGAGATGGTGACTTGTCTTGTAGTAGTGCTCACCCCTCGGCCTCGAGATGGTGACTTGTCTTGTAGTAGTGCTCACCCCTCAGATGCGTGATGGCGACTTGTCTTGTTGTAGTGCTCACCCCTCGGCCTTGAGATGGCTGCTTCTCTTGTAGTAGTGCTCACCCCTCAGCCTTGAGATGGTGACTTGTCTTGTAGTAGTGCTCACCCCTCAGATGCGTGATGGCGACTTGTCTTGTAGTAGTGCTCACCCCTTGGCCTTGTGATTGCGACTTGTCTTGTAGTGCTCACCCCTCGGCCTTGAGATGGGGGGTTCTCTTTTAGTAGTGCTCACCCCTTGGCCTCAAGATGGCGACTTGTCTTGTAGTAGAGCTCACCCCTCGGCTTCGAGATGGCGGCTTGTCTTGTAGTAGTGCTCACCCCTCGACCTCGTGATGGCGACTTGTCTTGTAGAAGTGCTCACCCCTCGGCCTGGAGATGGTGGCTTGTCTTGTAGTAGTGCTCTCCCCTTGGCCTCGTGATGGCGACTTGTCTTGTAGTGCTCATCCCTCGGCCTGGAGATGGCGGCTTGTCTTGTAGGAGTGCTCACCCCTCGACCTCGTGATGGCGACTTGTCTTGTAGTAGTGCTCACCCCTCGGCCTGGAGATGGTGGCTTGTCTTGTAGTAGTGCTCTCCCCTTGGCCTCGTGATGGCGACTTGTCTTGTAGTGCTCATCCCTCGGCCTGGAGATGGCGGCTTGTCTTGTAGTAGTGCTCACCCTTCGGCTTCGAGATGGCAGCTTGTCTTGTAGTAGTGCTCACCCCTTGGCCTTGAGATGGCGATTTGTCTTTTAGTGCTCATCCCTCGGCCTCTAGATGGCAGCTTGTCTTGTAGTAGTGCTCACCCCTCAGCCTCGTGATGGCGACTTGTCTTGTAGTGCTCATCCCTTGGCCTGGAGATGGCGGATTGTCTTGTAGTAGTGCTCAATCATCGGTCTCGTGATGGTGTCTTGTCTTGTAGTGCTCATCCCTCGGCCTGGAGATGGTGACTTGTCTTGTAGTAGTGCTCACCCCTCAGCCACGCGATGGCGACTTGTCTTGTAGTGCTCATCCCTCGGCCTGGAGATGGCGGATTGTCTTGTAGTAGTGCTCAATCATCGGTCTCGTGATGGTGTCTTGTCGTGCTCATCCCTCGGCCTGGAGATGGTGACTTGTCTTGTAGTAGTGCTCACCCCTCAGCCACGCGATGGCGACTTGTCTTGTAGCAGCGCTCACCCCTCAGCCTCACAATGGTGACTTGTCTTGTAGTAGTCCTTACCCTTCGGCCTCATGATGGTGACTTGTCTTGTAGTAGTGCTCACCAGATCAAGTGAAAATAATCATAAAGCTCTAAGTGCGCACAATACACTAATTACGTAAAAGGATTTTTTTTCCTGCCAGGCAGCTGATCAAGAAATAATGGCGCTGCGTGCTACTTTTGGCATCTGACATTGCTCGAGATGAACAGCCCACATTTTGGTTTTTCACAGTGGTCGGCTCGCTGGTCCTGAGAGCTGTAGCAGACGGTAGAGTGCTCGGAGGTTGGGGACCAGGACTTATCAGCTGGAGACGGCTGGATTTTATGTTACTAAGCTGCACTTTAAAAAGTTGCCCTCATCTTCGGTTTTCTATTTAGTAAGGATCTCAGATGGCAGACGAGTGCTGTCTTTCAGTGGAGCCTTTCATGGCACATTCATCTCGTGTATATTTTGCCTATATCAACCCCACAGCACAGATGAGCAATACAGCAGATCCTGCCCATAATGGAAGGACATGCCCCCCAAGCAAAGATGCGAAGGTCTAAAATGTCTTCTGTAAGATCTGCCGATGAGAGTTTGCTTCAGTAGCTGCTAAGAAAATGGCGACAGCAAGTCAGCAAAATGTGAAATCATGAGCCAGGCATGCATCGAGGTTGTGGTAACTGCACGATCCATCATTGTATGAATGTAATAATGAGCCACTGAAGCCGGCGAGCGCTGGACAATGCTCAGCCCGGAGGTCCATAAATAAGAGGCGGGCGATCGATACAGTGATAGGGACGTCGATGAGACAGTGTCGCTGTAAAATCCACAACAAGCTTCGCGGCGGCCTTCGTTATAAGGTGCCGTCATCTTCATGGACACTCGTACATCTACAGGGATAGTAAAAGTAATGGGTTGTTATCCTTTATAAATAAACAGCCGCAGAAAGGATGCGGTGATGGGCGATGAGGAGGGTTCTGGAGCTCCGTGACGCTTGATTACGGCAGACAGAAGTTCCCACACAGCCTCGTCTTTTACATGCATTTTTGGTGCAGATTTTTACCCACTCATTAGTATGCGTGAAATCAGCAGCAAAAAATGCTGAAACGATAGACGCTGTGGATTTAAATCTGTAAGTCACAAGTAAGCGCCGTGTGCACAAGACTTCAGGATTCCCATTCACTGTGCTGCATCAGGAAACCCTTCAGGTTTTGTGACAAATCTGTGCAGAAAGAAAAAGTGACAAATCTGCAACAAATCTTCGTGTGAACAGGGCTGCTAAATAGTGTAGAATAAATGATCCCCCCCTGCTGTAAAGTAACAGCAAACTAACATCTCTGGTCCTGTAACCTCGCTCTGCACAGACCCCCATCAGCCCCCAATGATCAGCACCCGGCCACGTTCACAGACTCGGGTACAAATCCACGAGAGAATCCACACTGTGTAAGACGAAATCAGCAGAGGAAATCTGCAGAGGAATGAGCAGAATATACGCAGCTTTCCCCCAATTTCATGCAGATGATTTCCCACAACGTGTTCACCTTATTACACTATAAATCTGGGGATTGGGGGAGCAGAAGTCGCACAGAAAACCTCAGGAAATTCTTATAATGTGAATGATGGCCGAAATGTGTCCGTCCACCTTAGATAGCTGTCGGCTGAAGGGTCTCTGGATCAGCAGCTTTTCCTCCCGATATTCACATTGGTCAGAAAGTGGAAACGGGAGCTCAGCACTGATGGAGAGCTGGTGGGTTATTGCAGGGAGACATTAAAATCAGGGGAGACTGTGGATTACAGTGGAGGTCCGCGCAGAGCCTCGCTGCAGGGAAGGGGAGCACTCGCAGGTCGGCCCCTCCACACCGGCTGTGCCATCTCAGGGAAATGTCTCTGATTGCTAGATTCTGGCATGGTGTTTCTTCATGGCTGAAGTCTTTGGATGGCTGATTTTTATTTTTTTTCCACTAGTAAACGTTTCTCGGACATTTACATAATATATCCCGGAGTACATGACTTGTGTGCACGGTCTGCACTGATCTTTGCTGTACAGTATGGCAGACATACACAATATATCCCGGAGTACGTGACTTGTGTGCACTGATCTTTGCTGTATAGTATGGCAGACATACACAATATATCCCGGAGTACGTGACTTGTGTGCACTGATCTTTGCTGTATAGTATGGCAGACATACACAATATATCCCGGAGTACGTGACTTGTGTGCACTGATCTTTGCTGTACTATATGGCAGACATACACAATATATCCCGGAGTACGTGACTTGTGTGCACTGATCTTTGCTGTACAGTATGGCGGACATACACAATATATCCCGGAGTACGTGACTTGTGTGCACTGATCTTTGCTGTATAGTATGGCGGACATACACAATATATCCCGGAGTACATGACTTGTGTGCACTGATCTTTGCTGTACTATATGGCAGACAGATACACAATATATCCCGGAGTACGTGACTTGTGTGCACTGATCTTTGCTGTACAGTATGGCAGACATACACAATATATCCCGGAGTACGTGACTTGTGTGCACTGATCTTTGCTGTACAGTATGGCAGACATACACAATATATCCCGGAGTACGTGACTTGTGTGCACTGATCTTTGCTGTACAGTATGGCAGACATACACAATATATCCCGGAGTACGTGACTTGTGTGCACTGATCTTTGCTGTACAGTATGGCAGACAGATACACAATATATCCCGGAGTACGTGACTTGTGTGCACTGATCTTTGCTGTATAGTATGGCAGACAGATACACAATATATCCCGGAGTACGTGACTTGTGTGCACTGATCTTTGCTGTACAGTATGGCGGACATACACAATATATCCCGGAGTACGTGACTTGTGTGCACTGATCTTTGCTGTACTATATGGCAGACATACACAATATATCCCGGAGTACGTGACTTGTGTGCACTGATCTTTGCTGTACAGTATGGCAGACATACACAATATATCCCGGAGTACGTGACTTGTGTGCACTGATCTTTGCTGTACAGTATGGCAGACATACACAATATATCCCGGAGTACGTGACTTGTCTGCACTGATCTTTGCTGTACAGTATGGCAGACATACACAATATATCCCGGAGTACGTGACTTGTCTGCACTGATCTTTGCTGTACTATATGGCAGACATACACAATATATCCCGGAGTACGTGACTTGTGTGCACTGATCTTTGCTGTACAGTATGGCAGACATACACAATATATCCCGGAGTACGTGACTTGTGTGCACTGATCTTTGCTGTACAATATGGCAGACAGATACACAATATATCCCGGAGTACATGACTTGTGTGCACTGATCTTTGCTGTACAATATGGCAGACATACACAATATATCCCGGAGTACATGACTTGTGTGCACTGATCTTTGCTGTACAATATGGCAGACATACACAATATATCCCGGAGTACATGACTTGTGTGCACTGATCTTTGCTGTACAGTATGGCAGACATACACAATATATCCCGGAGTACGTGACTTGTCTGCACTGATCTTTGCTGTACAGTATGGCAGACATACACAATATATCCCGGAGTACGTGACTTGTCTGCACTGATCTTTGCTGTACAGTATGGCAGACATACACAATATATCCCGGAGTACGTGACTTGTGTGCACTGATCTTTGCTGTACAATATGGCAGACATACACAATATATCCCGGAGTACATGACTTGTCTGCACTGATCTTTGCTGCACAATATGGCAGACATACACAATATATCCCGGAGTACGTGACTTGTGTGGACTGATCTTTGCTGTACAATATGGCAGACATACACAATATATCCCGGAGTACATGACTTGTGTGCACTGATCTTTGCTGTACAATATGGCAGACATACACAATATATCCCGGAGCACGTGACTTGTGTGCACTGATCTTTGCTGTACTATATGGCAGACATACACAATATATCCCGGAGTACGTGACTTGTGTGCACTGATCTTTGCTGTACAATATGGCAGACATACACAATATATCCCGGAGTACGTGACTTGTGTGCACTGATCTTTGCTGTACAATATGGCAGACATACACAATATATCCCGGAGTACGTGACTTGTGTGCACTGATCTTTGCTGTACAATATGGCAGACAGATACACAATATATCCCGGAGTACGTGACTTGTGTGCACTGATCTTTGCTGTACAATATGGCAGACAGATACACAATATATCCCGGAGTACATGACTTGTGTGCACTGATCTTTGCTGTACAATATGGCAGACATACACAATATATCCCGGAGTACGTGACTTGTGTGCACTGATCTTTGCTGTACAATATGGCAGACAGATACACAATATATCCCGGAGTACATGACTTGTCTGCACTGATCTTTGCTGTACTATATGGCAGACATACACAATATATCCCGGAGTACGTGACTTGTGTGCACTGATCTTTGCTGTACAGTATGGCAGACATACACAATATATCCCGGAGTACATGACTTGTGTGCACTGATCTTTGCTGTACTATATGGCAGACATACACAATATATCCCGGAGTACATGACTTGTCTGCACTGATCTTTGCTGTACAATATGGCAGACAGATACATAATATATCCCAGAGTACATGACTTGTCTGCACTGATCTTTGCTGCACAATATGGCAGACATACACAATATATCCCGGAGTACGTGACTTGTGTGCACTGATCTTTGCTGTATAGTATGGCAGACAGATACACAATATATCCCGGAGTACGTGACTTGTGTGCACTGATCTTTGCTGTACTATATGGCAGACATACACAATATATCCCGGAGTACGTGACTTGTGTGCACTGATCTTTGCTGTATAGTATGGCAGACAGATACACAATATATCCCGGAGTACGTGACTTGTGTGCACTGATCTTTGCTGTACAATATGGCAGACAGATATACAATATATCCAGGAGTACGTGACTTGTGTGCACTGATCTTTGCTGTACAGTATGGCAGACATACACAATATATCCCGGAGTACGTGACTTGTGTGCACTGATCTTTGCTGTACAGTATGGCAGACATACACAATATATCCCGGAGTACATGACTTGTGTGCACTGATCTTTGCTGTACAATATGGCAGACAGATACACAATATATCCCGGAGTACGTGACTTGTGTGCACTGATCTTTGCTGTACAATATGGCAGACATACACAATATATCCCGGAGTACGTGACTTGTGTGCACTGATCTTTGCTGTACTATATGGAAGACATACACAATATATCCCGGAGTACGTGACTTGTCTGCACTGATCTTTGCTGTATAGTATGGCAGACATACACAATATATCCCGGAGTACGTGACTTGTGTGCACTGATCTTTGCTGTACTATATGGCAGACATACACAATATATCCCGGGGTACGTGACTTGTGTGCACTGATCTTTGCTGTACAGTATGGCAGACATACACAATATATCCCGGAGTACGTGACTTGTGTGCACTGATCTTTGCTGTACAGTATGGCAGACATACACAATATATCCCGGAGTACATGACTTGTGTGCACTAATCTTTGCTGTACAGTATGGCAGACATACACAATATATCCCGGAGTACGTGACTTGTGTGCACTGATCTTTGCTGTACAATATGGCAGACAGATACATAATATATCCCGGAGTACGTGACTTGTGTGCACTGATCTTTGCTGTACAGTATGGCAGACATACACAATATATCCCGGAGTACATGACTTGTGTGCACTGATCTTTGCTGTACTATATGGCAGACATACACAATATATCCCGGAGTACATGACTTGTCTGCACTGATCTTTGCTGTACAATATGGCAGACATACACAATATATCCCGGAGTACATGACTTGTGTGCACTGATCTTTGCTGTACAATATGGCAGACATACACAATATATCCCGGAGTACGTGACTTGTGTGCACTGATCTTTGCTGTACTATATGGCAGACATACACAATATATCCCGGAGTACGTGACTTGTCTGCACTGATCTTTGCTGTATAGTATGGCAGACAGATACACAATATATCCCGGAGTACGTGACTTGTGTGCACTGATCTTTGCTGTACAATATGGCAGACATACACAATATATCCCGGAGTACGTGACTTGTGTGCACTGATCTTTGCTGTACAGTATGGCAGACATACACAATATATCCCGGAGTACGTGACTTGTGTGCACTGATCTTTGCTGTACTATATGGCAGACATACACAATATATCCCGGAGTACGTGACTTGTGTGCACTGATCTTTGCTGTACAGTATGGCAGACATACACAATATATCCCGGAGTACGTGACTTGTCTGCACTGATCTTTGCTGTATAGTATGGCAGACAGATACACAATATATCCCGGAGTACGTGACTTGTGTGCACTGATCTTTGCTGTACTATATGGCAGACATACACAATATATCCCGGAGTACGTGACTTGTCTGCACTGATCTTTGCTGTATAGTATGGCAGACAGATACACAATATATCCCGGAGTACGTGACTTGTGTGCACTGATCTTTGCTGTACTATATGGCAGACATACACAATATATCCCGGAGTACGTGACTTGTGTGCACTGATCTTTGCTGTACTATATGGCAGACAGATACATAATATATCCCGGAGTACATGACTTGTGTGCACTGATCTTTGCTGTATAGTATGGCAGACATACACAATATATCCCGGAGTACGTGACTTGTGTGCACTGATCTTTGCTGTACTATATGGCAGACATACACAATATATCCCGGAGTACGTGACTTGTGTGCACTGATCTTTGCTGTACAGTATGGCAGACATACACAATATATCCCGGAGTACGTGACTTGTGTGCACTGATCTTTGCTGTACAGTATGGCAGACATACACAATATATCCCGGAGTACGTGACTTGTGTGCACTGATCTTTGCTGTACTATATGGCAGACATACACAATATATCCCGGAGTACATGACTTGTGTGCACTGATCTTTGCTGTACAATATGGCAGACATACACAATATATCCCGGAGTACGTGACTTGTGTGCACTGATCTTTGCTGTACAGTATGGCAGACATACACAATATATCCCGGAGTACGTGACTTGTGTGCACTGATCTTTGCTGTACAGTATGGCAGACATACACAATATATCCCGGAGTACGTGACTTGTGTGCACTGATCTTTGCTGTACTATATGGCAGACATACACAATATATCCCGGAGTACGTGACTTGTGTGCACTGATCTTTGCTGTACTATATGGCAGACATACACAATATATCCCGGAGTACGTGACTTGTGTGCACTGATCTTTGCTGTACAATATGGCAGACATACACAATATATCCCGGAGTACGTGACTTGTGTGCACTGATCTTTGCTGTACAGTATGGCAGACATACACAATATATCCCGGAGTACATGACTTGTGTGCACTGATCTTTGCTGTACTATATGGCAGACATACACAATATATCCCGGAGTACGTGACTTGTGTGCACTGATCTTTGCTGTACAATATGGCAGACAGATACATAATATATCCCGGAGTACGTGACTTGTGTGCACTGATCTTTGCTGTACTATATGGCAGACAGATACATAATATATCCCGGAGTACGTGACTTGTGTGCACTGATCTTTGCTGTACTATATGGCAGACATACACAATATATCCCGGAGTACATGACTTGTCTGCACTGATCTTTGCTGTACAATATGGCAGACATACACAATATATCCTGGAGTACGTGACTTGTGTGCACTGATCTTTGCTGTACTATATGGCAGACATACACAATATATCCCGGAGTACGTGACTTGTGTGCACTGATCTTTGCTGTACAATATGGCAGACAGATACATAATATATCCCGGAGTACGTGACTTGTGTGCACTGATCTTTGCTGTACAATATGGCAGACAGATACACAATATATCCCGGAGTACGTGACTTGTGTGCACTGATCTTTGCTGTACAATATGGCAGACAGATACATAATATATCCCGGAGTACATGACTTGTGTGCACTGATCTTTGCTGTACAATATGGCAGACAGATACACAATATATCCCGGAGTACGTGACTTGTGTGCACTGATCTTTGCTGTACAATATGGCAGACAGATACACAATATATCCCGGAGTACATGACTTGTGTGCACTGATCTTTGCTGTACAGTATGGCAGACATACACAATATATCCCGGAGTACGTGACTTGTGTGCACTGATCTTTGCTGTACAGTATGGCAGACATACACAATATATCCCGGAGTACGTGACTTGTGTGCACTGATCTTTGCTGTACAGTATGGCAGACATACACAATATATCCCGGAGTACGTGACTTGTCTGCACTGATCTTTGCTGTACAATATGGCAGACAGATACACAATATATCCCGGAGTACGTGACTTGTGTGCACTGATCTTTGCTGCACAATATGGCAGACAGATACACAATATATCCCGGAGTACGTGACTTGTGTGCACTGATCTTTGCTGTACTATATGGCAGACATACACAATATATCCCGGAGTACGTGACTTGTGTGCACTGATCTTTGCTGTACAATATGGCAGACATACACAATATATCCCGGAGTACATGACTTGTGTGCACTGATCTTTGCTGTATAGTATGGCAGACATACACAATATATCCCGGAGTACGTGACTTGTGTGCACTGATCTTTGCTGTACAATATGGCAGACATACACAATATATCCCGGAGTACGTGACTTGTGTGCACTGATCTTTGCTGTACAATATGGCAGACATACACAATATATCCCGGAGTACGTGACTTGTGTGCACTGATCTTTGCTGTACAATATGGCAGACATACACAATATATCCTGGAGTACGTGACTTGTGTGCACTGATCTTTGCTGTACAATATGGCAGACATACACAATATATCCCGGAGCACGTGACTTGTGTGCACTGATCTTTGCTGTACTATATGGCAGACAGATACATAATATATCCCGGAGTACGTGACTTGTGTGCACTGATCTTTGCTGTATAGTATGGCAGACAGATACACAATATATCCCGGAGTACGTGACTTGTGTGCACTGATCTTTGCTGTACAGTATGGCAGACATACACAATATATCCCGGAGTACATGACTTGTGTGCACTGATCTTTGCTGTACAATATGGCAGACATACACAATATATCCCGGAGTACATGACTTGTGTGCACTGATCTTTGCTGTACAATATGGCAGACAGATACACAATATATCCCGGAGTACGTGACTTGTGTGCACTGATCTTTGCTGTACAATATGGCAGACATACACAATATATCCCGGAGTACGTGACTTGTGTGCACTGATCTTTGCTGTATAGTATGGCAGACATACACAATATATCCCGGAGTACGTGACTTGTGTGCACTGATCTTTGAGGTATAATATGGCAGAGCTGACTGTAACGAGGAATCCCTGGGTCCCCGGTGACGGCACAATGATGTGATGCGATTCCCGCATATATTCCACCCAGTGACAGGAGCGTGACCCGACCTTCACATCAGCGCAGGCCTGCTTTGGTATTTTCAGATAAGTTTTCCAAGAATGAAAAGATCTGTACAAATTACTTCCCAAGGAAACGGATATTTTCACATTCAAGGTCGATTCTCCTGACACAAGGCAGCGGACATTCATGTTGTGTGTAATATACGAGGATGGTGAAGGTCAGGGGGTGAGTGATTACGGACGTGATCCTCACCCGTGTGTGCGGAGAAGGCCGACATGTCCCGTCCTAGATCTACGCAAGGAAAGTTTCCATTACTCTTCTGCACATACAGCTGCCGCTCCCTCATTGAGAACCAGCGGCGGAGGGGACCTGGGGGTGACGGAAAACAGGGGGCAGATTTAGGAGGGATTATTGCTCAATGTCGGCAGTGAGCTCTGTGACCAGCACAACCAGAAGGCTGACACTGCATAAACTATACTGCACAATCTGTGATAAATGTGGGTTATATTGTGGATTTACCCCCAGGACAAGGAGAATCCACAGAATTTGTGCAACATTAATGAGATGCATCATTTCTGTAACATCTCCCTCACATGCAATGTTCTGTATTCTGCACATGGATCCCTGCAGGAAATAAATGGGATTATAAGGATGAATTCATCACGGGGCACATCGGAAAGCATTGTGTGTGGCTAATAACAGGGCCTGTGCCCACAGGGGACCCATTTATGCCCATGGACCGGGTCAGTACCATACGTCGCCTCTCTGATTCCCGCTGGGTACAGTTTTGCTCAACAGCAGAGCGATGCCGGCAGAGCAAGAACGAAGCTGGAATCCGACCAGAGCAAACACACCAAAGGGTTAAGTGTCTTCCTGCGAAATCAGCCCAGTGTGCGAGCGACAATTAAAGGGACGCGGCGCAGAGAAAAAACAAAAGACAGACCGTCACTGTAATTAGAAATTGTGCCGTCCCGCTTGGTGCCTAAAGTGTAATTATTTCTGCTGAGCAGCAGCCGGCGGAGCACCGAGGTTGTGTCCGCCGCTTCCAGTCTCGTCACACATCCAGGGAAAGTTGTGCTGGTGAATGATCATTCAATGTCTCCACATGGAGGTCTGACTTGTGTCACTGCCATGGAGAAAAGGGAAAAATGGTGGCACAATAGTACAGAACTGGGCGACCATGGCTGTAACCAACACATACTGCAAAAGGGCCCATAAAAAACCCAACGAAGGCTTCTTCTAGGAACGTGGCCGTTGCTCCGGCACGATGGCGGCATACACGGATCACCGATATTACATATCATCCTAACACTGGAAATGTAGCAACGTCCTGTCCTATCCCGTCTGACCGGAGAGGACGGCCATGTTCTCAGTGGAGGCGAGGGCCGACCATGGCGCTCCGCACAGCGTCTGCAGGCAGCAGCGAGGAAGTCATTAATGTCTGACTGCGCTCTCGGGTTAGTGCTCGCACGCTCCTTCGCATTTCTAATCCCCATTAATAATAATATATTTTGTTTAGGACGACACTTTATTATCTCCCAGTGATGAATAGCAGGATGGGGGTGCAGGCGGGGGACGTATGGAGCACACATGTGTAATGTAAGCACACGCACGCCGCAGATGTCCGGGACGCAGGAGCTCACTGTGCGTGACAGACGAGAGCGCTCACCAATACAGAGAGCACCGAGGACAAATGCACGCGTCCACACAACGCCGTCTTGTGTCAGCTGAGCTGGGGGATCAGTGATTGCCAAAAAGAAAGGCTCAAAAAGCTTTCCTGGAGATCCAGAAATCGACAGCACAACACAGATACACCCGACATAGATGAGAGAGCAAGCGGTCGGCAGCACAAGCGAAGACACTGACTGCCGACAAGGAGGAAGGCCATGTAAGCCCAGTACTGGGAGCTCGTGTAAAGGGGCTCAAAATCCTGCCCCCCAAAGTCACAGACAAGGACCTGTACCAAGTGTCATTATCCCATACCCCGACAGTGAGCGCCATTATCCTGTACACCGACAGTCAGCGTCATTATCCTGTACCCCGACAGTGAGCGCCATTATCCTGTACGCCGACACTCAGGGTCATTATCCTGTACCCCGACAGTGAGCGCCATTATCCTGTACGCCGACACTCAGGGTCATTATCCTGTACCCCGACAGTGAGCGCCATTATCCTGTACGCCGACACTCAGGGTCATTATCCTGTACCCCGGTGTCAGCATCATTATCCTGTACCCCGATGTCAGCGCCATTATCCGGTACCCTAAGTGTCAGCGTCATTATCCTGTACCTCGACTGTGAGCGTCATTATCGTACACCCCAAGTGTCATTATCCCGTACCCCAACTGAGTGTCATTATCCCGTACCCGACAGTGAGCGCCATTATCCTGTACGCCGACAGTCAGCGTCATTATCCCGCACCCCGACTGTCAAGAGTCATTATCCTGTACCCCGGTGTCAGCATCATTATCCGGTACCCCGAGTGTCAGCGTCATTATATTGTACCCCGATGTCAGCGCCATTATAAGGTACCCCAAGTGTCAGCGTCATTATCCCGCACCCCGACTGTCAAGAGTCATTATCCTGTACCCCGGTGTCAGCATCATTATCCGGTACCCCAATGTCAGCGCCATTATCCGGTACCCCAAGTGTCAGCGTCAATATCCTGTACCCCGACTGTGAGCGTCATTATCGTGCACCCCAAGTATCATTGTCCCGTACCCGACAGTGAGTGTCATTATCCCGTACCCCAACAGGGAGTCATTATCCCGTACCCCGACAGTGAACGTCATTATCCCGTACCCCGACAGTGAACGTCATTATCCCGTACCCCGACAGTGAGCGTCATTATCCCGTACCCCGACAGTGAGCGTCATTATCCCGTACCCCGACACTGAGCGTCATTATCGTGCACCCCAAGTGGCAGTGTCATTATCCTGTACCCCAAGTGTTATTATCCTGTACCCCAAGTGTCATTATCCCGTACCCCTACTGTGAGCATCATTATCCCGTACCTGGACAGTGAGCGCCATTATCCCCGTACCCCAACAGTGAGTCATTATCCCGTACCCCAACAGTAAGCATCATTATCCAGTACCCCAACTGTGAGCATCATTATCCTGCACCCCGACTGTCAGTGTCATTATCCTGCACCCCAAGTGTCAGTGTCATTATCCTGTACCCAGAGTGTCAGTGTCATAATCCTGTACCCAGAGTGTCAGTGTCATTATCCCGTACCCCGAGTGTCAGCGTCATTATCCTGTACCCCCAGTGTCAGTGTCATTATCCTGTACCCCGAGTGTCAGTGTCATTATCCTGTACCCCGAGTGTCAGCATTATTATCCTGTACCCCCAGTGTCAGTGTCATTATCCTGTACCCCCAGTGTCAGTGTCATTATCCCGCACCCCGAGTGTCAGCGTCATTATCCTGTACCCCAGTGTCAGTGTCATTATCCTGTACCCCGAGTGTCAGTGTCATTATCCTGTACCCCGAGTGTCAGTGTCATTATCCCGCACCCCGAGTGTCAGCGTCATTATCCTGTACCCCAGTGTCAGTGTCATTATCCTGTACCCCGAGTGTCAGCGTCATTATCCTGTACCCCCAGTGTCAGTGTCATTATCCTGTACCCCGAGTGTCAGCATTATTATCCTGTACCCCGAGTGTCAGTGTCATTATTCTGTACCCCGACTGTCAGCATTATTATCCTGTACCCCGAGTGTCAGTGTCATTATCCTGTACCCGGACTGTCAGCGTCATTATCCTGTACCCGGACTGTCAGCGTCATTATCCTGTACCCGGACTGTCAGCGTCATTATCCTGTACCCAGACTGTCAGCGTCATTATCCCATACCCCAGGTGTCAGCGTCATTATTCCAAACCCCAGGGCTCAGTGTGTCATGGCCCTAGTCATGGACTTTCTGGAGACACTTTGGACCTGCACCGCTCACACACATTTATCTATACCATAGGGTCAGCATACTGCGCTTACATGTCAGCAGAGGGAGGACGGTGACCGGGGTCCCTGCTCCGCGCCATTCTCATGCACGCACCACAATCTACACCACATTCCTCCGGCCTCGCCGCACACTTTTATATATTCTTCTCGCGGTGTCACTTCGGTGGTAATGAGTGCGGATGTATACAGAAGATGACAGATTCATCAAATATCACAGGGCTGAGAAATAGTTTAGAAGCGTCCGGCTGATAGTGTGACGACGTGAACTGCAGGGAGAAATATCTGCCCCAACATCAGCAGCAGCGGCCAAACAGTGACTACAGAAGAGAGGAAGCCAGGGTCAGCAGAGGAAGGAACAGAGCCACAAATATAGCGGCGCGAGCAAGAGCCTCAGGCAGGACAGACAACAAAGGAGTGTGAGAACGCTCAGTAATCCGGAATATCTGATAATACGGCCCCGATCAGGTCCTAACGCCACACTAACACAGATCACATCATTCACCCGGACACAGAAGTAGTACGGTAGATAGCAGCGCATTACTGGGGCAAACATTCACCTGTGCCACAGTCACGGCAAATCTACAGGTTTCATAGCCAAAAGCAGCAGTCACTATACTGGAGACTTCAGAGCTAAACTCGCTCAGCATGTCCTGCTTGTTCAGTGTTTGCTTCAAGTGTAGTCGCTTCACCTGGATTTCTGCAGTCATCTAACCGGCACCCCAACACCGGCGACTAGGGGGCCCCGTATACATCGGACTGAGATCGGACCGCAGAGCAGGACGTAGGGGTCTCCTGACCCGAGCGTGATAGCTCCGTGTATTTCTAAGCGCACGCCCAGGTGGGGAGAGCCGCGGCCTGTGCGGGCATTCAGGTCCGATCTAAGCGGCCGTCTGACTTCACCCTCAGAGAAACTGATAGTGGAATTATTAGCACAAGTTACAAGACTAATACGGGATGTAACTCAGGATCAGTAATGTAATGTATGTACACAGTGACTGCACCAGCAGAATAGTGAGTGCAGCTCTGGAGTATAATACAGGGTGTAACTCAGGATCAGTAATGGAATGTATGTACACAGTGACTGCACCAGCAGAATAGTGAGTGCAGCTCTGGAGTATAATACAGGATGTAACTCAGGATCAGTAATGTAATGTATGTACACAGTGACTGCACCAGCAGAATAGTGAGTGCAGCTCTGGAGTATAATACAGGATGTAACTCAGGATCAGTAATGGAATGTATGTACACAGTGACTGCACCAGCAGAATAGTGAGTGCAGCTCTGGGGTATAATACAGGATGTAACTCAGGGTCAGTAATGTAATGTATGTACACAGTGACTGCACCAGCAGAATAGTGAGTGCAGCTCTGGAGTATAATACAGGATGTAACTCAGGATCAGTAATGGAATGTATGTACACAGTGACTGCACCAGCAGAATAGTGAGTGCAGCTCTGGGGTATAATACAGGATGTAACTCAGGATCAGTAATGGAATGTATGTACACAGTGACTGCACCAGCAGAATAGTGAGTGCAGCTCTGGGGTATAATACAGGAGGTAACTCAGGATCAGTAATGTAATGTATGTACACAGTGACTGCACCAGCAGAATAGTGAGTGCAGCTCTGGGGTATAATACAGGATGTAACTCAGGATCAGTAATGTAATGTATGTACACAGTGACTGCACCAGCAGAATAGTGAGTGCAGCTCTGGAGTATAATACAGGATGTAACTCAGGATCAGTAATGTAATGTATGTACACAGTGACTGCACCAGCAGAATAGTGAGTGCAGCTCTGGGGTATAATACAGGAGGTAACTCAGGATCAGTAATGTAATGTATGTACACAGTGACTGCACCAGCAGAATAGTGAGTGCAGCTCTGGGGTATAATACAGGATGTAACTCAGGATTAGTAATGTAATGTATGTACACAGTGACTGCACCAGCAGAATAGTGAGTGCAGCTCTGGAGTATAATACAGGATGTAACTCAGGATCAGTAATGTAATGTATGTACAGTGACTGCACCAGCAGAATAGTGAGTGCAGCTCTGAAGAACATTAAGTGGTTAGTAGACAATGATTTATAATAAGCAGACTTTACATTTCAGGGTAATGAGAAAGCAACTGATTGAAAATAAACAGAGTCTGAACGGATCCATGTTAGCAACAAATAAGCCACGTATTCCAGACAACTCCAGGCCGACCTGCAGAGGGATGAGGGCCAAAACAACACAAAAGCCCTGGAATACCAAGTTTACGCGACTCAGACATGAAATAAGCAGGAGATTTGGCAGCAAGCACTGGCGTTCTCCAGAGACGCGGAGGAAACATCTTCAATTCATCCAAGTCAGGATTCGATCTTAAATTTAATAAGCCAAAGTGAAATTACATTTCCCTCTCGCTGCCCTTGAACGTAAATCTGCCTTTTTTATGCAGCCGCTTAATAATGGATCGAGCTCTGGAAATGTGGGAAGCAGAAGTCTGATCACTGTGGCCGCTCATCAGCCTTAAAAACCCTGACAATCGAGGCTATAGGAGATGACAGGCAGGCAATGGCCTCCTCCCTTAGAGAGTCATTAAAACCTAAGATATAGAAGAAGCAAAAACAAGTCTGTGCAGCATGAAGAGGCAGTGCATTATACTGCAGACAGCAGGCATATAGTGGTCACCCAAATATCATGGGAGCTACTTAATCAAGAAATAACAGATTTTTCATTTAAAAAGTCATCCTGAAGCTCAACTTCATTCCTGAAATTCGGCTTCTTAAAATACTAATGACCCTGTGTGCAGCGGAGGCCGTAATGAAGCCACTTCATGGCGCGCTGCCTCCGCACGAGGCCGTATCCAGCACAGCACACAATCTCTTACATTCTAACACTGGTCTGCAATTAAAGTGCAGCAAATGTTACACTGCTACAAAGTAAAATTAGATGAGGAATTAATGATGAAATCCACAAAACGGCATCGAGAAGTGAGAGTTCAGCTCGATATTATAGAGGACATACAGCCACGCACTGTATACAGGAGGTCCCCGAGTCTGGAGGAAGCCCCCTCCAACCCGAGCCAGGAGGAGGTCACCGAGCCTGGAGGAGGTCACCGAGCCTGGAGGAGGTCACCGAGCCTGGAGGAGGTCACCGAGCCTGGAGGAGGTCACCAAGCCTGGAGGAGGTCACCAAGCCTGGAGGAGGTCCCTGAGCCTGGAGGAGGTCCCTGAGCCTGGAGGAGGTCCCAGAGCCTGGAGTAGGTCCCTGAGCCTGGAGGAGGTCCCAGAGCCTGGAGAAGGGCCCCCCGAGCCTGGAGGAGCGCCCCCCCCCCGAGCCTGGAGGAGGTCCCAGAGCTTGGAGGAGGTCCTCGAGCCTGGAGTAGGTCCCAGAGCCTGGAGGAGGTCCCAGAGCCTGGAGGAGGTCCCAGAGCCTGGAGGAGGTCCCAGAGCCTGGAGGAGGTCCCAGAGCCTGGAGGAGGTCCTCGAGCCTGGAGGAGGTCCCAGAGCCTGGAGGAGGTCCCAGAGCTTGGAGTAGGTCCTCGAGCCTGGAGTAGGTCCTCGAGCCTGGAGGAGGTCCCAGAGCCTGGAGGAGGCCCCTGAACCTGGAGGTCTCTGAGCCAGGAGGTGGTCACTGAGCCAGGAGGAGGTTACTTACTTGCATCTTGTAAGGAAGGGAAGGTGCATCAGTGACAGATTGCAGTCTTGCTCATTAGGACACAGAATGCAAATATTCATCTCCTTTTCTATCTCCACCCTGGCTAAAATGATCATAGGGGATCCACTGCTGGGGATCCCCGAATCCGTAGACGAGTTAATGTTTAATGCAGCATTGGTACAAAAAGGAAATCCTAAGACTATAACCAATGGAGCCTTATGTGCCCACATTTTGAGGGAGAGACAGGGATGCAGTACAGTCTGTATCTACATCATTTACAGGAAAAGTCAGGGGAGTAGTACTATCTGTACCTATAACATGTACAGGAAGAGATATGGAGGCAGTACTATCTGCTCACACATCATTTACAGGGAGAGATGGGGAAGCAGTGCTATTTGTACCTACAACATGTACAGAAAGCTATGGTGGCAGCACTATCTGTTTAGGCATAAGTTATAGGAAGAGATGGGGAGGCAGTACAATCTGTTCCTACATAATTTACAGAAAGATGGGGAGGCAGTACAATCTGTTCCTACATAATTTACAGAAAGATGAGGAGGCAGTACAATCTGTCCCTACATAATTTACAGAAAGAGATAAGGAGGCAGTACAATCTGTTCCTACATCATATAGAGGAACAGATGGGGAGGCAGTACTATCTATTCTTAAGGGTACCGTCACACAGTACCATTTTGATCGCTACGACGGTACGATTCGTGACGTTCTAGCGATATCGTTACGATATCGCAGTGTCTGACACGCAGCAGCGATCAGGGACCCTGCTGAGAATCGTACGTCGTAGCAGATCGTATGGAACTTTCTTTCATCGCTTGATCACCCGCTGACATCGCTGGATCGTTGTGTGTGACAGCGATGTGTTCGCTTGTAACCAGGGTAAACATCGGGTAACTAAGCGCAGGGCCGCGCTTAGTAACCCGATGTTTACCCTGGTTACCAGCGTAAACGTAAAAAAAACAAACAGTACATACTTACATTCCGGTGTCTGTCCTCCGGCGTCTCAGCTTCTCTGCACTGTGTGAGCGCCGGCCAGCCAGAAAGCGAGCACAGCGGTGACGTCTGACGTCACCGCTGTGCTTTCCGGCTATGGTGCTTACACAGTGCAGAGAAGCAGAACGCCGGGGACAGACACCGGAATGTATGTATGTACTGTTTTTTTTTTTTACGTTTACGCTGGTAACCAGGGTAAACATCGGGTTACTAAGCGCGGCCCTGCGCTTAGTAACCCGATGTTTACCCTGGTTACCCGGGGACTTCGGCATCGCTCCAGCGCCGTGATTGCAACGTGTGACCGCAGTCTACGACGCTGGAGCGATGATCATACGATCGCTGCGACGTCACGGATCGTGCCGTCGTAGCGATTAAAATGATACTGTGTGACGGTACCCTAAGTCATTTTAAAGGAAAAGACAGGGAAGCAGTACTAGTTGTCCCTACAACATTTAGAGGAAGAGACGAGTACTATCTGTAGATAGATAATTTACAGGAAGAGACAGGGAGGCAGTACTATCTGTCCCTAGATTTACAAGAAAATTCAGGAAAGCAGTTCTAACTGTACCTTCATCATTTAGTGGAAGAGACAAGGAGGCAGTGCTAGCTGTCCCTACATCATTTACAAAATGAGACAAGTAAGCAGTACTATCTGCACCTTAATTATTTACAGGAAAAGACCAGTTCTATCTGTAACTACGTAATTTAGATAGAGAGACAGAGAGTCAGTACTATATGTTCCTTTATCATTTACAAGGAGACAAGAAGGCAGTACTATCTGTTCCTACATCATTTACATGAAGAGACAAGGAGGAAGTGCTATCTTAGACTACATAATTTAAATGGAATGACAAATAAGCAGTACTATCCATACATACAACATGTAAAGGGAGAAAAGTGGAAGCAGAACTATATGTACCTATATCAAGCACAGTGAGAGGGGGGAGGCAGTACTATCTTTATCTATATCATACAGTGAGAAGGAGGAGGCAGTACTATCTGTATCTATATCATACAGTGAGAGGGAGGAGGCAGTACTATCTGTATCTATATCATATAGTGAGAGGGGGAGGCAGTACTATCTGTATCTATATCATATAGTGAGAGGGGGAGGCAGTACTATCTGTATCTATATCATACAGTGAGAAGGGGGAGGCAGTACTATCTGTATCTATATCATACAGTGAGAAGGGGGAGGCAGTACTATCTGTACCTATATCATGTACAGTGAGGGGGAGGCAGTACTATCTTTACCTAATGTACAGTGAGAGAGGGTGGTAGTACTTTCTGTACCTATATTATGTACAGTGAGAGAGGGAGACAGTACTATCTGTACCTACATTATGTACAGTGAGAGGGGGAGGCAGTACTATCTGTACTTATATCATGTACAATGAGAGAGGGGGAGGCAGTACTATCTTTACCTAATGTACAGTGAGAGGGGGGGTAGTACTATCTGTACTTATATCATCTACAATGAGAGAGGGGGAGGCAGTACTATCTGTACCTACATCATGTACCATTTGCTTATATCTTACACACTGACACATAGTGCAGTGGAACACTGTTGTGTTGTCACATTTATCTATCATTTTCGGGGAGATCTAGAGGCAGTGCTGTCCTCATAGGCTCGAGCAGGTGATTGTTGTCATGGTTGTGGAGACGCCCTTTAATTCTTTTAGTTATATCATTTTTGGAAACTCCTGCGTTCACACCCTCCGTCTCTTCAGAAGAGCAGAGATCGCGTACATACACTCACTGGCCACTTTATTAGGTACACCTGTCCAACTTCTTGTTAACACTTAATTTCTAATCAGCCAATCACATGGCGGCAACTCAGTGCATTTAGGCATGTAGACATGGTCAAGACAATCTCCTGCAGTTCAAACCGAGCATCAGTATGGGGAAGAAAGGTGATTTGAGTGCCTTTGAACGTGGCATGGTTGTTGGTGCCAGAAGGGCTGGTCTGAGTATTTCAGAAACTGCTGATCTACTGGGATTTTCACGCACAACCATCTCTAGGGTTTACAGAGAATGGTCCGAAAAAGAAAAAAAATCCAGTGAGCGGCAGTTCTGTGGGCGGAAATGCCTTGTTGATGCCAGAGGTCAGAGGAGAATGGGCAGACTGGTTCGAGCTGATAGAAAGGCAACAGTGACTCAAATCGCCACCCGTTACAACCAAGGTAGGCCTAAGAGCATCTCTGAACGCACAGTGCGTCGAACTTTGAGGCAGATGGGCTACAGCAGCAGAAGACCACACCGGGTACCACTCCTTTCAGCTAAGAACAGGAAACTGAGGCTACAATTTGTACAAGCTCATCGAAATTGGACAGTAGAAGATTGGAAAAACGTTGCTTGGTCTGATGAGTCTCGATTTCTGCTGCGACATTCGGATGGTAGGGTCAGAATTTGGCGTAAACAACATGAAAGCATGGATCCATCCTGCCTTGTATGGAGCATCTTTGGGATGTGCAGCCGACAAATCTGCGGCAACTGTGTGAGGCCATCATGTCAATATGGACCAAAATCTCTGAGGAATGCTTCCAGCACCTTGTTGAATCTATGCCACGAAGAATTGAGGCAGTTCTGAAGGCAAAAGGGGGTCCAACCCGTTACTAGCATGGTGTACCTAATAAAGTGGCCGGTGAGTGTATATACTGTATATATATATTCATGGTTTTCTGCATCCTACCTGGCTCTAGACTCAGGAGAAAGAGGGAAAACCGGAGAGCTGGAGCGAAACACCGACGGCTTCTCTGCGCGGGGCGAGCGACGCTCCTTCGTCTCCAGCAGCGGGTGATGGTTGGGGGTGGACGCTTTCATCACTTCCACCTGGTTTTGCTGCCCAACATTATCTAGAAGGAAAGGATTGTAGCGATAAGTCTCAGCACCTCATCAATAAACATCACGCATCTACATTCCTAAAAGACGACTTCCTGATGTGCTTCTACAAGAGAAAGCAAAGCTGCAGTGTACAGCAAGAAACAAGAAAGCAGTTTTTGAGGAGGAGGAGGAGGAAGGTAGACTTCAGACTGCTGCCATAATAAGGAACCACAGGTCAGTATTCTCAGACATTTAGCCCCGGACTGGAGATCAGATTCACAGATTGCAGGATTTCTTCCATCTTTCCTGCAATAAATAATTGTGTGATTGGTTCCTAGTCAGCTATAAGTCAAGACTGGAGGTCTGGAGAGACGTCTGGACCCCCAGAAGGAACATACTCACAGAAATCACTGCGGCGCCCATTAAATACCTTTTCAAGAGTCTCTTTACGTCCTGATTGCACTAATTACGCTGCTGTCGCTGCTTTAATGGAGACGTGATGTGACTACGAGAACTCTCAGGAGGAACAAAACTTTTTAGTAGGTTCCTAAAGTGACTCCAGCGCCCCTAAACTCTGCCATCAGGATGCCAAACCCCAGGGGATCACAGGAGTCACCTGGCTGTACCCCCTGATCAGGCCACGTTCACACTAAAGACGAGTTCAGTTTTTATGGAACGAGTGTAATATAGGAAACGTACAGGACACAGGATCCCTCCAGTGGCATCTGTGACAAACTGGTGAAAGCAGTGGGATCTGTGCGACCCTCCTGGTGCCATCCGTGACACATTGGTGGCAGTGGGGGGGGATCTGTGCGACCCTCCTGGTGTCATCCGTGACACATTGGTGGCGGTGGGGGGGGATCTGTGCGACCCTCCTGGTGTCATCGTGACACATTGGTGGCAGTGGGGGGGGGGGGGATCTGTGCGACCCTCCTGGTGCCATCCGTGACACATTGGTGGCGGTGGATCTGTGCGACCCTCCTGGTGCCATCGTGACACATTGGTGGCAGTGGGGGGGATCTGTGCGACCCTCCTGGTGTCATCCGTGACACATTGGTGGCAGTGGGAGGGGACCTGTGCGACCCTCCTGGTGCCATCGTGACACATTGGTGGCAGTGGAGGGGACCTGTGCGACCCTCCTGGTGCCATCGTGACACATTGGTGGCAGTGGGGGATCTGTGCAACCCTCCTGGTGCCATCGTGACACATTGGTGGCAGTGGAGGGGACCTGTGCGACCCTCCTGGTGCCATCGTGACACATTGGTGGCAGTGGGGGGGGAGGGGGGGGGGAGATCTGTGCGACCCTCCTGGTGCCATCCGTGACACATTGGTGGCAGTGGGGGGGATCTGTGCAACCCTCCTGGTGTCATCCGTGACACATTGGTGGCAGTGGGGTGGGGGGGGGGAGATCTGTGCGACCCTCCTGGTGCCATCCATGACACATTGGTGGCAGTGGGGGGGATCTGTGCGACCCTCCTGGTGTCATCAGTGACACATTGGTGGCAGTGGGGGGGATCTGTACGACCCTCCTGGTGTCATCCGTGACACATTGGTGGCAGTGGGGGGACCTGTGCGACCCTCCTGGTGCCATCGTGACACATTGGTGGCAGTGGGGGGATCTGTGCGACCCTCCGTGGTCCTCCTTGGCAAACTGCAAAAAGTGGTGTCTCCTCCGCCAGGCGCAGTGACCCTATAAGAGGAGGATTTCGCGGGGACCGTGAATGTGGGTAGCACCTGAGTCTCCATGCTGCACGTGTGCGTATCTTATGGGGATCTAACACGTGGGCCGCGCTCCGCCTTGTATGTCTCTGAATGGGAGTTAATGAGGAGACTGCATTCTAGTAAGCGTCATCTGAAGATGACCCACAAGGAAGGTCACATCTACGGCTCTCGTTAAATAATTAATGAATCGTTTCTTTTCACAGGCAGCGGAGAATCCAAACTATTCCAAGACATCACAGAACGAGATGAATCCATTTTAGAGCCTAAACCGGTGCCGGGGAATCGCTCACATCGTGCAGACGGAACAAAAAGATACATCAATTCATTGCTGCCATTAGTAACAGAAACAGAGGAAACAAATATACCTGAGCTACATAGTGAATGGTAAAGCTCACTGCAGCACAGAGGATTTCAGGAAAAGAAGTTGTTAACCTAGGGGAAATCACAGACCTAAACAATCCTGTAAAAGGAGCAGTGTCCTCATATGAGATAAAGCAAAGTAAAAAGGTCACAAGAGAAGAAGTAGGGGCCCAGAGCAGCACAGAGTATTTCAGAAGGGCAGATAGGGAATGGTGACCTGTCCCCTCACAACAAGATGTAGGGAGATGAGACAAGTTCAAAGTCACAAGCCGGTTCTTAGAGAAGGAGCGATGTCCCACAGCAGCACAGAGGATTTTTTACTGACCCCCTTCTAATCAGACTCCTTCTAACCAATCATTCAGCCCAGTTTCCGGGCGGCCCGAGGCTTCCTTACAGGTGAAGGCAGGAGAAGGGCTGCAAATAGAGCGGATTATGGCTGACAGCTGATGAGCCCTGACCGATCGATGGTTATTATACTGGAGCTCTGCTATGTCACCTGGAAGAAGAGTCAGTGAGGTCAGGAGGACATCAGCAACCTATAACATCACACATGGCTGCACTGGAATAATACACAATTTACAGGTCCCTAAAGAGGCACTGGTAAAAGATAGAATTTAAAAAAAAAAATACTAAGAAAAGAAACCTCACAAAGTCTTTGAGTTGTACTCGAGCTTTAATATTTCTCTGGTACGCTCCTCTTCTTACATGAAAAGAAAAGAAAAATTTACTCTGCCTGTTGCCACCAATAGGGGGCAGCTCTGTAGACAGCTCTATATGGCTCATGCTGACCTGCATAGAAGCTGCATACACACTGCCCTCTAGTGGTGGTGGATGATATTACAAATCTGATGGTGAGTAGCAAGAAACCGCGCCGTATGCTGAAGAAGCTGAACACAGCTGCTTCACTACTTCATTTTATGCTGCTGCTTCCTTGGAAGGATATTAGTCAGAGATGCTCTTTAACATTTCTGGCTCATTAACTCAATTAAAGGAAGATCAGCAGTTGCCTGGTGCGAGCCTTAATGGAGGAGCAGACTGTGCACAGTAAATACAGATTGGGCTGAGAGCGATTCACGAAATATCAGGACTTCTCCAGCCGCCTCCACCTCCTGATGAGTAATTACAGTTTATTTGGATGGAATAAAGGGAGATGCAAAAGGTGAGGCCGGAGTTCTCCCACAGACGGAAAAAGCGAAAAAGAGAGGAAAATACAGATATACTGATGTGGCCAGAAGCATCGCCTCCACCTGCATCCACAGCCGTCACCACCGAGGGGCGACCACCGCAGCTCTGCTGCCAGCTACAGAGTACTGACTACTGTGCACACGGAGCAGCCCTCAGAGTACTGACTACTGTGCACACGGAGCAGCCCTCAGAGTACTGACTACTGTGCACACGGAGCAGCCCTCAGAGTGCTGACTACTGTGCACACGGAGCAGCCCTCAGAGTACTGACTACTGTGCACACGGATCAGCCCTCAGAGTACTGACTACTGTGCACACGGATCAGCCCTCGGAGTACTGACTACTGTGCACATGGATCAGCCCTCAGAGTACTGACTAATGTGCACACGGATCAGCCCTCGGAGTACTGACTACTGTGCACACGGAGCAGCCCTCAGAGTACTGACTACTGTGCACACGGAGCAGCCCTCAGAGTACTGACTACTGTGCACACGGAGCAGCCCTCAGAGTACTGACTACTGTGCACACGGAGCAGCCCTCAGAGTACTGACTACTGTGCACACGGAGCAGCCCTCAGAGTACTGACTACTGTGCACACGGAGCAGCCCTCCGCTCACGGCTCACGCACCGACCAGTACTCCGCTCAGAGAGTGATGTCACCGCTGATCTCTGGTGATGGATAGGAGGCATTCTCAGTGATGTCACCGCTGATCTCTAGTGATGGATAGGAGGCATTCTCAGTGATGTCACCGCTGATCTCTGGTGATGGATAGGAGGCATTCTCAGTGATGTCACCTCTGATCTCTGGTGATGGATAGGAGGCATTCTCAGTGATGTCACCTCTGATCTCTGGTGATGGATAGAAGACATTCTCAGTGATGTCACCGCTGATCTCTAGTGATGGATAGGAGACATTCTCAGTGATGTCACCGCTGATCTCTGGTGATGGATAGGAGACATTCTCAGTGATGTCTGATCTCTGGTGATGGATAGGAGACATTCTCAGTGATGTCACCGCTGATCTCTGGTGATGGATAGGAGGCATTCTCAGTGATGTCACCTCTGATCTCTGGTGATGGATAGGAGACATTCTCAGTGATGTCACCGCTGATCTCTGGTGATGGATAGGAGACATTCTCAGTGATGTCGCCGCTGATCTCTGGTGATGGATAGGAGGCATTCTCAGTGATGTCACCTCTGATCTCTGGTGATGGATAGGAGGCATTCTCAGTGATGTCACCTCTGATCTCTGGTGATGGATAGGAGACATTCTCAGTGATGTCACCTCTGATCTCTGGTGATGGATAGGAGACATTCTCAGTGATGTCACCGCTGATCTCTGGTGATGGATAGGAGGCATTCTCAGTGATGTCACCTCTGATCTCTGGTGATGGATAGGAGGCATTCTCAGTGATGTCACCGCTGATCTCTGGTGATGGATAGGAGGCATTCTCAGTGATGTCACCGCTGATCTCTAGTGATGGATAGGAGACATTCTCAGTGATGTCACCGCTGATCTCTGGTGATGGATAGGAGACATTCTCAGTGATGTCGCCGCTGATCTCTGGTGATGGATAGGAGGCATTCTCAGTGATGTCACCTCTGATCTCTGGTGATGGATAGGAGGCATTCTCAGTGATGTCACCTCTGATCTCTGGTGATGGATAGGAGGCATTCTCAGTGATGTCACCTCTGATCTCTGGTGATGGATAGGAGGCATTCTCAGTGATGTCACCGCTGATCTCTGGTGATGGATAGGAGGCATTCTCAGTGATGTCACCGCTGATCTCTAGTGATGGATAGGAGACATTCTCAGTGATGTCACCGCTGATCTCTGGTGATGGATAGGAGACATTCTCAGTGATGTCGCCGCTGATCTCTGGTGATGGATAGGAGACATTCTCAGTGATGTCACCGCTGATCTCTGGTGATGGATAGGAGGCATTCTCAGTGATGTCACCTCTGATCTCTGGTGATGGATAGGAGGCATTCTCAGTGATGTCACCTCTGATCTCTGGTGATGGATAGGAGACATTCTCAGTGATGTCACCGCTGATCTCTGGTGATGGATAGGAGGCATTCTCAGTGATGTCACCTCTGATCTCTGGTGATGGATAGGAGGCATTCTCAGTGATGTCACCGCTGATCTCTGGTGATGGATAGGAGACATTCTCAGTGATGTCACCGCTGATCTCTGGTGATGGATAGGAGACATTCTCAGTGATGTCGCCGCTGATCTCTGGTGATGGATAGGAGACATTCTCAGTGATGTCGCCGCTGATCTCTGGTGATGGATAGGAGACATTCTCAGTGATGTCACCGCTGATCTCTGGTGATGGATAGGAGGCATTCTCAGTGATGTCACCTCTGATCTCTGGTGATGGATAGGAGGCATTCTCAGTGATGTCACCTCTGATCTCTGGTGATGGATAGGAGACATTCTCAGTGATGTCACCGCTGATCTCTGGTGATGGATAGGAGGCATTCTCAGTGATGTCACCTCTGATCTCTGGTGATGGATAGGAGGCATTCTCAGTGATGTCACCGCTGATCTCTGGTGATGGATAGGAGACATTCTCAGTGATGTCACCGCTGATCTCTGGTGATGGATAGGAGACATTCTCAGTGATGTCGCCGCTGATCTCTGGTGATGGATAGGAGGCATTCTCAGTGATGTCACCTCTGATCTCTGGTGATGGATAGGAGGCATTCTCAGTGATGTCACCTCTGATCTCTGGTGATGGATAGGAGACATTCTCAGTGATGTCACCTCTGATCTCTGGTGATGGATAGGAGACATTCTCAGTGATGTCACCGCTGATCTCTGGTGATGGATAGGAGGCATTCTCAGTGATGTCACCTCTGATCTCTGGTGATGGATAGGAGGCATTCTCAGTGATGTCACCTCTGATCTCTGGTGATGGATAGGAGGCATTCTCAGTGATGTCACCGCTGATCTCTGGTGATGGATAGGAGGCATTCTCAGTGATGTCACCGCTGATCTCTAGTGATGGATAGGAGACATTCTCAGTGATGTCGCCGCTGATCTCTGGTGATGGATAGGAGACATTCTCAGTGATGTCGCCGCTGATCTCTGGTGATGGATAGGAGGCATTCTCAGTGATGTCACCTCTGATCTCTGGTGATGGATAGGAGGCATTCTCAGTGATGTCACCTCTGATCTCTGGTGATGGATAGGAGACATTCTCAGTGATGTCACCGCTGATCTCTGGTGATGGATAGGAGGCATTCTCAGTGATGTCACCTCTGATCTCTGGTGATGGATAGGAGGCATTCTCAGTGATGTCACCGCTGATCTCTGGTGATGCATAGGAGACATTCTCAGTGATGTCACCGCTGATCTCTGGTGATGGATAGGAGGCATTCTCAGTGATGTCACCTCTGATCTCTGGTGATGGATAGGAGGCATTCTCAGTGATGTCACCGCTGATCTCTGGTGATGGATAGGAGGCATTATCAGTGATGTCACCTCTGATCTCTGGTGATGGATAGGAGGCATTCTCAGTGATGTCACCGCTGATCTCTGGTGATGGATAGGAGGCATTCTCAGTGATGTCACCGCTGATCTCTGGTGATGGATAGGAGGCATTCTCAGTGATGTCACCTCTGATCTCTGGTGATGGATAGGAGACATTCTCAGTGATATCACCTCTGATCTCTGGTGATGGATAGGAGGCATTCTCAGTGATGTCACCGCTGATCTCTGGTGATGGATAGGAGGCATTATCAGTGATGTCACCTCTGATCTCTGGTGATGGATAGGAGGCATTCTCAGTGATGTCACCGCTGATCTCTGGTGATGGATAGGAGGCATTCTCAGTGATGTCACCGCTGATCTCTGGTGATGGATAGGAGGCATTCTCAGTGATGTCACCGCTGATCTCTGGTGATGGATAGGAGACATTCTCAGTGATGTCACCGCTGATCTCTGGTGATGCATAGGAGACATTCTCAGTGATGTCACCGCTGATCTCTGGTGATGGATAGGAGACATTCTCAGTGATGTCACCTCTGATCTCTGGTGATGGATAGGAGGCATTCTCAGTGATGTCACCGCTGATCTCTGGTGAAGGATAGGAGGCATTCTCAGTGATGTCACCTCTGATCTCTGGGGATGGATAGGAGACATTCTCAGTGATGTCACCGCTGATCTCTGGTGATGGATCGGAGGCATTCTCAGTGATGTCACCGCTGATCTCTGGTGATGGATAGGAGGCATTCTCAGTGATGTCACCGCTGATCTCTGGTGATGGATAGTAGGCATTCTCAGTGATGTCACCTCTGATCTCTGGTGATGGATAGGAGACATTCTCAGGTGATGTCACCTCTGATCTCTGGTGATGGATGGGAGGCATTCTCAGTGATGTCACCGCTGATCTCTAGTGATGGATAGGAGACATTCTCAGTGATGTCACCGCTGATCTCTGGTGATGGATAGGAGGCATTCTCAGTGATGTCACCTCTGATCTCTGGTGATGGATAGGAGACATTCTCAGTGATGTCACCGCTGATCTCTGGTGATGGATAGGAGGCATTCTCAGTGATGTCACCGCTGATCTCTGGTGATGGACAGGATGCATTCTCAGTGATGTCACCGCTGATCTCTGGTGATGGATAGGAGGCATTCTCAGTGATGTCACCTCTGATCTCTGGTGATGGATAGGAGACATTCTCAGTGATGTCACCTCTGATCTCTGGTCATGGATAGGAGGCATTCTCAGTGATGTCACCGCTGATCTCTGGTGATGGATAGGAGGCATTCTCAGTGATGTCACCGCTGATCTCTGGTGATGGTTAGGAGGCACTCTCAGTGATGTCACCGCTGATCTCTGGTGATGGATAGGAGACATTCTCAGTGACGTCATCTCTGATCTCTGGTGATGGATAGGAGACATTCTCAGTGATGTCACCTCTGATCTCTGGTGATGGATAGGAGACATTCTCAGTGATGTCACCTCTGATCTCTAGTGATGGATAGGAGGCATTCTCAGTGATGTCACCACTGATCTCTGGTGATGGATAGGAGACATTCTCAGTGATGTCACCTCTGATCTCTGGTGATGGATAGGAGACATTCTCAGTGATGTCACCGCTGATCTCTGGTGATGGATAGGAGGCATTCTCAGTGATGTCACCTCTGATCTCTGGTGATGGATAGGAGACATTCTCAGTGATGTCACCTCTGATCTCTGGTGATGGATAGGAGACATTCTCAGTGATGTCACCGCTGATCTCTGGTGATGGATAGGAGACATTCTCAGTGATGTCACCTCTGATCTCTGGTGATGGATAGGAGGCATTCTCAGTGATGTCTCGTTTGCCCCCTCTACACAGGGCAATTAAGGAAAGAAATCAGCCGCAGCGAGGGCCACAAGGATGAGCTCCCCTCCCCTAATGCACTGGATGAGGACGTGTCTACGTGATTGAATGAACGACTAATTCAGCACTTACAGTCAATGTTCATGTTGTTGACAGAACAGATCAAAGCAAAAAGCTAAGACAAGACATAAATTATCGCGGACTTATCCACAGATCCCTATCTGCTCTGCCCCAAAATGACTTTCATGTGTGAGAGGAAGAAAACAGGACAAAAAAAATCAAGACAAAAAGCACATGTCCAGGAATCAGGGGAGGCCCAGTCACAGACATACATATCAATAATTAGACACATGTTAATTTAGGCCATGTGCACACGTTCAGGATTTTTAGCGTTTTTTTCGCGTTTTTTCGCTATAAAAGCGCGAAAAAAACGCTTACATATGCCTCCTATTATTTACAGTGTATTCCGCATTTTTGTGCAAATGTTACATTTTTTTCCGCCAAAAAATCGCATCGCGGGAAAAAAAGCAACATGTTCATTAAAAATGCGGAATTGCGGGGATTCCGCACACCTAGGAGTCAATTGATCTGCTTACTTCCCGCACGGGGCTGTGCACACCATGCGGGAAGTAAGCAGATTATGTGCGGTTGGTACCCAGGGTGGAGGAGAGGAGACTATCCTCCACGGACTGGGCACCATATAATTGGCCAAAAATAAAAGAATTAAAATAAAAAATAGTCCTATACTCACCTTCGATGTCCCCCGCAGTGTTCCCGCCTCACCGCTGCATGCTGCCGCTTCGGTTCTCATAGCTGGTGTGCGGTGAAGGACCTGTGATGACGTCACTGTCCTGTGATTGGTCGTGAGCGGTCATGTGACCGCTCACATGACCGCGACGTCATGGAAGGTCCTGCGCGCACAAACCAGCTATAGGAAGAGGAACGGACGCCGCTGAGGAGATCGTCTGGGTGAGTATAAGCATTTTTTTTATTATTTTTAAACATTCGATCTTTTACTATAGATGCTGCATAGGCTGCATCTATAGTAAAAAGATGGTCACACTTGTCAAACACTATGTTTGACAAGTGTGACCAACCTGTCAGTCAGTTTTCCAAGCGATGCTACAGATCGCTTGGAAAACTTTAGCATTCTGCAAGCTAATTACGCTTGCAGAATGCTAAAAAAAGCACGAAAAAAACGCAAAAAAAAACGCAAAAAAAAAAAAAATGCAGATTTCTTGCAGAAAATTTCCGGTTTTCTTCAGGAAATTTCTGCAAGAAATCCGGACGTGTGCACATACCCTTAGAGCATCGAAGTCTGCAAATAATTATTTGCAGATTTCATTTACTTTGCAGGTTTTATTTTACATCTTGAAGGCCATTTTTGCAGAACCTGGAACACGAGGATGATCACCAGAGAGGAAGCATTTAAAATAGCTAACCGAGGGGATACCCTAAAAATTCTACAATGCTTCAGGATCTCCCTGCGATAAGGCCCCAAAGTTGCAGAAAAATGCCTCAAATGCTGCAGCAAAACGCCTCAAAGACTTCAGAGGGTGGTATACGTTCTGATGGCAGATTTGCAAGTCACAGTTTACAGTCTCTGTGTTTTCATGAGAGCTCAATTTTGTGCCGCTAACATAGCATAATACCGGCCACTCCATTGTCGGACATCGCAAATGTTGCGTGTAATAGTAAAATAAAGGTACAGCCGCCATCCCCTACGCACATAGGACTGGGGTTGGCTGAGGACAGCGCCTCCAGACTTCCACACAGAAAACATTGGAGAATAACGAGAACACAAAGGTTTTCAAAACCCCTTTTTTTTTTTTTATGAGAGCAAATCGATTTAATTGCTTTGAAATATCATCTGTATACGCCGAGTGATGGCCGCTGAAGGAATCTCCATTTAATAACTTACAACTTTACCAAACTGCATTTTTGGGAATGGAAACTGTATTCTGAGAATACCCACATGTGGTTCTGTACCAACAGACGGCCCGGCCACAACATAACTGGGATGTGTAACCAGGTGATCAGGGAGACAACAAATAAACTATCAACATATGTGTCAGCTTATAAAACCTGGCGTTACTAAATATGGGGACAAAGTACAGTATGTGTAAAGCTTCCATCTCCTCCTCCTCTATACGGATTCATGGATGAGCAAGTGGATAATTGTACTGGTCTCTAATTTACTAAGGAAACAGATCCTGTGATCACCTGTGTCGTCACATCCCATGGGTTCCTCCTTCACCGGCTGTCCCTTAGGAGTTTTCCAGCGTCCCTTCACCTGTTCAATGAGCTGCTGGAATTCACTATTGTGTTTCCTTCCTGTAAGAAAAACATAAGATAAATCATAGAGCCAAATACGCCACCAGCTACTAATACTGCCCCAAAATAGAAGAATAGATCTACTATAATACTGCCCCTATGTACAGGAATATAACTACTATAATACTGCTCCTATGTACAATATAACTACTATAATACTGCCCCTATGTACAAGAATATAACTACTATAATACTGCCCCTATGTACAGGAATATAACTACTATAATACTGCCCCTATGTACAGGAATATAACTACTATAATACTGCCCCTATGTACAGGAATATAACTACTATAATACTGCTCCTATGTACAATATAACTACTATAATACTGCCCCCTATGTACAGAAATATAACTACTATAATACTGCCCCTATGTACAGGAATATAACTACTATAATACTGCCCCTATGTACAGAAATATAACTACTATAATACTGCCCCTATGTACAAGAATATAACTACTATAATACTGCTCCTATGTACAGGAATATAACTACTATAATACTGCTCCTATATACAAGAATATAACTACTATAATACTGCCCCCTATGTACAAGAATATAAGTACTATAATACTGCCTCTATGTACAAGAATATAACTACTGTAATACTGCCCCTATGTACAAGAATATATCTACTATAATACTGCCCCTATGTACAGGAATATACTGCCCCTATGTACAAGAATATAACTACTATAATACTGCCCCTATGTACAAGAATATATCTACTATAATACTGCCCCTATGTACAGGAATATACTGCCCCTATGTACAAGAATATAACTACTATAATACTGCCCCTATGTACAAGAATATAACTACTATAATACTGCTCCTATGTACAAGAATATAACTACTATGATACTACCCCCTATGTACAAGAATATAACTACTATAATACTGCCCCTATGTACAAGAATATAACTATTATAATACTGCTCCTATGTACAAGAATATAACTACTATAATACTGCCCCTATGTACAAGAATATAACTATTATAATACTGCTCCTATGTACAAGAATATAACTACTATAATACTGCTCCTATGTACAAGAATATAACTACTATAATACTGCTCCTATGTACAAGAATATAACTACTATAATACTGCTCCTATGTACAAGAATATAACTACTATAATACTGCCCCTACGTACAAGAATATAACTACTATAATACTGCCCCTACGTACAAGAATATAACTACTATAATACTGCCCCTACGTACAAGAATATAACTACTATAATACTGCCCCTATGTACAAGAATATAACTACTATAATACTGCTCCTATGTACAAGAATATAACTACTATAATACTGCCCCTATGTACAAGAATATATCTACTATAATACTGCCCCTACGTACAAGAATATAACTACTATAATACTGCCCCTACGTACAAGAATATAACTACTATAATACTGCCCCTATGTACAAGAATATAACTACTATAATACTGCTCCTATGTACAAGAATATAACTACTATAATACTGCCCCTATGTACAAGAATATAACTACTATAATACTGCTCCTATGTACAAGAATATAACTACTATAATACTACCCCTATGTACAATATAACTACTATAATACTGCCTCTATGTACAAGAATATAACTACTATAATACTGCTCCTACGTACAAGAATATAACTACTATAATACTGCCCCTACGTACAAGAATATAACTACTATAATACTGCCCCTACGTACAAGAATATAACTACTATAATACTGCCCCTATGTACAAGAATATAACTACTATAATACTGCCCCTACGTACAAGAATATAACTACTATAATACTGCTCCTATGTACAAGAATATAACTACTATAATACTGCCCCTACGTACAAGAATATAACTACTATAATACTGCCCCCTATGTACAAGAATATAACTACTATAATACTGCTCCTACGTACAAGAATATAACTACTATAATACTGCCCCTACGTACAAGAATATAACTACTATAATACTGCCCCTACGTACAAGAATATAACTACTATAATACTGCCCCTATGTACAAGAATATAACTACTATAATACTGCTCCTATGTACAAGAATATAACTACTATAATACTGCTTCTATGTACAAGAATATAACTACTATAATACTGCTCCTATGTACAAGAATATAACTACTATAATACTGCCCCTATGTACAAGAATATAACTACTATAATACTGCTCCTATGTACAAGAATATAACTACTATAATACTGCTCCTATGTACAAGAATATAACTACTATAATACTGCCCCTATGTACAAGAATATAACTACTATTATACTGCTTCTAATATAACTCTGCCATTGGTTCACTATATGGACATGTAATCTAACAGTTGTTATTGTCAGGAGTTTTCTAGGCTTCGTTAACCTGTACGTTTTTGTTAATGACTTGTTATTGCCACTAGTCGGTGCGACAGTCTGTTCTCATTTGATCACTCCCAATCTCCCCGTTGGTGCAGACACCCTGGTAATATTGTGCTTTCTCGTTGAAAAAAACCCCCAAAAATACCATAAGCTTATTTTTTCTCACTTTGAATCCTAATAAGCAGATTTATAAAATCATTTTGTTCGCCGTCTGCTCTTCATAAAACGAGGATAAAAGGATTCTCAGATGTGAGAAGTATTTTGTGTTATCAGAAAATACAAACTTTGCGTCTCAGCGATGATATCCCCAGATGACATTTTTCTTTGGTCGATCAGCAGATAAGGGCATTTAATTAAAGATTGTAACCATAAACATCACAGAGAGTTTGGTGATTAGAGTTCTAATTAAAAAAAAGTGAAGTCTTCGCTGTGCTCGGCATCTCAGTATACGGCTTCCTGTAAATCCACAGCGTTATTTGCCGCTAGTGTGACGAATGACACAAAGTTCTGCAAAAATATTTAGAATTGAGAGTCCTCAGTGGTTGATACCTTTTAATGGCTAACTGAAAAGATGGTAACAAATTGCAAGCTTTCGAGACTACATACGTCTCTTCATCAGGCAAAGACTAAAACAAATTAGAATGTACCACAAAGTTCTGCATCTTTCCGATACATCCTGGGGTTCCAGGTTTCACTACCTATTCATTCTAGAGGCCAGAAAATCCATCCTGTCCATGTGCCGCTCACGAGGATGCACAGCTTGTTACAAGAGATAGCGGATACACAGTAACATAATGGGAAACATTCATTTGGTGCAGATGATCGTCTGAACCCAATGGGGCACAATTCTCAATACTGTGTAACTTTTAGACGGTGCATGGTTGGACGAGACTGCCTTAAAATGCGCCAGATGAATCTATGTTGATTGTGACTCCATTTTAGACCTTCTAGTATAAGTTTATGCCTCCTAGTATTTGGATAACATTGTGCCTGAAATTCCCACCAAGTTTATTTTGGGCAGCCTACTGTCCCATCTTGTGCCCCTTTCCTCCACACCATGTCTCCTGATGGATAAGAAGCACATAAACATGGTGTAAGGCATAGAAGACATTTTTGGCACAAACAGCACTAACTTTCTGGCGCATTCAGCTTGATACAACGCCCGTGATGATCAGACATGAGCTGCACGATATGGGGAGTTATCCTGCACTACTGTGTGAGCACTACTCTATCACTGAACATTGTAATGAGAGTTATAGGAGTAAAAATGTTTTTGTTATTCAGTTATTTTGTAGAAATCAAAAGAAACCTGTTAGATGGAGCCAGGTTATAGGTGCAGGAGGAGCGTCAGCCTCTAGCCTTATGCTGCCGAGCCTTCAGCCCCAAAAAGCTCTTGACTTGGCCTCCAATTCACTCCATGCATTGGGATGAGGGTCTCCTGTCCACCTGCATCTCACACAATACCCCCACTGTTCCAGATCTCCCTCCTCAGCAGCAACACAGTGACATAGGGTGGGGGAGCCTCCCTCTGCCAAATTCTAGGTTTCCTCTCCAAACTTCAGCTGCCGCTTTTACAAGTCTTTCACTATTCGGCAGCGCATGCTCAAACCGATTCCCAGGTCGTCACTGTTGCCTCCCTGACCGGCCACGTGCACCCCCAGCGAGGCAACGCAGACTCTGCCCCTTATTGCTCCTCCTTAGTTGTTGTGGTGCAAACCTCCAACCCTAGAGCCCCATCCCAATAACCTCCATGCAGTACTGGTATCCCCTCTTCAACCTCTCTGGTGCCCAACATGAACGCTCCTAGGGGCCGTCATCTGCCTCCTGGCCCTCTCCCCCTCGTCAGCACTGCTCCATGCCAGCCACTAAGAGGCGCCACCATCATCTGCCCGTCTTAGAGGGATAGCAGCCACTTTTGCAGAGCCCCATGTGGGGGAATAGCATCCATACCAACTTGGGCTTCAGACATGACTCCATCTTTAACAAGAACTAAATATTAATTTAATGGAGTAAAAAAAAAATAAAAAATACTGCCAACATCTGTTAAAATAAAGATCCCGGGAACATTTCCTTGCAGGTCTGTGGAGATTTGCATTACCCCAGGCTGAAATGCACAACCAGAAAAGACTCCGACTCCAGCCTTTCCGTCAATGGAGGGAGACGTAGTACATTACTGTATTTCCAGGGGGACGTTCATCAAGAAACAAGTATGTTTGACCCCTTTGTATGAGGTCGCAAATGAGAATATTAATGATCAAAACAAACTTATTTCTGGAGACGAGCCACATTCCTGACCACAGAATACGATTTGCCTTTTCTTCACTAGTGACTTCTCTAAAATTTATGTTGTTAACGAGCTCCGGGGGATTTCATCAGCGCGCCATGGTGGGACAAAAGTAATAATCCGAACATGATAGATCATTAGCGCACTCCTTAGTGAGAAGATAATGAACACCAAGAAATTGCCTTCATCTATCGTGAAGTGCTGCAATGGAGGGAGGACTGACGCTGCTGGGGAATGTCGGAGAACGCACAGTCTTAGTTTATCAAATTAAAATGGATTTAAGGCTCAAGGTCACGATTATGGACACTGTCAGGCGCTCGCACAGGTCAGAATTGCTGTGGATTTTCCATGCAGAAGTTGATCTGCGGCTCGCCATTTCTTGTAATGGATCGATGAGAGATTTGTTGCAAATTTTTCCTATTTTGTCCTATAGAAAAGGAAAAATCTGCAACAAAATCCCATCATTGTGAATTTTGCATTTGCAAAATCTGCAAGTCCATCAAAGTGTTAAAAAAGAAAAAGAAAGAAAAAAAAAAAAAAAGCCAGTCTCTGTACACCAGGCCTCCTGCAATGACGTCTTTACTAACGTGGCGGCTGCAGCCAATCACAAGTGTACAGCGATCGGAGGGGCGATCGGAGGACCGTCAGGTGAGATGAGAAAGGTGTTTTGCACAAGAAAGTCACCAAAATGGACTACAAGATGCGATGAGGATTTGCAGACAAGGAATGCTGTAACACGCAGAAGGTTTGTGCAGCTTTTCTGCCTCGTATGAACCTTCCCTTACAACAATTTTTTATTTTCGTTCATTTGGTTCCTTAATGCAGAATTAAGCGTCTACATGGCCTTCCTTTTCCAACTGTAAAGTCTGTGCAGCTAGGTAACATAGCTGGCTGTCCTGCTGCAGAACACCTTGATCTAGGCTGTATTATCTCACTTTGTAAACCTCTTAATTCTCTGTAAATAGCAGCCGCAACGCAAGCCTAAGGAAAAGAGCACGCAGAAAGGGGAAGGCAAATCACACAGAAGAAATGTCAGACTTCATGGCAGCGGGAAATCAAATACGCCTCAGTACCAGTGTTGGACAATAAAGGTGAGAAGCTTCCTCATGGGTAATAGGAGAAAGCAATCCAGGAATGAAGCTGTGCCCATACATGAGAGGCATCAGAGCGTCCAGCATGTATTACTGGGAGGGCCGCACTCCTGCAAAGGAAAAGTATCAACCCCAGGAGCAGGTAGTAAAGTGACAAAGAATGAAGGGTGCGCACGTGATTCTAGTTTTGCAGTCCAAGCTGGCTGGAGGAGGACAGGTGAACCTGCGGCGTAGGCAATGATAAGTAAACAATCAAGTTTTGATTACAGGAGTATAATTATGCCGCAGGGGCTACAGAGGGCAAAGCTGGCAGACACGGGAACCATCAGCGTGACCCTAGCCTTGCTTCCTGTCATTTATGGAGAATAATGTAAGCGAGGTCTACGACGTCATGGCACAAGGAGCTTTCCACAGATGTAGAAGGAATGTGCCTCGTACCCCAGGAAAGCCAACGCAGCAGCTCTATATTAATACAAATATTCAAAACAACCGCTATGACCCCCCTACGAGAATTGCTCAGTCACTTTCCAGGACTCGTAGCTTAGCCTGATGATCTGAGGGTTGTCACCGTGAGTCACATGTTCCGAAACAAATAACACATTGCCCAAGTGACTGTCCTAAGAGTGATGTCCCAACGCTGGGATGTGCAGCATCACAGATAAACCCATGAAAAACGCGCTCAGAGCTGGAGCGAGGGTCGCTCATCATTAATAAAGCTATTGCTCCATCTTAGAATGGGGACGGACAGTAACACAAAGGTCCCGATTCATCAAGACTCATTTTTTACAAGTTTTCAGTGAGCGCTGGAGTAACAAGCGCCGAATCCACGTACACGTGTCCTCTACATGATTTGGGTGCGCCAGCGTCACACACACATACTGCAGTCCTTGGCTGGAGCACAGATCTGACACAATTAAGGACAATTATAATGCATTTGTCGTCCGTGTTTGGCCACCGTCCCTCTCGGTTGAGCTCCTCTCATTCATAAAGTTAACAGAACCCTCTGGGACTTATGTGATGACGCCTAAAGTTGCAAAACCTTAGCAAAGTTTCAAACAGTTTAATGAATGGGGACCATTGGTCTCTTTACAGAATATTTCATCATACAGTGATATAAGGAACTCGCGGGGTAAGAAAACACATTGTCATAGACCTTATCTGGCAGTTCTGACAAATAGAAACGGGGTCTCCGATTCTGCAAATAACTAGGATACGGCATGTACAATCATTACATGGACCGTGGCCATGTGGTGTAGGAGATTTACACCGCAGCTGCCAGATTACATCCCAGCAGCAGAATATTCGGGAACGTTTCTTTATTTCTAACAAAAAACGGGATCATTTCGATGAGAACAACGTCACAAAGAATTTGTAAGCTTTTGCAATCCGGGTCCGCAGCAGGGACCTTAGCAGTGTCCATGATAAATGCTCCAGCGTCATGTATGGACACGCCGCCATGGAGCTCGGCAAAGACGGACAGGACCAGGAAAGTATCAGCAAGGCAGCGGCAGGAAATCGCTAAGGTATACCGCCCACTGCTGATTAATACCATTGGAAAACGGTCGTTTCTCAAGTCCCGATGATTCAGTATTTGATGAACTCTTCTCAACTCCAGAGAAAGTCACGGTGTCTGCGGCCGCATGTACGGGAGCGTCTGTAAACACCGGCTCATGGTTGGATCCAGCACGCGGCCTCCAGGAATCCACAACTCTTCTGCTTTTCTTCTGATTTTTGGACGGAACTGAAGTTACTAGAAACTGTTGTTTATAAGACAAGAAATGTTACGACTGCGCCACATTGTTTGGACGGAGACGCACACGGTCCTTCATGCCAGAGAGCCCATTAGAGAAGGGTAAACAGATGTACGGAATATTTCATCCAGGTCAAGGAATGCCGGCGGGACGCGGCTCCCACAGAGTACAGATATACCGTACATGATAAGTATGAGCCTCCGTGATCACTGGGCCGGGGCCTCTGCTCGCCGCTGCCCCCTGCAGGCTCTCAGTGTGCGGCACGTCTAGCGACCGTTACTTACCGTATTTCCGGTAAAGGAGTCGGCAGAATTACCCCGGAGCCACATTTCTCACTATTGATACACCATAAAATTCTGCACAAAAATCATAAACAACGCCTTCCAGAAAAGCCTAAAACCCAACAAATCAGGTAACGTTATAATTTACACTCCTACACGTGGGCGCGATTGTTAGCGAGCTGCTGTTAGGGGCGAGCGCTCTATTAAACAGTAACGCGGTTTTTATAGGGAGAATTAATAATTGACTCCGTCCCGCTTCGCGGAACATTCCATACGAGCGCTCGAAGTCACACGTCGTAAATCATCCTGTGGCATTAAAGGGAATGAAAACAAAAGGAAGGATATTAAGAACGGCAATTACAATCCTTAACGTCAGCGAAAGCGGCAAACTGCAATTCATCTTAATAGAAGTTTCATATTTTAAGTTTTAGTTAAATGGCTGCTAAATAGAAGAAGCACAGAGAGTAAAAAATGATATATTCCTTTTAATTTTAGGACTTATTGCAGGTAAGGCTCAGCCCATCACGGAGGCTCCTCCTACCGAGGGAGCTCCTCCTACCGAGGGAGCTCCTCCTACCGAGGGAGCTCCTCCTACCGAGGGAGCTCCTGCTACCGAGAAGGATCCTGCTACCGAGAAGGATCCTGCTACCGAGAAGGATCCTGCTACCGAGAAGGATCCTGCTACCGAGAAGGATCCTGCTACCGAGAAGGATCCTGCTACCGAGAAGGATCCTGCTACCGAGAAGGATCCTGCTACCGAGAAGGATCCTGCTACCGAGAAGGATCCTGCTACCGAGAAGGTTCCTGCTACCGAGAAGGATCCTGCTACTGAGAAAGATCCTGCTACCGTGAAGGATCCTGCTACCGTGAAGGATCCTGCTACCGTGAAGGATCCTGCTACCGAGAAGGATCCTGCTACCGAGAAAGATCCTGCTACAAAGGAAACTCCTCCTGTCCTGGAGGCCCCTCCCCTCAGTTTGGTGGTGTAGTTACTTGCACGTCAGAATACTTTGCCCTTGCTGTATTGGATATATATTACCCATGCATACACGCTCTAATCTGTGGTTATACTAACAGCTAACCTGATGAAGAACAGATGCAGGGTAAAGCAACGAAAAGAAACAGAGAAGCAGAAACAACCATGATTCTTGAGGAAGTCACTGGCGTCATTTCAATTGTGAGGGTAGCGAAACTCTGATAAATGGTCACCGGTGCCGACTGCACGGACACCACAGATGCAAAGGACGAGGACCAGGAGGCACAAGCTTATCGAAGTACTTCACAAATCATAAATGTCAAATTAGGATTAAAACTTTGTTCCCAACATTTACTAGTGTCCCCATCATCGGTACAGCGCTCGGCAGTATCTAACTGCTCTACAGATGATGAATGACTGCGGCTCCATTAATCTGCTCATGGGACTAGTGGGGGTCCGAGCAGTTTAGACCCCGGTGATCAGCACGTTATTACTAACAGAGATGAGACAATTTGTTACCAACCTTTACATTCTATAAGAGCAATGGAAGCGCAGCCGACCCTCAATGGAAAACCGCCACCGACCACAAGGACCGTCATGGCTCCTTCTGAATGTGCGTGATCAATGCCCCAAGCCCTTCATTAGAAAACTCTGAGGAACTACCGGCGACTAAAGATAACGCTCAATGACAAAGAATTGCAAGAAGAGCTGAATTTAGAGATGTCAGCCCCGTCTCTTATCACGATGTTATAGAAGATCGCTAAATCTCTGTATCTTCATGACACCTGCCGGCTACATAGAAAATGGTCAACTCAGCACGTCCCATGATGGATTCATAATCAATTCTAACACTAATTGCGGCACACGGACTGTAATGTGACCTATAAAATTCTTACGTTTTATTACTGACAATCAGCGGAATAACGATCGGCCACTTGTGCAAACTAAAGCTGCGACCCTGAAATGAAGCAAACAACAATTTCCTTCGCTGCTGCCAATATGTGCGGGCGGAAATGTGGTTTCTTTCTACTGAATGTTACAATAGGACAGAATAAGTGGCCACAAGATCCATGGGTGACGTGGGCTCCTGAAAAAGCTCCTCAGCGAGCGCGGGCTGGTGGTTTGTCTGAATGTATTGAACTCATGGCTGCGGGATTACACAATCCTGACGTAAATGGCAGCTGAAAAACGTAATATTTATTGTTAGCAGCAAATACTGGAGTCTTTATAAACTTTTTCACATCCTAAATGAGACCAGCTGCTCCTCATTTAATAATAAAAACTCTCAAAAGACATACGAAAATGTCAAGTCCCATCTACCAGACGAGCAATGAGATATACAAGTACTATAATACTGTCCCTATGTACAAGAATATAACTACTATAATACTGCTCCTATGTACAAGAATATAACTACTATAATACTGCTCCTATGTACAAGAATATAACTACTATAATACTGCCCCTATGTACAAGAATATAACTACTATAATACTGCCCCTATGTACAAGAATATAACTACTATAATACTGTCCCTATGTACAAGAATATAACTACTATAATACTGCTCCTATGTACAAGAATATAACTACTATAATACTGCTCCTATGTACAAGAATATAACTACTATAATACTGCCCCTATGTACAAGAATATAACTACTATAATACTGCCCCTATGTACAAGAATATAACTACTATAATACTGCTCCTATATACAAGAATATAACTACTATAATACTGCCCCTATGTACAAGAATATAACTACTATAATACTGCCCCTATGTACAAGAATATAACTACTATAATACTGCCCCTATGTACAAGAATATAACTACTATAATACTGCCCCTATGTACAAGAATATAACTACTATAATACTGCTCCTATGTACAGGAATATAACTACTATAATACTGCCCCTATGTACAAGAATATAACTACTATAATACTGCCCCTATGTACAAGAATATAACTACTATAATACTGCCCCTATGTACAAGAATATAACTACTATAATACTGCCCCTATGTACAAGAATATAACTACTATAATACTGCCCCTATGTACAAGAATATAACTACTATAATACTGTCCCTATGGACAAGAATATAACTACTATAATACTGCTCCCTATGTACAAGAATATAACTACTATAATACTGCCCCATGTACAAGAATATAACTACTATAATACTGCCCCTATGTACAAGAATATAACTACTATAATACTGCCCCTATGTACAAGAATATAACTACTATAATACTGCCCCTATGTACAAGAATATAACTACTATAATACTGCCCCCTATGTACAAGAATATAACTACTATAATACTGCCCCCTATGTACAAGAATATAACTACTATAATACTGCTCCTATGTACAAGAATATAACTACTATAATACTGACCCTATGTACAAGAATATAACTACTATAATACTGCCCCTATATACAAGAATATAACTACTATAATACTGCTCCTATGTACAAGAATATAACTACTATAATACTGCTCCTATGTACAAGAATATATCTACTATAATATTGCTCCTATGTACAAGAATATAACTACTATAATACTGCTCCTATGTAAAAGAATATAACTACTATAATACTGCTCCTATATACAAGAATATATCTACTATAATACTGCTCCTATGTACAAGAATATAACTACTATAATACTGCCCCTATGTACAAGAATATAACTACTATAATACTGCTCCTATGTACAAGAATATAACTACTATAATACTGCTCCTATATACAAGAATATATCTACTATAATACTGCTCCTATGTACAAGAATATAACTACTATAATACTGCCCCTATGTACTAGAATATAACTACTATAATACTGCCCCTATGTACAAGAATATAACTACTATAATACTGCCCCTATGTACTAGAATATAACTACTATAATACTGCCCCTATGTACAAGAATATAATTACTATAATACTGCCCCTATGTACAAGAATATAACTACTATAATACTGCTCCTATGTGCAAGAATATAACTACTATAATACTGCTCCTATATATAAGAATGTAACTACTATAATACTGCCCCTATGTACAAGAATATAACTACTATAATACTGCCCCTATGTACAAGAATATAACTACTATAATACTGCTCCTATGTACAAGAATATAACTACTATAATACTGCTCCTATGTACAAGAATATAACTACTATAATACTGCCCCTATGTACAAGAAAGTAACTACTATAATACTGCCCCTATGTACTAGAATATAACTACTATAATACTGCCCCTATGTACAAGAATATAACTACTATAATACTGCCCCCTATGTACAAGAATATAACTACTGTAATACTGCCTCCTATGTACAAGAATATAACTACTATAATACTGCTCCTATGTACAAGAATATAACTACTATAATACTGCCCCTATGTACAAGAATATAACTACTATAATACTGCCCCTATGTACAAGAATATAACTACTATAATACTGCCTCCTATGTACAAGAATATAACTACTATAATACTGCTCCTATATATAAGAATATAACTACTATAATACTGCCCCCTATGTACAAGAATATAACTACTATAATACTGCTCCTATATATAAGAATATAACTACTATAATACTGCCTCCTATGTACAAGAATATAACTACTATAATACTGCCCCTATGTACAAGAATATAACTACTATAATACTGCCCCTATGTACAAGAATGTAACTACTATAATACTGCCCCTATGTACAAGAATATAACTACTATAATACTGCCCCTATGTACAAGAATGTAACTACTATAATACTGCTCCTATGTACAAGAATATAACTACTATAATACTGCTCCTATGTACAAGAATATAACTACTATAATACTGCTCCTATGTACAAGAATATAACTACTATAATACTGCCCCTATATATAAGAATATAACTACTATAATACTGTACGCTTTGTATTACCGCATATTCTTTTTTCCTATCCGTTTTGATGGTTCTGCCTTTATGTATAGAGATCCTACATAACTACAATTGTTTTTTTATTTTGATCGTTAAGGCCTCTATCTGTAAGTCTCTACGGGGTATAACTTCAAGACATAAAAGCCAGGAGCAGTTTCATAGCAAACCATTAAATATTAGCAGGCAATTATCATTTATTCCAGCAGATTGCTGCACGTCTTTACCAAATGCACAGAAATCTCATTTTATCTTGTGCCCAAATTTATTGTTGAAATTCTATTGTCTCTTCATTAATTTTGCAGGAGCCACAATGTGTCAGGAGGAAAATAACTGACACTTCAGTAAAGATTAGTATGGAAGTGGATTCTCGGAGATGAAGTAAGACACTGCGGTGAGCAGACAGCCGACCCCGGCAGCCACGAGCCGTCAGCTGATATTTCTCCTTCATGCCCCCGCTGCTCTGCAGAACAGGTCAGTGCACAATGCCTCACTAATGACAATACCGGCTGTTAGGGAAGCTTTCCTACAGTTCACCTCTACTTTCTGTAACAATTTATGGATGCAACTTAATATCTTTATGTCGAGGTAGATATAGGCTTCCAAAATCCCATCAGCATCATAGCAGCAGCAATGTAGATGACATTTCAGTCTTGCAAGCACATGCTGCAGAGCGTGATCGGATCGGACAGGACGCCTATCTATGCTATGGATATAATCACTGATTTTCACCAATAAAAAAAGTGAAAAGTGCATTTGTGCATTGGATTTTGTGCCTCAGATTTTCTGAAGTCTTCTTACTTTTGGTATTGCATCTCAAGCCCTTCATGTGAACACAAGATACAGAAGTTTGGGGGACCAAGAGACAGGGCGTACGCCGCCAAAACCGAGGGACAGGGCGTACGCCGCCAAAACCGAGGGACAGGGCGTACGCCGCCAAAACCGAGGGACAGGGCATACACCGCCAAAACCGAGGGACAGGGCGTACGCCGCCAAAACCGAGGGACAGGGCATACACCGCCAAAACCGAGGGACAGGGCGTACACCGCCGAAACCGAGGGACAGGGCGTACGCCGCCAAAACCGAGGGACAGGGCATACACCGCCAAAACCGAGGGACAGGGCGTACGCCGCCAAAACCGAGGGACAGGGCATACACCGCCAAAACCGAGGGACAGGGCGTACACCGCCGAAACCAAGGGACAAGGCGTACACCGCCAAAACTGGGGGCAGGGCGTACACCGCCGAAACTGAGGGACAGGGCGTACGCTGCCAAAACCAAGGAACAGGGCGTACTCTGCCAAAACCGAGGGACAGGGCATACGCTGCCAAAACCGAGGGACAGGGCATACACCGGATATCAGGCAAACACACAGCAGCACTCACTGTAATCCTGGTGAATCAGGTCGATCTGCTCCTCACTCTGGTCCTTGGTGAACGTCATGCCCTACGAAAAAAGCAGAAAATCAGAAACTGGCAACCTCAAATAAAACAGGTAAAACAATAAAAACCTTCATATGAAGATCCAATATACTGTAGTTATATCAGTGTCCATGACGTTTGACAGAGCTTTGTGAAACCTGGTCAATCAGCGTCCACATAGACCATCTATGGGGGAACTAAGATACTGATGGGCGTCATAGATGGAAGTAAACATACATCTAAGGGGTTGTCAAATAAACATTTAAAGGATAGATGCTTAGTGTATGATGGCTGGGGATCCAGCTTCTAACACCCCCACTGAGCTAGAGCCGTACTGAGAATATACGATCATCCCTCCTATAGACAATGAACGTAGTCGCACACGCTCAGCATCGCCCCATTCACATATGGGGCTTTAGGACTTTATCCTTGGAATTGAGTGGGGGGAGGAGGTGGGGTCTCAGTAGCTAGACCCTTGGCGATTAAATATCTATCATCCATGCTGTAGATCTGTAATAACGGTTTTAGGACAATCCCTTTAAAGCACTTGTGCAGGAATAATCTCACACTCTATTGGAGAGCTGTGCGGTACAAGGTCACTCCACGATGCGCAGCAAGAATCATGCAGGACCTTATCCTAATATACTGGACCAGTGCAGAATAAAGGCCAACTCCCCTCTTTCCCGTGCCGGATACCCGCCTCCTCCCCCGTGCCGGAAACTTGCCTCCTCCCCCGTGCCGGATACCCGCCTCCTCCCCCGTGCCGGATACCCGCCTCCTCCCCCGTGCCGGATACCCGCCTCCTCCCCCGGGCCGGATACCCGCCTCCTCCCCCGGGCCGGATACCCGCCTCCTCCCCCGGGCCGGATACCCGCCTCCCCCCCCCCCCCCCATCTGATAAGGAGACGCCTACTTGTCCTTCTGATATTCTGTTGATCTCCAGGACTCAGGACCAGCACAATACTGAGCAGACACAATTTTGACAGCCATTTATTATGTCACTCCGGTGGTAAAGGGTCCAGTGCAGAACATTTCCACCCCGGTGTACTAAACCCAACACTTCAGGATTTCATATATGGGGGAAAAACAAACACACACCACCTTATATTATTATGAATAGTTTGTAGGAACATCGTCTCCCGGAAATACTCATTAAATGTCACAGTGAGTGAGATCCCGATCTCTGATGTCATCCAGACTGGTCCATCACCGCCTGTTATTAATTGACAGCCTGGTAAAAGGTCACATCATAGAAATGAAAGCGAGGAGTCATCTGTGCCGCTATGGATGGGCTCGGAGCGTGGGCGCTTTCACTGCTGCTCAGATAGGCAGGGGTTAAGTTAGACAAGTTTTGCACAGCTTTATTGTTCTGATAGCAAGGACGCTTCGCTCATAATGGGAGCAAAGATAGGAACAGAAGACAATGGATGCGCTGCGAGGCAATGATGTGCCGTAGGATCAATCAGCGTATAAGGGGGCAGGCTCCCCTGGAGAGGAGCGAATACATGGATTCGGCCTGTATCATCAACCTGCTTAAAGGGCCAGTTTCAGAGGACGTCTATTGCCATATTACATGGACGGTGGTGGTCCTCAAAGGTCGATCCCAGGGGCACCAAATGAAACCAGTGAACACCATACCAATTTGATGTATTAATTATTTCAACCACCAATCTCGCCAGGGGGCCTTGCTAAGAACTAGGAAGAAGGGGAAGTGTTTCACACCTTCGGCTCTTTTGAAGAGAGATGTCAATTACAGCCTGACACCATCTATCTGTGAGAAACTTTTACACAGGGAATCCCAGAGGAAATACTATATTCATTGGTGGAGTGTTCACGGCCCAGTCACAAACAAGCAATTATAAATATTAACATGAGAGGCTGGTCTAGAAATCTGACCTCCAGGGTGACTCTATAAATTAGACCTACACACATGTATGTCACTTTTTATTACCATATTTTTATACCTTTTTATTGTAAGCACTGTACCTTATCTATTAAAGCATAAAACTTTAATAAGTTGAACCTTGTATGTTCTAAAGAATCCATAGCCTTAAAGTGTGTGAGCCTTATGATTAGCCAGTAGTAGTAATATTTCCGGGACTCATCGCCCATGTATTTGATGAGTGGTGGCAGCGTGTATGAGCGGGTGTGTGGCCTGGGTCGGTGTGTGATTTATGCTCCCATTACAGCATAGGACAGAGGTTGAATACTGGACTGAGAGAGGGGAGATAGATTAACCCTTGTAGGCGCAACTCCATGTCGCGTGCTGAGAAGTGGGTACGTGACGGGGGCTCAGTCAAAAAGGAGGGGCTCAAACATGAAAGGCTTAACCACAGACAAGAAACTAACACGATGACCTATTGCAAAACAAAGTAGGGAGGAGAAGGAACGATTTTCTTACATTTGTTGCAGCTTTTTTTTGTAACAGAGTCAAATAAAATCAAAAGTAAAGAAGAGATTAAATGAGGAAATGTTAGGATACATCTTTTTCTGTCTTTAATGTTTCTTTAAAAGACCAATACTCCATATTTTCTGCAGGCAATTTTTAGGACAAACTGATCGCCCAAACCTGCCCGGCCCCACTGCTGCCAGACTACAGGAATTTTGTCCCATCTGAAAGTAACAGCGAAGCATCGGAGGAATATCATGTAGGGAAATGACAAGTCATTGGTGGCCGCAGTCTCTTATACTCACATTTTCCTGCTTTGCCCCAAGCGCTGAGCGAACCTTCTCATTTTTCTCGATTTCACTAACAATTTCTGCAGCTACAAAAACAAATAAAACAAGTTAGAAAGAGCGACCCCAGGGTGCGAGTGTCCGAGCCGCACAACGCCGGTACTTGGCTCCTGTACAGGGAGCGCTCGCTCAATATCCGACCTTCACAAATCTATTCTGTATAATGAACGGCTGGTTATTCAATTAGTGAAAACTAGCGGGAAGTTTTCTATTCTCCCAGCAGAGTGCCAAACAAAGAAACGCGATACTGCAGAGCCAGCGCGGAGCTTTTACTAGAAATCAAATTCCTACAGAATCTCAAAGAAAACTACCCAGTAAGATACCAAACACGTGTCGGCCTTTCCGAGCTTATGAGAATACAGACGGCACAAGAGGTGAGAAGTCTCTGTGGTGTACAGTGCAGCCCCCTTTATAATCTATGAGGGCACTTATCTAAAGAGGCATGAACCGGTCACCCGGCACTATCTGTACATGTCCAGATGGGAAATGGCCGAGTGCACAGGGAAAGAGATCATATAAAGGACCATACTCAGAGGGATGAGGAAAAAAGATAGTCGTTTTGCAATCATCCTTTAACTGTAGACTGACCATTCGAATTAGCCGGGTATTCAAAGTCCGTGCAATCCAGAGAACTGGTGCAGCACTAGAAAAATCTTAGAGACCGAAGGTTTTTTTTTTTCTCGAGACATGGCAACTTGATGGATGAACGGTTTGTAGGAATATGGATCTTGAGCAGCCTAGATAGGATCACCAGGGTCTTCTACGCAGTTATCTTGATAGTATCAAGCCATCGGTTTTCGGATTGTCCTATTGGCTTTATTTCTTCAGACCAGGATGTCCTTCGATGATCGCTCTCTGCGTATAATGTGTAGGCAAGTCGCAGCTCGGTGATCCTTGCTTCCAGTGACACGTCTGGCTTGATTAGTTCTTCATGCCATCCATAGTATTGATAAGATCCTTCGAGCACCACATTTCAAAGGTGCCAATTCTTCTTCACCGTTCAGAAAGACAGATGTGTGATGTGTGAATTATGGAAAAAGTCAGTCTTAAATCATTAGCAGAAAAGAGCAGAAAAGGGGAGGAAATAGCGCATCGACAGGCAGCACAATGACCCGCGAAACGCAAAAGGCAGCACAATGACCGGTGAGAAGCATCGGCAGCACAATGATCGACGAGAAGCATCGGCAGCACAATGATCGACGAGAAGCAGAGGCAGCACAATGACCGACGAGAAGCAGAGGCAGAACAATGACCGACGAGAAGCAGAGGCAGAACAATGACCGACGAGAAGCAGAGGCAGCACAATGACCGACGAGAAGCAGAGGCAGCACAATGATCGACGAGAAGCAGAGGCAGCACAATGACCGACGAGAAGCAGAGGCAGCACAATGATCGACGAGAAGCAGAGGCAGCACAATGACCGACGAGAAGCAGAGGCGGCACAATGATCGACGAGAAGCAGAGGCAGCACAATGACCGACGAGAAGCAGAGGCAGCACAATGATCGACGAGAAGCAGAGGCAGCACAATGATCGACGAGAAGCAGAGGCGGCACAATGATCGACGAGAAGCAGAGGCAGCACAATGACCGACGAGAAGAAGAGGCAGCACAATGATCGACGAGAAGCAGAGGCAGCACAATGATCGACGAGAAGCAGAGGCAGCACAATGATCGACGAGAAGCAGAGGCAGCACAATGATCGACAAGAAGCAGAGGCAGCCACGTGCCTCTATTACAGCCTGATGACAACTCATTTTAACACCATTACAGCTCTAAAATGGTTGTCATAAAACTTTTCTACACCTCCAAATGTAAAATCTACTATATACTGCAGTGATAGATCCCCCGCTGCCTTCTAACTAAGATGATTTGTCACTTTAAAAAGTAGAGAATTTAATATGGCGCCTTTACAGTTCCCACACAAGGTAGCAATGAGCTTTCCCAGACAACCAAAGGGCAGAGATGACTTAGTAATGAGACAATGTGGGAATAACGGGCACAAAAGAGCAGATCTGCTCCTGGGGAAGCTTGGTTTGGAAAGCTGGGGACAGACAACCCTCACGAGAGGTGGAAATATTCCGCTTTGGTTGTCACACAACTTTCTAATAAACTCTAAGACTTTTTTTTCCCCATTCATGGATTTTCTCTTTGATTTTGGACAATTTCTTTCCATCCAGGAGACGAGGTTTTGTCTTTCTTCTGTTTTTGCAATCTGCAAACTATAAGTGTCAGCCGGCAGATCATTTCCCACAGTGTCCCGGGCATCCTGTGCTCCAGTAATAGGCGCAGAGCAGTGAAGCCTCGCCTGAAGACCGTTATCCCAAATGGAAAACATCTGCAAATTAATATCTCACAATTTATACAACCTGACTTATTGGCCCAATGTAGACAGTTACAGCCAAAATGATCTGAAACTATTTACAAGCATTTTCTTCCAAAAAACAATAACAAAAAAACAATTACTGATGTAACTCATAGATTTTAATAAGTGGAAAAATAAATCAGCTTTAAGTGTTTTCCTTACAGGAATCCTAAAATCATTGCAATGCACGGACTGCGGCTCCTAACACGTGAGATACAGACAGGACGCCAGATTCTGCAACGCTTTACAATAGCCGCCGTACATCACGGTCTGCAGCAATCTGAATGCAGGAGAATGGCGCAGCATCTTAATCGGGACCGCAGAAATCTGCAAACCAGATGTAGATGAGGACAGTAGTGGAGAGTTCTGTGACATCTTAGAGGAGACAAAGAAACCCTCAAAAGGAAAAAAAGAAAAGCACAGTTCACATCAATAAACGAAATCTGAAGCAATGGCGTGAACATTTGGTCCATACACCCCTGTACATGCCTCACTACAGCCCAGGACGAGCACAAACATTTTACTTACACTTCAGTCAACATTATAATGATTTTATCAATGGAATGTGGGATATTTATGAAGGAAAATCAGGATTTAAAATCTTAGATGTTAAAAAAAAGAAGGTAATTCTACACAACTGCACAATGTGTGAATAATGTATCAGAGAACGCAGAAATCTCAGAGAGACACAGAGTATCAGCACAGGTCAAAGCAACTGACAGGGCTGCACATTACTCCCTACACCGATACATTGTAACAATCACTGATGCAGTCACTGTGTACATACATTACTGATCCAGAGTTACATCCTGTATTATACTCCAGAGCTGCACTCACTATTCTGCTGGTGCAGTCACTGTGTACATACATTACTGATCCTGAGTTACATCCTGTATTATACTCCAGAGCTGCACTCACTATTCTGCTGGTGCAGTCACTGTGTACATACATTACTGATCCTGAGTCACATCCTGTATTATCCTCCAGAGCTGCACTCACTATTCTGCTGGTGCAGTCACTGTGTACATACATTACATTACTGATCCTCAGTTACATCCTGTATTATACTCCAGAGCTGCACTCACTATTCTGCTGGTGCAATCACTGTGTACATACATTACATTACTGATCCTGAGTTACCTCCTGTATTATACTCCAGAGCTGCGCTCACTATTCTGCTGGTGCAGTCACTGTGTACATATTACAATACTTATTCTGTGCTGATTACTGAATGTGCTGAAGGAGTTTTGCTCCATGTCGCTTTAATCTAAGCTGAGATTTAACAACAAACTAAAAGAAATCTTAAAGTATCTTTGCATGTGACTAGAGTGGACTTAATGCATGAGATTTCATTCAACGTGAATATAGTGTAGTTTCCCTTTAAGAGTTCTCAGCTTCGTTACTTGATGTTAGTATGTTGCAGATCCAGGAACCTTAAAGGGACTCTGTCACCTGAATTTGGAGGGAACAATTTTCAGCCATAGGGGTGGGGTTTTCGGGTGTTTGATTCACCCTTTCCTTACCCGCTGGCTGCATGCTGGCCGCAATATTGGATTGAAGTTCATTCTCTGTCCTCCGTTGTACATGTCTGCACAAGGCAATCTTGCCTTGCGCAGGCGTGTACTATGGAGGACAGAGAATGGACTTCAATCCAATATTGCGGCCAGCATGCAGCCAGCGGGTAAGGAAAGGGTGAATCAAACACCCGAAAACCCCACCCCTATGGCTGAAAATTGTTCCCTCCAAATTCAGGTGACAGAGTCCCTTTAAATAAAGTCTTCTTGTAACAAATATTTTCCACTTATCACTTAGCAATAATTAATTGGGTACGATGCTGCGCATCTCGCCGGCTCATACATGCAGCGCTTCCGAGCATTGCAATTTTTTATTTCATATATCCAATCTTGGTACCAGGGGTCTCATTTCCGCTGTCAGGGGCACGGCCACACTAGGATTTTCTTTAATTAGTCTCACTGATTATAAGATGTGAATGATAATATCTGCACTATAACATCTGCCTCACATCAAGAGGAGGGGACCAAGGAAGAAAAGAGGTCATCAACTAAGGGACTGGGGGGTCAAAGAAAGAATACATGTTTCCAACAAATCTATAATTACCAAAAAAGTGTGCTAAGTTTGCTAACCCATAAATGGCTAAAGTGTATGGGAAAAAAGGCAAAAAGGAAAACAAATTTGTGAAAGAAGAAACACTCTTGATAGTTGTGTGTCAGCCAGCAAGAATGAGCAGCAAACCCATAAAATAACTTAGAAAATGGATACAAAGTATCCAAGCACACCACTGAAAGGAAATATGCTAAGAGTAATTTCATTCAAGAAAGACAGTGCAAAAAAAAATCTTAAAAAATCATGAACAACAAGTAATCTGATACATATAAACAGGATATAAGTAAGAGGTTTATTCAAGTAAGATAGAAATGGTAGGGTGGAAATAGTAACAGGCTAAGGGCTGGAATGTAGGTAATCACCTAGGTCTACCCTGATGCATAGAGGACATCCCCCTGCTGACATAGCAAGGATGCTTATGAGGTTAGACAAGAAGGTGCTTATAGTGCAAATTAGATTAAAAGCACACAGGATGCCATATACGGAATTGAACACATACTCATCTCTTAGTATAGCGCCCGTCCACGATACCATAAAAGCCCCGACGCGCGTTTCGCAGATTGCTTTCTCAATTCAGTATATGGCATCCTCCTGAGATCTTGGTGCAGAGATCTCCATCTGTGCATGCGCCGCTGACCCCCCGGAGGCCATTTTCACGGAGTACACCGCCCAGTAAACCATGGAGCTGTGAGGGGGCTCTGACCTTTCACAAAATGTTGGCAGAGCCCCCCGCAGTACCGGAGACACCAGCAGCAGCACAGGACACCCCCGCAGCACCCCCTCATCCCAACCAGTAGCAACAGTACACACACACATATATATATATATATATATATATATATATATATATATATATATATATATATATATATATATATATATATATATATATATATATATATATATATACACACACACACACACACACACACACACATTTGTCGCTGACATCTATATATCTATGTATTCTATGTGTACATATCCATCCTATTCTAACCTCTCACTCTGGTTTTACTGTATGCGGCACATGAATTGTCGGCAGTAACTCCTCTAATCCACTTGCGCGGATCTTTTGGACGGAGTGATTGCAGTTTTATTGGATAGGACTAAACAGATTGCGCTAAACATGCAGCCAAATGCTTTGTTTTCTTCCAGCTTAAATACATTACTACTGTGCTTGTATAATAAAATGCTTTTTCTAAGTGGTAGCACAATCATGTAAAGTAATATGCTGCCACTGGCTTCCCGCAGGAGCACATCTACATATAACGATCTTTCTAAAACTTCTACATAAAAGATCTGTGTGAGGGATGAAAGAATTCTGTACAAATGCTGAATAGTCATGGAGGTGAAACCACCCAACCTGGAGCCCCAGAGATGGGGGGCCGACCTCGGGGATTACTTCCACATTGACAGCACATTATAAGTGACCCCCGGTTGCTTTTACTGGCAATGAACTTGGCCACATCATTTTCTAGAGAAATATACAAAGCATTATTTATTCCACAAGATCCCAAGAAAAACAAAAACAAGCCAGAAACTGACAGGACAGGACAGGGAAGGTGTCTGTTCACATCAGTTCTGGTCCCAAGAGCTTACAAACAAATCTCTGCCCAGTATACAGAAGGAAATCCACAGGATTAACGGGGAGGACTGACGAACTCCAGGTCTGATAGGACTGTAAGGTCATTCCCAAGAAAAGTCAGTACGTCTCCGTATAAGAGCGGGACTGAGTGTAGAAGCCCCAAATATCCTGAGATCCAGGCTACGAAATGCTCCAAAGCAATAGATTGCCGGATGCAAGAATTCATTATTTATGGGCCTGACTCCTTCCCGCCGGGCACCGAGCTCGGCTCTGCTTATGGGTGCCCTACCGGTGCTCTGCATTAGCAGCTGTTAAACGCGCTGTTCACATAAAAAGCATTTTATAAACATTTCACCCTTTGACTTTTACAGGTTTTTTGTTTCTCTGCAATCGCAAAAATGCTTTTTAAGACCCAATTAGATGCACTTAGGTATAATAAAAACAATAGATGTCAATGGATTTAGAAAGTGCATTACCCCCTTCAGGTTGCATCTTACTCATGCCCTTTAAGCTATTTTTCCTCCATTTCTTACAATAGCTGTAAGTAGTTTTTTTTTTGTTTGTTTGTTCTTTCATTTTTCTGACAACAGAGCCTGAAGAGGCCTTATTACTTTATAATTTACTGAAAAACAAGAAAGAAAACATAGGTCCTAATGCAGGAGCATCGTCAAGAAATGCAATTCCACCTCGTTTTTTGGGGGATTTCGCTATTCTGCAGGTGGCAAAAGTGACCTGGTAACTGGATTCTTTAGATCAGGACAATTATGGCGATTAGTGATGAGCGCTAGTGCTCGTTACTGGAGTTTGGTAATAGGATGGAGACGGCTTCTTTGGCATTAACTAGGACCTCAGCTGTCATCAGCACCTCGAGAGTGCATGCAGACGGGTCGATGGTGGGCCGTAGTGGGGACCGACACCACTCAGAGCCACAAAAACAGCTGCTGTCAGGGAAGGACTGCAGAATCTAAATGGTTAAACAGCAGAAATCGGTGCTCCCACCGCGAGTGGTGCAGGCTCCGGGTAAATTGTTTTTGGTGAACAATAGAATGATGTACTTTACCAAAAAGCTCTATCTTGGTCTCATCTGTCCACAAGATGCTTTCCCAAAAAGACTTTGGCTTATTAACATACATCTTGGCAAACTGCAGTCTGGCTTTTTTTATGTCTCTGTCAGCAGTCGGTCCTCCTGGGTCTCATGTCATAGTGTTTCATTTCATTCACATGTGAACAGATAGTTTGTGCTGACATTTCTTTGGATCTCTATTGGGGATGCTGACCTACCATCCGGACTATCCTGTGTTACATCCTTCCATCAATTTTTCACTGCTGTCCACGACAAGGGAGAATAGCTACAGTACCATGGGTTGTAAACGTCTTGATTATGTTGTGTACCATCGACAAAGGAACATCAAGATCTCAGGAAACGGACTTGTAACCTTGAGATTGTGGATATTTGTCAATAATTTTGGTTCTCGTGTCCTCAGACAGTTCTCTTCTCCTCTTTCTTTTCTTCATGCTTAATGTGGCACACACTGACACACAATGCAATGATTAAGTCAACTTGTCACCTTTTTACCTGGTTTCAGGTATGATTTTAATATTGCCCACCACTGTTACTTGCCACAGGTGAGTGTGAACGAGCATCACATTCTTGAAACAAAGTTGTTTACCCACAATTTTGTAAAGGTGTCAACAATTTTATCCAGCTCATATTGAGGCTGTGTGTGCAATTATGTCCAATCTGCATTTTTTTTTCCTGATTTTTTGTGTTGTTCCAATAAACACAAAGGAAATAGACATGTGTATAACAAAATATGGGTAACTGAAATATTTTTCTGGGAGAAATAGTTCATTTTCTGCAACAATTTCAAGGGTGTTGACACTTTTGGCCATGTCTGTGTGTACATCATATCGGAAGAGGTTTATATCATTTTAAAAAAAAGTTAATTTTTTTATTTTTGCGTTTCAAGAGCCGTAATGTTTTTTTCAGCACTATAATTGTATGAGCGCCATGTAGTTCTGTTCCCATCTAGAACACGATCTTTGTTAAAAAGCGTCCGGCCCCAGCGGTGACAAGCCACGTGCCTCGCTCTGCGGTAAGCGGTGATAGCAGCAAATTAAGGTACGTTACCGCCATGGCCGCTGCCGCCAGCACTGGCTGGATGCATGGAAAGAATGACTGAGGATCACATGCAGTAGGGAGCGGTGAGAAGAGGGTTTTATTTTTGTATTTTTTTCTAAAGTTGAATTACCCCTTTAAGTTTTTGATTTCTGCTGTCTCTACTAACAAGTTACTTCTGCAGATTGTCTCCCATGTCTGGGCCATGTGAAAAATTGCGAGAAACCCAAAAATAATTGGATGCCGTGCGATTTACTTACACCTTCGCTTCGTGGCTGCATATAACACGTAAATGATCCCTCGCCCCCATTTATCGGCTACGACTTGCATCTATATTTGACACCATGAAAAAGACAAGCAGATAAAAGTAGAGGCTGAGCGTACAGAAGAGCAATAATGAGGCACTCGGGCTGAGGCGTGACGTCGGACTTTCTTCTCATTTGGGCTGTTGCTACACGAAAACGCAGTTCTGGTGGAAAATAACAAGAAACGGAAATAACGAGGAATATTAATATTTACAGAAATGGACTTATTATTTCACTGCCTTTGAGATCGGGGCCCCGAAAGAAAACTTGTGTCCGAAAAGAAAACTTTCACATGGGAAAAAAAAAACAATTGCATTGATTAGTGAACGAGCCACGTCGTTAACAACTGATCTCAGTGATTGCTAATGAGAAGTCAGGAAGCGGTGGGGGAAGGGTGCAAAGACAGGGAAGTGACCCCAGTGAGCTGAGCAATGGGGGCTCCGGACCACCGAATGAGTCACACACGTCACCCGCAGGATCTGGTGTTAGCCGAGGACATGGGACTGCACACAATCCCCAGGGATCGGAGATGATTCAACCCAAAAAAATAAAATGATCATTACTGTAAGCGAGAATTGTCACATTTACTGTTACTGATGAAATGTCTTGTAACAAGAAACAGACCAGTAACATTAAAATGTAAGGGTGAAAATAAAAGCAACGATTCATATGTAGCATTATTTTATAGGGTGTGTATACTTTTGCAACCATTGTTTCCAGCTTGTAACGCAGAAAATCACATAGCAATGTCAACAGTCTGGATTGAACATCTACCGTTTTCTGCATGCAGCTCCTATGCAGACGTATGTGTCTCCATGGGAGATTTTTTTAATTTTTTTATTTATCTGGAAACGGCATCTTCCTTGTTCCAATTGTAATAATTAGCTAAAATTGAGAAGGACGAACAAGTCGTTAAAAAAACCCGAGTGATGAGCAGCTCACTGGTGCAGGTTGGAGTACGCTCTTGTTAAAGGATGAATGCATAAAACCCAGGAGGAAACGATCCGGAATTTTGGAAATATTTTTATTTCAGCAATTTTAAAAACCTTTTTGGAAATTTAGAACAACTCGCACCTTTAGGGGGGTTTACCAGGCTACATAAATGATCCAATATCCACAGGGGAAACGCTTAAATTTGTGCGGTGTCACAGATCTCCAAAAAAAGAAAAATGTATCACGGCCAGAGGTGGACAGTGGACACATCAGGAATCCCAAAAACCCAGATAAAAACCCCTATTAGAAACTCAAAGTCACAAATCAGATCAGATAATTAAAAATGTTGCATAATTATGGAACAAACCACGTTCGTGGGTGTAAAGAGAGATTTCTGTCGCCCTTGGAAACAGACTACCGTTCAGAGGCACAGTGTTGTCAGACACATGACCTCACAGCTTCGCTCTGGGTGTCTGATATTAAGCTCCCACAATGCACTGCTCACTAGTAACAAGACCACCAGAACTGTGAATGCAGCTCTGAAGCTTCACCGGTGCAGCAGTTGGTCAGAGCAGACCTTGTTCTAGGACCTCTCCGATTTCTGCTGTCACATGTACAGATGAATGGGAGGCCATGTAACACATGAGCAGCGAGGCCTGATCTCTATAAGGATCCCCCGGGTGTCCGGCCAGGTTCTCGTTCCCAGGGATACATGACCGATTCATTAACCACATGCGATGTACGAGGCTGTGCACATTAGGGAAGGCCACACACCTGATTTGGGGTTCAGCGAGTCGCACTGAGCGTTGTACATGTGCAGGAACTCCTGGTGCCGGCGGACCATCTGCTGCTTGGACCCCTGCGTGGACAGTCCCACCTCCTTCAGCCTCTTCTTAAGGTCCCGCTCTGACAGCAGATTGTACACCACTTTGGCCATAGGCTTCCGCTTCTGAAGAGAACTGAAATATAACCACAGAAAGTGGATTAAATATAAGAAAAGAACGGACAATTCACATCCCGAGTGATGTCCCGTAGTGTGAAGACATCGCTCTACAGCTTTGTATAAGGTTTCCACTGTGAATTATAATCACACGGGGTGCGGTCATCAATTTCACATTGCATCAGTTTGTCCTAATGAATTGTCCTGTGTAGTTCCAAGAACTGACGGCCATCATCCATCCAACCCTACCGACGTCCACCATCCTACCCTGCGTTACCAACGTCCACCATGCGACCCTGCGTTACCAACGTCCACCATCCGATCCTGCGTTACCAACGTTCACCATCCGACCCTACGTTACCAACGTCAACCATCCGACCCTGCGTTATCAACGTCAACCATCCGATCCTGCGTTACCAACGTTCACCATCCGACCCTACGTTACCAACGTCCACCATCCGACCCTGCGTTACCAACGTCCACCATCCAATCCTGCGCTACCAACGTCCACCATTGACCCTGCGTTACCAACGTCCACCATCCGACCCTACGTTACCAACGTCCACCATCCGACCCTGCGTTACCAACGTCCACCATCCAATCCTGCACTACCAACGTCCACCATCCGACCCTGCGTTACCAACGTCCACCATCCGACCCTACGTTACCAACGTCCACCATCCGACCCTGCGTTACCAACGTCCACCATCCAATCCTGCACTACCAACGTCCACCATCCGACCCTGCGTTACCAAAGTCCACCATCCGACCCTGCGTTACCAATGTCCACCATCCGACCCTGCGTTACCAACGTCCACCATCCGACCCTGCGTTACCAACGTCCACCATCCGACCCTACGATACCAACGTCCACCGTCCGACCCTGTGTTACCAACGTCCACCATCCGACCCTGCGTTACCAACGTCCACCATCCGACCCTGCGTTACCAACGTCCACCATCCGACCTTGCGTTACCAACGTCCACCATCCGACCCCCTGACGAAGGAAAAGTGTCCGAAACGCGCGTTGGGGTGCGCCAACACAGGACCCGGCCATCTTAGAGGTAATACATTGGTAACTATTGTTAGTCCCCTCCAGCCTGCACACATATGTGTGGTTTAGTTGTGGCACTGTGCACTTTTTTTGCTGTCTTTTGGCAATATATATATATATATATATATATATATATATATATATATATATATATATATATATATATATATATATATAAACAAATATACTTTTTGGGCACTATTGCACTTTTAAGTAATTGTCTTGTGCAGTTTAGCACACTACATGGTGGCTATAGAAGCACTATTTTGCACTTTTAAAAATTTCTTTGTGATTTTCTGCGATTTTTTGCACGGTGCTTATGCAATATATACATAAGTATAGCACAAAAAATTTTTTTTGCACTTTATCTCCTTGCAATTGAGTCTTTGGATTTTAGAGCAGTGTGGATGAGGGACTGCAGATAATATATACTGGGATACCGTGGCCTGCATATTTTATGCAACTATATTTTTTTGGTCCTGTGTTTGGTTTTAATATGATGTAGTTTTTATGATATTTTACTATGTGTTGTTACTCCTGTATATGTCAAATGAATTATATATTCAAAATAAAGATCTTTGTTCTGATATTTTCTGGTAATCCTTAGTAGGGTGTTTTGGGTCTTTTCTACCATCCGACCTTGCGTTACCAACGTCCACCATCCGACCCTGCGTTACCAACGTCCACCATCCAATCCTGCACTACCAACGTCCACCATCCGACCCTGCGTTACCAACGTCCACCATCCGACCCTGCGTTACCAACGTCCACCATCCGACCCTGGGTTACCAACGTCCACCATCCGACCCTGCGTTACCAACGTCCACCATTGACCCTGCGTTACCAACGTCCACCATCCGACCCTACGTTACCAACGTCCACCATCCGACCCTACGTTACCAACGTCCACCATCCGACCCTGCGTTACCAACGTCCACCATCCAATCCTGCACTACCAACGTCCACCATCCGACCCTGCGTTACCAACGTCCACCATCCGACCCTGCGTTACCAACGTCCACCATCCGACCCTGGGTTACCAACGTCCACCATCCGACCCTGGGTTACCAACGTCCACCATCCGACCCTGCGTTACCAACGTCCACCATCCGACCCTGCGTTACCAACGTCCACCATCCGACCCTATGATACCAACGTCCACCATCCGACCCTGTGTTACCAACGTCCACCATCCGACCCTGCGTTACCAACGTCCACCATCCAATCCTGCACTACCAACGTCCACCATCCGACCCTGCGTTACCAACGTCCACCATCCGACCCTGCGTTACCAACGTCCACCATCCGACCCTGGGTTACCAACGTCCACCATCCGACCCTGGGTTACCAACGTCCACCATCCGACCCTGCGTTACCAACGTCCACCATCCGACCCTGCGTTACCAACGTCCACCATCCGACCCTATGATACCAACGTCCACCATCCGACCCTGTGTTACCAACGTCCACCATCCGACCCTGCGTTACCAACGTCCACCATCCGACCCTGCGTTACCAACGTCCACCATCCGACCCTGCGTTACCAACGTCCACCATCCGACCCCCTGACGAAGGAAAAGTGTCCGAAACGCGCGTTGGGGTGCGCCAACACAGGACCCGGCCATCTTAGAGGTAATACATTGGTAACTATTGTTAGTCCCCTCCAGCCTGCACACATATGTGTGGTTTAGTTGTGGCACTGTGCACTTTTTTTGCTGTCTTTTGGCACTATATATATATATATATATATATATAAACAAATATACTTTTTGGGCACTATTGCACTTTTAAGTAATTGTCTTGTGCAGTTTAGCACACTACATGGTGGCTATAGAAGCACTATTTTGCACTTTTAAAAATTTCTTTGTGATTTTCTGCGATTTTTTGCACGGTGCTTATGCAATATATACATAAGTATAGCACAAAAAAATTTTTTTTGCACTTTATCTCCTTGCAATTGAGTCTTTGGATTTTAGAGCAGTGTGGATGAGGGACTGCAGATAATATATACTGGGATACCGTGGCCTGCATATTTTATGCAACTATATTTTTTTGGTCCTGTGTTTGGTTTTAATATGATGTAGTTTTTATGATATTTTACTATGTGTTGTTACTCCTGTATATGTCAAATGAATTATATATTCAAAATAAAGATCTTTGTTCTGATATTTTCTGGTAATCCTTAGTAGGGTGTTTTGGGTCTTTTCTACCATCCGACCTTGCGTTACCAACGTCCACCATCCGACCCTGCGTTACCAACGTCCACCATCCAATCCTGCACTACCAACGTCCACCATCCGACCCTGCGTTACCAACGTCCACCATCCGACCCTGCGTTACCAACGTCCACCATCCGACCCTGGGTTACCAACGTCCACCATCCGACCCTGCGTTACCAACGTCCACCATTGACCCTGCGTTACCAACGTCCACCATCCGACCCTACGTTACCAACGTCCACCATCCGACCCTACGTTACCAACGTCCACCATCCGACCCTGCGTTACCAACGTCCACCATCCAATCCTGCACTACCAACGTCCACCATCCGACCCTGCGTTACCAACGTCCACCATCCGACCCTGCGTTACCAACGTCCACCATCCGACCCTGGGTTACCAACGTCCACCATCCGACCCTGGGTTACCAACGTCCACCATCCGACCCTGCGTTACCAACGTCCACCATCCGACCCTGCGTTACCAACGTCCACCATCCGACCCTATGATACCAACGTCCACCATCCGACCCTGTGTTACCAACGTCCACCATCCGACCCTGCGTTACCAACGTCCACCATCCAATCCTGCACTACCAACGTCCACCATCCGACCCTGCGTTACCAACGTCCACCATCCGACCCTGCGTTACCAACGTCCACCATCCGACCCTGGGTTACCAACGTCCACCATCCGACCCTGGGTTACCAACGTCCACCATCCGACCCTGCGTTACCAACGTCCACCATCCGACCCTGCGTTACCAACGTCCACCATCCGACCCTATGATACCAACGTCCACCATCCGACCCTGTGTTACCAACGTCCACCATCCGACCCTGCGTTACCAACGTCCACCATCCGACCCTGCGTTACCAACGTCCACCATCCGACCCTGCGTTACCAACGTCCACCATCCGACCCTGGGTTACCAACGTCCACCATCCGACCCTGCGTTACCAACGTCCACCATCCGACCCTGCGTTACCAACGTCCACCATCCGACCCTGCGTTACCAACGTCCACCATCCGACCCTGCGTTACCAACGTCCACCATCCGACCCTGCGTTACCAACGTCCACCATCCGACCCTATGATACCAACGTCCACCATCCGACCCTGTGTTACCAACGTCCACCATCCGACCCTGCGTTACCAACGTCCACCATCCGACCCTGCGTTACCAACGTCCACCATCCGACCCTGCGTTACCAACGTCCACCATCCGACCTTGCGTTACCAACGTCCACCATCCGACCCCCTGACGAAGGAAAAGTGTCCGAAACGCGCGTTGGGGTGCGCCAACACAGGACCCGGCCATCTTAGAGGTAATACATTGGTAACTATTGTTAGTCCCCTCCAGCCTGCACACATATGTGTGGTTTAGTTGTGGCACTGTGCACTTTTTTTGCTGTCTTTTGGCACTATATATATATATATATATATATATATATATATATATATATATATATATATATATACATACATACATACATACATATATATATATATATATATATATATATATATATATATATATATATATACATACATACATACATATATATATATATATATATATATATATATAAACAAATATACTTTTTGGGCACTATTGCACTTTTAAGTAATTGTCTTGTGCAGTTTAGCACACTACATGGTGGCTATAGAAGCACTATTTTGCACTTTTAAAAATTTCTTTGTGATTTTCTGCGATTTTTTGCACGGTGCTTATGCAATATATACATAAGTATAGCACAAAAAAATTTTTTTGCACTTTATCTCCTTGCAATTGAGTCTTTGGATTTTAGAGCAGTGTGGATGAGGGACTGCAGATAATATATACTGGGATACCGTGGCCTGCATATTTTATGCAACTATATTTTTTTGGTCCTGTGTTTGGTTTTAATATGATGTAGTTTTTATGATATTTTACTATGTGTTGTTACTCCTGTATATGTCAAATGAATTATATATTCAAAATAAAGATCTTTGTTCTGATATTTTCTGGTAATCCTTAGTAGGGTGTTTTGGGTCTTTTCTACCATCCGACCTTGCGTTACCAACGTCCACCATCCAACCCTGCGTTACCAACGTCCACCATCCAACCCTGCGTTACCAACGTCCACCATCCAGCCCTGCGTTACCAACGTCCACCATCCGACCATGCGTTACCAACGTCCACCATTGACCCTGCGTTACAAACGTCCACCATCCGACCCTATGTTACCAACGTCCACCATCCGACCTTACGTTACCAACGTCCACCATCCGACCGTGTTACCAATGTCCACCATCCGACCCTACGTTCCCAACGTCCACCTTTCCAACCTTATATTACTAACGTCCACCTGTCCAACCCGACGTTACGGAGCGTCCTGTATGTAAAACTTTCTGCGTTTTCCATGACAACTCACCATTTCAGGCCAGTTACTGGCGGTGAGGTCTTCTGCCCTAATTCCACACACTCCGCTATATCTGCAGCCCAACCTCAGCATCCTCCAGTCTGAATTCGGTCATTCATAGAACCCCAGGAAAAACGTGCAAGAGTGAAATAAAACCTCCTTCATCTTTCTCAGTAATAACAGATTGAATGTCGGCAGAAAGTACAAGCTCCACGAGACGGCTCATACTTCACACTGTGGATGCTGCGTTCCGCTATTTCGCTGCCAGTCAGATATCACTTTTCAGTCTGTGTGTTTGCTTTATTGAAGTTCAGATCGACCGGCTGCGGGAATTGGACCATATTCCTCCTCAACTAAAATGTCTGGAGCGCCTCTCATGCTTTCCATCACAGGGGGTGATCCAGAACCCATTACTGTGCCCATAAAGGTAGTCACCCAGCTTTCCCCTAAGGTCCTATTCACACACATCAGTTTATAGGGCAGATTCAATCCATTTTTTTTGGTTTATAGTTGGAACTTGTACCCATCATAGTCCATGGCGTCACGCACACGCTCATTTCTTTTCTTCAAATATCATAAATATCTGCCAGTACAATAAAAGATCTCTTGGGGACACTTGAGGGTGTGAAGCCTTTGGCACCATTAACACAAATGTATTATGTACCTATCCTGATTTTTTTTTTTTTTTTTTGTGAGTGGGGGGGCCCGGAGAGTCCGCAAGAAAATATCAGTGTCAGGTCCAAGTTTGGTCCGATTAGCAGAACTTATACACTTCTATGGGTCCATGATGCATCCTGTGCGATACAAAACATGATTGTGTGAACGGGGCCCTAGCCTGACTGACATATGAATACCCCTCGTCCCCTGCCGCCATATGAGGTCTGAACCAGGAAGATCAGGATGAACACCGCTATAGGACCCGGGACCCTAGAGAACAAGTGAAATATTAAAAAAAATAAATTGCTGACTGTAATGAAACAATCCCTTTCATTCAATGTATTTACAGGAGCTACTACAAAATTTTAAATAGTCAATTATAAATAATAATAAAAAAAATTTACACTGCAGGCTAAATATTTATTAGGTTTTAGCTAATGAGGGGACTTCTATTTTATTTATCCATTAAAATAAAACACATAAAAATTCTCTAAAAACAAGCAGGAAAGTTGGCCGGGAAAGAGGAAAGGAATATTTGCTTGGCGGCGGCGGCGCTGCTTAATAATTGTAGAAAGCGAGCAATTCTGGAACACATACATTGTCCTCAAAATGCATTCACCGGCCGCACAATGATCCGACCGAGGAATCGCTCCAAGATTAATGGTGCAGAAAAATAAAAGCGACATCCGCTGCTCCGACCCGCCAATCCACCAGAAATAGCTTTATAATGCAGGAGACGTGCTGGATATAGAGCGCAGGACGATGGATAGTTACAGGTAACAACAGGGAGAATATGCGGCCTGGAGGAGGCCGGGGGTAACACCAAATAACCCCGAAGTTGCACAGAGATGGCGGCACTGACCAGCGTCATCCTCAAGGTCTCCCCCACTGTAAGGGGCTGCAGAATAATAAGCAATGTTTGCCGTACTGAATCCTGCCGGTCTCGTGTTCACACCAGGCATATTTCGAGAACATTTCCCACGTAGCTCCAATCTCGATGCGTGCCAACTACATCAGGTACTTTTGGCCTCCGTCAAGTGAATGGGGCGCTAAGATTAGGTTCAGAGCATCCAAGGGGAGCTTTCCCTCCGCATACGCCAAGGAGGTAAAAAAGACCAGATGTGAACACGAAGGAAACAGAAAGAAAAGCCCCGTACTATAGAGCTATAGAAAACAAGGAACCCTGCAACGTTTCACATTAGACAAGTAACGTTTTCCAGCTTGTCAAGTTAAAGCACAAAAATGTAAACGACAAAGGACTAGAAAGAGGCAGAAAAACTAAAGCTTGTGCACTGTCCTGGCCTCGATGGTGACCTGACATCCTGCCATGCGTCTGCCGCCAGCCTCTCTGTAGCCTGGCACGTTGGCATGCAACTTGTGTTTGCACTGGATGATGGATGAAATGCAATTTCCCGTTGACACGAGCAGGAAAAAAAATAAAAAAATAATCTTCAACAGGTGATCACAGGGCAAGAAGCCTGCCAAGCAGCCAGGCTAGAAGACAGCCTGTAATCTCAGAGAAAGCGCACTGCGAGACAGGCCGTGTTATCTGCCCCAGCTGACTGTACAGAATCAACCAGAAGGGAGTTCACAAGCTCTGCTCCTCCAACGCAAAGTCCACAGGGTCTGCCGCGCTAGACCCGAAGTCCACAGGGTCCGCCGCGCAGACCCAAAGTCCACAGGGTCCGCCGCGCAGACCCAAAGTCCACAGGGTCTGCCGCGCAGACCCAAAGTCCACAGGGTCCACCGCGCTAGACCCAAAGTCCACAGGGTCCACCGCGCTAGACACCAAGTCCACAGAGTCCACAGCGCTAGACCCAAAGTCCACAGAGTCCACAGCGCTAGACCCAAAGTCCACAAGGTCTGCCGCGCTAAACCCAAAGTCCACAGGGTCCACCGCGCTAGACCCAAAGTCCACAGGGTCCACCGCGCTAGACCCAAAGTCCACAAGGTCTGCCGCGCTAAACCCAAAGTCCACAGGGTCCGCCGCGCTAAACCCAAAGTCCACAGAGTCCACAGCGCTAGACCCAAAGTCCACAAGGTCTGCCGCGCTAAACCCAAAGTCCACAGGGTCCGCCGCGCTAAACCCAAAGTCCACAGGGTCCACCGCGCTAGACCCAAAGTCCACATTCTCCGCCGCGCTAGAGTCAAAGTCCACAGGGTCCACCGCGCTAGACCCAAAGTCTACATTCTCTGCCGCGCTAGACCCAAAGTCCACAAGGTCTGCCGCACTAAACCCAAAGTCCACAGGGTCTGCCGCGCTAAACCCAAAGTCCACAGGGTCCACCGCGCTAGACCCAAAGTCCACAGGGTCCGCCGCGCTAGACCCAAAGTCCACAAGGTCTGCCGCGCTAAACCCAAAGTCCACAGGGTCCGCCGCGCTAAACCCAAAGTCCACAGGGTCCACCGCGCTAGACCCAAAGTCCACATTCTCCGCCGCGCTAGAGTCAAAGTCCACAGGGTCCACCGCGCTAGACCCAAAGTCTACATTCTCTGCCGCGCTAGACCCAAAGTCCACAGGGTCCACCGCGCTAGACCCAAAGTCTACATTCTCTGCCGCGCTAGACCCAAAGTCCACAGAGTCCACAGCGCTAGACCCAAAGTCCACAAGGTCTGCCGCGCTAAACCCAAAGTCCACAGGGTCTGCCGCGCTAAACCCAAAGTCCACAGGGTCCACCGCGCTAGACCCAAAGTCCACAGGGTCCACCGCGCTAGACACAGTCCACAGAGTCCACAGCGCTAGACCCAAAGTCCACAAGGTCTGCCGCGCTAAACCCAAAGTCCACAGAGTCCACAGCGCTAGACCCAAAGTCCACAAGGTCTGCCGCGCTAAACCCAAAGTCCACAGGGTCCGCCGCGCTAAACCCAAAGTCCACAGGGTCCACCGCGCTAGACCCAAAGTCCACATTCTCCGCCGCGCTAGAGTCAAAGTCCACAGGGTCCACCGCGCTAGACCCAAAGTCTACATTCTCTGCCGCGCTAGACCCAAAGTCCACAGAGTCCACAGCGCTAGACCCAAAGTCCACAAGGTCTGCCGCGCTAAACCCAAAGTCCACAGAGTCCACAGCGCTAGACCCAAAGTCCACAAGGTCTGCCGCGCTAAACCCAAAGTCCACAGGGTCCACCGCGCTAGACCCAAAGTCCACATTCTCCGCCGCGCTAGAGTCAAAGTCCACAGGGTCCACCGCGCTAGACCCAAAGTCTACATTCTCTGCCGCGCTAGACCCAAAGTCCACAGGGTCCACCGCGCTAGACCCAAAGTCTACATTCTCTGCCGCGCTAGACCCAAAGTCCACAGAGTCCACAGCGCTAGACCCAAAGTCCACAAGGTCTGCCGCACTAAACCCAAAGTCCACAGGGTCTGCCGCGCTAAACCCAAAGTCCACAGGGTCCACCGCGCTAGACCCAAAGTCCACAAGGTCTGCCGCGCTAAACCCAAAGTCCACAGGGTCCGCCGCGCTAAACCCAAAGTCCACAGGGTCCACCGCGCTAGACCCAAAGTCCACATTCTCCGCCGCGCTAGAGTCAAAGTCCACAGGGTCCACCGCGCTAGACCCGAAGTCTACATTCTCTGCCGCGCTAGACCCAAAGTTCACAGGGTCCACCGCGCTAGACCCAAAGTCTACATTCTCTGCCGCGCTAGACCCAAAGTCCACAGAGTCCACAGCGCTAGACCCAAAGTCCACAAGGTCTGCCGCGCTAAACCCAAAGTCCACAGGGTCTGCCGCGCTAAACCCAAAGTCCACAGGGTCCACCGCGCTAGACCCAAAGTCTACATTCTCTGCCGCGCTAGACCCAAAGTCCACAGGGTCCACCGCGCTAGACCCAAAGTCCACATTCTCCGCCGCGCTAGAGTCAAAGTCCACAGGGTCCACCGCGCTAGACCCAAAGTCCACAGGGTTCACCGCGCTAGACCCAAAGTCCACATTCTCCGCCGCGCTAGAGTCAAAGTCCACAGGGTCCGCCGCGCAGACCCAAAGTCCACAGGGTCCACCGCCCTAGAGTCAAAGTCCACAGAGTCCACAGCGCTAGACCCAAAGTGCACAAGGTCTGCCGCTCTAAACTCAAAGTCCACAGGGTCCGCCGCGCTAAACCCAAAGTCTACAGGGTCCGCCACGCAGACCCAAAGTCCACAGGGTCCGCCGCGCAGAAATGTCCAACCTCTAAAGTCCGCTCTGCAGAAATGTGCCATGCTGCGATTCATGTAAATGCAAAGTCAGAAGCTGCCAATTGTCTGCTGAAATAACCAAGGATGACTTTTCTACAATGCAAATATTGGTTCAGATGGACTTGGAGGAAATTGAATATCTGCATATATATAACAGCGTAGTCTGTACAGTGCTATGGAGCGGGAACAGCAGAACAATACAAGCATGCAAAGTGTCTCAGATGATGTGACAATTCATTCTGGAGTTTAATGAACGCATTACTCCAAGGTAACAGCAGACAATAATGACGATAAAAGCAGCGGAGGGAGAAGGTGGAGCAGGATTCACATTTAAGGAACATTTATTCCCTATTCAGCGGAGATTTTAGAAAGGTGAGGGTTCCTGCTAATGGATTAGAGGACACTGAATGACAGATGACGCAGCGCCCCCTGCAGCACACCGGGCGCCACAGCACTTAACTCACACAGAACTGGAGGCCGCTAAATCTAATAACATTTTCAAGCCTCACAGCATCCAATATATCATCTAGTATGCACTTTGCATTTCCTTTTAATCTGGAGAAAGAAAAAAAAAACTTTCTTTTTTTCTGTCCCCTCCTGCTTACTGTTTAAAGGGGTATGTGACCATTTCAAATGGTTAAATTAACAAGATCAGAGACATACACCTTCACTTCATTTAAGATTGGGCTCATTCTCGAGATCGCTGGCGCTAACAGCAGCTATTGGAGCACCTACCAATCGACAATTTTGGTAATAGAATAGAATGGTATTTAATGGAGAAATGCAAGATTCTACCTCTGGGCAAGAAAAATGAAAATTACATCTAGAGAATGGGAAGAATAGAACTAAGCATCAGTACGTGTGAAAAAGACTTGGGTATATGAACAGATCACAGACTGCACACGAGTCAACAGTGTGATGCAGCAGCAGCAAAAAAGGCAAACAGTTCTAGGATGTATTAAGAGAAGCACATGAAGTAATTATCCCCCTCTACTCCTCCTTGGTCAGGCCTCATCTGGATACTGTGTCCAGTTCTGGGCATCACATTGTAAAAAAGACATTGAAAAACTGGACCAAGTTCAGAGAAGAGCTACCAGGATGGTGAGCGGACTGCAAAGTATGTCCTACGAGGAACGGGTAAAGGATCTGGGAAGGTTTAGTTGCAAAAAAAGAAGACTGAGAGGAGACTTAATGGCTGTCTACAAATATCTGAAGGGCTGTCACAGTGTAGAGGAATCATCATTATTCTCACTAGCACATTGAAACACGAGAAGCAATGGGATGAAACAGAATGGGAGAAGATACAGATTAGATATCAGAAAAAAACTTTTTGACAGTGAGGGTGATCAATGAGTGAAACAGGCGGCCACGAGAGGTGGCGAGTTCAATGGAAGTCTGCACACAGAGGCTGGACACACATCTGTCTGAGATTTAGTGAACCCTGCATTGAGAAGGGGGTTGGTCACGATGATCTTGAAGGTTCCTTCAAACTCAGACATTCTAAGATTCTATGAAGTTATCTCCTCTCCACAGTAAAGAGAATAACTTGTGATTTTGCGAAAAGCTTAAGTTTCATTCATTTTCAAACCCTCCCTGATGTGCAGTTTACATGCTGATCAACATTTCTGCTGTGAGTGTCCCTCTCTGTAATATATGCTGGATGAGGTATCTGTGTATCCAGAGTACTGCTGTCTTCATCAGCACAGCTTCTATCCTCCACTTATCTTTATGTGCTTTCCTCCCTTTCTATAGCCCATTGTCTCTGCCCTCCTGAGACTGTACATGCTGTCTCCCCTTTTAACACTAAATAAATCTATTTAAAATATACCAAACTACTTCCCCCACCCTGTTGCTATTGGTAAAACTGAAAAAAGGAAGGGTGCAGCAGAGAGAAGTCAAAGCCATGAGGAAAAAAACAAAAACAAAACATTATTGAGAAATCTGCACCAAAGTTTTCTTCCTGGGAGAAAAGCAGCATTTCAACATGTCGGAAACACTCCAAGTGCATCGTTCCCATGTAGGCCAATTGTCACCCAATTATTCTACTGCACTTTATTATTCTTTTGGCCCCAGACTTTTCTGCTGGATTTTTCCTTTTAATCATCATTATATCACTTCTCGTCCTCCATTTATTTTACTATATAGGAGTCGGGGGAGGAGAGGCATGAACAATCGTCCTCAGCGCACAAGTCTCAGGACGGGCACTTTAGACAGAAATTATGGATTATGGTAAAAGATAAGACAAGACGTAATGACATCTGGGAACCTTTCCCATGGGTGATAAGTATGGTGGGAGTAACTCACATATGATGGAAGATGGAAGTGCGTGAAAAAATGAAATTTCAGGATGGGATAAACCTCCCCGACAAGATGCTGGACCCCATCATCCACCCCCTTCTGTAATGGGACCAGCAATCGTATGAACCCAATAGTTCAGAAGCATTACACCCTGTATCCAGATAATAAATATTTATAATATATAGAAACTTCCATTGTTTAGTCACAGTCGTAACTTGGAAAGTTGCCGATACCATTATGTCCGCTATCACAGTCCCCGCATTGGCCGTCAGTCCTATAAGAATATTCTTGCTGTTATTACTAATAATATGATTGCTGTTACTGTCGTGCGGACGTCCTGATATTTCTTCTACTGCAGCAGATTAATAAGGATTCTGTACGTTCCTTTATTTCTGGTACCAATTCCTGCTCTCAAAGCAGACGGTGTATTCATGATACAATATACAGTGACTGATACATACAGTATATACAAAGATCACAAAAACACAGCGCTGAGTGTAAAAACAGAGAAAGAGGTCAAAGAGTGTATTGAAACATATCAAATTTATTACATCAAACACATAAAATATATCCATTCAGAGTACCACTAAAAGCAGGAAAATTGGGGAGTAATAAACCTGAGTAATGCAATGGCACCAAAAATCAAGTGGCAAAAGTAGTAATTGAGAACTATCATGACATAAATAAATAGACATGAAGCACCATAGAGATCCATAGGGAATCCAACCTTGCATTTATGCCCCAATTGTCCTATAAAGGATATCGTGCTCTAGTGAGACGGAGCTTCAATGCAAAGATTACTGCAAAAAGGTGCTACAGTGCATGATGTACAGATAAGCAGTGAGTAAATAATAAAGTGCATGTGCCAGACTATAACTCACGTGGTAATGGTAATTAGCGCTCTGTAGCGCTATAGCATGCAAACATAAAATGAGAACTGGATAGCATTACTGCACTAGCAATATGGAAAATTGAGAATGTTTAGCGCATGAATTGGCCAATTCGTGTGTACCTGGCAGCCACGTTAAGGCGTTTCTCGTTGCCAGGACCTAATGCTAATGCTCTCAGTCTACATCTCTCTGGGAACCTAATATGAATCCTCTCTAGACTAAAGTCTCTATCTCTGTGGAGGGGTAGAATCCTGCCCCGTAGCCTTAGGTGTTTTTAATTGCAGCAGGATTCTACCCCTCCACAGGGGTAACACGTATGGCATAAGCAAGACATGTAGCTGCACCGCTGTGCATGTAGCACTTGTGTTCAAAGTTAGTCATCATTTCCATAAGAGTAGCTTGCAACCAGTGACTTTCTAGCCATTGTTAACTACAACTCTCATCATCACGGCCTCTGCATAGAATCCTGGGAATAGCAGCAGACACAATAATGGAGTGGAACGCTCTCTCTGTTGTCAGTGCTGCCTCTGTACGGAGCGGCTCCAAGGCAACATTGTATTATCCAGACCTATAAATATTTCCAGGAGTCATAAGAGAGACAAACAGTGATCCTGTTCCAGGTTATAATAGCGGCCATTTCCAGCACTTACTGATGTTTGATCTGCTCTTACTATTTAGATCTGGATGACAAAATCACACGTAGTGCTGGAAGAAAAACCAAATACTGCACGAGGAGAGGATGTAAGGCAGTGCAAAGACAACTGTAAGCCAGTGAGGAATTAGAGAACTAGATCTGAAAGCTTCTTACTACAACCATGCAATGCAGGGAGGCCACCCAGAGACCCAGCCGCCCCATCCATTCCCCCGATGTACTCAATCACTCTCCTAACGGATGGATCCGATAATGCTGCCATTGAAGTCTATGGAGAAGTAGAAAGGCACAAACACACAGTCCGGCGTTGCTGCTTTCTAGGTGTTTACCTTTCAACCGTTCTGGATTCACAGCTACACTGCTCAGTTCTACTGTATATTGTCCTCCATGATGATGCTTTCTATTCAGTGTTTTTTTTCTTACATTACAGCTGGCTTCACAGCTACGTATTGCTGTAGAAAGACCTCCATGATGCTTCCTAGTAACAGTTTTATCTCACCTCAATGATGGACTCACAGATACACTGCTCTGTTCTACTGTACAATGTCCTCATTTTGGTTCTTTCTACAAAGTGTTTTTTCCTCATGCTAGAACTGGATTCACAGCTACACAATTCAATACTGCGGTAGAATTACCTCTATGATGATTATTTATAGAAAAAGCTTTATCTCATCCTAGCTCTGGATTCACAGCTGAACTGCTCAGTACTTCTGTATAATGTCCTCCATAAGGAGGCATTTTAGTGTTTATTTTCCTCTCGTTAGTGCTGGATTCACAGCAACACCGTTCAGTACTACTGTATAATGACTTTCATCCTTACTGCTGATTCCTAGTAAATGTTTTATCAGGAGGCATCAGATTACAGCTCCTATTGAAGTCTATAGTGAGTAGAAGCACGGAGGAAACATGCTGATTTCTAGTAAACTTATTCACTCTTCATCCATATGGCCACACAAGACAAGGGGGAGCTTTACAATTTTCTTTCGTTAGTGCTGTATCTGATGGCAGTAATTGTATAACCAAGACCTGTAAAATTACTACGCAGCAGCTATGGGAAACCACTGCGATGTGTGCCTGATGGTGACAATATGACCGGACACTAATGAGATCTGGAGCTGGCTATTAATGGTAATTTGTTCCTTGTTAAACGAAGCACAGGCTCCAGGCAAATTACAATAAATGACGTATGCATCCAGCTTTAATTAACGCTCGGTTCCCCATGTCTTAGGCCTTCAGCTTCTGCTGTGATAGTGATACACAGTCATTACGCTGCATTATATTTATTCCTCAGGGCTCCGTGCATCGTAGTTACCGAGGACAATTACACGCTTTATGTAAAATAATTCGAGTTACAGAATTATTGTGTCCTCCTACAAATCAATACTTCACAGGTTCAGGTAGTGTTATTTCTGAGCAGAACCATCGATCACATGCCAAATCCTGGTCACACACATACTGCCCAAAACAGAGAAGGCTGCAACCTAGAAGTGGAGTAGGAAAGACAGAGGGACGCGCTGCATAGGAGACTGGTCACACCTAGAGTTCAGGGGTTTTTCCAATGCAATATTTTTCTTTAGAGTAGCATTTCACAGTAACAGCAAAATGAACGAGATTCCTAAAATATTCACCCGATGCATTTATGTTTTTCCTTGCTTTTTTTCTATTTGTGGTGCATTTAGAAAGGAAAAAAAGCAGTATGTTAATACTGTCAGCAGTTTTACTGCAGCCTTTACCCAGTAAGATTTAAAAAAAAAAAAATATATGTACATATATCTATCTTACTGGGTAAAAGCTGCAGTAAAACTGCTGAATGAATGAATATATATATATATATATATATATATATATATATATATATATATATATATATATATATATATATATATATATATATATATATATATATATATATATATATATATATATATATATATATATCAAAAACCATGTGCACTTTCCTACATGGCTTTCTGGCCGTAATTGGAGTTATTCATTCCAGGAAAAATATAAAAAAAAAGGAAATGCATAACAAAGGTAGATGTGCACATGCTCCAACCTTTTGTTGTGGTAGGTAATAAATATAACCCTTTATATCAGTTGATCAGTGGGGGGCCGGAGTCAGACCACCACTAATGTTTAGTTGCTTGCCATTTAGAATACTTTGAAGGATCAGGCAAGTCAGATGGGAGATTTCAGACTTTAATAAATAAGAGTCACAAATTGAAGCTGAGCCCTGAAGGGGCAGAGCTGCAGTGTAAAGAATGGGGGAGGAACAATACAGCTAAGGCTAGGTTCACATTGCGTTAGTGCAGTCCGTTCAACGCATGTGTTAAACGGACTGTGCAACGCAAGTGCCTTTTAAAGATCACGTGATGCGATCGCGCTAGCACAGATGCTCCATCTGTTAGTGGTGACGGACCCGAAAACGCTGCAGCCCGCGTCCGAGGGTCCGTCACAGAACGACGGCACATCGCTAACGCATGCCGATTATGACATGCGTTAGCGATGCGCTACATAATGGCAGTTAATGGGTGTGCTAACGCATCCGTTACATAGCGTTAGTGCCGCTATGTAACTGATGCCATCAGCGCATTGCCATTAACGCAATGTGAACCCGGCCTAATGGAGCAGAACTGCAGTGTAAAGCACAGGCGAGACGCATGGCAGCTGCTTGAACTTCAGATGAGACAAAGGGGTATGGATTGCAGCAATACTCCCCTCAAGTATTAGAATGTGCTCAGAGAACCACCTTAAGAAATGCAAAAAGCTTCTAAAATCAAGACAAACTTAATCTAATTTTCTTAACTTGATATCTATAAAAATGTATTAATAGTTTTAAAAGAGTAAATTTAATGCACAAAACAATGGATTTCCCAGAGCGGAGCCCCCAATGGGGCCGAACAAAAGCAACGACATTTTATGAGGATGAGAAGTGACGAAACAAGGGGTGAAAGGAAGCGGTGGCGGAGCGGCCGATATATGGCCAAGGAGGCAGATGGCGGCTGCACCGCCGGGAACGAATATTTCTGTGCTGTTTGTCAGGAGCCATCGGTGTCCGGCTTAGAGAGAAGCGAGACCTGCAAGAACCCAATCCCATGATAAAAACACCTCTGCGGCCAGGACTCTGTGAAATTAAATCGCACGGTTGCACGAAGATGGACGGGAAGGAGGCGCCCTGGCGCTCCTGAGGATTAAAGGAATCGAACTATTAGATTTCCTGGTAAATTTATTTCTTCAAACATCCAACAAAAATCAAGCGCCAATAACCATCTGATGAGCATAAAGATATGAATCGGTCACTGTACAGTAATTGTCATATATACAGATGTAAGGATCCATACTGCCGCCGGGGCACAGTAGCATCAGCCTCAGATTAGAGATTTGGGGGGGGGGGTTACATGGTTTACAGAGCCCCCTCTAGCATTTTGTTTTCATATTTCACGGATGGAGTGGTGCTTAAAATCTAAGCTCCCGTCTCCTATTCACCTGCCTGCGCTTTCATCCTTTTCCTCTGCCGCTCTGGTCCGACTCCTGCAGTTTGTGACCTGTCGGCAGCCCCAGTGTTTGCCGGAGGTCACTAGTCAATGTAGGTCTATGAGGGCCTCGTCCTGGCCTTGTTCTGGCCTTCTTCTGGCCTTGTTCAGGCCTCGTCCTGGCCTGTTCTAAGTCTAGTTCTGGCCTCATCCTGGCCTTGTTCTAGTCTTGTTCTGGCCTCATCCTGGCCTCGTTCAGGCCTCGTCCTGGTCTTGTTCTGGCCTCGTCCTGGCCTTGTTCTAAGTCTTGTTCTGGCCTCGTCCTGGCCTCGTTCAGGCCTCGTCCTGGTCTTGTTCTGGCCTCGTCCTGGCCTTGTTCTAAGTCTTGTTCTGGCCTCGTCCTGGCCTCGTTCTGGCCTCATCCTGGCCTCGTTCTGGCCTCGTTCTGACCTCATCCTGGCCTCGTTCTGGCCTCATCCTGGCCTCGTTCTGGCCTCATCCTGGCCTTGTTCTGGCCTCATCCTGGCCTTGTTCTGGCCTCATCCTGGCCTTGTTCTGGCCTCATCCTGGCCTTGTTCTGGCCTCATCCTGGCCTTGTTCTGGCCTCATCCTGGCCTTGTTCTGGCCTCATCCTGGCCTTGTTCTGGCCTCATCCTGGCCTTGTTCTGGCCTCATCCTGGCCTTGTTCTGGCCTCATCCTGGCCTTGTTCTGGCCTCATCCTGGCCTTGTTCTGGCCTCATCCTGGCCTTGTTCTGGCCTCATCCTGGCATTGTTCTGGCCTCATCCTGGCATTGTTCTGGCCTCATCCTGGCATTGTTCTGGCCTCATCCTGGCATTGTTCTGGCCTCATCCTGGCATTGTTCTGGCCTCATCCTGGCATTGTTCTGGCCTCATCCTGGCCTTGTTCTGGCCTCATCCTGGCCTTGTTCTGGCCTCATCCTGGCCTTGTTCTGGCCTCATCCTGGCCTTGTTCTGGCCTCGTCCTGGCCTTGTTCTGACCTCGTCCTGGCCTTGTTCTGACCTCGTCCTGGCCTTGTTCTGGCCTCATCCTGGCCTTGTTCTGGCCTCATCCTGGCCTTGTTCTGACCTCATCCTGGCCTTGTTCTGACCTCATCCTGGCCTTGTTCTGGCCTTGTCCTGGCCTTGTTGTGGAGCCGTCCTGGCTCTCAGACTTACACAGAGCTTGTGACGTAGATCCCAACTTCTGGAAAGTCAGAAGCTACTGTTACAAGTTGGCACCACGGGACCGAAGTGGCCCCTAAAAACGGTGCAGACGTCGCCGGGCGAGTGTATGACAGGGAGCTGGGGACTTCCACTTAAAGCACCAATCCAGTAATGGGGTAAAAAAACACTGGAGTGGGGCTTTAAGTGTGGACTTGCACAAAATTATTGGGAATAAAGGAGGGAAAAACTTGGCTCTTTAGGGCAAACACAGATGTACGTAAACTCCACTCATTTTATCTTATGTTTTTTCAAAGACAAGATGTCCAGACTCTCATCCAACAAATGTCAGGAATGAGAAGGATCGTTATGGTGAACTCTCACATCCCATGTAACAGGAAAGTCAGGAGGGGAAAGAGAAAAATGGGGAGATCCGGAGGGGAAAGAGAAAAATGGGAGGATCCGGAGGGGAAGAGAGATAAATGGGAGGATCCGGAAAGAAAAGAGAGAAAAATGGGAGGATCCGGAGGGGAAAGAGAAAAATGGGAGGATCCGGAGGGGAAGAGAGATAAATGGGAGGATCCGGAAAGAAAAGAGAGAAAAATGGGAGGATCCGGAGGGGAAAGAGAAAAATGGGAGGATCCGGAGGGGAAGAGAGATAAATGGGAGGATCCGGAAAGAAAAGAGAGAAAAATGGAAGGATCCAGAGGGGAAAGAGAAAAATGGGAGGATCCGGAGGGAAAAGAGAGAAAAATGGAAGGATCCAGAGGGGAAAGAGAAAAATGGGAGGATCCAGAAAGAAAAATGGGAGGATCCGGAGGGGAAGAGAAATAAATGGGAGGATCCGGAGGGGAAGAGAGATAAATGGGAGGATCCGGAGGGGAAAGAGATAAATGGGAGGATCCGGAGAGGAAAGAGATAAATGGGAGGATCCGGAGGGGAAGAGAGATAAATGGGAGGATCCGGAGGGGAAAGAGATAAATGGGAGGATCCGGAGGGGAAAGAGAAAAATGGGAAGATCTGGAGGGGAAATTGAGAAAAATGATAGGATCCGGAGGGGTAAGAGGGAGAAATGGGGGTGATCTGGAGGGGAAAGAGAAAAATGGGGAATTCCAAAAAGGGGAAAGAGAAAAAATGAGGGGTTCTGGAGGGGAAAGAGAGAAAAGGGGAGGGATCCAAAGAGGAAAGAGTAGAGAAAAGAGGGGCTCCGAAGGAGAAAGAGAAAAATGGGGGGTTCTGGATGGGAGAGAAATGGGGAAGATCCAGAGGGGAAAGAGGAACGGGCGGATCCCATGGCTTCTTGGTCCTGGCTCTAGCGCCAGTCCTCGCTCTCGTCTCCTATGGTCGCCTCCCGTTAGATTATCCACATCAGCCTTATCAAATAACCAGACCTCTGACATCCGCACCACTCTGAGGCCGGCTCAGGCACAGGACAGGAGCTTTAATATTAAAAGGGACTCAGCAAAGAATGACTTCACTACATCCTGCAGCTAACTATTTCCTTGCTACAAATAACAGTTTGCACCCATTGCTGCTAGTAACCTTTTCCCTGCTGGTAGATACCAGTCTGAATTCCTGTAATTAACTGCGTATCTGCTGGAAGATATCAGCTACTGTTCCCATGTATGCAAAGTTCAAAGAGAAAATTACCGGCACCAGACAAAATTCCCTGGAAGACTGACTAGACATCCTATGTAGAGCTACAGCGGCTGATCGAATGATGTTTGGTGCTCTGCATAAAGTACTTAAATGTGCAATACTGAAGAAAAAAAAGAAGCGGCACTCACCAGTTCAAATGAATGTGAAAAAGTCCTTTATTCCATACCTTGGGATTAGGACTAAAACATGATGTGCAGGTTTCAGAGGCATGCAGGGAGAGGCAGAGAGGACCATCAGACCTTTAAATGTAAGATTTTGTGAACATTATCATTCGATCCAAACAGGGAAAGGATCTTTGAGGCTTTTAAAGCATATGCAGAAAGGCACAATTCAGACGCAGAAACCTTGTGTTTTTCAGGACTTGAAGCAGTTAATTATCCACAAGGTGGTGAGTGCCGCATCTTTTTTCTTCAATATTGCACTGTTCCCATGTATGCCCACAAGCAGGCCCTGCCTCATCTGTGCTACCTGCTCTGCTCGTCTGCCATCCTGCCTGCTCCTTGTGATCCACGTTTCATCTACAAACACCGGCTCTGCTGCACCATCGCTTCACGTCCGTGCTGCTCACCACCCAGACCTATGGCTTAGAGAATCCACCTCAACAGGTGAGCTCGTAACAAGAACACATCAAATATTAATATAGTAAGAAAATATTTATAATACTGTTACTCTGACGCTTTGGAGCAGGGTACACTTCTTACTACTTCACAATTCTTACTCCATTGCTTTAATCAAGTCAACAAAGAGCTTTCCTGAAGCTTTTTGGATTTTATCGGGGACTGTTCACAATATGAGACTCGTGGATCTGCTAAATCTCTGTTTGTTTTCTTCATCTCCCACAATATAAGAAAGGGAAAAATAAACTGTCCCAGCAAATGACCCTAAAAACCAGAGAGTTGTATTGGACAATAAACAGGAAAACAATCTGGAGCTTTATTTAGCAGCAGAAAATATTTCATCTTGAAGAGGAGGTCGACAAAACAAACGGCTATGATACAATATGGAATCCATAAACAAGCGTCCTGCCAAATCCTGCACCCGCCAGAGAGGTGACCCCGATGGAAAAAAATATTTCACATCCCGCTGCAGCACAAGAGTGATGAGAACTTGTCAGCGACAAAGACAAATAAAAATTGTGTGCCAGGGACGAAGGCTGGAGGCGGCCGCAGCTCTGCGGATGGATGGAAGCCGCAAACTGACCGCGGATTGTTAACCCGATACCATGAGAATATCCTATACAGTGTGTGACCAGTGTCACGCCCTGCCTATACCATCAGCCAACGTCCGTGCCATACGTGATCAGTGAAATACCCACCTGTGCCGTATACAATCAGCATCGCCCTCTCCATGTGTACTGTGCAGTCAGTGTTAGTCAGTGTCCTTCATCTGTACCGTAGATGATCAGTGCCATCCATCTGTACCGTATATCACCAGCCCCATTCCCCATCTGAACCGTATATGACCAGTCCCATTCTCCATCTGTACCATACATGACCAGTCCCATTCCCCATCTGTACCGTACATGACCAATCCCATTCCCCATCTGTACCGTACATGACCAATCCCATTCCCCATCTGTACCGTACATGACCAGTCCCATTCCCCATCTGTACCGTACATGACCAGTCCCATTCCCCATCTGTACCGTACATGACCAGTCCCATTCTCCATCTGTACCGTACATGACCAGTCCCATTCTCCATCTGTACCGTACATGACCAGTCCCATTCCTCATCTGTACCGTACATGACCAGTCCCATAACCCATCTGTACCGTACATGACCAATCCCATTCCCCATCTGTACCGTACATGACCAGTCCCATTCCCCATCTGTACCGTACATGACCAGTCCCATTCTCCATCTGTACCGTACATGACCAGTCCCATTCTCCATCTGTACCGTACATGACCAGTCCCATTCCTCATCTGTACCGTACATGGCCAGTCCCATAACCCATCTGTACCGTACATGACCAATCCCATTCCTCATCTGTACCGTACATGACCAATCCCATAACCCATCTGTACCGTACATGACCAGTCCCATTCCTCATCTGTACCGTACATGACCAGTCCCATTCCCCATCTGTACCGTACATGACCAGTCCCATTCCTCATCTGTACCGTACATGACCAGTCCCATAACCCATCTGTACTGTACATGGCCAGTCCCATTCCCCATCTGTACCGTACATGGCCAGTCCCATTCCTCATCTGTACCGTACATGACCAGTCCCATTCCTCATCTGTACCGTACATGACCAGTCCCATAACCCATCTGTACTGTACATGACCAGTCCCATTCCCCATCTGTACCGTACATGGCCAGTCCCATTCCTCATCTGTACCGTACATGACCAGTCCCATTCCTCATCTGTACCGTACATGACCAGTCCCATTCCTCATCTGTGCCGTACATGACCAATCCCACTCTCCATCTGTACCGTACATGACCAGTCCCATTCCCCATCTGTACTGTACATGACCAGTCCCATTCCTCATCTGTACCGTACATGACCAGTCCCATTCCTCATCTGTGCCGTACATGACCAATCCCACTCTCCATCTGTACCGTACATGACCAGTCCCATAACCCATCTGTACTGTACATGACCAGTCCCATTCCTCATCTGTACCGTACATGACCAGTCCCATTCCTCATCTGTGCCGTACATGACCAATCCCACTCTCCATCTGTACCGTACATGACCAGTCCCATTCCCCATCTGTACCGTACATGGCCAGTCCCATTCCTCATCTGTACCGTATATGACAAGTCCCATTCCCCATCTGTACCGTACATGACCAGTCCCATTCCCCATCTGTACCGTACATGGCCAGTCCCATTCCCCATCTGTACCGTACATGACCAGTCCCATTCCCCATCTGTACCGTACATGGCCAGTCTCATTCCCCATCTGTACCGTACATGACCAGTCCCATTCCCCAACTGTACCGTACATGACCAGTCCCATTCCTCATCTGTACCGTACATGACCAGTCCCATAACCCATCTGTACCGTACATGATCAGTCCCATTCCCCATCTGTACCGTACATGACCAGTCCCATAACCCATCTGTACCGTACATGACCAGTCCCATTCCTCATCTGTACCGTATATGACCAGTCCCATTCCCCATCTGTACCGTACATGACCAGTCCCATTCCCCATCTGTACCATACATGACCAGTCCCATTCCCCATCTGTACCGTACATGACCAGTCCCATTCCTCATCTGTACCGTACATGACCAGTCCCATTCCCCATCTGTACCGTATATGACCAGTCCCATTCCCCATCTGTACCGTACATGACCAGTCCCATTCCTCATCTGTACCGTACATGACCAGTCCCATTCCTCATCTGTACCGTACATGACCAGTCCCATTCCCCAACTGTACCGTACATGACCAGTCCCATTCCTCATCTGTACCGTACATGACCAGTCCCATTCCTCATCTGTACCGTACATGACCAGTCCCATTCCTCATCTGTACTGTACATGACCAGTCCCATAACCCATCTGTACCGTACATGACCAGTACCACTCCCCATCTATACCGTACATGACCAGTCCCATTCTCCATCTGTACCGTACATGATCAGTCCCATTCCCCATCTGTACCGTACATGACCAGTCCCATGCCCCATCTGTACCGTACATGACCAGTCCCATTCCTCATCTGTACCATACATGGCCAGTCCCATAACCCATCTGTACCGTACATGATCAGTCCCATTCCCCATCTGTACCGTACATGACCAGTCCCATTCCTCATCTGTACCGTACATGACCAGTCCCATAACCCATCTGTACCGTACATGACCAGTCCCATTCCTAATCTGTACCGTACATGACCAGTCCCATTCCCCATCTGTACCGTACATGACCAGTCCCATTCCCCATCTGTACCGTATATGACCAGTCCCATTCCCCATCTGTACCGTACATGACCAGTCCCATTCCTCATCTGTACCATACATGGCCAGTCCCATAACCCATCTGTACCGTGCATGACCAGTCCCATTCCCCATCTGTACCGTACATGACCAGTGTCATCCCACATCTCTGATACTTAATGACTGGTTACAAGAAGGTCAGGTAAGGTTTTGTGGTTGTAATAAAGAACACACATTACTTAAGTCAGTAGTGCAAAAAAAAAACACCTCAAAGTCCTCAAATTACCCCGGACCGGTATGAAGGTGGATCTCCAACTTAGTACAAAGCAAAAAAAAAAATGTAATTGTTCCCAGGTGGTGACTGAGCTGTACGTGACCGTATATCCGGGGTGTAACATGAGCGCTGCTGTTCGGGTCTATCAGTGTCTATGTGCCGCCGTCTTCCTTACCTGCGCAGACTTTCTTTTTTCTCATCCCTGGTAAGGCAGCCGTCCAAGTGACTGTTGATGTATTGCTCCAAAATGCCGACCCCACACACCGGGCACTCCACTGGAAGAGAAGAAACGGGATAAAGATGAAAAACAAAATGGCACAAGCAGCCAGATCCACCTATGGTATAAACCGGAGGAACAGAGCAGGAGACAGGACAGAGACGGATTGCAGTTTTTTGGGCGGTCGGAGGCCATTTGTGGCACATCCTAAGCCACCTCTTAATAAGAATTATAGGGCTACTGAGCCTGGGTGTTATAGCCACACGTCAGCAGGTTTCATCGCAGGAGGCCGGGTTCTGAGACCGCCATCGATTATGACAATGAAGGAGTATTAGTGCCCAACCGATCCTCAGGGCAAACAGAGAGGTGCACAGACTCATAAGGAAAGTCTGTAGCTCCGCTTGTGCCGTTAGCTCCGCTCTGCTCCTTCACTTAAGCCATCAGTAGGAGTTTAAGGAGTCGGACCCCCAGCAATTAAAACCTGTTAAAGAGAACTCATCTAATCCCCCTGAGCCTCCGAAAACTACCCCATTACCATTCACAACACTAACCCTGCATCCCAATCATAGCCCGGACAATTATTGGTATTTGTGCAGATTCCACATTTTTATTACCATCCTCATCAGGTGCACTTTACCCCGACTAGTCCGGAGGGGCGTCTTCACGCACAGCAGCCGGCCTTACATGCTGGGCATGGCGGACATGTTCCCTAATGGTCGCGTCTCCATGCCTTCCTGGGCTTGTGCTGTGCCAGGACAGAGCCGGGGCGAGTGCACCGAGCTTCACTCTGCATTAAGGCTTCACAGCCCAGAAAGGAAGGACATCCAAGAGGTTTCCAGGTGATTCAGATGCAGGATTAGTGTTTTACAAGGTAATGGGGCGGTTTGTGAGGTTTGGGACAGATTCCATTTAAAAAAAAAAAAAAGTTTCATTATCCTGCAGAGACTAATTTTCAGCCCAAGTAACAGATTAACTGACAGCTGCAGTCCAGAGAAACAGACTGTGTTGTATACGATCCTGTGGACTGCAGATGCCCCAGTTTATAATAATTAGTGATTCCCCCATGCTTTACACTGCAGCTCTGCCAGTTCTAATTCTGGCCCACATGAGTCTCAGAAGGAAATCTACAATCAGCGAAGAAATGTTCGTCATGGATAACAGTGGTGACTACAAGGAGCCGTCAGGGTGGACTTACCTTTCACCTTCACCATAGATGTGGACGGGGTACTTGTAGTGAACGCTTCTTCTGATGAACGATTCTTTACACCAGGTTCCTGTTTGATGGATTTGGTGGAGCTTGAAGGAGTCGCCAGACTGCCCTCCGCAGCATCTTCAGCCCTCTCATTACCAGCGCTGGAGGATCTTCTGGATATTTTGGCATTTGCTTTCACCAGGAACTTGTCCATAGATTTGTTTTCCTGCTTTATTTCTTTGCCGGGGCATCCCTGTGGCCCTCTCGTAGCCCGCTTGGCTGTGGACGGATCATGGGGAGACTGCGGTGACGAGTCCATCAGAGGCTGGGAAAGACGCTCCCTATGAATATATCAGATGGGATTATATGACAACAGAAAACATTTAATGCTCAAAGCAAAACACAAAAAGTCCTACATTGAGGACGGTCTTACCAGGCCCTGCACTTATCTTACGGCTCCAATACATTATCCTGGACAATCATTTCCACCATAATCAGCATATAGGACGACCTGCCGCTAATGTGAATGTATGCCTTCAGATACGGAGCACAGTTGGGGTGTCATGGAGGGTCTTAAATCCCACCAAGGAGACCATCTGCAAAGAGTTTGTACACTCCCTGTGTTTGCGGGGGTTTCCTCCGGCTACTCTGGTTTCCTTCCCACCCACAAAGAGCTGCAGTGTAAAGCACAGAGGAGGGTCTGAGCTACGATTAGACATGGAAGACTGCTCCAGTCTACAGCGGACAATGTCACTGATGGCATCCGTGTCCTCATGGGGCAGAGGTAACAGGCAGATTGGAAATACCAGTACATGGATACAGAGGAGATATATTTGCGGCTTTACTGCTACATTCTGCTCCGGGAACATTTGGGGCTCACAAATCACTAATTTGCAAAACATTAGATCAGACGTTTGCAGACAGTAACCCAGCGAGGCGCCGTCACTGAGCGGAGACGTGGCCCTACAAAATCTGTAAAGGGCCAAGGAAATATACACAGACCCCAATGATGGCAGGGCAGAAAGCCTTTAATGAACTCTGCAGGGTATGAAGTTTCACACTAGTAAACACCAGAGGGGTCCGGCTGTCAGAACGCACCAGTATCCACCTGCAGGTCAGAAGGCACGGAGCCCAGCGAGAGTGGATACCACCATTGTGCATTCACTTACAGCCCGTTTAATTCAGCGCAGCCCTCTGCAGGAGCAAAGGGATCGCTCAGATTACAGCTCATAAATGCCTGCAGTTGTCCGGCGCTTCCTGCAAAGATCCGTCACATTATTAGATTTCATTTAAAAATAAATAAATAATGGAAGTTTGCAAGATGCCATTCCTGAAAAATCATTCCATTGTATCAACCCATGAAAAAAGGCTCATGAGATTCATATGCGGTAATAATAAAACCTTGCTTTGTGCATTTGGCGCCGCGTTGCTGAGAGCAAAAAGGGCACGGGGAGCTAAAAAAACGAAACAAAAAACAATACAGATTTCCTTAAGGGTACGTTCACGAGACATTGACCTCTCCACTATCCTGCTTGCAGTCAGTGAATGGCAGCATTTCTTTATCTTCACAGGCTACAAACCACCTGGACAATTTCCTACCGATCTGAGGGCCGCATATTCTGTACAGCAGCACAAATCTCCCTGGTGCTTTGCTACAATGTATCAGTCTCTCAGAGCATTGTGTAGACTGGATACAATTGTATCCTCAGCCAGAGTGCTGGCAGTAAATGTCCTGCAATAAGTAAGTGTGCTTTGGCTGCATTTTTTCTTGCGTTTTTCCCCACTAATACTTAAAAAAAATAAAATCTGAGTGAGCCGATATGCTGCACTGACGGTTCAGATCTGCAAGGAAAAAATAAAAGCAGTGTGTGTAAGAGTTCGGAAAAGTCACTTTGCTGGTACTGTAAAATGCAGCGGTTTTTACTCTTGAAAAATACAAGAGGAAAAAACTGCCAAGTGTGAACAAACCCTACGTGCAAATAAGAAAAATTCCATTAATTGACAGCAAACTAATATTCTGAAAATGTTCAAGAAAAAAAAAGTGTCTAAGAGAGTTGTAGAGAGGTCATCGATTTATTACATTTTGCAAAAGAAAGGGAACGTTTCTTTGGAGTACTTACAGGGACACAGTTTTTTTTTTTCCTTAAAAAAATTGGACCCACAGGGGTTTTAAATTAAGTAATAAAAAAAAATATATGACAGAAGCCCACGAGACCCCACCACTCCTCAGTACTGCCGCTGGCGTCTCCCCGCTGTGCTGATCTCGTCTTCCGGCAGGAGGAGTTTGGCGACTGCTGCAGACAATCAGTGATCATCGATTGGTTGGAGCAGTCACGGAGACTTCCTATCCTGCCCCTGCAAAAAGAGTGATAAACAGGAAACCAGTGGATGACAGGAGGACCAGGGGGTCCGCTCCAGTGGGGGAGAGGTTTTCAGTTTTTTTAAGCTTTTTTTATTTTAAGACCATTACGAAGCCATTTTTATACTAATACCTACCAATTACTAACCCACACACAAAGTTTTCAATGTGCTCTCAATAATCTGTAGCCTTTCCTGTCACTCGGGAGCTGGCCCGGATTGCTCACTTATCGTACGAGCTTTTATCCTCTCGGCCGTCCATGCGGAGCAGCAATCAATACGACCACACTGAGCCAGGAACTGACCGTGTGCCGTTCCAAGAAGACGTTGCAGTGCGGATCTGCAGCAGGAGCGTACGGGTCCTCGCGGGCAGCAGTCACCATTTCAAGGATACGCGATAATCCTCTATACAGGAGAGTAGATTAAATTCATTATGAGGTGTCCCTTGTGGAGCGCAGGGAATGTAGTAATCCGCCGGCGTGGGCCACACAATGACTGACGGCTCCGGTGTACAATGCGAGTCTCAACGCTTTGATTAAAAAGTGATTTATTCAGGGGACACAATTGGGGTTTTAACTCTTCGTCCTGCCCACCTCACCAGCCTCTCCATGTTTCCTCAGAATGGTTTTACCACTTAATATGAAGCGCTGGGCTGGAGGAGAGCGCTCTGCGGCCACAGCCACAATACTCTCTGCAGCACTCGGCAAGTGCCGGGGAGCAGGAGGCTACTGACACCCCACCGGTCAGTATCAGTGATAGTTCACTCCTTTAGGTGGAGGTCACACAATGTCCAGCCGACCCTAACAGACCTCCCAGCAATCTCAGACACTGGGAAGACATTTCTTAGTTACATTTATGACGGTTCCTATAGATATTTCAGGTCTTTCTGACTTGTTTCTGATCAGCAGACAAGTTTCCAATAATGCTTTGACATCCTGCATTTAGTTATTTATTTTTTTAGACGCTTTTCACGTGTGAGGTCCGTTCTGAAGACGTGGACCACAATGTCCTGTAACCTCACAGATGACGAGCACATCACCCAGTATCATCGATGGAGGCTCGCGCAGTCTACATGTGTGGCTTCCCTGTCTGCGGAGCGATCTTGTATCCCGGAGGATTCCGCCAGTGCTAATAAATGATGTGTCAGCGGTGGAGGGAGTCTGTTTTCCTGCACTGCAGACACCGCTCCGGTGACCTCCCCCGGTCTCGCCGCCATCCGTGTGGTTTGCATCGCGGTGTTTATTTGCCTACAATGGAGACGAATTACGAGTAACGAGAAGATCTACAAATTGATTTCACCGAGGTGCATAGGAGTCAGAACAGAAACATCCCGACTGGGAAAATGGAAAACGTCAAGATCCCATTTACACAGAGCGAACGTATTACTCAGGGAATCCTCTAATGGGTATGGAAAGTGTTCAGACACATTGTTACGGCACCGCCTCGCAGGATAATCCATCCAGAGATTCTTTCCGTGGACTGACATCCAGTTATGGACGCCCGCTGATGACAATATCCGGGGTGAGCAGATCTCTGGGACCCCCTACCTCACTAAACACAGGGGGCAATTACCCGACCATTCTATCTCTGATGGTGGTTGTTACTATTCCACAATCATTCTGTCTGTCCAATACTGTACATCTCCTCTGTGTGCGCTCCATCCTGCTGTACATGTTGAGGAAGCAGAGCTGCAGTGCAAAGCATCGGGAAGCGAACTAATAGCTAATAGATGAATTCAGGCTGCAACCGAGCTGGAGTCACTGATCACAGGAGTAAATGAAGACAGTCAGTCAGAGAGTGATAATTTAGGACTTGCAGCCTCTGGGCACCGTCAGCCATTTATAAGCACTAAGTGCTGAGCTGCAAGTGCCTGCTAATATGATCGATTATGGGCCATGAGACAGGAGGCCGGCCATTACCGTCGCTTCTGTGCCGCCTCCTTCACTACCTTATGCATAATGGACAATGTAGGAACCCCAGAATTGCGCTGCCCCGACCATAAATCCTAATCGTTCCCCCGTCAGTCGCAGCGATATACTTTACTGCAGTAAGACGCCATTACAGAGGATTATCATACAACATCCTACAATGCTATGATATATGGCCGGCCGGGGTGGAGGTCGAGCGACCGTAAAAAAGCAAGAGATGGCGGCAAGTGGAAAGTGCTAGCTCAAATCTGCAAAAAAAAAAAAAAGATGGCGACATTTCCATAATTATCACTGCCTGGATTTAATCTTAAACTTAATTTTTCTCCCTCCGCCATTTATCAGGGGGCTGCTGCATCCTGCAATGCACTAGTGTTGTAACCAGATGGATCTGCTGTCAGCACAACGGACTGTCCAAACCTAGCACGGACACTTGATGCCCCCTTGGTGAAGCCCGGCAGTTCAGTGCACCGTCACACCTGCTTACTTTCCATCTACAGTAGTTCTGTCTCCTCTAGCTGTTGTATAAACCAGAGCTGTCAATCAAGGGAAAGGGCGGTGGAGATCGATGCAAAACCAGTGGGTGGGAAGATCCCTTGCTGTGCTCAATCAGAGGTGGAAGAAGCGCATGTGCTTGGTCTGAACAGTCATTTTCTCCTGAGAATGAGGAGGCCTTGACGAATAAAGTTCCCATGCATCCACTGTGCGGAAAACCGCAGCAAAGACGTGTCCGAATGAATGAAGACATGGAAGGGTCTACAGTATTAAATCCGCCTTTTAATGCTTAACCCTCAGGACTGATGGGGGTCCCAGAAGTCAGACCCCCACCGATCTGTATTCTTTTTTAAAAAAAAGTTGGTTGTACGGCGTATGAGCAGCTATAGAGCATTTTTTGCAGCAGAATACAATATTCTGATGCAGAAAAAAAACAACCACAGGATTTTGGAAAAACTCCATTGTAGTCAGAAGTGAATGCCTAAGAAGCAGTGGTGTAGCGGTACATTCACACAATGCTGCGGTCAATGCAGAACTGAACCCAAAGTTCTTGCCTTTTCCATTTCTTGGAAAACCATCTTGGTCTTCAGCTAAAAAAAAAAATAAATGCATGAAAATGTATATTACCACTAGTGGAGCAATATGTAGTCATTTTTTACATGTTAAAAATTACAAAAAGGAAAATGGGCTGAAGCAGAAGTTTGGGCACCCTGCGCTGGTTAGTACCTAGTAGGCCCCCTTTTGCAAATATCAAGTATGTAAAATGTAAAACATGAAAAAAAAATATATTTTTTTGCCTAAAATACAAAGGAAATGTGTCATCTTTAACTTGAGGCCTTTTAGAGATCGTAAACAGCGTTTCTTCTCTTTTCTGTCTGCACATTCCAGCTTTCATCTGTAAAGCCCTTGCCCAAGACGACAAAATCTTCTGGCGAGTCTTCAGCCAGCCGGCATTATGGAGCACAGGACGGGGAGAAGGTAGTGAGGAATTCACAGCAAACTCTAAACATTGCATCCATGATGAAGGAGCGTCCGTCCAGAGATTTAGGAGGAACGTGACTGGAGACTTCTCTGGCACCAGAACTTGGGTTTGTGTTTTTGCACAATGTGTGGATGTTCTGAGAACGTGCCCTATTCTCCATAGAGGCGCTGTCGGAGATCTTCCCTTTACAGATGCTTTCCTCTAGTGGTGCTTGGAAGAACTTTAGGCGAGGTCCAGATATCCTGCATGTAGCAGATGGGCTGCAGCGCTCACTCATCATCTTCTTTTCCATGTATAAAAAGCCGCAGCAATGAATAATTGTGCTCCCAATGGCTAACTGCGATTGTGCATGTGCAAACATAAGGGGGTCAGCAAGATCAGATCCGTGTGCTGAGGTTACAGGCCGGGTCAGCCAGCAGCACAGAGGATTTCAGGAGAGAATTGCATCTATCTCACTAATGTCTCAATGACAAATACTTTCTTTCAGGCATCTGAGGCGACCAAGAAAGCATCCGAAAAAAAACAAACCCCCCGTGGTGTCCGGCGCTCAGACTGGCAGCAGCCTCATAATTCCTCATCAATCCGAGCCACCGCCTCAATCCCAGGATCCAGCAGGAAGATTGCTTTTCTTTTTAGAGAGGAAACAAATTGGATTATACGACAATCTGCATAATTCGCTGTGTAAATGTACAGATGCTTAACCTCAAAACAAAATGCAATCAAAATAAATGGTTTATCTGCCGAGATGACGGCCGCACAGACCGACTCGTATAATACCGGGAAGATTTCCAAACAAAAAAGTACAACCAAAATTAAAAGACAATAAAAAAAAAAGTTTGGATGATCTGAGGACAGGATTGCTCGGTCTCATTATTCACAGACGTTCCAGAAAACACAATTAGGAAAGATGGCGTGCCGCAACGTCTCCCTCCACCGGGAGAAACGTCTACTGGTAGTGAGGGGAAGGCCAGAGGCAACGTGTGATTTATGGGGCCGCAACCAAGCTGGCACTGCGGCAATAATGTCAGCGTAGGTCTGTAAGCCTCAGACGCATCATCCATCACCACCACTAAACCTGAGAACTGCGGGGCTGAAGCGCTGGATTATAAGGGTCTCTGAGTATTAGCAATGAACACCTAGGATGCAATGGCGGCCGGATGGAAACCCTGAAAAGAGCTGCAATGCATCAATGGAGCGTATGCGAGTAAAACGGGTCAGTAATACAGGAAGAGGTTAGTAACAAGATCCCTGTCTGGCATCACAAGGTCTGCAGTACAGATCCCGTTTACACCGGGTGAAATGTCGCCAATACTGATGATTTGGAGCATAAAACATTGCAATCGTCCCCACAATCGCCGATGTGTTTGAGGCGTCAATGATCAGGAACACAACTCCTAGTAATTGCTTTATATATTAGAGTCTTTAGGCCGCTTGTCCTAATATTTCCCTGCACAGCTGCGTTCAGACCTACAGCTCCCTCCACCGCCGGGAGGCCGCTGCTTGCCGAAATCCTGGATGGGCGACACCGTGCTAAACCAGTATAGCATCCGGTAAAGATGTGGGCCCCACCGAACGGCATCACCTAGCAATATGCCCCATCACTCTTATAGGGGCTGTGTATGGCATTAAAAAATTATATATATTAATATATATATAATTGTCTAAGGGTTTTTCTGTCTGTCTGTCTGTCCTGGAAATCCCACGTCTCTGATTGGTCGAGGCCGCCAGGCCTTGACCAATCAGCGACGGGCACAGTATCGACGTAGATGTCATAATGGTTGCCATGGCGACGAAGATGTCATAAAGGTTGCCTTGACCAATCAGCGACGGGCACAGTCTGCCGCGAATTCTGGAATCATCATTGTCCATATACTACGGGGACATGCATATTCTAGAATACCCGATGCGTTAGAATCGGGCCACAATCTAGTCTATATATATAATGGTCTAAGGGTTTTTCTGTCTGTCTGTCTGTCCTGGAAATCCCGCGTCTCTAATTGGTCAAGGCCGCCAGGCCTCGACCAATCAGCGACGGGCACAGCATGGCGACGATGATGTCATAAAGGTTGCCTCGACCAATCAGCGATGGGCACAGTATCGACGTAGATGTCATAATGGTTGCCATGGCGACGATGATGTCATAAAGGTTGCCTCGACCAATCAGCGACGGGCAGTCTGCCGCGAATTCTGGAATCATCATTGTCCATATACTACGGGGACATGCATATTCTAGAATACCCGATGCGTTAGAATCGGGCAACAATCTAGTATATGTATATATGTGTGTATATATATATATATATATATATATATATATATATATATATATATATATATATATATATATATATATATATATATATATATATATATATATATATTATTTTACATGGGTTGTTATAAAATAACAACGGAGGTGAACTAACCTGCATGGCCCCTGGGATCGATAGCAGCTCTGAAAGTGATGACTGTGCCGTCCGGATGTTACAGGAGAGATTACATCTGATCGGCAGATGACCTCTATAGGGTTCGGTGGTCCAGTGACATCTGGATGGCACCGTAATCTTTTCCCCCCTTTGCAGGTGCATTTATCTGCATCCTACACATGGCACGTACCCAATGTACTAAACCCTCATATTCGGACAACAGTGGAGACAATACAGCAGCAATGGCGACAGGCTCATGTTAGGTAAGTGCAGGCTCAGCACGGATAAACCAGGGCTATCTGATGTAATTATTGAGACCAAGATAAAGCTTAGACCCCGGAGCCGCGCATACAGAGAGCCAGACGGCTTCATATAGGGCCGGAGGGGCCATTATCTAATGGTCGTGTCACGCTGCTGGATGATTGGGACATTTCTGCGCCAAGGTTAACAAGTTAAAAAGAGTGATCTGGAAAATGTATAGAATAATACAAAGTGCCATCACTATCTGCATCAGTGGTACATGGGTGAGGAGCGGGGCCGCAGTCATTTAGGGCCGTCTTCTAGTCCCCATCCGAGTGCAGTATAATGTAATAGATCAGTGTAAGACATGACGCCCGGGGCGGGGGACACGTACCTGGCGCTGATAAACGCTTTCACCAGATCATCCAATAACCGGTTATTCCGTAGCTCGGGCTCGGTGACGGCCTGGAAAGAGACACAATGATCAGCAGATACAATATGAACTTTGAGACTTTTTGTATGTAACATTGTGACGGCTTTTTGTTACATGGCGGCGGTGCGCTCCGCGCAGACATCGGCCGCCGCTGCATTGTCATGGATCACATAAGACGGATCTGCCACCTGCTGACAAACCTTTATAAACCGAATTCTCCAGTTCAATGCTGGGTCTCCATGGCAACTCAGAAGCGTAGAGGACATTTCCATGGGGACGGGACGCATTACATGTCGTGTGCTTATTGATAACGAGAGCTTCCCATTCATAGAGCTGGTGGACGCGCAGCCATCGATCCCTCTTCACATCTAATCTCCGCTTACTGCATTCACACACAGTAGACCGGACTCTCCGGCCATGTGACTGCACAAGGTGACATTGTACCGGGAGGGATGTGGTGGCACCGACCCTGCACAAGGTGACATTGTACCGGGTGGGATGTGGTGGCACCGACCCTGCACAAGGTGACATTGTACCGGGTGGGATGTGGCGGCACCGACCCTGCACAAGGTGACATTGTACCGGGTGGTATGTGGCGGCACCGACACTGCACAAGGTGACATTGTACCGGGAGGGATGTGGTGGCACCGACCCTGCACAAGGTGACATTGTACCGGGTGGGATGTGGCGGCACCGACCCTGCACAAGGTGACATTGTATCGGGTGGGATGTGGAGACACCAACTGCACAAGGTGACATTGTATCGGGTGGGATGTGGCAGCACCGACACTGCACAAGGTGACATTGTACCGGGTGGGATGTGGCGGCACCAACTGCACAAGGTGACATTGTATCGGGAGGGATGTGGCAGCACAGACACTGCACAAGGTGACATTGTACCGGGTGGGATGTGGGCGCACAGACACTGCACAAGGTGACACTGTACCGGGTGGGATGTGGCGGCACAGACACTGCACAAGGTGACACTGTACCGGGTGGGATGTGGCGGCACCGACACTGCACAAGGTGACACTGTACCGGGTGGGATGTGGCGGCACCGACCCTCACATCTCACCCCTGCTCTTGGCTGCAGATCACAGATTAGCTTAGATATGATGTCCGCAGCTTTTATACCTTATCTGCGTCCAGCCCTGCACCACGTTCATCGTGCATGTGAAAGATTCTTGCTTTCCACCAGGACAGCTTTCTTTTTAACTATATAAAATGGTGCAGCTATTAATAAAGATTACAAAGAAAAGGTGCGATACTGGCCGAATGGGGGAGTGTGAATGCTAAACTGGACGAAACTCTCCGCCAAACTGCACCCTGAAATGTGTAATAGCACTGCAAAACCAAGTCGTAGACAAATCAAGGTAAGGTTTTGAAGAACTAGACTTAAAGGGATTGTCCACTAGCTTTATGATAGGTCATCAATATCAGATAGGAGGATGGGAGGGGGTCTGACAACCAGCTGATTACCACCACAGCGCCACACCCATGAAGCGGACATTGTCAGGTACTGCACCTCCGATCCCATTTACTTCACTAGGGGAGGAGCTGCAGTCCCGGGAATCATCACTACGCAGTAAATAGCCGTGCGGTAGCGGCACAATACACTGTACAGCCACCGCTATAAACACAGGTCAGTGTGGGAGTCACGGGTCAGTCTCCTACTGATCTAACACTGACAACATATCCCAGGGTGAAAAACACTGAGCCGTGGGCGCTACTGGTTGGAGAAGTGCAGATGGAAAAGAAAGTGGATCCAGCGGGATTTAGATTCAATGGATATTTTTATTGTTAAAATGTTACTCAAAAGTATTAAAAAGGAAAAAAAAGAGGTATAAAATGAGAAGTGAAAGTCTTATGTTTCAGCGTCTCAACGTCGGCCTGAAATCTTCATCAGGCCTCTAGCACCCAGTGACTCTACACCCTGTTGGATCCACGTTGTTTTCCATCCGGACTTCCCCAGTGAGTAGCGTCCAAGGCTCAGTGTTGGTCTCCAGACTTCAGGGTAATTATTAGCGTGGCTGCCCCGACATCACAAACGCTGAGTGGCCCCCAGTATTGTGCCCGCTCGCTGCACAACCCCCTAGCCCGAGTGACTGTGCGGTGGTCCCGTCACATACACAGGAGCGCCTGGGTGAGAACCTCAGAAGAGCCGCTGCAGACATCTTTGCCGGCAGCTTAGCGCTTCCAGAACAAAATCAGTCATGCCAGATCCTTATCTCCGGGACGTCATCTGTTGGGGCCCCATACACAGATCGTGGGCCAAACCCGCGATACCGGCAGGTTCGGCCCTCATTAGTGTAACATGTATGGTTCTCCTCCACTAAGGAACCTACCGGCCGGTCAGCACTCATCAGGAGGGAGCATGGCGGACTAACAAACAAAATATACCCAGGACAAATCCAATAAAATCCCTCCGTCTCATGCATTTTACATGTGGAGTCATCACACAGAACAAAGGAAAGAAATAACAAATACAGCTCTGCTACATCAATGGGTGTATTGCACAAACGAATCGTTATGGCCCCGATTGATCCAGGGTAACGTGTGCCTCTTAACCCCTTCCCGACCTTTGACGCCACGTAGGCGTCATGAAAACCCGTGCCAATCCGACCCATGACGCCTATGTGGCGTCATGGAATGATCGCGTCCCTGCAGATCGGGTGAAAGGGTTAACTCCAATTTCACCCAATCTGCAGGGACAGGGGGAGTGGTACTTCAGCCCAGGGGGGGTGGCTTCACCCCCCCCCCCCCCCCGTGGCTACAATCACTCTGATTGGCTGTTGAAAGTGAAACTGCCAATCAGAGCGATTTGTAATATTTCACCTAAAAAACTGGTGAAATATTACAATCCAGCCATGGCCGATGCTGCAATATCATCGGCCATGGCTGGAAACACTGATGTGAGCCCCCCTACCCCACCGATCGCTCCCCCAAGCCACCGATCTGTCCCGTAGTCCCCTCCGTCCTGTGCTCCGCTCCCCCGTCCTCCTGTCCGCTCCCCCCGTGCTCCTATGTCACCCCCCCGTGCTCCGACGCCCCCCCCCGTGCCCCGATCTCCCCCCCTATACTTACCGAGGCTCCCGGTGCCCGTCCGTCTTCTCCCTGGGCGCCGCCATCTTCCAAAATGGTGGGCGCATGCTCAGTGCGCCCGCCGAATCTGCCGGCCGGCAGATTCATTACAAGTACATTTTGATCGCTGTGGTAGGTTCTATCACAGCGATCAAAATAAAAAAATAAATAAATAAACCCCCCCCCCTTTATCACCCCCATAGGTAGGGACAATAAAAAAATAAAGAAAATATTTTTTTTTCTTTTTCCACTAGGGTTAGGGTTAGAACTAGGGTTAGAACTAGGGGTAGGGTTAGGGGTAGGAGTTAGGGGTAGGGTTAGGGCATGTGCACACAGTGCGGATTTGGCTGCGGATCCGTAGCGGATTTGGCTGCGGATCCGGCTGCGGATCCGTAGCGGATTGGCCGCGGATCTGCAGCGGAAATCCGCACAAAAAAACACTGGAAATCTGCTGTAAATCTGCAGGTAAAACGCAGTGCCTTTTACCTGCAGATTTTTCAAAAATCGTGCGGAAAAATCTCACACGAATCTGCAACGTGGGCACATAGCCTTAGAGTTAGGGTTGCAATTAGGGCTAGGGTTGGAAATAGGGTTAAGATTAGGCTTGTGGTTAGGGTTACGGATAGGGTTAGGGGTGTGTTGGGGTTACAGTTGTGGTTAGGGTTGGGATTAGGGTTAGGGTTGGGATTAGGGTTAGGGTTGGGATTAGGATTAGGGTTGGGATTAGGGTTAGGACTAGGGTTGGAATTAGGGTTACGGGTGTGTTGGGGTTAGGGTTGTGGTTAGGGGTGTGTTGGGGTTAGGGTTGTGATTAGGGTTATGGCTACAGTTGGGATTAGGATTAGGGGTGTGTTGGGGTTAGTGTTGAAGTTAGAATTGAGGGGTTTCCACTGTTTAGGCACATCAGGGGTCTCCAAACGCGACATGGCGCCACCATTGATTCCAGCCAATCTTGCGTTGAAAAAGTCAAATGGTGCTCCCTCCCTTCCAAGCCCCGACGTGCGCCCAAACAGTGGTTTACCCCCACATTTGGGGTACCAGCATACTCAGGACAAACTGGGCAACAACTGTTGGGGTCCAATTTCTCCTGTTACCCTTGCAAAAATAAAAAATAATTGTTCTTTCTTCAAAAATTATGTTTTAGCAAGTAATTTTTTATTTTCACGGCTCTGCGTTATAAACTTCTGTGAAGCACTTGGGGTTTGAAAGTGCTCACCACACATCTAGATAAGTTCCTTCGGGGGTCTAGTTTCCAAAATGGGGTCACTTGTGGGGTGTTTCTACTGTTTAGGCACATCAGGGGCTCTGCAAATGCAACGTGATGCCCGCAGACCATTCCATCAAAGTCTGCATTTCAAATGTCACTACTTCCCTTCCGAGCCCTGACGTGTGCCCAAACAGTGGTTTACCCCCACATATGGGGTACCAGCACACTCACAACAAACTGGGCAACAACTATTGGGGCCCAATTTCTCCTGTTACCCTTGTGAAAATAAAAAATTGCTTGCTAAAACATCTTTTTTGAGTAAAGAAAAATGATTTTTTATTTTCACGGCTCTGCGTTGTAAACTTCTGTGAAGCACTTGGGGGTTGAACGTGCTCATCACACATCTAGATAAGTTCCTTGGGGGGTCTAGTTTCCAAAATGGGGTCACTTGTGGGGTGTTTCTACTGTTTAGGCACATCAGGGGCTCTGCAAATGCAATGTGACGCCCGCAGAGCATTCCATCAAAGTCTGCATTTCAAATGTCACTACTTCCCTTCCGAGCCCTGACGTGTGCCCAAACAGTGGTTTACCCCACATATGGGGTATCAGCGTACTCAGGAGAAACTGGACAACAACTTTTGGGGTCAAATTTCTCCTGTTACCCTTGGGAAAATAAAAAATTGTGGGCTAAAAAATCATTTTTGAGAAAAGAAAAATTATTTTTTATTTTCATGGCTCTGCGTTATAAACTTCTGTGAAGCACTTGGGGGTTCAAAGTGCTCACCACACATCTAGATTAGTTCCTTGGGAGGTCTAGTTTCAAAAATGGGGTCACTTGTGCGGGAGCTCCAATGTTTAGGCACACAGGGGCTCTCCAAACGCGACATGGTGTCCGCTAATGATTGGAGCTAATTTTCCATTCAAAAAGCCAAATGGCGTGCCTTCCCTTCCGAGCCCTGCCGTGCGCCCAAACAGTGGTTTACCCCCACATATGGGGTATCATCGTACTCAGGACAAACTGGACAACAACATTTGGGGTCCAATTTCTCCTATTACCCTTGGGAAAATAAAAAATTCTGGGCTAAAAACCATTTTTGAGGAAAGAAAAATTATTTTTTATTTTCACGGCTCTGCGTTATAAACTTCTGTGAAGCACCTGGGGGTTATAAGTGCTCACTATGCATCTAGATAAGTTCCTTGGGGGGGTCTAGTTTCCAAAATGGGGTCACTTGTAGGGGAACTCCAATGTTTAGGCACACAGGGGCTCTCCAAACGCGACATGGTTTCCGCTAACGATTGGAGCTAATTTTCCATTCAAAAAGTGAAATGGCACGCCTCCCCTTCCGAGCCTTGCCGTGCACCCAAACAGTGGTTTACCCCCACATATGAGGTATCGGCGTACTCAGGAGAAATTGCCCAACAAATTTTAGGATCCATTTTATCCTGTTGCCCATGTGAAAATGAAAAAATTGAGGCTAAAAGAAATTTTGTGTGAAAAAAAAGTACTTTTTCATTTTTACGGATCAATTTGTGAAGCACCTGAGGGTTTAAAGTGCTCACTATGCTTCTAGATAAGTTCCTTGGGGGGGTCTAGTTTCCAAAATGGGGTCACTTGTGGGGGAGCTCCAATGTTTAGGCACACAGGGGCTCTCCAAACGTGACATGGTGTCTGCTAGCGATGGAGATAATTTTTCATTCAAAAAGTCATATGGCGCTCCTTCCCTTCCGAGCCTTACCATGTGCCCAAACAGTGGTTTACCCTCACATGTGAGGTATCGGTGTACTCAGGAGAATTTGTCCAACAAATTTTAGGATCCATTTTATCCTGTTGCCCATGTGAAAATGAAAAAATTGAGGCTAAAATAATGTTTTTGTGAAAAAAAAAGTACTGTTTCATTTTTACGGATCAATTTGTGAAGCACCTGGGGGTTTAAAGTGCTCACTATGCTTCTAGATAAGTTCCTTGGGGGGGTCTAGTTTCCAAAATGGGGTCACTTGTGGGGGAGCTCCAATGTTTAGGCACACGGGGGCTCTCCAAACGCGACATGGTGTCCGCTAAAGATTGGAGCCAATTTTTCATTGAAAAAGTCAAATGGCGCTCCTTCCTTTCCGAGCCCTGCCGTGCGCCCAACAGTGGTTTACCCCCACATATGAGGTATCAGCGTACTCAGGACAAATTGGACAACAACGTTAGTGGTCCAGTTTCTCCTTTTACCTTTGGGAAAATAAAAAAAATTTCGCTAAAAGATCATTTTTGTGACTAAAAAGTTAAATGTTCATTTTTTACTTCCATGTTGCTTCTGCTGCTGTGAAACACCTGAAGGGTTAATAAACTTCTTGAATGTGGTTTTGAGCACCTTGAGGGGTGCAGTTTTTAGAATGGTGTCACTTTTGGGTATTTTCAGCCATATAGAACCCTGAAACTGACTTCAAATGTGAGGTGGTCCCTAAAAAAAATGGTTTTGTAAATTTTGTTGTAAAAATGAAAAATCACTGGTCAAATTTTAACTCTTATAACTTCCTAGCAAAAAAAAAATTTGTTTCCAAAATTGTGCTGATGTAAAGTAGACATGTGGGAAATGTTATTTATTAACTATTTTGTGTCACATAACTCTCTGGTTTAACAGAATAAAAATTAAAAATGTGAAAATTGCGAAATTTTCAAAATTTTTGCCAAATTTCCATTTTTTTCACAAATAAACTCAGAAATTATCGACCTAAATTTACCACTAACATGAAGCCCAATATGTCACGAAAAACAATCTCAGAATCGCTAGGATCCATTGAAGCGTTCCTGAGTTATTACCTCAAAGGGACACTGGTCAGAATTGCAAAAAACGGCAAGGTCTTTAAGGCCAATATAGGCTGGGTCATGAAGGGGTTAATGAAACTGTCTCATAAAGCAAAGATCTGCACAACCTTACAAGACAGGATGGAGCTGACTGGGGTTGGTGTAAAAATCCTCAAATGTTGCAATATTATTGTGCATCTGAGCTCTGGCGAAAACTGGTAGATCAGTGTCTATATGTCTGAGGCAGAAAAAGTACAATAGGAATATTAAAGAAGATTGTTCAAAAACATAAAAAAAATAAACGGCACTCTTCATCTATACAGCCCAGATGTAAGTGTACAGCGGCTTTGTGTGCGGGCTGAGCACAGTTCTCCTTGTCGCTTGTGGCAGCACAGTAATTAGGCACAAGGTTGGTAAAAGAAGCCAAATTTTCACAAACTTTGGAAAAAGGAATAGTACAAATGAACTCACAAAACCTTGTGAAATATTTTACAGAAGCAGCATTCTCAAGCTTTTCAAAACCAAATGGGGAAAAAGGAGCAGAGAAGCACAGAACGGATGCTGCTGCTTTCTATAAAGTTTTCTATCTCATTCCAGTGCTGAGTTCACAGCTGCACTGCTTGGTACTACTACATAATGTTCTCCATCTTGCTGCTTCCGGTGAGCGTTTCTCGTCACAGTACTGAACTCACAGCTACATGCTGCTGCTTCAGGTAAGTGTTTAGCGCACCATATTGCTGGATTCACAGCTGCACTGCTTGGTACTACTACATAAATGCAGGGTGGATTGATTTAAATCACGCCGATTTAAATCATGATTTAAATCACGATTTAAATCAAAAGATTTTTTTCTATTTAAATCGGATCGATTTAAATCATGATTTTAATCATGATTTAAATCACTGATTTAAATCAAAAGGTTTTTTTTAATATAAATCACGATTAAAATGAGAAGTGAGAGCAGTGCGCATGTGCGCCCATAGTTACACGGACGAAACTAGGGGCAACGATCTAACGCCAGGGTGAGGGGGGGACCCCAAAGTAAGTAAAAATCTTTTTTGTTTTACTATATGGCAATAGGTAGGTGTTTAAAAGCAGCATGTCTTAATTGTATAAACTATTAATAGCCTCCACATTTTGTTCATACTGCCCCTTTAATTCCACACTTCTAGCTTGGTTTCACTTTTGGTTTAGTTTCTTTTTCCATTCAGATGACATGCCCAAACTTGTTGGATAGTCAGCATCCTACAGAAACCTCTGGAAGAGCATGGCATTGTGAATGTTACACATATACAGCCTTTATTCTACTGAGTTAAACAACTCAGCTTTATCTCATGATGGAAGAACCTTTGGATGGTAAAATATTTTCCTCAAAAAGCAGTTTATTGAAAAAAATCCGATTTAAATCAAAAAAATCCGATTTAAATCAAAAAAATCCGATTTTTTTGATTTTTTTTAAAAAACATTGATTTTTATCCACCCTGCATAAATGTCCTCCATGCTGCTGCTTCTAATGAGCGTTTCTCATCACGGAACTGAACTCACAGCTACATGCTGCTGCTTCCAGAGCCAAATTGCTCAGTACAGCTGGCCCGTACACTCTCGTGCCGCTGCTTAAGGCCAGTCTCACAAGTCCAGATAATTCCGGTACCGGAAAAAATCGGTACCGGAGTTATCCGTGTCCGTGTGCTCACGTGGCACATCAGTGTGGCACACGTGCGGCAACCGTGTGCCGACTGAGGACCACACGGATCGTGAAGGAGACAGAGCTAGAGTTAAGCGCTGTCCCCCCTGCGTGTGGTGCTGAAGCCGGCATTCATTCCTTCTCCCCAGCAGCGTTCGCTGGAGAGAAGGAATGAAAATTCAAGGGTTTTTTTTTTTGTGCTTAAAATAAAAGTTCCTGGTCACCTCCCGCCTCCCACCCCCTGTGCGCCCGCCCGCTGGCATTAAAATACTCACTCAGCTCCCGCGATGCTTCCTCTCAGCGCCGGCAGCTTGTCCTGTGTGAGCGGTCAAGTGGTACCGCTCATTACAGTGATGAATATGCGGCTCCACCCCTATGGGAGGCGGGAGGTGACCACAAACTTTATTTTAAAGACAAAAATAAATAAAAAAACCCTTGATTTTTCATTCCTTCTCTCCAGCGAAAGCTGCTGGGGAGAAGGAATGAATGCCGGCTTCAGCACCACACGCAGGGGGGACAGCGCTTAACTCTAGCACTGTCTCCTGTGTGGTCTGTGTGGTCCTCAGTCGGCACACGGACAGCACACGGACAGCATCCGTGTGCAGTACGTGTTGACACGCACCCATTGACTTTAATGGGTCCGTGTGATCCGTGCGCTCCCACGAACACTGACATGTCTCCGTGTTTTTCAAACGGACACACGGTCCGTGAAAACACGCTGACATGTGCAGAGACACATTGATTTTAAGGTGTCTACGTGAGTCAATGTCTCCGGTACGGGAGAAAACTGTCACCACACGTACCGGAGCCACTGACGTGTGAAACCGGCCTAAAGTACATGTTTGGGTAAGTGCTTCCTATTCATTCAATAGCTAAACCACTTTACTGTTTATATGTTAAATCTTTTAAGCATTTTTTTTTTCAAAATCAGTTTTTGAAAACTACCTGGAGAAAGAAAGAAAGAAAGAAAGAAAGAAAGAAAGAAAGAAAGAAAGAAAGAAAGAAAGAAAGAAAGAAAGAAAGAAAGAAAGAAAGAAAGAAAGAAAGAAAGAAAGAAAGAAAGAAAGAAAGGAAAAGAAAAGAAGAAAGAAAGAAAGAAAGAAAGAAAGAAAGAAAGAAAGAAAGAAAGAAAGAAAAGAAGAATGAAAGAAAGAATGAAAGAATGAAAGAATGAAAGAAAGAATGAAAGAATGAAAGAAAGAAAGAAAGAAAGAAAGAAAGAAAGAAAGAAAGAAAGAAAGAAAGAAAGAAAGAAAGAAAGAAAGAAAGAAAGAAAGAAAGAAAGAAAAAAAGAAAAGAAAAGGAAAGGAAAGAAAGAAAAAGAAAGAAAGAAAAGAGTCACTTAACTGAAGCAGCTGCAGATGGAATCAGCTCCAAACTAGACACTGTGCAAAGTGTTAAAGAAAACACCACACTCTTCCAAACCATGTCAGGAAACAAAAACAAAAATAAAAACCCTGTAAAACCTCAACTCCCACACAAAGAAGGAGCGTTCCTTAAAAACGCATTGTTTATGAAAAAGAAAACTCAGCATGCACATAGCTTAATGACACCCAAGTGTTGGATTCACAGCTACACTGCTCAATATTGCTGTATAATGTCCTCCAAGCTGCTGCTACTTCTGAACATTTGCTACATAGAGACAGGAGAGACGGAATCTCTCATATCTGTCTGTTTAGTATGGTTTTGCTCTAGCTTCTTGTACTCAATACATTTGGAGGGGTGCACCCTTCGCCCCTAGTCTGTGCACCTTTATCCACTCAGGCAGGTTTTATACACAGTCAGGTGCGGCTCCTGCTCTGTTCCCGTCTATCTGACGCCTGGATGGCACATAGCGAGGCGAGTCACTAGAGTTAGGGACAGTCCTGATTGGGTACACCTTGTCGTGGTGGGATAGATGAAACTGTCAACCAAGTTCTCCATGTTATCTACACGTTACTATTTATTCCCTTCCTGCAGTGTGTCTGCCCCTTCGGTTTTTATTATAGGACAAGCGCGCTTTATGCCTTTTCATTTTTGGCCTGACAATATAATATATTCTGCCTTGTGTGATGCAAAACTTCTCTTCTCCTCACGGATTTCAGTTTTTATTTTATGGGGAAGCTTTGCAATATTTAATTACATCAGAAATGTAAAAATAATAACCTGAAATGATGCAATGTTACAATCCTGACCAGCGTCACACACTTGAACACTTGTGTGAAGCCATTAATACAAGAAATGTTTCCGCAGCTTTTTTCCGGAAGACCTATAGCACAGTCCCTGGAGCGCAGCACCAAATCATTAGTGATGTTTTATAACCGCTCCATACAGGAGAAGCAGCGTGAAATTGCCCGCGGTATTATAGTGTGCCGCCACGCTCTGCACAGATCGGATATTTCTCCACCTTGTAAACTGTACAATTGTGAATGCAGGATAAAGAGCTGAATGGCGGTGACGCAGTATTAACGCTGGGGGCTAAAAAATTGTGACTATTTAATGCCGTATACGGGAGATAATCAGACGAGCGCTGCATTTCAACGGGAATGTAAAGTGTGTGGGAGGAAGAAAATAAAAAAAACTATCAAATTCACAAATCTACACGGAGACAGACTCCTGCGTTTGCTATAAACCAGGCTCAGCTTTATTAAGAAGAGTCGGATTTTAATGATCCCCACTTCTAAAAGAAACAAACTGAGCGGCATTTCCATAATTTACTGATGTGCACAGTATTGCGGTATAAATCCCGGAGATTTCCTCACATCTCAATGACCATCACCATAGGAGACAATATTTCTTATTCAATTTGTGCAGCTTAAAGCAATAAAGTGTATTAAAGGGACACGGACCCTACGGCAGGATTAACCCATTAATCATCAATGTTTCCTCCCTTTTCGTACAAGAGCCATGCCCGTTCTTACTTTTTCGGCTGACTTCCCCATATGAGGCTTCGTTAATTCTGGGAGGGGTTGTAGTTTTGAAAGGAATGATTTGCTTTACCACAATGTAGGAAAAAAAAAAGAAAGTATACAAACTCGTCAATGTATTATGGTGTTACAGTAACTGTGCGCTCAAAAAACCTGAACTGTGTAAAAAAAATAAATAAAATGTTTGGTGTCTCCACTTTCTAAACATCATTCAAAGGGATATTCTCTTCTCCAAGATCCTATCCCCATATATAGTAGGTGTAATAATATCAGCAAATTCCTCCAATTAGAAATGTAGCATAGTTCTTCTGATTTGCTATGTTGCTTACTCAATGTGCAGGGCATCGCAGTAGCTTAGATATCCATCACTGCATGAGTGATAGCACCCATAGATACCAGAGCTACTGCAATGCCCGGGACATGGGATAAGCGACAGAGCGAATCTGAAGAACTGTACTACATTTGTGATTGGAGAGATTTGCGAATATTATTATTAGTCATTATTATTTTTACACTTGCTGCATATCAGGATAGGATCTTGGAGATGGGAATACTCCTTTAAGTTTTTTTCCTTTTGATAAAGCTGATTGAGGGCTTGCTTCTGCACTAGGGCTTGCTTTTGCACTGAGAGCTGTCATTTTTATTGGTACTACTTTGGGGTACATAGGATGTTTGCCCGCTATTTATTTTTAGGGTGTGCACAGTGCGTTTTTTGGTTGCCACAGTACCTGCATAGGTTTTGTTTTAGGAATACATTGGCGGTGGATTTGACAAAGAAACTTTTCCTATGCCATTAACGGCGACAGCTTTTTTTTTTTGCATTCATTATATAAAATAGTGGTGACTTTTAAGCTGAATCCGCCAGAAGGATGGTCGGGGAATTTCCTTTAGGTTAATTAAAACAACCTATAGTAACGACTACAAATTATAAATGTCATCCAAGAATATTTAATCATGTAGTAATTGAACATAAAATGCAGAGAATCTCATCCGAAGCGTGACGGGAATATTTTTTTCCTTTTATGTGTAGCGGTGGCTTTTAGGCAATCATTGCAGGTTTACGCTTCTTTTAGCCTCTACACATACTTTAAAGCCTGAAAAAGCCATTGGGTGCGCATAGCCTCCATGGGAGGTGACAAAAAATTGCAAATGAAGGAGTTTAGATTTTTTTCTTCTTTACCACCAATTACCATACAAGTAATTTTAGGATTTCTCAGATCAGACTTTTTCTGGATGTGGTGATAAAATACTTTACATTCCTTTCAATTTTTTGATTGGGAGAAAATGGGTCATTTAAAATAATGATTGTTAGAATTTTTTGTTCTTTTTTTTTTTTTTAAAGATCCCTTAGAGCAGGGGTGGGGAACCTCAGGCCATCAGGCAGCTTACGGCCCTCGACGACCTTTTCTCCGGCCCCTGGGCAGATTCCTGGGAATAGCCGCTCTCAGGCCGGCAGCTGAGTTTTAAACAACTTCCGGCCTTTAATCTCTTCTTACTTTGTGAGGAAACACAATTCACTACTGAACACTGTGGCACGGCCAATGAAACATTACGTTGTGCTGCTGGCCAGTGCCAGGATGTACTTTGTGGGCAAAGTTAGTGTGCCACACGCTCCCGTCCCACAGAAGAAGACTGCAGCAGCTCTTTTCAGGCCCATGCCGCAGCTCCAAAGTCTCTCCTGTGAGGTCTGTACCGCAGCCCAATGTCTCCTATGTGATGTATATACACAAGTTTCATTGCCTCCTATGTGATGCATACAGCAGACTCGGAGTCTCCTAGAGCGGGGGAAAAACGTATTTGATACGCTGACGATTTTGCAAGTTTTCCCACCTACAAAAGAATGGAGAGGTTTTGTAATTTTTAACGTAGGTACATAAATGAATTCAAGTCTCCAGGTCCAGATGAATTACACCCCAGAGTACTGAAGGAGATAGCAGAAGACATTTTTGTACCACTCTACATAATCTTTGCAATTCTTGGAGAACAGGAGAAGTCCCAGAAGACTGGAGAAGAGCAAATGTTGTTCCTATTTTCAAAAAGTGGAAGAAGGTGGACCCAGGGAACTATAGGCTGGTGAGTCTGACATCTACACCAGGAAAGATCTTTGAACAAATTATTAAACAACATGTACGAAAGTACCTGGATAAGAATGAAGTGAAGTGAGTCAGCATGGGTTTGTAACTAATAAGTCATGTCAAACTAACTTAATTTCCTTCTATGACAGAATCACTGACTGGGTGGATCAGGGAAATGCTGTAGATATAGTATATCTTGACTTCAGCAAAGCATTTGACAAAGTATCTCACGCCATCCTTATTGAAAAAATGACTAAGCATGGAATGGACAAGGAAACTGTTAGGTGGATTCATAACTGGCTTAGTGATCGGACCGAAAGAGTGGTTGTAAATGGCTGCACATCCAGTTGGAAGAATGTCTCAAGTGGGGCACCACAGGACTCGGTCCTGGGCCCTGTATTGTTCAACATCTTTATCAATGATTTAGATGAAGGAATTGAGGGTAAACTGAATAAATTTGCTGATGACACAAAGCTAGGAGAGATAGCTAATACTAATGAGAGAGAGAGAGAATTCAAAAAGATATCAATAAACTGGGGCAGTGGGCAGCAACTAACAGAATGGTTTTTAACAGGGAAAAATGCAAAGTACTACACCTGGGCAATAAAAATAAAAAATATACAGAATGGGAGGAATAGGGCTAAGCAACAGCACACGTGAAAAAGCCTTGGGTATACGAATAGATCATAAACTGAACATGAGTCAACAGTGTGATGCAGCAGCAAAAAGGGCAAATGCAATTCTGGGATGTATTAACAGAAGCATAGAGTCTAGATCACGTGAAGTCATTATTACCCTCTACTCCTCTTTGGTCAGACCTAATCTGGAATACTGGGTCCAGTTTTGAGCACCACATTTTAAAAAAAGACATCAACAAACTGGAGCAAGTTCAGAGAAGAGCGAACAGAATGGTGACCAGTCAGCAAACCATATCCTAAGAGGAACGGTTACATGATTTGGGAATGTTTACCTTGTAAAAAAGAAGACTGAGAGGAGACTTAATAGCCATCTATAAATATCTGAAGGGCTGTCACATTGTAGAAGGATTATCTTTATTCTCATTTGCACAAGGAAAGAATAGAAGCAATGGGATGACACTGAATGGGAGGAGACACAGATTAGATATTAGAAAAAACTTTTTGACAGTTAGGGTGATCAATGAGTGGAACAGGCAGCCACGAGAGGTGGTTAGTTCTCCTTCAATGGAAGTTTTCAAACACAGGCTGGACAGACATGTCTGGGATGATTTAGTGAATCTTGCTTTGAGCAGGGGGTTGGGTGTTATGATCCGGTGACCTTGGAGCCGCATGAGAGACTTTCTCAGGAGTAGGTGGTACCTGTACTGACCGCAAACCCTAAACTAACACCGCAACTAGAAGTAGCCGTGGGATGTACCTAACACGTCCTAGACACCTCGACACAGCCGGAGGACTAAATACCCCTATAGATGGAAATGGGAATTCTATCTTGCCTCAGAGCAGAACCCCAAAGGATAGGCAGCCCCCCACAAATATTGACTGTGAGTATAAGAGGAAAAACACACGCAGGCAGAAAAACAGGATTTAGCAAAAGAGGCACTTCTAGCTAAATAGAAAAGGATAGGACAGAATTCTAAGCGGTCAGTATTAAAATCCTAAAAATATCCACAGTAGATAATACAGATATTTTATATCTAACTAAAGACATAGAAAGTATATCTGCATCTCCTGAGAATCCAGCATGACTGAAAAATCCAAACAAAGTCTAAGCTGGACAAAAACACAATGGATTGCACTGAATTGCAAAGCACACTGCATGTGTGCACAGAGACAAAAACCAGACACTTATCTTAGCTGAATTGGCAGCAGGGCATGAGGAGCCAGAGAGATGCAATCCCTCCAAGTACAATGGACAACTGGCATGGACTCATGGATCCTGCACACCTAAATACCTAATAGAGCTGCAATCAGCAGAAACACCTGCCCGGATTAAAATCCCAAGACAACTGCACTACCACCAACAACCACCGGAGGGAGCCCAAGAGCAGAATTCACAACAGTATCCCCCCCCTTGAAGAGGGGTCACCGAACCCTCACCAGAGCCCCCAGGCCGAGCCAGATGAAAGGCACGGACCAAATCAGCAGCATGGACATCAGAGGCAAAAACCCAAGAATTATCCTCCTGGCCATAATCCTTCCATTTGACAAGGTACTGAAGCCTCCGCCTCGAAAAGCGAGAATCCAAAATCTTCTCAACCACATACTCCAACTCCCCATCAACCAACACAGGAGCAGGAGGATCAACCGAGGAACAACGGGCACCACATATTTCCGCAATAAAGATCTATGGAAAACATTATGGATGGCAAAAGAGGCCGGAAGGGCCAAACGAAAAGACACCGGATTGTTAATCTCAGAAATCCAATAAGGACCAATAAACCGAGGCTTAAACTTAGGGGAAGAAACCTTCATAGGAACATGACGAGAAGACAACCAGACCAAATCCCCAACCCGAAGCCAGGAACCAACACACCGACGACGGTTAGCAAAACGCTGAGCCTCTTCCTGAGACAACACCAAATTGTCCACCACATGAGCCCAAATCTGCTGCAACCTGTCAACCACAGAATCCACACCAGGACAATCAGAAGGTTCAACTTGCCCTGAAGAAAAATGAGGATGAAAACCAAAATTACAAAAGAAGGGCGAAACCAAGGTAGCCGAACTAGCCCGATTATTAAGGGCAAACTCGGCCAATGGCAAGAAAGCCACCCAATCATCCTGATGAGCAGACACAAAGCATCTCAAATAAGTTTCCAAAGTCTGATTAGTTCGCTCGGTCTGGCCATTTGTCTGAGGATGAAATGCGGAAGAAAAAGACAAATCAATGCCCAGCCTAGCACAAAAGGCCCGCCAAAACCTAGAAACAAACTGGGAACCTCTGTCGGACACAATATTCTCCGGAATACCATGCAAACGAACCACATGCTGAAAAAATAATGGAACCAAATCAGAAGAGGAAGGCAATTTAGGCAAAGGCACCAAATGAACCATCTTAGAAAACCGGTCACAAACCACCCAGATAACAGACATCCTCTGGGAAACCGGAAGATCTGAAATAAAATCCATAGAAATATGCGTCCAGGGCCTCTCAGGGATCGGCAAAGGCAAAAGCAACCCACTAGCACAGGAACAACAAGGCTTGGCCCGCGCACAAGTCCCACAGGACTGCACAAAAGAACGCACATCACGCGACAAAGAAGGCCACCAAAAGGACCTACCAACCAAATCTCTGGTACCAAAAATACCAGGATGACCAGCCAACACAGAACAGTGAACCTCCGAAATCATTCTACTAGTCCATCTATCAGGAACAAACAGTTTCCCCACTGGACAGCGGTCAGGTTTGTCAGCCTGAAATTCCTGCAGAACCTGTTGCAAATCAGGGGAAATGGCAGAAAGGACCACCCCTTCCTTCAGAATGCCGCCCGGCTCAAGGACCTCAGGAGAATCAGGCAAAAAACTCCTAGAGAGGGCATCAGCCTTAACATTCTTAGAACCCGGAAGATACGAGACCACAAAATCAAAACGGGAGAAAAACAGGGACCATCGAGCCTGTCTAGGATTTAGCCGCTTGGCAGACTCGAGATAAATCAGATTCTTATGATCGGTCAAGACCACAATACGGTGCTTGGCTCCCTCAAGCCAATGTCGCCATTCCTCAAACGCCCACTTCATAGCCAACAACTCCCGATTGCCGACATCATAAATTTCTGAAGGCTCTTCACAGATGTGGTCTGAATCCAATCATGAATGGCCTGAACCTTAACCGGATCCATCTCTATAGATGAGGGAGAAAAAATAAAGCCCAAAAAAGAAACCTTCTGCACTCCAAAGAGACACTAAGACCCCTTCACAAACAAAGTATTATCACGAAGGATCTGAAATACCATCCTGACCTGTTTCACATGAGACTCCCAATCATCGGAAAAAATTAAGATGTCATCCAAATATACAATCATGAATTTATAAAGATAATTCCGGAAGATATCATGCATGAAGGACTGAAAAACAGATGGAGCATTAGAGAGCCCGAATGGCATCACAAGGTATTCAAAATGGCCTTCGGGCGTATTAAACGCAGTTTTCCATTCGTCACCCTGCTTAATACGAACAAGATTATATGCGCCCCGAAGGTCAATTTTAGTAAACCAACTAGCCCCCTTAATCCTGGCAAACAAATCGGAAAGCAAAGGTAAAGGGTATTGAAACTTGACCGTGATCTTATTCAAGAGGCGATAATCAATACAGGGTCTCAAGGAGCCATCCTTCTTAGCAACAAAAAAAAAATCCCGCTCCCAACGGTGAAGAAGATGGCCAAATATGCACTTTCTCCAAAGACTCCTTAACATAACTCCGCATGGCGGAATGTTCCGACACAGACAGGTTGAAAAGTCGGCCCTTAGGAAACTTACAGCCTGGAATCAAGTCAATAGCACAATCACAGTCCCTATGCGGTGGAAGGGAACTGGACTTGGGCTCATCGAATACATCCTGAAAATCAGACAAAAACTCTGGAACTTCAGAAGAGGAGGGAGAGGAGATGGACATCACAGGAACGTCATTATGAACCCCCTGACAACCCCAACTAGTCACAGACATAGACTTCCAATCCAACACAGGATTATGTATCTGCAACCATGGAAAACCCAGCACAATAGCATCATGCAAATTATGCAACACCAGAAAACGACAATCTTCCTGATGGGCTGGCGCCATGCACATGGTCACCTGTGTCCAGAACTGGGGCTTATTTTTAGCCAAAGGTGTAGCATCAATGCCCCTTAAAGGATTAGGGTTCTGCAAAGACTGCAAGGGGAAACCACAACGCCTGGCAAATTCAAAGTCCATTAAGTTCAAAGCGGCGCCTGAATCCACAAACGCCATGACAGAAAATGATGACAATGAGCAGATCAAGGTCACACATAACAGAAATTTAGGTTGTACAGTACTGATGGTAACTGAACTAGCGATTCTCTTTGTACGCTTTGGGCAGACTGAAATGACATGAGAAGCGTCGCCACAATAAAAACACAACCTATTCTGACGTCTGAATCCTTGTTGTTCCGTTCTAGACAGAATCCTATCACACTGCATAGGCTCAGGCATCTGCTCTGAGGACAACGCCACAGCGCGCACAGTTCTGCGCTCCCGCAAGCGCCGATCAATCTGAATGGCCAGACATAGAATCACTCAGACCAACAGGCGTGGGAAACCCCACCATAACATCTTTAACGGATTCAGAAAGACCATTTCTGAAAATTGCCGCCAAAGCATCATCATTCCATTTAGTCAGAACAGACCATTTTCTAAATTTCTGACAATACAATTCTGCCGCTTCTTGACCCTGACACAGGGCCAACAAGGTCTTCTCCGCTTGATCCACAGAATTTGGTTCATCATATAATAATCCTAGAGCCTGAAAAAAGGCATCTACATTAAGCAAGGCCGGATTCCCAGATTCCAGGGAAAATGCCCAATCCTGAGGGTCGCCACGCAGCAGGGAGATGACAATTTTAACCTGCTGAATGGGATCACCTGAGGAACGAGGCTTCAGAGCAAAAAACAGTTTACAGTTGTTTTTAAAACTCAAAAATTTGGACCTGTCCCCAAAAAACAAATCAGGAGTAGGAATCCTAGGTTCTAAAAGCGGAGTCTGAACAATATAATCCGAAATACCCTGTACCTTAGCAGCAAGCTGGTCTAGACGAGAAACTAATCCCTGAACATCCATGCTAGCACAAGACTCCTCAGTCACCCAGAGGAAAAGAGGGAAGAAAATACAAAGCAGACTACAATGGCTCTTTCTTCCCTTCTTCTGAGATGCATTTAACTCATTGTTGGCCAGTTGTACAGTTATGATCCGGTGACCTTGGAGCCGCATCAGAGACTTTCTCAGGAGTAGGTGGAACCTGTACTGACCGCAAACCCTAAACTAACACCGCAACTAGAAGTAGCCGTGGGATGTACCTAACACGTCCTAGACACCTCGACACAGCCGGAGGACTAAATACCCCTATAGATGGAAATGGGAATTCTATCTTGCCTCAGAGCAGAACCCCAAAGGATAGGCAGCCCCCCACAAATATTGACTGTGAGTATAAGAGGAAAAACACACGCAGGCAGAAAAACAGGATTTAGCAAAAGAGGCACTTCTAGCTAAATAGAAAAGGATAGGACAGAATTCTAAGCGGTCAGTATTAAAATCCTAAAAATATCCACAGCAGATAATACAAATATTCTATATCTAACTAAAGACATAGAAAGTATATCTGCATCTCTTGAGAATCCAGCATGACTGAAAAATCCAAACAAAGTCTAAGCTGGACAAAAACACAATGGATTGCACTGAATTGCAAAGCACACTGCATGTGTGCACAGAGACAAAAACAAGACACTTATCTTAGCTGAATTGGCAGCAGGGCATGAGGAGCCAGAGAGAGATGCAATCCCTCCTAGTACAATGGACAACTGGCACGGACTCATGGATCCTGCACACCTAAATACCTAATAGAGCTGCAATCAGCAGAAACACCTACCCGGATTACAACCCCAAGACAACTGCACTACCACCAACAACCACCGGAGGGAGCCCAAGAGCAGAATTCACAACAGTTGGGCCAGATGACTCAGGAGGTCCCTTCCAACTCTAACATTCTATGATCCTGCCACCTTTGCAGAAAAGCCCCCAAAACTATGATGTTTCCCCCAACATGCTTCACTGTTGGGCTCATCCATCTTCTTCCTCCAAACACGGCGAGTGGAGTGGATACCAGAATGTACAATTTTGGTCTCCTCTGACCACATCACCTTCTCCTATGCCTCCTCTAGATTATATAAATGGTCATTGGTGGACTTCAAACAGGCCTGGACATGTGCTGACATGAGCAGGGGACCTTCTGAGCCCTTCAGGATTTTAATCCTAACGGCGTAGCGTGTTACTAATGGTAATGTTTGAGTCTGTAGTCCCAGCTCTCTTCAGGTCATTGACCAGGTCCTCCCGTGTAGTTCTGGGATGATTCCTGACCGTTCTCAGAATCTTCCTTAGCCCCTTGAGGCAAGATCCTGCATGGAGTCCCAGACCGATAAAGATGGACAGTCATCTTGTGTCTCTTCCATTTCCTAATAATTGTGCAAACAGTTGTTGCCTTCTCACCAAGCCGCTTGCCTATAGTCCTGTAGCCCATCCCAGCCTGGTGCAGGTCTACAATTTTGTCCCTTATGCCCTTAGACAGCTCTTTGGTCTTGGCCATGGTGGAGGGGTTGGAATGTGATTGAGAGTGTGAACAGGTGTCTGTCATAAAGGTAATGAGTGCAGAGTAGGAGGGCTTCTTAAAGAAAAACCTAACTGGTCTGTTTGAGTCAGAATTCTTGCTGTTGGTAGGTGCAATATACAGGAAATTAATTATTTAAAAATCACTTAGTTTTTAACTTTTAGATTCTGTCTCTCATAGTTGCAGTGTACCTACAATAAAAGTTAGTTTTACGGTTTTTCTATTGTATCAAATACTTATTTCATGCAAATTATGTAAAAATCATACAATCATTATCTGGACTTCTTTTTAAGATTCTGTCTCTCACAGCTGAAGTGTACCTATGAAAAAAAATTAGACCTCAATTCTTTGTAGGTGGGAAAACTTGCAAAATTGGAAGTATATCAAATACTTATTTTCTCCACTGTATGTGATGTATACAGTCTCGGTGTCTCACTTCATAGGAGAATACAGTTGTACAAAGATGGCGGATGTGAGGTTGTATGCCATAGTGATCATTGGCTGGTTGTAGAGGAGCTAATCAGGTGTTACACGGATCACAATCATTTATGTGCGGCTGTCAGAGATTAAACAGGTCATCTACATGTAGCTACCACTGCAGTATTTGTTTTTTTTTTTGCTTCATCATTCTGCTTCAATTTTCCAAAGCTGCAGCAAAAGCTTTGCAGTTTTACAGCAGCAAGAAAAAAAAAAACAACATGGCCACAATGCGTGATCACAACCTTAATGGCAGGTGTAATCTGTGCTGTGGGGTATATCATATGTCGAAAAGGGTGAAAGGGAACCTGTCAGCATGGAAATCCTGTGCAATCTACACGCTGCATATTACTGAGCAGGAGCTGTGGATCTCAATGAGGCATTAGGAGTCCAGTGGGCGGTCCAAACTAATGACCAACAGGGATCTTTGCATGCATACATACACAGGGAGGACTTTAAATCACTGATTAGGACCACCTACTGGACTCCAAAAAATAAAATACAGGTGATACAGACTCATGCGCCACCAGCAGTTCTGACATTATGTCCAATATGACAAGTTCCACTTAATGAAATCTACAATTCTCTGCTATCAGATCTTTTAGGTAGATGCTGGTTGTAGTGTAGAAAACACAAAAAACTACCAGACCCTGGAACAGGACACATAGGACATATATAGTGTCTAGAGCAGCAGGTATAAGTGCCTGTTCACGATCTGCTGCTTTCCTTGGCATCACGCTCTAAAAATCCTTGTTACAATAGGAAGCAATGCAGGTTAGAACAAGAAAATGAAGCGGCAGCTCGACAGTAAGAGCGGCCGCGGTAACAAAAGAGAAGAACTAGGGACTTGATCTGCATTTCTATTATAATCAAAGTAAAAATGCCGCTGATCGTCATCAGTCGGAAGCAGGAACCATAAAGGAGCGGCCATTATTAGCGAAAATATAGCGAACCCAAATCTGAACAAGAGACGACTACAGGAAGAAACCTGCAGAATGGTCCTTTAAGGCATCGCTGGAACTTGTGGTGTCTCTGCAGTAAATGTGCATGTAATGGCTCAGAGTCAGAGGAAGGACGGATCATCCATGTAGCACAGAACCTGCCTCATCTATGGCGGTGGACAGAACGTGCCTTTGTACCGCAGCTGCAGGTCCTTCCACCAATCTCAATCAATGAACATGGAAATACTTGTAAGCAATTTACTGCATCGGAAGAACCATCTGGGCAGCGAGTTCCTGCAATGCCGGCTGTGCAGAAGTGCGACTCCTCCTGGGTAACCAATAGCCGGGGAACTTAAAGCAGTTCCCTTATTTTATACCTGCTGAATGGCGACTAATATTTGTGTTACGTCTCGCTCACATGAGCTTATAACATGGCCGAGGGCTGTGTCATGTTTTATCGGATAGCACGTCATCATTGTAACACTATGGGGCAGTGCAGATCACAGCTCAGATCATACTTTCTCATGCCAATTCGACATGAGGAAAAAAAAAAATGCAGCATGTTGCAAGTGTCTTAGCAAATTGGAACACGCACAACCATTCAAGTCTATTGGTGCATGTATAACAGTACTGCACCCAGATGTCATCCGAGTGCAGTCAGACAACCACTACTCAGACAGTGGAGAAGATTGATGAATTAAGCTCTTAGTCTTCTCCGTATCCGTACTGGGATACTCATGACAGAACAGCAGAGCCCAGTTACCTGTCATCAGCATAATCGGCCTGACACTCTTCCATGAGAGAATTGTCGCTCATGTGACCGTAACCTTAAAGTTGATTACAAAGTTTCTAGCACATAAAAACACTATTATTCCATTCATTCACCAGTTTTTACAGGCAGGAGCACAGCTGTATTAGCAGAGCTCCTGCTTGTAAAATTATTTAACCCCTTCAGATGGATTTACATCGTGGGACTTGACTAACGCAGGAGAGGTATGGGATATTGTTGTTTTTTTTATTTTAACTTTGTTTCAGGTGACAATGGTCTTCAATGGGATTGAGCGTATAATAAAGATATAACAACACCATGTGTATTTATTTCATTAAAAATACTTTTTTCCAAATGTGTGTTTCTTTAACCCTTTATTAATATTGGATTAATAATGGATAGGTGTCTTATTGACAACTCTCCATTATTAACCAGGCTTAATGTCACCTTACAATAGCAAGGTGACATTAACCCTTTTTATTACCCCATATCCCACCGCTACAGGGGGGTGGGAAGAGAGAGGCCAAGTGCCAGAATAGGCGCATCTTCCAGATGTGCCTTTTCTGGGGTGGCTGGGGGCAGATGTTTTTAGCCAGGGGGGGCCAATAACCATGGTACCTCCCTAGGCTATTAATATCTGTCCTCAGTCCCTGGCTTTACCACTCTGGCGGAGAAAATTGCGAGGGAGCCAACGCCAATATTTTCCGTGATTTAACCCTTTATTTTAACAGCTAGAGACACAAAATTTTGCACACATACACTTCTAACATTAGTAGTGAGGAAAATGTAAAAAAAAAAAAAAAAAAAGAAGGGATATGAGATGGTTTACTGTATGTAAACATGTCTCTTATCATGTCGGGTTTGGGAAGGAGAAAGCAAAAGCCAGCAATTGAATTACCGGCTTTTCTGCCATCTAGCGCTGTAATATAATAATAAATAAATATATATATATATATATATATCTCACTATATGTGTTTTTTTTGGCCATAATACGCAGAAAAGTTCCTGAACATTGATCTGTATTCAATGCGAGGATGCGATTTTTTTTCTACAAAAATTATCCGTGTGTCATCCGTATGGCATCCGTACGGCGAGATTTTCTTGCCGGCTTGCAAAATGGACAAGGAATGGATCCATGGGCTCAAATATTGTGAAAACATATATATATGGATTATTCAGACATGTGATTTTTTAACGTACAAGAATTGAGATCGATTATTCTGATAAGAGTGTACTACGAGACTCATCCGATTTTCTTGCACTTGGAAAATGAGGGAAAAAGAAAAACACAAAAATTTCTCCACCTTCTCTGTCCTTACAGTCTATTCAAATCGGACCACATTAGGATGCAAGTGCGATCCAATTTTTTTCACAAACCCATAGACTTGCAATGCTGATTTTGATCCGATCCGCAGATAAAAACTGGACATTTCCGATATTTTTAGAGGACAGCACAGTCATCAGAAAAAATAACAATTGGTCTCATATAATATCATAGGTACGAGAGCTAAACGTGAAAATCATAGATAGCACTTCTATACAAAAAAACGGAAGGCTGCATGAGGCCTAAATGAAAGCTTACCAAGCAAAAGAAAAGTCCTCATACAGCGTCACAGTGACAATAAAAAAAGCAAAAAGCAAAAAAAAAGTATGGGTCTCAGAAAATAATAATAATAAAAAAATAATGTTTGGGGTGGCTGAAATCGCACTGACTTCAAGGAGCATGCTAAAAAGGAAATGCATAAAACAACTGCAAAGTTGTTGATTTTTTTCACCATTTCACTGCCTCTATAAACTATTTTTGTTTTTCAATGCAAATATAGGGGAAAAAAATTATTCTAATATAATTCTAATCTGCATCACTTCCACTAAAATATCAACAACAAAAAAAATCTGTTATACGTATATTTTGACAGAAAAAAAAAAGATCTGACTTTTGGAAAAATTAAAGGGGGAAAACGCTAAATTGAAAAATGGTTGCGTGTTTAAGGGGCTTATTATATGTGATTGAATACAATGATACCTCTGCACTAATCCGTACCTCCCACTCCCGACTCCAAGACTTCTCCCGTGCTGCGCCAATCCTCTGGAATGCTCTACCCCAAGATATTAGGACCATCCACAACTTGCATAGTTTTAGGCGCTCGCTCAAAACTCATTTGTTCAGAGCGGCCTATCACGTTCCCTAATCAGTCATTTTATGTTTGCGTGTGTGTGTGTGTGTAGCCCATTCACTATCTCCATCTACCCTCCACCCCCTGAAGATGGCTGTGCCATCATTGTAAATACATCATTGTAAATAAGCTCCTGTACTCTGTATCCCCCCCACCTCATTGTAGATTGTAAGCTCTCACGAGCAGGGGCGGCTTATATCGTCTTATTTTGCTTTATTGCTGTATTGTTAACATTGTTACCTATGACTGTTGTGTTTGAAACTGTTAAACTCTAAAGCGCTGCGGAATATGTTGGCGCTATATAAATAAAGATTATTATTATTATTATTATTATTATTATTATTATTATTAATGATGATTAAAACCTCTTTAGGCATCATGCTGCGATTTACAGATGGAACACACAAAAAAATGCATTTTAGGTGTTTGGCAAAGGATGTGGCCAATAAGGCAACCTGTAAGACCGGCGCAGAGGTAAGAAATGACATGGCAGATGTAAGAACGTACCACACAACAGGTGGGACACTGCGTCTTGTAGGACAGAAACTTCCTGATGCAAAGGGAACAGTCTGTGAACAGAAGGAAAAACATGTTATTGCGGCATAGAAATCAGTACGTTGTAGGTTCACAAACCTGACGGGAAAAAAAACAAAAAAACTTCAAAAGTACAAAAACCATAGCGAGTATTTTTCCAGAATCAGCTCGAATTGCTGCTCCCACGGGACACGTCCTTGTGCTAATTGCTGGGGGGCGATGAATGCCACTTAACCCCCTCCACAAGCGGAGCTTTGTTACCAAGACGCACAGACGTTGTCACCGCCATCGCTCGCTTCGAGACGGTGAATTGCAATCACTTACATTTTGTTCTCGCTTCTTCAAAACTCATCAGGTTCATTGAAATACAAGAGAAGCTGAAGATGTACTGGAGAAATGGAAAAACACAACATGGATCCCTACAGCGCTGCCCCCAGCCATACCCACTCAATAAACGTATGGGGCGACCGACAGCGAGCACTCGCCGATACACACCACCATTGTAAGGCTCGCTATACAGCCCAGCAGCATCCGATCATCAGGTCACACACAATCTACATCTAGCACATCATGGTGTTACTAGAGCAGAACATCACGTCCCAGGAACACGGCGCTCGCCCCATATATTCTGCTGTAAACAAACAGGCGCAACATAACAAAAACACCCACTGAAAATGTAACACTGCGTAAATAAACTCACATAATATGTATAGACACCAGAGGAGGTTACACGAATAACCACAGAGTATACAGACTCACAAATTAGATCTTTATTAAACGTTAAAACCAACAAAAACTACAGTAGAAACAAAGGCCGCAGAGCAGACAAATAGAGCCGCTATATGGTACAAGCTTCATAGAATAACATGCTCTCATTACTTCACATTCTATGGTACATGGGACAATATAAGGGGTAAAGCATCCCAAACTGTTTAAATGACAGATTTCGTTATCAAAGCAAGTACTTACATAGAATAGTTCTCCTTCTTATATTTTTGTGCATAGGGGGATACTATAACTAGTATAATATTGCCTCTATATACGAGAATATAAATAATATAATACTGCCCCCAAGCACAAGAATATACCTACTATAATACTGCTCCCTATGTACAAGAATATGACTACTATAATACTGCTCCTATGTACAAGAATATAACTACTATAATACTGCCCCTATGTACAAGAATATAACTACTATAATACTGCCCCTATGTACAAGAATATAACTACTATAATACTGCTCCTATATACAAGAATATAACTACTATAATACTGCTCCTATATACAAGAATATAACTACTATAATACTGCTCCTATGTACAAGAATATAACTACTATAATACTGCCCCTATGTACAAGAATATAACTACTATAATACTGCTCCTATGTACAAGAATATAACTACTATAATACTACCCCTATGTACAAGAATATAACTATTATAATACTGCTCCTATGTACAAGAATATAACTACTATAATACTGCCCTATGTACAAGAATATAATACTGCCCCTATGTACAAGAATATAACTACTATAATACTGCTCCTATGTACAAGAATATAACTACTATAATACTGCCCTATGTACAAGAATATAATACTGCCCCTATGTACAAGAGTATAATTACTATAATACTGCCCCTATGTACAAGAATATAACTACTATAATACTGCTCCTATGTACAAGAATATAACTACTATAATACTACCCCTATGTACAAGAATATAACTATTATAATACTGCTCCTATGTACAAGAATATAACTACTATAATACTGCCCCTATGTACAAGAATATAACTACTATAATACTGCCCCTGTGTACAGGAATATAACCACTATAATACTGCTTATATATACAAGAATATAACTACTATAATACTGCCCCTATGTACAAGAATATAACTACTATAATACTGCCCCTATGTACAAGAATATAACTACTATAATACTGCCCCTATGTACAAGAATATAACTACTATAATACTGCCCCTATGTACAAGAATATAACTACTATAATACTGCCCTATGTACAAGAATATAATACTGCCCCTATGTACAAGAATATAACTACTATAATACTGCTCCTATGTACAAGAATATAACTACTATAATACTGCCCTATGTACAAGAATATAATACTGCCCCTATGTACAAGAATATAATTACTATAATACTGCTCCTGTGTACAAGAATATAACTACTATAATACTGCCCCTATATACAAGAATATAACTACTATAATACTGCCCCCTATGTACAAGAATATAACTACTATAATATTGCTCCCATGTACAGCAGTATAACTAATACAACATTGCCCCGGATGTACAATGATACGGGACTCAATGCCACATTATTAATTAGTAAATCACTGGTCAGAGTAGTGATATTTCTGTTATTGGGACATCATACATAATATTTTGCTTTTTATTTGTAATATTAATATTTTTCAATCATGGGAATATTATGGTTTTATTAAGCAAGACAAGCTCCATAACAAATTTATTAAATTCTAGAAAGAAAATTATTCTTTAGTACATTGCACCATTAATTTTATATCTAATGGGGATTAGGAAACTGTTCAGTGCAGCAATAATCCTGAACTCTTGTTTTCTGCCGTAGGGAATGCAAATGCAAAAAAAACATTTAGAAAATGAGCAATAATGTCTCAGTTACCGCGGCTCCAGGAATAAAAGCGCTGTGAGTCCAGTTACAGAATTTACCAACTTTACGATGCGAGTAGCTGCTTTTTTATGTGCTGCATTGATTTCATACACAGGGAGAGTGCTGCGCATGATATAAATAAACATGAGCGATAAACGGGTTTGTGAGACATTGCACACAATTAGTCGCTGCTTTCGTCAGCATTTAGGGGAGATTTATGAATCCTGAAGTCATAAATCAGATTTAAGTAATGGAGAAATTTACATCTCGGAGTCAAGGCTGGAGCATCGAATATGCTCATCACTCTCCGGTAATGGCAGGCCGCGATATGGAAAGCTTTCTATAGGTCATGATTCTCACAGAGAGCCAGATTGTGGCCACAGTGGGATTTAATTAACATACCGTAAATGATAAATGTGACTTTCCTAAACCTCAACTTAACTTCAACTTCCTAAAACAAAGCTCCACGCAGCATTATCTAAAATGCTATTTTTATGGAAAGGGAGGAGACTGGAAGGGAGATCAGCGCCAAGGGAGGAGACTGGAAGGGAGCTCAGCGCCAAGGGAGGAGACTGGAAGGGAGCTCAGCGCCAAGGGAGGAGACTGGAAGGGAGCTCAGCGCCAAGGGAGGAGACTGGAAGGGAGCTCAGCGCCAAGGGAGGAGACTGGAAGGGAGCTTAGAGCCAAGGGAGGAGACTGGATGGGAGCCGAGCGCCAAGGGAGGAGACTGGAAGGGAGCCGAGCGCCAAGGGAGGAGACTGGAAGGGAGCTGTGCGCCAAGGGAGGAGACTGGAAGGGCGCTGTGCGCCAAGGGAGGAGACTGGAAGGGAGCTGTGCGCCAAGGGAGGAGACTGGAAGGGAGCTGTGCGCCAAGGGAGGAGACTGGAAGGGAGCTGTGCGCCAAGGGAGGAGACTGGAAGGGAGCTCAGCGCCAAGGGAGGAGAATGGAAGGGAGCTGTGCGCCAAGGGAGGAGAATGGAAGGGAGCTCAGTGCCAAGGGAGGAGACTGGAAGGGAGTTCAGCGCCAAGGGACGAGACTGGAAGGGAGCTCAGCGCCAAGGGAGGAGACTGGATGGGAGCTCAGCGCCAAGGGAAGAGACTGGATGGGAGCTCAGCGCCAAGGGAGAAGACTGGAAGGGAGCTCAGCGCCAAGGGAAGAGACTGGAAGGGAGCTCAGCGCCAAGGGAGAAGACTGGAAGGGAGCTCAGCGCCAAGGGAGGAGACTGGAAGGGAGCTCAGCACCAAGGGAAGAGACTGGAAGGGAGCTCAGCGCCAAGGGAAGAGACTGGAAGGGAGCACAGCCCCAAGGGAGGAGACTGGAAGGGAGCACAGCGCCAAGGGAGGAGACTGGAAGGGCGCTGTGCGCCAAGGGAGGAGACTGGAAGGGAGCTGTGCGCCAAGGGAGGAGACTGGAAGGGAGCTGTGCGCCAAGGGAGGAGACTGGAAGGGAGCTGTGCGCCAAGGGAGGAGACTGGAAGGGAGCTCAGCGCCAAGGGAGGAGAATGGAAGGGAGCTGTGCGCCAAGGGAGGAGAATGGAAGGGAGCTCAGTGCCAAGGGAGGAGACTGGAAGGGAGTTCAGCGCCAAGGGACGAGACTGGAAGGGAGCTCAGCGCCAAGGGAGGAGACTGGATGGGAGCTCAGCGCCAAGGGAAGAGACTGGATGGGAGCTCAGCGCCAAGGGAGAAGACTGGAAGGGAGCTCAGCGCCAAGGGAAGAGACTGGAAGGGAGCTCAGCGCCAAGGGAGAAGACTGGAAGGGAGCTCAGCGCCAAGGGAGGAGACTGGAAGGGAGCTCAGCACCAAGGGAAGAGACTGGAAGGGAGCTCAGCGCCAAGGGAAGAGACTGGAAGGGAGCACAGCCCCAAGGGAGGAGACTGGAAGGGAGCACAGCGCCAAGGGAGGAGACTGGAAGGGAGCTCAGCGCCAAGGGAAGAGACTGGAAGGGAGCTCAGCGCCAAGGGAAGAGACTGGAAGGGAGCAGAGCGCCAAGGGAGGAGACAGGAAGGGAGCCGAGCGCCAAGGGAGGAGACTGGAAGGGAGCCGAGCGCCAAGGGAGGAGATTGGAAGGGAGCCGGGGAGGGGGGGTGTCGGGGGCAGAAGTTTTGAGATACAGGACAGGTGCCTGCAGGAGTGGAAACAGAACAGAGTAGGTGCCTGTGGAAAGATGTAAAAGGGGCAGAAAAAAGCCTGCAGTGGGAGAGAAGTGGGGTGGAAATGGCACCGAAGAGCCTGCAGGGACAGAGTAGAAAAGGAGCCTGCGGGGAAAGGGCAAAAAAAATAGGAGAGTGGCTTTCTCTATATTCTGCAAGGAGGGCAGGAATGTGTATGGAGTAGTCAGGAGAAACAGCTGTCAGCCAACTACTCTCTATGATATATGGGTATGTTCAAGCAATTTTTCTTTCCATTTAAGGGATTTTCAGAGCAGAAACAAAAACACCTATTGGTTTTCAACTCCTGTTGTGTTTTGAGAGTTTCTATTCCAAAAGCTCAGGAAAAAAAGTTAGAATGAACAACCCCTTAAAGCTTGTTCACACTCTGTTTTTACTGTGGTTTTCAAGGGTAGGCTAATATATATATTAAAAAAAAGCTATACTTAATGGTACAAGTAAAGTGAATAAGATTTCTGACATTCCTCTTACTTTTTTTGTGGACTTGAACAATCTCATCTGCAGCAAATATATGACGTGGCAAAAAAAATGTTAATATTCAGTGTTTTTCCTGACAAGACTCGATTATTTGCAGCAAATTTTTCCAGCGCCAAAAGCCAAGTGTGCATGAACCCTTAGGGTTCCTTTATGTAGACAACAACCAAACACAGACTTCATTTTTTCTTGGAATCACTGTATCACGACACTGTTGTCAGGTGTCCCGTGACCAGGGGCTCCTTCCCTGTCCCTAGTGGTATGCTCCCTAGCTCGCCCTGCTCCCCGGATTACTTCTGATGGTGAAGATGGCGGGGCCACGTACCTTGCCTTAGCTCCTGAATCCGCCCTCAGTCTGTACCCTTCACCCACCCAAGAAACAGGGAAGTAGTAGTGCACCGTCGTACATCAACCTGACTAACAAGGTACTAGTAACAGGGGTAAATACCAAACATACAAATATACTCACACAAATAACAGAGGAATGCATTGGGGCATGGATGATGGGGTTAATCCAAAGTAGGAAAAGAAATAGAATTATCACACACTCAAAACCTAGCAAGTCACAGACAAATCCACCAAATGCCTTTCTCCAATAACCACCACCAACAACCTCCAGCCATGAAGTAAGCTATCTCTGCCAAGGAGTGCTAGCCAGGACCCACAATACATAGGGGATGGAGTGGCTAACAGTGCACAGATGAGAGCTTAACCTCTCAACGGAGCAGATTAACCCCCTGCACTGCCAAAAGATATTTACACTGTTAATTAAAAGGTGAAGCTCTTCTAATCAGTGCAGGAGTAGGAGAAATCAGACGCTAAGGTCTTCTGGCTCCTCTCTGTCGCGGTAAATCCATGACAAGGGTTAGCACTGTAGTCTTGCAGTAGTGGAGAAACACCAACATGGAGAGTGCATGCCGCTTTTGTGGGTCACGTAACTTTGTTTCCTAAAAAACTGGTGCGAACAGGAGTGTAAGATATAAAATTATGAAGCTTAAAAATCTAACATTGGAACAGAGAGCAACACACACTGTGAACTCTACTCTATGATGACAGGTATGATACGCGACTCCAGCTTAGCTGCAATGTCTACTGGAGCCTGCGGAAGCCTGGAACCTACATTATATGTTATTAGAGTCCTAGTCTCTTCATTTCAGCTTCATGACAATGGTTGCAATGTACAAACTCAGTGCAGACCCGTAGAAGCGCTACACCAGTGCGAAACGGCCGTCGTCAGAGCCTGCACACTCCTATCTTCACACCCCCCCGAGCCATGAAGGTTTTATTATGTGACTGAATAAAGGACAAACCATTTTAAGGATTGGCGAGTGCTGCCTTCTCTTCTTTGTCACATGGACTGCATTTCTATGTTTTTTCAGAGGAGCACCCGAGATCCGGAGGCTAAGCTTCAATGAGCACGCTGCGTGTTTTGATCCAGTGAAGTCGGTGGTGCTGTCTACTATTTATCTTTTGACAGACGCATGATCCGTGACTCCAGCTTAGCTGCAACGTCTATTGGAGCCTGCGGTAGCCTGGAACCTACATTATGTCTGAGTCCTAGTCTCTTCATTTCAGCTTCATGACAATGGTTGCAATGGACAAACTGAGTGCAGATCGGATATCTCCTACAGCTAGGAAAGAATGGAGCACCAACTTCTGGTAAATAAACCACTGGAGACAAAAGGAAGACTACCAGGAATTGTTTGCAGCAAAGCCATCTCTCCAATAGGGGAATAAGAATGTGAATACAGATCAGCAATAAAAAAAAAACGGATTTGATGCTGCTTTTAAAGTCTATGTAAAGTCCAATGCTAATAATTCTGAGCCATGATCACCGGTCCAACGTACCCGGTACAACAGAGAAGTCTGAAGATGCCGTCAATCCCGACAAAAACAAAACAGAGACATAACCAAAAGTGAGTAATTTGCTGGGAATCTCCTGAGCCATTTTCATTTCGGCTGGCAATGAAATACAATATCACAAAAGTATAATTGAGCTTTAAGTTGGCGCACGTTCATCGAGGATGCAGACTGATTGCCGCTAATGCAGGACAGGTGGAGCAAGACGCGAACTAGCGAGTGCCGTCCCCTCTGGCGTTTGTGTGTTTTATTATGCAAGGCAGAAATGTAATGAGCAATTTCCCTTCTCGCAGGCAGAGGATGAAGTAGGAGATTTTCCGCAATCCTCCATAAAGTGGAATAAACACAACAGAGTAGCGGCTTGTGGCTGCCCGAAGACGCCGTACATCTGCTCACCGCACATCTCAAGTGTCCGTAGCTATAAGGACACAGATCTTGGTGATGTCTTTGCCTTCACAGTAAAATATTTTTTAGTTATTTTTTGCCCAGTAAAAACAATGTGTTAAACACGTGTTAACTATTTATTAATGCTTATGGAAATGTTTTATATCATCACTGATGCAAAAAACAAACAAACAAAAAAAAAACAAAAAAAAAAAAACAGGCTCACATTTTTTTTGCAAAAATTAGTTGCAAATTTTTCAATGATAAAAGTGGGTGAAAAGCACATGGAGGGGGCTGAGCCAACAAATATTAGACAGATTTATTAAGCCAGAAAATATTGGAAACCTACACTGGTCGTAGGAGGTGTAGACTTCATTTTCTGACTTTAAAGCTAAGTTCCCATGATGACATTTTGGGGAGTTTTTCATGTTGCAGATTTTCTGCACCCATAAAGTAAAACCGTTTTTTTTCTACATTTTTTTTTTTAATTTACGCAGCATAAAAAAAAAATCAGAGTGGGAAAGTAGTCGAAGACTGTATAAAACTGCAAAAATGCGTGAAGTAGTGGGTGATTTTAATACATTTGGTACAATTTTACTAAAATTTGCATGAAAAATCCAATGTTGACCCTCAGATTTCTGCTGTTGATTTGCTGTGGGTAAGCAGCACATCCACGCAGTCTTCATCCAAAATAACTAAAGCATGACTTATTTCAGAGTCAGATTTTTTTCTGCAACAATCCAATCAGAAAATTTCCACTGTATGTGAACAGCTTAGAGAACCCGCAGATTACCAACAAATGTGATGCAGATTTTGAAAACTGTGTCAAATACAACATGTGCGAATCGGGTCTAATAATTTCTACTCCAAAACAGTCGGCAGCTAAAGAAGGTCAGACGAAATGTGCAAGAGAAAATAAAAAAAATAAAAAATCTGCCGTCCTAGTTACTGCTGTAGAGATGCAATAGAAGATGGGCATTTGCCCCAGAGGAAGCCACCCACCTGCAGCAGATCACTATTGGCGCCATTGACAGCCAGACGACAGGCGCAGTGGTGCAGCCGTGGACTTGCCCCAGATACAAAATCAGTGGAAAAATTCATGCAAACTCAATCCTGATGATCCCAGGGCTGCTTTACTCATAAGGTTTATCATCTCTGACTGGGAGACGGCAGCAATGTATGGAAATTGAGATAATGCCCCCGTAAGTGGTTACTGATGCAGAGAATAATGGAGGTCTTCACACAAGCAGCCACCACTCTCATACATCCACGTACAGCCCATACATTCCGATATGAGTATGAGCACACATGGGTGAAGCCCTCGTAGAAGTGGCCATATGTGTAAGGATCCTACAGAGGAATATGTTATCAGTCTCAGGGGGATCACCTTCTCCCTGTCCCCTGCTATACCGGAGCACGCGAAACATAAGCTTGGAAAAGATATCAAAATGGAGGGAGAAAAAAAAGAAATAAAACTAACGCTTGCTCGGGCTGAGGAGTTGGAAGGAAACATATTTTACCCTATTTAAGCAAATGTGATATATGGAATTAAGTCACATCGGGGCTGCCCCAGCGACACCGGCGCCGCCCCGGCGACATCGGCGCCGCCCCGGCGACATCGGCGCCATCCCAGCGACATCGGCGCCATCCCAGCGACATCAATGCCGCCCCAGCGACATCAATGCCGCCCCAGCGACATCGGCGCCTGGTCTCGCAGGATTCATGTGATGTTGTCAGGTCTTGCACCAATCAGTGATTGCTTTACTCCACTTCCTTTGGACGTCACTCACATTCGGAAGTAGTCAGAGAGCAACAGCTGATGCATAACAATGTCACGGGAGCCCCGGGGGGCCGGTATAGGCTCCTGTTATTTTACATGATTAATAGAGACGGGTTGTCCACACACATTGAAGGTGCTGGCAGGATCAAGGCGCACATGCAAAATTTACAAAAATGAAAACATTTTTTCCACATGCAAATAAAGCCCACAACTGCAAAAATCACTGTACTCCCCTCTATCAACAGAAGAACATGAAAATATGTGGTGGGATCTTGCCCTCCACAGACAGCTTAGTTCCCGGCTCGCACACTATTTATACAGTACATACCGCGGTAACCTATAATGGAAAAAAATCAAGATAAATATAGAAATGCATCCGTGCAGAAAGCAAGATAACAAATAGTGGAAGCTCTAATAAACCGTGTAAACAACAGATAAGGCCGCCGCTCACAATGCTACGAAAAAGAAGCGCTATTTACATCCCCCCGGTTCACATCGGCAGGAACTCGAGATAAATCACACGTGGAGAGAACTGATGTGAGCGGACTCATGGCCAGCAATTCTATTTCTATCACCCTGGTGTAATCGTGGCCGTCTGTGACCTCTCGCTGCTGATGCTCAGTGCATTCGGTGGCGGCAGATCACATGGAAACGACACGTACATGAGCAATCGCTGGTTTCCAGAAGGGTCAGGGCGAGTTCACGCTTCATATTTTAGCTGCAGAAAGTTTCCATGTGGGTTTTGAGCCGTATTCCCCTTTTGCAGGTACTCCCAAATAACCAATCCCATGAGAACCCTTCACTTCTCCCTGCCGGACACGACCCCAATGATGATGTGTGGACACATGTAACAGAAGCAGAGGTTCTGGGTCAATACACGAAATCGCTGGTGGTGGGTACCATAAGTGTCACCATAGGAGCGGCTGGATAATGGGAATACAAGTATACACTTTTTTGGAGTTCTTGAGAAACAATAATCAGTAACCGTGGATGTAGCTGTGGATCCAAGGAGCAATTCACAGCACACTCTGCAAAAGTACAAGTGGGGTGAATTTATTAGGTGAAGAAGATCTACAACATGAAAAATCCACATCACATGTTTGCTCTTTCTGTGGATTTCCAAATATGCACCACAGGTCGATTTGCTTGCAGAAAACGTCAATGCCCAAGGCCGCTGTACATCAGTCCGGTCTATGGACATCTGAATTCAGCCTAAGGCTATGTGCCCACATTGCGTTTAAGCGTTTTTTTTTTCCGCTGCAGAAACGCTTAAAAACGCATCCCTTTATTTTTAATGGAATTTCGCATTGTTGTGCAAATGCTGCTTTTTTTCCCGCAGCGGAAAAGCATCACGGAAAAAAAAACTAAGCATGTTCATTAATTTAGCGGAATTGCGGCGATTTTGCCGCTATATAATTGTATTGGGACGCATGGAAAAAAACGCACGAAAAACGCGACAAATACGTGATAAAAACGCTAAATAAACGCTAGAAAAACGAGAGCGGATTTCCTGGCAAGGGAGTCCAATTTTAATCAGGAAAATTCTGCTTACATTCTGCAATGTGGGCACTAAGGGTAAGGTTTGATAAATTCTCATCCACCTGCCCAGTACTGGACAACATGGTGGCTCAGTGGCTAGTACTGTACTATATATAGGGCGACATGGTGGCTCAGTGGCTAGTACTGTACTATATATAGTGCAGCACGGTGGATCAGTGGTTAGCACTGTTGCTTTGCAGCCCTGGGTGCAAATCCCACCAAGGACAACATCTGCAAGGACTTTGTATGTTCTCCCCATCTTTGCGAGGATTTCCTCCGGGTTCTCCGGTTTCCTTCTACACTCCGAAGACAAACTGTTTTGGGCTCACTATCTTATCCTTATCTTCTCCTATGAGGCCAGTGATGATCATGTCTAAAGCGATGTGGACAAGGTTAGTGCTTTATATGAGATCTGCACCACTTCCACCACATCTGGTTTCTTGTATTAATGCAGGATTACTATGGTGCAAACCACATCCAGGTGACCCTCTAAATTTCCGAGTGCAGCCACAACCCTATATGATGGCTTCATGAGCTGAAATGTACAATCATGGGCATATGACAGGTAATAACTGCAGGTAGTAAAGTAAAAGCTCCATTAATCCTGCTAATATAGTCTGGAAATCCTGATAAATCGGCATGTGTAAGTGACCAGTGCATGGCGGAAATGACAGCTCCTCTGTGTGGTGGCACGTCTGACTGCACACGGGGCTAAACTGCAGTCTGTGACTGGAGAAAGCAGCATAGTATAACTGGGAAACAGCACAAATGAAAGAAATCTAAACTAACCGAACCTGAACATCAGACATGACTTGATAACATAGGCGACGTTGTAGAAATACCAGCGCTCTGCTCCCAAACTGCAATTCAGCAGGGTCCATCATATAGATTATACCCCTGGACGGATCAATGCATGTCACGCGTATATCACAGTAATGGAAATGCCTGGCACGGGGAACGGAGTTTACGACAAGTGTTCCTGACTTATGCCGCTTTCTAAACAACGATTGTTATCGGTGATTGATATAGGAGGAACTTTAAGTGGAAGTCGTCTAGAAGGCAGAACATGACGGGTAATCACGAATCGTGAATGGCGCAAATTAAGAGCAGAGGTTAATACAAAGCCGTCGTTTGTCATCAGGATAATATGCAGGAGAGGGGTCTGTGTACGGAGAAATGATTTAGGAGGAAGTGATAATGGCGGGAGACAACAAGAAAACAGCTACAGAGGTTAGGAGAGTACGGCAATCAATCCGTCACTTTCACGTTTCTGGGACCCGGAGGACAGACACCGGGGATACTCACAGTTATGTGAACATTGAGGGATAATCATGGCGATGTTGAAGTAATCAAAGCAAATTCCACAGTGCAGCAAATCCTCGAGATCCTGCAACACAAATAGCGAGGGGTCAGGAAAATCAAAGGAAGAGACAAACGCAAAAATGTACTAAAAGGTAGAACGAGGGAAACGGCATGCAAGACGTGGATAAATTATATTACACTCACCTATCGCTAGATGAGCGCACTGCTCCGCATAAAACCCAAACATTAAACACGACAAGTTCCCACATTGCACCTACCAGGAAGCCTGTACCCATGTGTTTACCTAATCCGCGCCTAGCAGTACTTGTATAACGACCCGATAATGTGACTAAAACATCGACAAGGATGCAACACTAATGCGACAGGCCGAACGGGATCTGATGGCCAGGAAAGCGGTCCACGTGTAGGCGCAAAATCAATGACTCAAAATCCAGCTTGTGATTTTCCAGATGAGTTTACAAGTCGCAGTCAAATTTAATTTGTTCTTGGATTTACAAAAAAAAATTGTAAAATCTGCACCATTCTGTCACAGCTGAGAAAAAATCATCACAAAAACAAACAAACAAACACAAGACTGATGGCAACTTGAGAACTCACATATTCAAGTGCATCTTTTCGATCATTAAAATAAAAAGGTCACAGAATGGCCCAAAATCTGTACAATATTTCTACTTACAGAAAGAAAAAAAACATTTATTATTCTTCTGATAAAAATTCTTTAACACAAAGCAAGTGCAAAAGATCAGGAGCATTTCTCCGGGATGAAAGCCACATGCTGTGCGATTATGGGCTTGTGGCTTTCCTGGAAGGCACATGTTGCTAATGTTAACAGATGACCACTGACAATGTCATGAAGAATCCAGAAAGATGGAAAAACTAGAAAGACTCAGAACCAGAACTCTAATGCAGTCCACAGGATCGACTTAAATAGTGGACAATCCCTTTAAGACCCTGTTCACATCGGAGTTTCATCAGCTTCAGTGTCGCGTGCAGCGCTATTTGTTCCCCTGAAATGATTAGAGTCCATGAGGAGCCTGTAATGTGGGGGCAGACACCGTCATTATTATTTCTATTCCTAAAACATTGTAGAAATAACTGCGCACAAGTGCAGATGTGAACGGCGCCTATGACCAGGTGCACATCTGTCAGACTTGTCCAGACAATCCCTTTACCACGGAGCTGCACGCGGCCGATAATTCTGCATCCATCGTTATACACTAAGGCTACGCTCTGATGAGTTTTTGGTGATTTTTTTTTTAATGCAAGTAACCCATTTTACTTATTAGGTGCAGAAATTCTCAAACATGAAAAACTGATCGTGGCCTAAAGCTCTTCTGTCTGTAGTCACATCGGACACCTACAGAAAATCAATGAGGTGGCATCACTGCCCCCATGGTACGCACTGGAAACCACGTCTAAGCTAGAGGGGTCCAGAGACCCCCAAAGGACCTTCAGGTTCCTCCTGGTAACCAACGGGCCATTAAAGGGGTTTTGCTCTTTAAGAAGAGTGCTTGCTAGAAGCGCAGGCTACATCGTCACAGCTGCTGACTAGTGATGAGCGAGTGTACTTGTTGCTCGGGTTTTCCCCAGCACGCTCGGGGGTCCTCCGAGTATTTGTGACTGCTCGGAGATTTAGTTTTCCTTGCTGCAGCTGAATGATTTACAGCTGCTAGCCAGGCTGAGTACATGTGGGGGTTGCCTGGTTGCTAGGGAATGCCCACATGTAATCAATCTGTCTAATAGTTGTAAATCGTTCAGCTGCCGTGATGAAGACTAAGTCTAAGAGCACTAAAAAATACTCGGAGGTCACCCGAGCGTGCTGGGGATAACCTGAGCAACGAGTACACTCGCTCATCACTACTGCTGACTTCAGCGATCGTCTGCAGCGGTGATATGTGCTGTCAATACAGTGTCACCGCTGCAGCCAAAATACCGTACCGTAGCAGGGCGGAGACCCAGGAGAGCGAGGAGCTGGGTATGTTGTTCTTATAAAAGCAATGCGTTTTGAGACAACTTATGAATCTAAAGGGGTTTTTTAAACAATGGAAGTGAGCACTTTTACACCAGACAGAGAACAACGTGGCGGTCCTGGGGGTCTCACCTGCAGACCCCGAGAGCAGTGCTGCATTCGTTTAAACAGGTCCTTGCGGGGATAGCGGAGTGAGGCACTCTACGTCCGGTGGTCTCATCAGCACGACTGCGGCAATGGTGGAAGGTGCCCCGTAGCCCCTGTGTGAGCCCCCGAGCTGTACGTGCATAGTAGCAATCGTGTGAGGCCCCCCGGGGATGTACGTGCATTGTAGCCCCCCGTGTGAACCCCCCCGGGGTTATGCGTGCACCGTAGCCCCCGTGTGAACCCCCTGGGGATGTGCACCGTAACCCCCCGTGTGAACCCCCCCGGGGATGTACGTGCACCGTAGCCCCTGTGTGAACCCCCCCGGGGATGTACGTGCACCGTAGCCCCCGTGTGAAGCCCCCCAGGCTGTGTTGTTGAGAATGACCCTTTAAATGCTGCTTTGCTTTTTCTATAGTTGCTACAAACAATAAAACTCGTGTTTCCGTGACGACGTGTCCGGACTTCACATGACCTCAACCGTATCTCACCACTATGGCGCCAGATTATCAAAAGTGAGTGCAACATCCTAACAGCTCCAGGCTGGCGGGCATGCTGGGACTTCTGCTCCCTCAGGTATATAGCGCCAGCTTGTGCTGTCCGCCTCAGTTATACAGCAGACGTCTCGTCCTCATTGCTTTATATCCGTACACCCCCCGCCTCGGGAACGGACACCCGCTCCTCACCTGCACCGGACCGCGCGGCTGGCCCCTGGGGGCCCCGGTTGTGCTGGTGGTTGCCATGGTATCAGGAGCAGCCGCGCAAACGGGCCTCCGAATTTCCCGGGATCTTGTGGCCCCGCCCCCCACAATGCGCGGAGGATTGTGGGAGGATCGTTCAGTCAGCAGCAACAAAAAAAAGGCGGGAAGTGAGAGCGAGAGGCAGAGAGTGAGTGTGAGGTGGGAGGAGGAGGTGAGAGGTCATCTCCTCAGTACACGGCGCTCCTCCTCAGTACACGGCTCTCTCTCCTCTGTACACGGCTCTCTCTCCTCTGTACACGGCTCACTCTCCTCTGTACACGGCTCTCTCTCCTCTGTACACGGCTCTCTCTCCTCTGTACACGGCTCTCTCTCCTCTGTACACGGCGCTCCTCGGTAACGGACACATCACAGTAGGACAAGGTGTCTTCTCAGTACACGGTCACATCTCTACATGGCATCATCTCTACACAGACACAGCACGCAACATCATCTCATTACACGGTCATCTCTGTACATGGCGTCATCTCTGTACATGGCGTCATCACCTCAATACATGGCGTCATCTCAGTACACGGTCACATCTCTACACAGCGTCATCGCTGTACATGGTGTCATCTCATTACACGGTCACATCTCAGTACATGGCGTCATCTCTGTACATGGCGTCATCTCTGTACATGGCGTCATCTCTGTACATGGCGTCATCTCTGTACATGGCGTCATCTCTACATGGCGTCATCACCTGTGTACACGGTTATATCTCAGTACATGGCGTCATCTCTGTACATGGCGTCATCTCTGTACATGGCGTCATCTCTGTACATGGCGTCATCTCTGTACATGGCGTCATCTCTGTACATGGCGTCATCTCAGTACATGGCGTCATCTCTGTACATGGCGTCATCACCTGTGTACACGGTTATATCTCTGTACATGGCGTCATCTCTGTACATGGCGTCATCTCTGTACATGGCGTCATCTCTGTACATGGCGTCATCTCTGTACATGGCGTCATCACCTCAATACATGGCGTCATCTCAGTACACGGTCACATCTCTACACAGCGTCATCGCTGTACATGGTGTCATCTCATTACACGGTCACATCTCAGTACATGGCGTCATCTCTGTACATGGCGTCATCTCTGTACATGGCGTCATCTCTGTACACGGCGTCATCTCAGTACACGGCGTCATCTCAGTACACGGCGTCATCTCTGTACACGGCGTCATCTCTGTACACGGCGTCATCTCTGTACACGGCGTCATCTCTGTACACGGCGTCATCTCTGTACACGGCGTCATCTCTGTACACGGCGTCATCTCTGTACACGGCGTCATCTCTGTACACGGCGTCATCTCTGTATACGGCGTCATCTCTGTACATGGCGTCATCTCTGTACATGGTCACATTTCTGTACATGGCGTCATCAGTACACGTTCACATCTCTGTACAAGGTTACAGCACATGGCGTCTCCCCCCTGAGCACGCGGATACATCTTATTTACTGCAGTTTTTTGTTAATACTTTCATTTCATCTGCATTAATGAAGTTGTACATCACAAAACATCGGAGGACAGCAACTTCCAGCATGTTCTGCGGTACTTTAATGGACATTCTAAATATGATAGTTGATGTGAAATTGCGGGGACCAGAACAGTGGCGTAGCTAAGGTACGAAGGGCACAGATGCAAAATTTGCACCTGGGCCTCCACCTGTATGTTCTGCAGAAGTTTGAGCTCTTTTGAAATAGTGTCCCCCATGCTGGGTCCCTTTTAGTACTAATTTCCCCTATCCTGCTCCCCTTTCTGGTATAATGTCCTACATCATGTACTAATGCCACCATCCTGGTCTCTTCCTGTAATAATGTCCCCTTCTTAGTATAATATCCCATACCCTATGCTCCTTATTGTCTCCCATCATGAGCCCCTTCCGGTAATAATGTCCTCCATCCTTGGCCTCTTCCAGTAATAATGTCCTCCTTTCCTTGGCCCCTTCCAGTAATAATGTCCTCCTTCCTTGGCCCCTTCCAGTAATAATGTCCTTCATGTTGGGCCCCTTCCAGTAATGATGTCCTCCATCCTGAATCTCTTTCCTGTAATAATGACTCCCATTCTGGGCCGTTTCCAGTAATAATGTCCCCATCTTGGGCCCCTTACATTAATAATGTCCCTTATCCTGGTATAATGCCCTCCATCCTTGGCCCCTTCCAGCAATAATTTAAAAAAAAAAAAGTAAAGAACTACAGTGCCATGCGAAAGTATTCGGCCCCCTGGAACTTTTCAACCTTTTCCCACATATCATGCTTCAAACATAAAGATACCAAATGTAAATTTTTGATGAAGAATCAACAACAAGTGGAACACAATTGTGAAGTTGAACGGAATTTATTGGTTATTTTACATTTTTGTGGAAATTCAAAAACTGAAAAGTGGGCCTGCAATATTATTCTGCCCCTTTAACTTAATACTTTGTTGCGCCACCTTTTGCTGCGATTACAAGTCTCTTGTGGTTTGTCTCTATCAGTTTTGTACATGGAGAGACTGATATTCTTGCCCATTCTTCCTTGACAAACAGCTCGAGCTCAGTGAGGTTTGATGGAGATCGTTTGTGAACAGCAGTTTTCAGCTCTTTCTACAGATTCTCGATTGGATTGAGGTCTGGACTGTGACTTGGCCATTCTAACACCTGGATACGTTTATTTGTGAACCATTCCATTGTAGATTTTGCTTTATGTTTGGGATCATTGTCTTGTTGGAAGACAAATCTCCGTCCCAGTCTCAGGTCTTTTGCAGACTCCAACAGGTTTTCTTCAAGAATGGTCCTGTATTTGGCTCCATCCATCTTCCCATCAATTTTAACCATCTTTCCTGTCCCTGCTGAAGAAAAGCAGGCCCAAACCATGATGCTGCCACCACCATGTTTTACAGTGGGGATTGTGTGTTCAGGGTGATGAGCTGTGTTGCCTTTACACCAAACATATCGTTTGGCATTGTTGCCAAAAAGTTCAATTTTTGGTTTCATTTGACCAGAGCACCTTCTTCCACATGTTTGGTGTCTCCCAGGTGGCTTGTTGCAAACTTTAAACACTTTTTATGGATATCTTTGAGAAATGGCTTTCTTCTTGCCACTCTTCCATAAAGGCGAGATTTGTGCAGTGTACGACTAATTGTTGTCCTATGGACAGACTGTCCCACCTCAGCTGTAGATCTCTGCAGTTCCTCCAGAGTGATCATGGGCCTCTTGGCTGCATCTCTGGTCAGTCTTCTTGTTTGAGATGAAAGTTTAGAGGGACGGCCGGGTCTTGGTAGATTTGCAGTGGTATGATGCTCCTTCCATTTCAATATGATCACTTGCGCAGTGCTCCTTGGGATGTTTAAAGTTTTGGAAATCATTTTGTATCCAAATCCGGCTTTAAACTTCTCCACAACAGTATCACGGACCTGCCTGTTGTGTTGCTTGGTCTTCATGATGCTCTCTGTGCTTCAAACAGAACCCTGAGACTATCACAGAGCAGGTGCATTTATACGGAGACTTGATTACACACAGGTGGATTATATTTATCATCATTAGGCATTTAGGACAACATTGGATCATTCTGAGATCCACAATGAACTTCTGGAGGGAGTTTGCTGCACTGAAAGTAAAGGGGCCGAATAATATTGCACGCCCCACTTTTCAGTTTTTGAATTTCCACAAAAATTTAAAATAACCAATAAATTTCATTCAACTTCACAATTGTGTTCCACTTGTTGATTCTTCATCAAAAATTTACATTTGGTATCTTTATGTTTGAAGCATGATACGTGGGAAAAGGTTGAAAAGTTCCAATAGGCCGAATTCTTTTGCAAGGCACTGTAAAAAAAACTTTTCCTTTAAGTCTCATTCAGAGGCTAGTTTTTCGCAGTCTATGGGGCTGTTCACATTTTAATCACATGCTAATTAGGTGCTCTGTGCATCCTGGGTGTGGCTAAGTAGCTCAGCGTACTGGTTTTCCATGTCTCTGCACCCCACACTGGTGATTGACAGCACTGGCTTGCCCGAGTTTCTCTGCAGACAGCACTCCTTCCAGGCAAGACGGTGCCGTCAATCACCAGTGAGGGAGGCGGGGCATGCATTTGTCACTGCGCAGAGCTTGGCCACACCCAAAATGCACTGAGAACTCGAATTAGCATATCTGATTTTAGTTTCAGGAGAACGGAGGCAGTATTTAAATGATTGAAGGTGCAATTACAGGGGCAATATCCTCTACAGCCATACGGTCTGTCTGAGCTGACACATCCTTTAAAAACTTAAGACGCCCAGGCAACGTTTTGAGAAGTTTCACTTCAGTAACTGTTAGCGGATTTCTCATTGAATAGTAAAGTAAATGAAAGTGACAGGTAAAAAAGATAAGTGCTCAGGAAACAACCAATAAGGCGCAAAGAAAGAGGATTCAGGACAAAAAGACGCCATCAAATCCACAATTTACCCAACCCATACATAGTCAGAATTGAAAATAAAAACTATTTGGTGCCATGAAAGATTTCATCCATAGTGAGAACGCTATTCGAATATTTTCCAATTTCACCATAGGTTTTTTCTACCATAGTTAATATTATGTGACATATTCTGAGAAATACTGCGTTTGAAGCCAGCCTAAGGCAGTCATGTTTTTTTAAGGGGTTAGGGAAGTCTCCACCGCTACATCAGTAAGGTAAGAAGATCATATCCATGAGGAAAGGTCGGTATCAACCTCCTGAAAGAATCCGCCTTCCTCAGATCTGTGGACTGAGCCATCATTATCTCTTTTCCTGTATAACATAGTGTCACCTGGGAATCATGTGCCCCACAGGAGCAGCAGACAGCAAACCAAGGTCTTCCTTATTATGCAGAAGGTGTTCATCCTAATACACGTGTGATGTGACACAAAGGGGTTTATATGTGGCATCTACAGTTTAATGATCTGAAGCCATCTGAATGTCACATACACAGCACATTACATCTAGAATTACAGCAGCATGTGATGATACACTGATACTTGGGGTACAGGATAATGACATTGACACTTAGGGTACAGGCTAATAAGACACTGGCTCATGGGGTACAGTATGAGTGACTTTGGGGGTACATGATAATGACAGTGACACTAGGGGTAATCAATAATGACATTGTCTTATTATTCTGTACCCTAAGTGTCAATGACACTTGGGGTACAAGATAATGACAGTAACATTGGGAGTACAGGATAATGACTGATACTTAGGGTTCCAAATAAGACAATGAAAGGGAGTACAGGATAATGATGCTGACACTTGGGGTACGGGATGATGAGACAATGACACTTGGGGTACAGGATGATGAGACAATGACGCTTGGGGTAAGGGATAATGACGCGGACACTTAGGGTACCAAATAGTGGCAGGGAGTACAGGATAATGATGCTGACACTTGGGGTACAGGATAATGACACTTTTGGTACAGAATGATGAGACAAAGACACTTGGGGTACAGGATAATGACACTTTACACTGGTACATGATGAGACAATGACACTTGGGGTACAGAATAATGACGCGGACACTTGAGGTACAGAATGGTGACACTGACACTCGGTGTACAGGATAATGACAGTGATTCCTAGGGTAAAGGATAATGACATGCTGATACTTACCGTAGGTGTTTTTAAAGCTAAAAGGTATATTTATTAATAGTACAAATAAGTGAACCATTGGAGAAAAGTCAAATGAAAAGAGACGAATAGACAGGTAGCAAAGTGACTAGCGGAATAACTATCTGTAGAGGAAATATGTAAACATGCACTAATGGATGTATATGTGTAGTCTCAAAAAAAGACACAATAGTCCCAATCTCAAATTACATCTATTTTTCACTATCCATGACTCACAATAAAAAAGAGACATTCTATTCTTAGGCTGGAGCCACACTAAACGTATAAAATAAAAAATCGGTCCTCTTCTCACTGCCGTGAGTAGTACGAATGTGATGCAAGTGTCATGCGAGTACAATCCGTTTTTTCACACCTAACATCCGATTTATATCTGAATGCAGTGCGATTTAAAGATGAGCTTTTACTTAGAGCAATATAAGTCATTTACACATCGTTTTCAAAGGAAATATTCTTCAAAAAGCGTACAGCTCTGGCAAAAATTAAGAGACCACCACATCAAAACCCCATCATGGGCAGCCCAATCTCCAGACCTGAACCCCATTGAAAACCTCTGGAATGTAATCAAGAGGATGATGGATAGTCACAAGCCATCAAACAAAGAACTGCTTACATTTTTGTACCAGAAGCAGCGTGAAAGACTTGTGGAAAGCATGCCAAGACGCATGAAAGCTGTGATTAAAAATCATGGTTATTCCACAAAATATTGATTTCTGAACTCTTCCCGAGTTAAACATTAGTATTGTTGTTTCTAAATGATAATGGACTACTTGTTTTGTTTTTGCATTATTTGAGGTCTGAAAGCACTGTTTTTTTTTGTTTGTTTTTTATTTTCACCATTTCTCTTTGTCAGAAAAAAACACAAAATGTATTGTTTGGTAATTTGTAGACATGTTGTCAGATGTTTATAGAATAAAAACAATTTACTCAAAAATATACTTATAAAGAGAAAAATCAGACAAACTGAACATTTTGCAGTGGTCTCTTAAAGGGAACTGGTCGCCCCCCTCAGGCGTTTGTAACTACAAGAGCCACCTTGTGCAGCACTAATGCTGCATTCTGACAAGGTGGCTCTTTTAGTTATTCTCCCTGCACACGCTGAAATAAACACTTATAAAATGTGCCCCCTTATACCGTGAAATGGTCCCGGGGGTGGGTCTTTCCCCCCTAATCAGACTCAGCACAGCCGTCACTCTGGGTCTGTACGCGCCGGGCGCCGCCGCCTCTTACTTCCATAGCGTCCCCGGCGCCTGCACTGTAAGTATTTTTTCCGGGCATGCGCAGCTGCTGTTCGAACTTACAGCGCAGGCGCCAGGAATGCTAATGAAGCAAGAGGAGGCGGTGCCTGGCGCGCACAAGCCCGGAGTGACGACTGCTGCGTCTGATTAGGAGGAAAAGACCGGCCCCGGGACCATTTCGCGGTATGAGGGGGCACATTTTATAAGCATTTATTTCAGCGTGTGCAGGGAGAATAACTAAAAGAGCCACCTTGTCAGAATGCAGCATTAGTGCTGCACAATGTGGCTCTTGTAGTTACAAATGCCTGAGGGGGGTGACAGGTCCCCTTTAATACATATAATACAAATACCGGAGGTATATTTGGAATCATCAGCCTGGAAGCTGCGCATGGGACATACTTGGACGTTCCAACATGACAATGATCCAAAACACAAGGCCAAGTTGACCTGTCATTGGCTACAGCAGAACGAAGTGAAGGTTTTGGAGTGGCCATCTCAGTCTCCTGACCTCAATATCATTGAGCCACTCTGGGGAGATCTCAAGCGCGCAGTTCGTGCTAGACAGCCCAGGAATTTACAGGAACTGGAGGCTTTTTGCCAAGAAGAGTGGGCAGCTTTACCATCTGAGAAATAAGGAACCTCATCCACAAGTACCACAAAAGACTTCAAGCTGTCATTGATGTTAGAGGGGGCAATACACGGTATTAAGAAATGGGGTATGTGAACTTTTGGTCAGGGTTATTTGGATCTTTTGGGTTGTCAATATGATTTAAAAAGATAAAACACAGTAGTTTGACAATAAAAGGCTTCACCAAACCACTAACCATGAGTGGAGGAAAAGTTTTGGTGTTATCATATAACACAGTATGTGTATATATCCTATTGAATTGCCAGCTTTTCAAAGGACATCGGTGCGTAAAAATCGGACAGTGTTCGTATGGTCCGAGTGCTGTACGATTTTTTTTTTCTTGCACCCATAGGCTTACATCGGCGAGTCTCGGTGACAATCGCAGCCTGCTGCAATTTTACACACACGTAGAATACGCCAAAGGGAAAAAAACACTGATGTGAGCTTCCTCATAGTTTAACACTGGGCTAAGTGCTATACAATATTTTCTCGCATAGCACTGTATTCTACAGTAGTATGACTTCGGCCTTAGTATTAAAATGACCATTTCATGTTACCACTTACAAGTAGAAAAGATCCCCAATGGGTTACCATATATTCGTACTATTAATAAATATACTTTTGAGCTTTAGAAAGTCCATTTTCTCTAGTCACCTTCCACGACGGCATATGGAGGTTGTCTCTTTGCCCTAATGGGGAACAGGAAACACAGAGGTTAAAAGGACCTCCCACTTGCCAGTGTCTTTCCTGTTCCCCATGGGACAGGGAGAGGTTTTCCATGTGCTGTAGTGGCTGGCGGCTACGGTACCTTTTCAGGCTCTGCCTGTATAGCCGGGCAGCAGACGGTCGCTCTCAGCCTCCCTCTTTTTGCTGCTCCCGTCGTCCTGCTTGCAGGTGCCTCGGGACCCCCTCCCGGCCTTCCCGCGCCCCCACGAGGGCAAAGCAGGCCTGGGTTCCCTGACCGGGCTCCTCCTGGAGCTGCCCGGCGTCCTCCTCCTCCATGCTGTCGGCTCGGCGTTCCGGAAGTGACGTCGGTGGCTCTCACGCGTCACTTCCGGTTTCTCCATACACTAAGAAGCCGGTACTTCCGGGTTTCGCCGGCCGGCGTGTCGGACCTCACAGCTCCCTCACCTGGATCCTGGAGGGGGAGGGGGATTAATCGCTGGAGCAGGTGCTAGGACGGCGTCCATAAAAGCCTGCTGAACCACCACTGAGGTAAGGCTATCTCCCCCAGTATGGATGGTTCTTCATGCCCCGTATCTGCGGAGCCCAGCGCCACCCCTGCCTCTGTGAGTGTTTGCAGGGATGGGATCCGGGAGGAGTGTAGCAGGGGTTAGAAGTCCTCACCCCTCTCTCCCTTTATATATTTCAGGGAGAAAAACCTGCCCCTAAAGGTGCCTATAGGAAGAAGTGCCCTATCTGTTCCATTAAATGTCCTCCTAACTGGGACAAGAAACTCTGTCAGTCATGCACTGACAGAATAATAAGAGCTGAGCAGCCATCACTGTTGGATGAGATTCGCTCACTAGTAAAACAGGAGGTACAATCTTCCCTGGCAGCTTTTACACCCCCACCTCCACCTCCGCAGCCACAACCTCATTCCCCGGCTAAAAAGTGGAAGATTCAGGTTGTGGAATCCGACTCTGATTCGGACCTCTCTCATGCCTCATCTGTTGGCTGGGAGGATCCAGTATCGCCTAAAGCTGAGGTCAGGAAGTACCTTTTCTCCTCAGACTATATTGAGGATCTAGTCTCTGCTGTCCGTAATACCATGGGACTAGAAGAGGAACCTGTACCGCAGTCCATACAGGATCAGATGTTCGGTGGTCTTTCATCAGAGAGGAGAGTGGGCTTCCCAGTTCATGCTAATATTATCAGTATGATTAATCAAGAATGGGAACTACCTGAGAAGCGTCTCAGTACCCCTTCAGAAATGAAGCACAGATTTCTGCTTGAGGATGATCTTAAATTAGATATTCCCAAGGTCGATGTGCAGGTGGCTAGAGTCGCCAAAAGAACTGCACTCCCCTTTGAGGATTCTTCTCAATTGAAGGATCCCATGGATAGAAAGATCGAAAGTCTCCTCAGAAAATCATGGGAAACTTCTACATCTGTCCTTAAGGCTAACGTCGCCTCCACCTGTGTGGCTAGAGCCCTCTCCTGCTGGCTTGAGAAATTAGAAAATCACATATCTCAAGGTACCTCAAGAGGCGAGATATTGGATTCCCTTCCCATTCTGCATAAAGCTACAGGGTTTTTGGCGGACGCTTCTCTGGAATCTGTAAGAGTCGCCGCCAAATCCCTGGTACTTTCCAACTCTGCCAGAAGAGCTCTCTGGCTTAAGCTATGGAGTGGGGATATCACCTCTAAGTCTAAGCTCTGCGCCATACCCTTTAAAGGAGACTACGTCTTTGGTCCAGCCCTAGACGATATTCTCGATAAAGCCACCGACAAAAAGAAAGCGCTCCCTGAGCAAAAACAGCCTAGGAAACGGTTTTTTCGTGGCCCACAACCTCAGCCCTCTCAAGCAAGAGGCAAAGGAAAAACCGGCAGGTGGAGCTACGCAAAGGGTAGGGGAAAAAATATTTTTGTCCCGCAGCAGCAGCAGCAGTCCCAACAGGACAAACAATGACTCCGACCCGGTGGGGGGAAGACTCTCGAAATACGTGGGTCAGTGGGAAGATATCACCAGCTCCCACTGGGTTCTCAATGTCATCAAAGAGGGCCTGTTAATAGAGTTAATTTCTCCCCCCCCCCCCCCCTCAGGGTCTAAAAGTCACTTCCCTTCCATCATCAAGGGACCGCAGCCTATTGTCCTTAGGTCTCAAAGATCTTATCAAATCAAATGTAATTTCCCCAGTCCCACAATCAGAGTGGGGAAAGGGACACTACTCCCGACTCTTCCTGGTCCCCAAACCTTCGGGAGACGTCCGGATTATTATAAACTTAAAGGGCCTGAATCAGCACGTGAAATATCGCAAGTTCAAGATGGAGTCTGTAAGATCTGCGATTCCTCTGATAGAACATCACTCCTTTATGGCTACCATCGACCTCAAGGATGCGTATTTCCACATCCCTATTCACCCGAGACACAAAAAATATCTCAGGTTTGCGATACAGGGGAGTCATCGGGTGGAGCACTATCAGTTTGGAGTCCTTCCCTTCGGCATTTCATCAGCACCGAGGGTGTTCTCCAAGGTGATGGCAGAAGTAGTGTCATTCATCCGGAAACAGGGTGTTTGTATAGTGCCCTACCTGGACGATCTTCTGATAGTAGCTTCCACCGAGGTAACCCTGATATCCCATGTCTCTACCACCCTAGAGATTCTGAGATCCCTAGGTTGGATTCCGAACCTACAAAAATCTCAACTTCAACCTGCAAAAACCAGGAGATTTCTGGGAGTAATGCTGGACTCAGCAAGACAAATGTCCTTCCTCCCAGACGATCACAGACTTTCCTTAATAACAAAAATCAGGAAGTTCAAGGAGATGAGATCCCCTACTCTGCGAGAGGGAATGTCGCTGTTGGGCTCCATGACAGCCTGCATACAGTCGGTGGCTTGGGCTCAAGCTCACTCAAGGACTCTCCAAGCCCACATTCTGGACAATTGAGTTAGTCGACCTGGCACTCTTACCAAGAGGATCCACACTCCGGGCAGGGTGAAAGCCTCTTTAACATGGTGGATGAATCCCAGGAACCTTCTGAAAGGAGTATGCTGGATTCAGTCCCCTCTAACCACCATCAAAACAGATGCCAGCAAGAGGGGCTGGGGAGCCATAGTAGACCATGTCCCCTATCAAGGCCAGTGGAGCCAGTCGATCACCGAGAAATCATCAAACTTCAGGGAGCTCAAAGCCGTAGAAGAGACTCTATTAGCGGCAAGTCATCAGATTTCGGGTCAACATGTACAGATATACTCGGACAACATGACCACGGTGGCCCATATCAGGCACCAGGGCAGTACAAGAACCCTCAGTCTAAAAAAGATCTCCGCTCGAATCTTTTCTTGGGCCGAAAAACACCTACTATCCCTGACGGCAATCCACCTGAAGGGTACTACAAATATTCAGGCGGACTACCTAAGCCGCCAGGAAATCCATCCTGGCGAGTGGAGCCTGGATCCTCAAACATTCAACATGTTGGTACACAGATGGGGTCATCCAGAAGTCGACCTCTTTGCCTCTCACCAGAACGCAAAAGTCGAAACCTTTTTTTCCTTGAACCCAAGAGGCAATCCCAGGGGGTTGGATGCTTTAACCCAAGATTGGCAGTTTCATCTAGCTTACGCTTTTCCGCCAATCCCAATCCTTGCCAAGGTTCTACGGAAGATACGCCTAGAAAGGACTCCAACTATCCTGATAGCTCCATTGTGGCCCAAAAGGAGTTGGTTCAACTTAATTATCCAACTACAAGTGGATGGACCAGTAATGTTGCCGATAAAGCACGATCTTCTTTCTCAGGGTCCCATTCTCCACCCAGACCCTCAGAAGTGGAGCTTGGCGGCGTGGTTGCTGAAACCCAGGTTTTAAGAGCTAAAGGACTATCAATCCCTGTCATAGCTACTCTATCAATCCCTGTCATAGCTACTCTATACTCTAACCAACGCCATCTATAATAAGATCTGGAAAAAGTTTTCTTCATTCTGTCTGCCTAACCTTCCAGACCCTCTCAAGCCTAATATACCCATCATATTGGACTTTTTACAAAAAGGCTTGGAAATAGGTCTCAGGCCCAGTACCCTCAAGGTCCAGGTCTCTGCACTTAGCTCGGTCTTTGATCAAGATTTAGCGAGTCATCGCTGGATTAAAAGGTTTATGACATCAGCTACTAGAATGAATCCTAGAAAACAGATCATAGTTCCCCCATGGGATCTCAATGTATTTCTCCAAGGTCTGACAGGTCCACCCTTTGAACCACTATCTTCTTGTTCTCCACAAAACCTAGCCTATAAAGCTGTGTTTTTGGTAGCCATTACTTCAGCCAGAAGGATTGGTGAATTACAGGCCTTGTCTACACGAGAACCTTATCTTCTGGTAAGAGATGATTCAATTGTGCTTCGTCTTGATCCGTCCTTTCTTCCGAAGGTTATCTCTGACTTTCATCTTTCTCAAGAGATTTTCCTACCAACCTTTTGCCACAATCCAGCAAACTTGGAAGAAAGAAGATTCAACACCTTGGATGTCCGGCGTATTCTTTTACAGTACTTGGACCACACCAGTACGTTCAGAATTGATCATAACCTATTTGTCCATCTCTCAGGACAAAACAAAGGGAAAAAAGTAGCCAAAAGTACCATCGCTACATGGATCAAGAGAGCTATAACGGAAGCCTACCTCGCTCAAAACAAATTGCCTCCAGTAGGGATCAAAGCCCATTCAACAAGATCTACATCGGTTTCCTGGGCAGAAAGAGCAGGCGCATCTCCGGAGCAGATTTGCAGGGCAGCAACGTGGTCTTCACTCCATACCTTCTCTAAGCATTACAGATTGGATGTATTGTCCAATAAGGACTTAGCCTTCGGCCGTAAAGTACTCCAGGCCGTTGTCCCTCCCTAGTGCCAAATTAGTTGGTATTCCTCCATATGCCGTCGTGGAAGGTGACTAGAGAAAATAGAATTATTCTTACTGTTAATTCGGTTTCTAGGAACCTTTCACGACGGCACTAATTTCCCACCCAATATATATTCCTGAATTAGTTCTGGGATTCTAAAGGTAAACCAGTGCTATGGTCTCAGTTGTAAGTCACTGGCAAGTGGGAGGTCCTTTTAACCTCTGTGTTTCCTGTTCCCCATTAGGGCAAAGAGACAACCTCCATATGCCGTCGTGGAAGGTTCCTAGAAACCGAATTAACGGTAAGAATAATTCTATTTTTTCCCTTTTTGTAATTATAAATGTGAATACATTGAATATGGTTGTTTTCTGACACTTTGTTGCTTTTTATGTTGCGATTGTTTACTTCATTCATGTTTCTTCTTTAACCCTTAGATGCCTGTAATTTCTCTTAGCGACAGGCTGACTGGACACCAATACATCTGAAGGAGGACGGAGCTGCACCCAGTGTTACTTCTCGCAGGGTACAAGGAATTACAATTGGTATGAAACTAGAATTGCTGATATAATTTCTCACTGTGATCCCTATTTAATGTGTTTAGCCAGCAAATAATCTTCATTTCAAAAGGCACCGAAAGAAAATCTTTGACGAAATTCTCAGTGTCTTCAATTTTCAACAAAAATACATTTTGTACAATAACTCTCGCTTATCGCAATCTCAGCAACCGCTGCTGAAGTGCTGATTTACACAAGTGGTTTGCTAAATATTGAATAGTATTTAGTAAACTGTAGAGGGGTGTGGTGAAATGTGTGTGTATATATATATATATATATATATATATATATATATATCTCTATATGTGTGTAGTGACATATGTCTAAGGTTATATGTGTGACTAGTGATAATGTAACATCTGTCCTGAAGGCAAGATGCACCTAGGTGTAAAGGTACCGTTACACTAAACGACTTACCAACGATCACGACCAGTGATGCGACCTGGCCGTGATCGTTGGTTAGTCGTTGTGTGGTCGCTGGGGAGCTGTCACACAGACAGCTCTCTCCAGCGACCAACGATCAGGGGAATGACTTCGGCATCGTTGAAACGGTCTTCAACGATGCCGAAGTCCCCCTGCAGCACCCGGGTAACCAGGGTAAACATCGGGTTACTAAGTGCAGGGCCGCGCTTAGTAACCCAATATTTACCCTGGTTACCATTGTAAAAGTAAAAAAAAAAAAAAACACTACATACTCACCTTCTGATGTCTGTCACGTCCCCCGGCGTCCACAGGGTTACGTGCTGCTGCCGAGAGCTTCCTGCACTGACTGAATGTGTCAGCGCCGGCAGCAGCGGTGACGTCACCGCTGTGCTCTGCTTTATGGCCGGCCGGCGCTGACACATTAAGTGCAGGGAAGCCGCCGGCGGGGGACGTGACAGACATCAGAAGGTGAGTATGTAGTGGTTTTTTTTAACTTTTACAATGGTAACCAGGGTAAATATCGGGTTACTAAGCACGGCCCTGTGCTTAGTAACCCGATATTTACCCTGGCTACAAGTGAACACATCGCTGGATCGGTGTCACACACACCGATCCAGCGATGACAGCGGGTGATCAGCGACGAAATAAAGTTCTGGACTTCTAGCTCCGACCAGCGATATCACAGCGGGATCCAGATCGCTGCTGCATGTCAAACTCAACGAGATCGCTATTCAGGACGCTGCAACATCACGGATCGTCGTCGTTCTCGCTGCAAAGTCGCTTAGTGTGAAGGTACCTTTAACAGGTACTCCCTTGGGATTAGTAGACATTGCATCTCCCTATCTCACCAGGAGGTCTAGCTAGAGCCAAGAAGAAAAGTAACATTTGGCACCTCTTAGGTCTTGGAGGGGAGATGCTAAATGCGGCCTGAGGTGATCTATTCCTGAGAACCTTTTCACAAGTGTCTCAAAAGAGAAAATAATATATTCATTAGTAGAGCGGCCGTGCCCAATCAAACAGGCAGCAGTTATGATATTGGCCTGAGGGGCCGGTCTAGAAACCTGACCTCAGACCAAAGTTATAAATTTAGGCTGCAGACAGAATTGTGTTCACATGTTGGGGGCAGCCTGAAAAGCTGGTGTGATCCAATCTACATTCGTCCTACCCCAGGGAGCAGAAAGCAACTACCAGTTAGATAATTTCTGTAAGTTTATTTTGATACTGTTTTGCATAAGTTGTATGTCTTTTTATGATCATATTTTTATACCTTTTTCTTATTGTAAGCACTGACCCTTTTGTTATTAAAGTATAAAACTTTAACAAGTTGAACCTTGAATGTTCTAAAGAATCCATAGCCTAAAGGTGTGTGAGCCTTATGAGTGACAGACATATTTTTATTAGTATTATTATTAGTCCGAGACTCATCGCCCGTGTATTCGATGAGTGGTGGCAGCGCGTATGAGCGGGTGTGTGGCCTGGGTCGGTGCGTGATTTATGCTCCCATTACAGCATAGGACAGAGGTTGAATGCTGGACTGAGAGTGGGGAGATAGATTAACCCTTGCAAGCACAACCCCAAGTCACATGTAAGAGCAGGCACGTGACGAATAAGTGACACCACGGAGTAAGGGATCCGTGACAATTGGTGGCGAACGGTGGGATAGAATTATTTCTATTAGAGCATTAGTACATGGTTTAAGCAATTATTCCCTGTACTAAAGAATTGGTATCCTTGCGAGGAGTGCACCAGTTCTTCAAGGTTCAACTCAGAGCTTACTTAGACATACTTGCAAACAGTTTCCCCTCCCCGTTTTTCTTTTCTATCTTTTATTTGGCAAAGGCTGTGCATCGATATGGCAGCCCAGTACAAGAAGCAGAGCAAAGAGGCTCTGACCGACCTCTGTGAGCAGAGAGGAATAGAGACAGCCGACAGATGCGGGGAGCTGCTGATACGCGCCCTGGTTGAGCAGGACATAGAGCAAAGTGCTGCAACATCTGGGCAAGGAGAGAGCCCACCTCAGAGAGACCCAGCAATGCCAGCTCTTGCACCGGAGATGCCTGATGGAAATGCCAGTGCTGAGGAGCCTATGGACTGTACTTTACAAATGGACTTACAACAGCTGGGAACAAGTGATCCCAATCTGCGCATGCAGCTGATACTACAGTACCGACAGGCTGCTGCTGCAGAACACCGGGAGGAGAGAGCTTTCCAGCTTCAGATGGCTCAAATAGAGCGGGGTATCAGTCCTCAGATAACCCCCTCCCAGGACATAAATCTAAGGAGACCACGTCTAGAAAACTTCCCTGTGATGGAGAAGGATACGGACTTAGATACTTTCCTGCGGGGATTTGAAAAAACCTCCAGGCAGTACCATCTACCCCGTGAGCAGTGGGCGCAGTATCTAACCCCAGGGTTGAGAGGCAAAGCCCTGGAAGTTTTTGCTGGCCTCCCACCAGAGCTAGATGCGAACTATGAGGCCATAAAAGAGGCCCTGGTCAGGAAATACAACCTAACACCAGAAGTGTATCGTAGAAAGTTCCGGAACCTACAACGTGGATCCACTGACAGGTATGCGGATGTTGTGAGCACCTTGAGGACCACGTTCCACCAATGGATTAGGGGACTTTCTGTTAACAGTTTTGAGGACTTAACGGATCTTATGGTCGAGGATCAATTTCTTCACATGTGCCCCACGGATGTATGACAATTTGTGTGTGATCGGGAGCCACAAACTGCGGATCAGGCTGCAAGGATTGCGGACTGCTATGTGGCTAACAGGATGCCTGAGGTGCGGAAGTCATCGGGATTCAGCTGGAGGGGAGGTAAGCCAAACGGGGACCCTTTTCCCTCTGCCGGCCGATCACCAGTGCTGTCCAAGCCCATCTTCTATGGGGCCCCGGGCAATAGACATTCTCTAGGCCAGAGGTCCCCAACCGCCGGTCCGCGGACCAGGACCGGGCCGTTGGGGTTTTTCAGCCGGTCCGCGGCGCCCCTGTTCAGCGGTCACGTGGGACCGCTCATTAGAGAAATGAATAGGCGGCTCCACCTCCCATAGGGGCGGAGCCGCCTATTCATTTCTCTAATCAGCGGTGCCGGTGACCGCTGACAGAGGAAGAGGCTGCGGCACCGAAGACCAGCTGTCCGGGGGAAGGAGCGGGACGCCGGGAGCAGGTAAGTATCGCATATTCACCTGTCCGCGTTCCACACGCCGGGCGCTGTCTCCATCTTCCCGGCGTCTCTCTCTCTCCTCACTGACTGCAGGCAGAGGGCGCGATGACGCATATAGTGTGCGCGCCGCCCTCTGCCTGATCAGTCAGTGCGGAGAGACGCCGGGAAGATGGCGCCGAGGAGCTGCAAGCAAGACAGGTGAGTATGTGTTTTATTATTTTTATTGCAGCAGCAGCAGCACAGCTATGGGGCAATAATGGACGGTGCAGAGCACTATATGGCACAGCTATGGGGCAATAATGGTGCAGAGCACTATATGGCACAGCTATGGGGCAATAATGGTGCAGAGCACTATATGGCACAGCTATGGGGCAATAATGGTGCAGAGCACTATATGGCACAGCTATGGGGCAATAATGGTGCAGAGCACTATATGGCACAGCTATGGGGCAATAATGGTGCAGAGCACTGTATGGCACAGCTATGGGGCAATTATGAACGGTGCAGAGCACTATATGGCACAGCTATGGGGCAATTATGAACGGTGCAGAGCACTATATGGCACAGCTATGGGGCAATTATGAACGGTGCAGAGCACTGTATGGCACAGCTATGGAGCAATAATGGTGCAGAGCACTATATGGCACAGCTATGGGGCAATAATGGTGCAGAGCACTATATGGCACAGCTATGGGGCAATAATGGTGCAGAGCACTATATGGCACAGCTATGGGGCAATAATGGTGCAGAGCACTATATGGCACAGCTATGGGGCAATAATGGTGCAGAGCACTGTATGGCACAGCTATGGGGCAATGGTGCAGAGCACTATATGGCACAGCTATGGGGCAATAATGGTGCAGAGCACTGTATGGCACAGCTATGGGGCAATGGTGCAGAGCACTATATGGCACAGCTATGGGGCAATAATGGTGCAGAGCACTATATGGCACAGCTATGGGGCAATAATGGTGCAGAGCACTGTATGGCACAGCTATGGGGCAATTATGAACGGTGCAGAGCACTATATGGCACAGCTATGGGGCAATTATGAACGGTGCAGAGCACTATATGGCACAGCTATGGGGCAATTATGAACGGTGCAGAGCACTGTATGGCACAGCTATGGGGCAATAATGGTGCAGAGCACTATATGGCACAGCTATGGGGCAATAATGGTGCAGAGCACTATATGGCACAGCTATGGGGCAATAATGGTGCAGAGCACTATATGGCACAGCTATGGGGCAATAATGGTGCAGAGCACTATATGGCACAGCTATGGGGCAATAATGGTGCAGAGCACTGTATGGCACAGCTATGGGGCAATGGTGCAGAGCACTATATGGCACAGCTATGGGGCAATAATGGTGCAGAGCACTGTATGGCACAGCTATGGGGCAATGGTGCAGAGCACTATATGGCACAGCTATGGGGCAATAATGGTGCAGAGCACTATATGGCACAGCTATGGGGCAATAATGGTGCAGAGCACTGTATGGCACAGCTATGGGGCAATTATGAACGGTGCAGAGCACTATATGGCACAGCTATGGGGCAATTATGAACGGTGCAGAGCACTATATGGCACAGCTATGGGGCAATTATGAACGGTGCAGAGCACTGTATGGCACAGCTATGGGGCAATAATAAACGGTGCAGAGCACTGTATGGCACAGCTATGGGGCAATAATGGTGCAGAGCACTATATGGCACAGCTATGGGGCAATAATGGTGCAAAGCACCAGGGAAACAAGCATGGTGCTCCCACTCATTCCGAACCTATGGTAAGTTGAATCACATTCTCATTATAAATGTCATAATTATATGATAAGTATGCACTAAGCTCCATCCCTCCATAACCCCACCCCCATATGACCAAAGCCCCGCCCCTGCCCCACCCCCACCGGGCCATGGAAAACTGGTCTTGCTTAAAGCCGGTCCCTGGTGCAAAAAAGGTTGGGGACCTCTGCTCTAGGCGATGCACGCCGGTGCTTCTCCTGCAACAAAGTGGGACATGTTAGCGCTGTCTGCCCTGAGAGGGAGAAACGCCCAACTACCACCACAAAGCCGTCTGTATCCCCACCGTCTGTCCTCTTTGTGGCCGGTTCTGATGCGAGGGCGAATGAGAACTGCCAATCTGTCACTGTTGGCAATAAAGTCACCATTGGTCTCAGAGACACTGGGGCAGAGGTGACCCTGGTGCGTCCAGCCATGATAACCCCTGCCGATATCATACCAGGAAAGACTATGTCTATAACAGGTATTGGAGGGGTCAGCCCTGCCATGCCCATGGCCCGTGTGTACCTGGACTGGGGAGCAGGGAAGGGACTGAGAGAAGTGGGAGTATCAGGCTATTCCCACCAATGTGTTGCTAGGCACGGACCTGGGGAGGATGGTGTTCCACTATGTTCCTCCCTTGCAAGTAAATGATGCAGAGAAGGTGGAAGAAAGAGACCCACCTGAGATCCCGTGCGAGGAGGGAAAATGTCCCAATGCACAGGACTGTAATTATGTGGCAGCTGTGACCCGGAGTCAGGCTGCGGCTCAGACTCAGGCCCAGAGATTAGAGGATGAGTCTCAGACAGAACTGCCAGGACAGGAGGCCCATACTGTGGTCCCGGAGCCTCCATACATGGCAGACCCACCAAGGTCCCTGATAACAGACATTGAAAACTCAGCTTCAGACCAGGGCCTGGTAGTCACATTAGGCCAGGGCCTGCAGGCTGACAGTCAGAGCTTCCAGGAGGCCCTGCAGACAGATGTCAGTCTGGAGGAGCTCAGATGTCTTGCAGACCGACCCCCGGCTGCTTCTGACAGAGAGTATACTGGGACCAGGGCAGACTGTTTACAGAGACTATCCCCACGGATACTACAGAATCTTGGGACTATGAACGGCGGCTGATTGTCCCTTATCCATTTAGGGAACAATTATTGAGAATTGCCCATGAAATTCCTTTGGCCGGACACCTTGGAATAGAAAAGACTAAAGCTCGCCTGACACATAACCTCTATTGGCCCAAGATGGGGACAGATATTGCCAATTACTGCCGATCATGTGTAGTTTGTCAGAGAGTTGGAAAGTCTGGGAATATACAGAAAGCTCCATTGATACCACTGCCTATGATCGATGAACCTTTCCAGCGGGTGGCTGTGGATATCATAGGGCCACTTGCAATCCCTAGCAGCTCTGGCAAAAAGTACATTCTCACAGTGGTGGACTATGCTACACGATACCCGGAAGCTGTGGCACTATCCTCCATTCGAGCAGACAAAGTGGCGGATGCTTTACTGACTGTGTTCTCTCGTGTGGGTTTCCCCAGGCAAATGTTGACCGATCAGGGAACCCAGTTCATGTCTGTTCTGATGGAAAGTCTCTGTGAAAGAATACAAGTACAGCATTTTGTGGCCAGCGCCTATCATCCCCAAACCAACGGACTCTGCGAGCATTTCAATGGAACATTAAAGCAAATGCTCAAAATGCTGGTGGAGACTGAAGGGAGAGACTGGGAGCAGTACCTCCCCCATCTGTTGTTTGCCTACAGAGAGGTACCCCAGGCGTCTACTGGATTCTCCCCCTTTGAACTGGTTTATGGGAGGAGGGTCAGGGGGCCACTTAATTTGATTAAGGACTGTTGGGAGGACGACCCCAGAACTACTGGAGTCTCAGTGGTCGAATATGTACTGCGGCTCAGAGAGAGAATGCAAAAACTGAGCAACCTGGCCCATGAGAACTTGACGCAGGCCCAAATCAACCAGGTCTGGTACGACCGTAATGCCAGACTGAGGGCCTACGAGGAGGGGCAGAAGGTTTGGGTGTTGGTCCCTATGTTACAGAATAAATTGCAGGCCGCATGGGAGGGACCATGCAATGTACATAAGCGGCTGAATGATGTTAATTATGTGGCGACACTAGATGAGCATGCAAAGCGTCAGAAAGTATTTCATGTAATTATGTTGAAGGCACATCATGCCAGGGAGGCCTGTGTTTTACCTGTCTGTAGCCTGCCTGAAGAGGGGGAGGCTGATCTGTTACTGGATGTGGGGGCCGGGACTCAGTATTATTATTATTATTTATTGTTTTAGCGCCATTTATTCCATGGCGCTTTACATGTGAGGAGGGTATACATAATAAAAAAAAGTACAATAATCTTAAACAATACAAGTCATAACTGGTACAGGAGGAGTGAGGACCCTGCCCGCGAAGGCTCACAATCTACAAGGGATGGGTGAGAATACAGTAGGTGAGGATAGAGCTTGTCATGACTCCACTACGTGGAGTCAGCAGAGCTTAACCCTGAGCTATCCCACAGTCAGAGGTCTGAGCTGATGGGGGCGCTCAGCGAGTTCACCGAAGTCTTCACAGGGGAGCCTGGGAGGACACACTTAGCAGTTCACCATGTGGACACTGGTACTAATCCCCCAGTACGGCAGTCTGCATACCGTGTGTCAGCAGAGGTGAAGGCACACATGAGGGAACAGGTAGAGGAGATGCTAAAACTCAAGGTGATACAAAAATCCCAGAGTGCCTGGGCCTCACCTGTGGTTCTTGTCCCAAAAAAGGACCGTACTACCCGGTTCTGTGTAGACTACAGGAAATTAAATGTACTGACTAAATGTGAGGTCTACCCCATGCCGAGGATAGATGAGCTGTTAGAGCAGCTAGCTAAAGCAGCGTACCTTACCATCATGGACCTGAGTAGGGGATACTGGCAGATACCCCTGACCAGAGAAGCTCAGGAGAGGTCTGCCTTTATAACGCCATTCGGGCTGTTTGAGTTTCTGGTGATGCCCTTTGGTATAAAGAATGCCCCTGCGACCTTTCCCAGGTTGGTCAATCACTTATTGGAAGGGTGTGATGGTTTTGCCGTCGCTTATCTTGATGATATAGCCATCTTTAGTGATTCTTGGGAGGAACACCTCGTACATCTTTCGCAGGTGTTGCAAAAGCTTAAAACTGCAGGTCTTACTAAAGTCGGCATTGGTTAGTTCACCCGTCCTGCAGGCCCCAGATTTCACTCGCCGGTTTGTAGTGCAGACAGATGCCAGCACCTATGGGCTAGGTGCAGTTCTCAGCCAGGTGAACCAACAAGGAGAGGAACACCCAATTCTGTACCTAAGCAGGAAACTCCTGCCCAGAGAAGTGGCTTATGCCACCATTGAAAAGAAATGCTTGGCAATTGTGTGGGCTCTGCAGAAGCTGCAACCATACCTCTATGGGCGCAACTTCACCGTGATCACAGACCATAACCCATTGAGTTGGCTCAACAGAGTAGTTGGGGACAATGGGAAATTGCTGAGATGGAGTTTGATACTTCAGCAATATGATTTCACGATTCAGCACAAGAAGGGAGCTGATCATGGCAATGCTGATGGCCTCTCTCGCCAAGACGGGGCAGAACCAGATACGTGCTCAGGAGCTGACCTGTAAGTCAGCCCCCATGCACGTTCATAAGGAGGGAGGTGTGGTGAAATATGTGTATATATATCTATATGTGTGTAGTGACATATGTCTAGGGTTATATGTGTGACTAGTGATAATGTAACATCTGTCCTGAAGGCCAGTTGCACCTAGGTGTTAACAGGTACTCCCTTGGGATTAGTAGACATTGCATCTCCCTATCTCACCAGGAGGTCTAGCTAGAGCCAAGAAGAAAAGTAACATTTGGCACCTCTTAGGTCTTGGAGGGGAGATGCTAAATGCGGCCTGAGGTGATCTATTCCTGAGAACCTTTTCACAAGTGTCTCAAAAGAGAAAATAATATATTCATTAGTAGAGCGGCCGTGCCCAATCAAACAGGCAGCAGTTATGATATTGGCCTGAGGGGCCGGTCTAGAACCCTGACCTCAGACCAAAGTTATAAATTTAGGCTGCAGACAGAATTGTGTTCACATGTTGGGGGCAGCCTGAAAAGCTGGTGTGATCCAATCTACATTCGTCCTACCCCAGGGAGCAGAAAGCAACTACCAGTTAGATAATTTCTGTAAGTTTCTCCTGTTTATTTTGATACTGTTTTGCATAAGTTGTATGTCTTTTTATGATCATATTTTTATACCTTTTTCTTATTGTAAGCACTGACCCTTTTGTTATTAAAGTATAGAACTTTAACAAGTTGAACCTTGAATGTTCTAAAGAATCCATAGCCTAAAGGTGTGTGAGCCTTATGAGTGATAGACATATTTTTATTAGTATTATTATTAGTCCGGGACTCATCGCCCGTGTATTCGATGAGTGGTGGCAGCGCGTATGAGCGGGTGTGTGGCCTGGGTCGGTGCGTGATTTATGCTCCCATTACAGCATAGGACAGAGGTTGAATGCTGGACTGAGAGTGGGGAGATAGATTAACCCTTGCAAGCACAACCCCAAGTCACATGTAAGAGCAGGCACGTGACGAATAAGTGACACCACGGAGTAAGGGATCCGTGGCAAGGGGTCTCACCGCTGAGACCACCAAATGAGAATATATTTACACCCGGTCATTTTGCAGCTGTTTTTTTTTTTGTTTTTACTGCAATATGTGTAAAACACCAAAAGAACTTTAGTAAACCAGTATGTTGCAGCTATTTATCTCACTGCCAAACAGACACATATAGGTGGGGGTTTGGTTTCTTGGGACACGCAGTGGTCTTATGAAGAGGTCTGTGAAATGCCACATCGGGATGTAGTGGTGACTGCTCGTTCATTCTCGATGGGATTGCTAGAGATGGCCAACAGTGCAGTCCCTTAGAGAATGAAGAGAGTGGTGGCTGTGCATGCTCCATTTTGATGGAGCACTTTAGAGGAAGATCTTGGGATCTACATATGAACATTAAAGGTGAATAACATTCAGTTGAATAGGAAAAGTTTTACAAGCAACTTTGTCTGCACATAGCCTTACAGAGGAGGTGATCTTTTGTCCTTATGAAAGCCTTCTGCCCTATTTAGACAAGGACTGTTTTCTTGAGACAGTTTTCTAAGGGTACATGTACGGGGCATCTTTTTCAAGTGAGCTAACCCATGGAGTTTTTATTTAAGAGGATGATACTTTTGGAAACAGCGGTGCTTTTTGGACATTTTTGGTCACCAACATTTTTTTTTAACATTTTTCCAGTGTATTGGGGGCGTCTTTTTTTTCCACTGGTGTTTTCTTTTTTAACTCCAACAATGTAGAAACGCTAACAAAAACGCTCAAAAAGATGCTAGAGAACCTTTTGAGCCTTCCCAGTGCCTTGTTTTATTAATTATAAAGTCATCAAAGCGGGAGACTCCTGAAGATTGGTCACATCACTTTAACTTCTTTGGAAACCTGAAGTGGTTTAAAGGCCAAAAATATGAACAGCAAGTTGTTTTTACATAGAAATTCATATGTCCATTTTTAGGGGTGTTTAGCTCTTTTTCAGACAGGTTTCTGAGTGGTATGTCAACCTATAAATAATAAGAAAAATATTTATCCCAAACAAATATAATTTTATTCATTACAATACAGAAAAACAGAAGGAAATTTATTATAATAAACACCCCATAAAACCCCAAAATACCGACAGTGTGGTCAGAGGTGAATCACATTATGGCAACCAAATATTAAATAAAAACATCATGACTAGTGATGAGTGAATATACTCGTTACTCGAGATTTCTCGAGCACGCTCAGGTGTCCTCCGGGTATTTTTTGGTGATCGGAAATTTAGTTTTCATTGCCGCAGCTGAATGATTTACATCTGTTAGCCAGCTTAAGTACATGTGGGGATTCACTAGCAACCAGACAACCCCCACATGTACTTATCCTGGCTAACAGATGTAAATCATTCAGCTGCGGCAATAAAAACTAAATCTCCGAACACTAAAAAATACTCGGGAGGACACCCGAGCATGCTCGGGAAATCTCGAGTAACGAGTATATTCGCTCATCACTAATCATGACTTCATAAAGAAAAACAAGAGGGAGAAGGGAGAAAATTTTAGACAACCTCACAGGATAATAAATATATTCAGGGAATCGGAGACAAATGGACTAAAGGGAGTTGAGTTATAAACACTTTGTTACTCAGATGACTCCACGAAAAGTAGCCAAATAGTAGACAACAATAGTCAAATAACAATAACATAAAGGAAACCCTCAATGATTAAAGTGCAGGGACTCCTTACCCACCAGCAGACACCATAGCCAATGTACCAAAGTAACAGACTACGCTGACCAGTACCTCAGTGCATTTCACTTTATATTCCTTGGGGGTGCTTTCTGAGCAGACCCACCCGACAAAGACATTGTTTGCACATACCCTTTGAGATCCATGAATACTGCAAAATTAACGTGCCGTTGTATGCCTCAATGAGGTAGTATTTGTCATCTAGGAGCTATGCCTTTAGGAAATTTTTCCCCCATAATGCACGCCATGATTTTTTTCAGTTTAGTTTTTTTTCTGATACATTGTTTGGCTCTATATAGAATCAGACACTGTGGTACAGACCAACACAGATTCATAGTCCATCCCAGTACCAATAACAGTATATGGTCCCTTTGCCGCCCAATAATGTGTTTGTGACAGAAGCGGTTTGCTGGTTTGAAGACCCCCTACCCTCTTGGGCCCCTGTGCGGCTTCATAGGTTGCACCAGTAGCATGTCTGCCCCTGGTATGGCCATATCTGCCCCTGGTATGGCCATATCTGTGGGAACATATAGTAATGCAGTGCACCTGAGCAATGATTTTAGTAGCAAATGTGAGCTGAGCCCATGAGTTTCTGCTCCAATCTGCTAATCCCCATAACATCCGCTTGAAAAGACATCTGTGAACATCCCTGTATTACTTGATATATAACGTCACATTTGATAAAGGTGCCAAAATGAAAGATCGCATTCACTCAAGTTGTCATGATTTGTAATGAAAGGTTAGATGGGAGATGTGAACAATTGTGTAGGTGGATTACATGAGGGATGCAATCTGCTGTAGTGGAAAAAACAACCTGAAGTGTTAAGAATGATTCAGTGATTACTGTGACTCTAAAGGTACCATTACACTAAGCGACTTACCAACGATCACGACCAGCGATCGTGATCGTTGGTAAGTCGTTGTGTGGTCGCTGGGGAGCTGTCACACAGACAGCTCTCTCCAGCGACCAACGATCAGGGGAAAGACTTTGGCATCGTTGAAACGGTCTTCAACGATGCCGAAGTCCCCTGCAGCACCCGGGTAACCAGGGTAAACATCGGGTTACTAAGTGCAGGGCCGCGCTTAGTAACCCGATATTTACCCTGGTTACCATTGTAAAAGTAAAAAAAAAAAACAGTACATACTCACATTCTGATGTCTGGCACGTCCCCCGGCGTCCACGCGCTGCTGCAGGGAGCTTTCCCTGCACTGAATGTGTCAGCGGCGCCGGCAGTAACAGCGGTGATGTCACCGCTGTGCTCTGCTTTACGGCCGGCCGGCGCTCACACAGTCAGTGCAGGGAAAGCTCCCTGCAGCAGCGCGTGGACGCCGGGGGACGTGACAGACATCAGAATGTGAGTATGTAGTGGTTTTTTTTTTACTTTTACAATGGTAACCAGGGTAAATATTGGGTTACTAAGCGCGGCCCTGCGCTTAGTAACCCGATGTTTACCCTGGTTACAAGTGAACACATCGCTGGATCGGCGTCACACACACCGATCCAGCAATGACAGCGGGTGATCAGAGACGAAATAAAGTTCTGGACTTCTAGCTCCGACCAGCGATATCACAGCGGGATCCAGATCGCTGCTGCGTGTCAAACACAACGAGATCGCTATCCAGGACGCTGCAACGTCACTGCAACGTCACGGATCGTTGTCGTTATCGTTGAGTGTGACGGTACCTTTAGATCATTGTGATTTTACAAGAAAGTCCAAAGTACTGGAGTTCTTTTCCATCACATCTTCTCTTCCCGCTCCTTTCTGAGGGAAGATCTGAAGTATGCAGTGACTTGGTGGCGGAAGTATCACTGCATTAGCGCTTTATAGGTCTTGCTGGAAAGACATCCATGCTTTCAGCTTCCCAAGAAACAGATGTAACTAAGAAAGGGTAAGACTGGGTGATGCGACTATAAATTAAGCCATTATTTAGGTTCATTATTACAAATGCATATGCATCCCCGAGATGCGGTCCTGTTATATTGCTTGGCTGTTAATGCAGTCTTCAGAGCCAATCAGCCTTTAAAAGGTTGCCATTAAAGATTCATAAAAGCTTGTACGCTTCTGGGATATTTGTGTGACTTGATGGTTTACAATCGAGCAAAAAAGAAATCTGTCAACTGCGTGAAAATACTTTTAATATCCGCATATCGTGAAATGAATTTCATGTTGTCTCCGCTGATGAATAACATAATCATTTACAACAATCTGCAGTTATAATTACCATTAAAATGGCAAGTAAAATGCCAACACTTTGTTTCACCGATCAGGTACTGATTGTAGGGGGAGAAGCATTTCAAGAACATTATAGTGAAGACGTCTTGGGGCTACTTCAGTACTGCGGAAGCAATGTACATTTGCATTCCAATAGCTGTAGCTTGGCTGCTGATAGTCAGGGGTACTGACAAGGACCTTGCAGAGGGGAAGTGGCGCAGGACTATAGATCTCTAGAGTAGCACCAAACTGACAATAGAAGAAGTACAATTTACTGTGTAGGTGACATCAAACATAAGATTCAGTGTCGGCGAGAAATCAGCAACTTGTCGGCTGCATGACTGATCCCTAGAGTAGGGAAACCTATCTATAGTAAATGTCATTAATCATCCATAACATTAAGTGTTCCTGTCTATCTTGAGCTAGGATAACTACATGAATTGCCACTAGTTGCCGAGCTCCAGTTGTATTTGCAGTTTTTCCAGGTTTGCAATTACAATTGCAGAGTGGCAATTAATGGTAATCCCCAGGTATCTACTACAGTTGAGCCGCAATATGCATGGCCATCCTAAAATATCTGGTAAAATTTGTTTACTTTGATTATCTCGCTTACAGTGGTATCTGTCAGGGGTGAAATATATTAGGCTGCAAGTCTGAATAGTCAGTTCTGGAATTTAATGTACTGGATGCAGAAAATTGGGCATGTGTAAGGATCTGAGCAACTGTGACAAGGGTCAAATTTTAATGTTGCTACAATTGGGTCAGAATGTCTCCAAAATAGCAGGCCTTGTGGCATATTCCCAATATGCAGCAAGAATTGTACGTTGTTCCTGATGTATTGGAATCTTTGTGGGGTGTGCACAGTATATTACAAATCTTGCAGGGTATTTAACAGTATATGACTGTTCTTTTGGGGCGTTACAGGCCTTGTGGGATGTTCCTGGTATTATATGGCGGGTCTTGAGGGATGTTCCCCATGGGACAGCAAATTTTGTGCAATGATCCCAATATACGGTGGGTCTTGGGAGTTCCTGGTGTATAGAATAGGTGCTACCATTATATGGCAAATATCGTGGGGTTTTCCCAGTGTACTGTGGGTCTTGAGGCATGCTCCCGATTTACGGCAATTGTTATGTTTTGTTCCTGGTATACAGTGGGTTTTGTGCGGTGTTCACAATAGTGGGAAATAATAACAAAAAATGGTCTAAAGAAGTAAAATTGGTGACCGGGTGGTGATGAGTAAAGGCTAGCCTGTCTGGTTTGTTCTGACAGAGGAGCGACTGTGCTCCGAAGTTACTGAAAAAGTTAAAGCTGAACTCCTGCCGAGCTCTTATGGACTCCATGTCTCAACGTGTAAGGTTTGCTTCACTTTCGAAGCCCCTATGACTTGCGGCAAACAAATCCATAGACTCTCTTTCTCCAGACTCTAGACCAATTTTTTTTTTTAATCTTTGGGCAGCAATGAAAAATATAATCATCACTTGTGGATAAAATAAAATTACAATATCAAGCAAAAATCTGCCCCACAAAATATTTATTTCAGGTTTTTTTTAACAGGTTTCATAGAGTTTCTAAACGTTACTGCTTTCTTCCAAAACAGTGCTATGCCTGTCCACAGGTTTTGTCCAGTATTGCAGCTTGACAGTGAAGCTTAACTGCAGTGCCAGACACAACCTTTAGGTAGGTGTGGTGCTATTTCTAGAATAAAGCGGCCATGTTTTCTATGGCGTACATAAATGACATTATATTAAGGCTAAACTGCTGTGAATCATCTCTTCATTGTTACCTGTATAAGTGCCGCTCCTATAAACAGATGAGTTATAAGCTGACGTGGTAATTGCTTGTCTTGTTATATTGTCTCTACAATTTATAACCATTAGTTATGAGTGAATACATTTGGCATTATTCGTGACTTGCATGAATAGTATGCTATTCGTTACTCGGCAAGTTATTTGGTATTCGCCTCGTTAAATATTTGGATGACCCGCCCAGCATGTTTGGTGCTTTATTTGCTTGACAATCACAGTACGGCACCATCTTTTGTGCCCACATTACTGTGATTGGCTGTCCGAACATCGGTTGTTTGTCATGCTGTCATGTGCTTGACAGCGCAGCAAACACCGCTTCTGATCGGCGGTGAAATCATTCCCGCCAGTCAAAGAGCCGCGGTTCCCATGCTGTCAAAAGACAACGTGAACACACAGCTGTGATCGGAGGTATAAAATTTACCTCCGGTCTCTGGTGTCAGCTGATGGGACTACAGCTCCCATCAGCCGACTCCTGCTGCAGCTAATAACAGTGAGAGCAGGAGCGGCGGATGGGAGTATTCATCAGCCGGCTCCTGCGCTATAAATAATTTAAAAAAACCTGACATGGGTTCCCCTGTATTTTTGATAACCTGCCAGGTAAAACTCACAGCTGGGGGCTGCAACCCTCAGCTGTCAGCAAAGCTGGTTATCAAGCATAGAGGGGTCCCCACGTCGCATTTTTTAAATTATTTAAATAGCTAATTAAAAAAAAGAACAGCATGGGCTCCCACCCTATTTTTGACAACCAGCCTTGCTAAAGCAGACAGCTGGGGGCTGGTATTCTCAGGCTGGTAAGGGGCCATGGATACTGGCCCCCCAGCCTAAAAATAACAGCCGCCCAGAAAAGGCACATCTATTACAATACACTAATTCAGGCGCTTTGCTCGGCTCTTCCCACTTGCACTGTAGCGGTGGCAAGTGGGGTTCATATTTGTGGGGTTGATGTCACCTTTCTATTGTCTGGTGACATCAAGCTTAGCAATGGAGAGGCGTCTATAAGACACCTATCCATTACTAATTCTATAGTTATATGGTAAATAAAGACACAGCAAGAGTAAAATCCTTAATTAGAAATAAAACAAAGCACACTTTTCTACTTTTATTTAAAAATAATAATCAATTATACTCACCTAACGCCTGATTCCACTGAATCCCTTGTCTCCTGTAAGAAAACAAAACAAAAACAACAATATCCGTCACCTGTCTGTCATTCTGTCTCACGCTGTAATCCATGTCTTTTGGATGAACAGTTTTCAACCTGGACGGTGCAAAGATGCAACCGTCCCGTCTGAAAACTTATGGGAAAATGAGCTGCTCCGAGCGCAGCCTCAGTGACTAGCGGTGACGTTATCGAGGTTACCTCCGATCACTGAGGCTGCGTTCCTAGCCGGGCTGAACTGCGATGACTTCAGCACCATGGGAAAAAGTTAGTGATGAGGTCACTGCAGTTCAAGCTCAGAGATTTCACATCTGATCACCGTGAGAATTTCTCAGAGCCTGGTCCCAGGGCAGGTGTGTAAAGGGATTAGCTTACACTTGACTGTATGCACCCAGCACCTTGTGTTGGGATAGGAAATACCATATGATTGTAGACTTCCACATACTGTAGGGATCCCTCACATATCCCATTACAGAATCCATTTTTCCAGGGATTTCCCCTTTAGTTCAGCTGGCATGAAGGAAGATCTGGGCCAAGAATTTGTATAGACATTATTCCAGATATACAATGTAGAGACTGCCTCGTCTGTACGAAGTTTTATTCTTTAAGAGTCCCTGCAGCTGCCGATCTGTCAAGCTGAGCAGAAAACCATTAGCGATAAGCAGAATAGACAGAGATGTGCTTAGCTCCTGTCTGTGCACAGCATCCCAGCAGCGAGGATCTGTCAGTATCCCGTGGACAGCTAAGCACGTGTTTGCCTTCGTGCTGCTCTCATTTAGTCAACTGACTCATTTAGCAGAGCCAGGAGAGGACAGAGCGGGTGCAAGTATGAGAAGTAGCTGACGAGGCATCACTGCATTGTAAGGCCTACATTTAATTTATCTACATGGAGGTAAAGGATTTTGTGCACAGGAAGAAGCAATTTTTTTTTTTTTTTTAAAGCTTGAGATTGTGCTCTGAAAATGTAAACTGTGCCACAAAATAAACAGTTCACAAAGACGCGGGTTATCTGTCCTCTCCGAAAGGATAAGGGTCCCCAAAACCATTCCCCGTCCCTCCAAGCCAGAAGGCCACAGCGATGGTCAGTGACAAGTGGCCTCCTCTACCCGAAGCCAGAAGAGGCCCAATATTGCTGACAGCATCAGTCTGGGTTCCCACCCAAGCAAGAACTGGTAGCCATTGCCTGTCTACTCCCTTCCGGAGAGAGGAGAACCAGGGGTTGTTCATGAAGAAGTGATGTCACAATGTAAACTTGTCAACATATCCTTCAAAATTTGATAACATTTTGTAATATGAAATTGGCACAGAGCCCAGAACTCGGCCCCATCCAACACCTAGAATGGAGATTGTGAACCCGACATCCCCTCAACATCAGTGTCTGACCTCACACATGCTCTTTTGGATGAAAGTGAAAAAATTCCCATAGACACCTCCAAAATCTTGTACAAATCAGGAGCTGTTATATGTGCAAAAAGAAAGAATTAATTGGAATAAACACTGCTCGGGGGATCAGGCTATTGGTACTATAATTGTGAGTATACAATGACAGGAGATAGCGAGACAGACGTGACAAAAAGCACTGTAAAATACAAGTTGATCCAGTTTATTATTACCGTAGATTAGTTTGCAATGCGAGATCATGATAAATATGTGACGGTGTTCCTAGAAGCCTCCTTAAATATATGTGCATGGATTTACTCCTACTACGAGACCACTACCTGGCCTGGTATTATTGGCCTCTTTCCTGGCCATAGGCTCTGCGCTGCAGACTTCCCAGCCATATAATACCAGCTACTGTTTCATATGGCATATGAGGGGGGGCATTACAGGGTTTCCATTTGGGCTAATGGGAATTTTTCCATCTTTATAAAGCAATGGTGTATCCATGGAATATGCCATCACTTTATAAACATTGCTGATCCAAATTCTGAGACCCTTATTGATTCTGAGAATAAAGGGTCCGGAGCTCTGCATCAGAAATGCTGCCCGTCCCTTTGACTGCAGATGGTTGGGGCCCCTGCACAGCGGGTAGCAGGCGGCACTATTGTGCAGGGAAAGACTGAAAAAAACACTGCCCTGAATCAGCAGTGCGGCCTCTTAATTATGATAAACTTTGGTGGTGTCAGGGCCTCGACTACCACCCTGCCACCAAAGATAAAATGATGGCATTTTATCAGTTTAAAAGATGAAAATATTCCCTTAAGTTCTTCTATAGGCACCACAAGTGTAACCTAAGAGGCAGTGCTGCAAACTCTGCACAGCTAGATAGAAGCTGCTGCTCTTTCCATCCACCATGCTTTGCCCTGCTTTCTGTTTTTTTTTTTTTGTTTTTTTTTTTACATTGTGTAATAACACTTCAATGGGAATTCAGTGCATGATAGAAAATCCCACACAGCACTACCAGAGTGATTACAACCTACTAGGAACCAAAAATACCAGTTATAATAACTGGTACGATAGATGAGCCTCGATATGGTGGGAGCCTGGATTTTTGCTTCAAGTTGCCTAATGTAAGTGTAAATAAAGAATAAACTGCCTTGGAGACCTCAGGCGCACCTGCCTGTGATGTTCAATGTTTGCTGCAATATATACAAGTGCAGAAAGGCTGCACAGCGAGAAACATCAATTTTCTGCTTTCAGCTTGGGATATTTGATAATGGTGATTTTAATTAAGTCAAAAAGCTGCTGCTGAACATTTTTAAAAACTACTTGTTTTGCAAATTCATCAATAAAAACACATTGTCATCAAATAACTTGTCAGCAAGAATCGTAGAGCTCCAGAGACGTGAATCATTAATGCTGCAATTCATTACCTGATGCTTCGTCATGTTCAGCTAAAAACGACTGCATTAAATATTCCAGAAATTACCAGGATTAAATTACAACCATGCGGAGTCGAGGGACCTCACGTAGAGGTGACTTCTAATATCTCCTAGATGAGTGCCTCTTCCAAGGGATTCTGCCTTCAGATCGGGTACAGAATTTTGTCAGAGTATGGAATTTACCCTACCCAGACCGCTCCCTGACTAAGGGTACCGTCACACAGTGGCATTTTTATCGCTACGACGGCACGATTCGTGACGTTCTAGCGATATCGTTACGATCTCGCAGTGTCTGACACGCTACTGCGATCAGGCACCCAGCTGAGAATCGTACGTCGTAGCAGATCGTTTGAAACTTTCTTTCGTCGCTGGATCTCCCGCTGTCATCGCTGGATCGTTGTGTGTGACAGCGATCCAGCGATGCGTACGCTGGTAACCAGGGTAAACATCGGGTAACTAAGCGCAGGGCCGCGCTTAGTAACCCGATGTTTACCGTGGTTACCAGCGTAAAAGTAAAAAAAAACAAACAGTACATACTCACCATCTGATGTCCGTCAGGTCCCTTGACGTCTGCTTCCTGCTCTGACTGAGATCCGGCCGTACAGTGAGAGCAGAGTGCAGCGGCGACGTCACCGCTGTGATCTGCTCTCACTTTCCGGCCGGCAGACAGTCAGAGCGGAAAGCAGACGGCAAGGGACCTGACGGACATCAGATGTGAGTATGTACGTTTTTTTTTTTTTTACTTTTACGCTGGTAACCACGGTAAACATCGGGTTACTAAGCGCGGCCCTGCGCTTAGTTACCCGATGTTTACCCTGGTTACCCGGGGACTTCGGCATCGCTCCAGCGCCGTGATTGCAACGTGTGACCGCAGTCTACGACGCTGGAGCGATAATCATACGATGCTACGACGTCACGAATCGTGCCGTCGTAGCGATGTAAATGGTACTGTGTGACGGTACCCTAAAGGCCCCGTCTCACATAGCGAGATCGCTAGCGAGATCGCTGCTGAGTCACAAGTTTTGTGACGCAACAGCGACCTCAGTAGCGATCTCGCTATGTGTGACACGTACCAGCGATCAGGCCCCTGCTGCGAGATCGCTGGTCGTGTCGGAATGGCCTGGACCTTTTTTTGGTCGTTGAGGTCCCGCTGACATCGCTGAATCGGTGTGTGTGACACCGATCCAGCGATGTCTTCACTGGTAACCAGGGTAAACATCGGGTTACTAAGCGCAGGGCCGCGCTTAGTAACCCGATGTTTACCCTGGTTACCAGCGTAAATGTAAAAAAAAAAAAACACTACATACTCACCATCTGTTGCCCGTCAGGTCCCTTGCCGTCTGCTTCCTGCTCTGACTGCCGCCGTAAAGTGAGAGCACAGCAGTGACGTCACTGCTGCGCTCTGCTCTCACTGTACGGCGGCTCAGTCAGAGCAGGAAGCAGACGGCAAGGGACCTGAAGGGCAACAGATGGTGAGTATGTAGTGTTTGTTTTTTTTGGTAACCAGGGTAAACATCGGGTTACTAAGCGCGGCCCTGCGCTTAGTAACCCGATGTTTACCCTGGTTACCCGGGTGCTGCAGGGGGACTTCGGCATCGTTGAAGACAGTTTCAACGATGCCGAAGTCGTTCCCCTGATCGTTGGTCGCTGGAGAGAGCTGTCTGTGTGACAGCTCCCCAGCGACCACACAGCGACACAACAGCGACGCTGCAGCGATCAGCATCGTTGTCTGTATCGCTGCAGTGTCGCTGTGTGTGACGGGGCCTTAAAGATCACCAACACTGAGAACTATTGAATGAATAAATAAATACATATACCCATGAAAGTCAATGCAAAAGGGCTGATACACATAACAATGAATACCTACTGGCTTAAGAGAAGATGTAGCAAACAAAATATAGGCATCCTACATACAGTATACCAGCAGCTATAGGCTCTTATCAAATCGGTGATGATAAAAGTGACATAGAAAGAGTAAAATAAGCACTCCCACTAACTTTTGTATTCATTAAATGTGTGTACATGAATGTAATTTGAGTGTAGTAATATGCTCACCTACATCGTATTCTGTGTCCAGTGTCTTCTCTGCTTCTGAGTGATGTTGCCACAATTGCGATTAGCAAAGCTTGTTCTATGAGCTATGCAAGAATCTGAGGTTGATTTTCAAGGAAAGCCCCATATGTGCAAGAATATAACTACTATAATACTGCCCCTATGTGCAAGAATATAACTACTATAATACTGCCCCATGTACAAGACTACAACTACTATAATACTGCCCCTATGTACAAGAATATAACTACTATAATACTGCCCGCTATGTACAAGAATATAACTACTATAATACTGCCCCCTATGTACAAGAATATAACTACTATAATACTGCCTCTATGTACAAGAATATAATTACTATAATACTGCCCCTATGTACAAGAATATAACTACTATAATACTGCCCCTATGTACAAGAATATAACTACTATAATACTGCCCCTATGTACAAGAATATAACTACTATAATACTGCTCCAATGTACAAGAATATAACTACTATAATATTGCTCCAATGTACAAGAATATAACTACTATAATACTGCTCCCATGTACAAGAATATAACTGCTATAATACTGCACCCTATGTACAAGAATATAACTACTATAATACTGTCCCCTATGTACAAGAATATAACTACTATAATACTGCCCCCTATGTACAAGAATATAACAGCTATAATACTGCACCCTATGTACAAGAATATAACTACTATAATACTACCCCCTTTGTGCAAGAATATAACGAATATAATACTGCTCCTATGTGCAAGAATATAACTACTATAATACTGCCCCATGTACAAGAATATAACTACTATAATACCGCACCTATATACAAGAATAACAAGAATATAACTACCATAATACTGTCCCTATGTACAAGACTATAACTAAACTACTATAATACTGCCCCCTATGTACAAGAATATAACTACTATAATACTGCCCCCTATGTACAAGAATATAACTACTATAATACTGCCTCTATGTACAAGAATATAATTACTATAATACTGCCCCCTATGTACAAGAATATAACTACTATAATACTGCTTCTATGTACAAGAATATAACTACTATAATACTGCCCCCTATGTACAAGAATATAACTACTATAATACTGCCTCTATGTACAAGAATATAATTACTATAATACTGCCCCTATGTACAGGAATATAACTACTAAAATACTGCCCCTATGTACAAGAATATAACTACTATAATACTGCTCCTATGTACAAGAATATAACTACTATAATACTGCTCCTATGTACAAGGATATAACTACTATAATACTGCCCCTATGTGCAAGAATATAATTACTATAATACTGCCCCTATGTACAAGAATATAACTACTATAATACTGCTCCTATGTACAAGAATATAACTACTATAATACTACTCCTATGTACAAGAATATAACTACTATAATACTGCCCCTATGTACAATAGTATAACTACTATAATACTGCTCCTATGTACAAGAATATAACTACTATAATCTAGTTTGCTATTGAATGTGGGTGTCAGAGTGTATAAGCATTTTATATATTTCGTAGAATGAATGATAAATGGATACCAGTGATAATTTTTGTGCATAACTTTTTTATTTACCATAAAGTGCTGGCAAACATCATTCTGACACTTGGAAAGTAACTTTGTGGTTTATTGTTTAGGCTCATTATTACTGCTGATTTAATACTTCTCCACTCCATAAGAACAGAATATGTCACCATTAATGTATTCATGCCGGCAAGTCGGCAACTTCCTACCACTCTAGTTCCCGAAATAAGGTTCTGATTACATAGAACGGTGGCAGTGTAAGCCAAGAGCCCCTCTGCTCTTACCAAAAGAGATTTTTGTCACTCTTGGATAAATCTGCAAGATTGCTTTTGGCCAAAGAAAGCAGTATTGCGGTGTTGTTAAATGGCCAAACTTCCTTTTACTGGAAACTGCAACTAGATTTTTATACAAATCTAATAAGTTTAATCGAGTCTGAAAAATGGAGATGCTGCGTGATAAGCCTATTGGGAGTGTAAAGGACGGCTCTATTGGTAACTTCAATCAATCTCTGTTCCCTGTTTGCTCCCTAATTCTGAACTGATTGTTGGGCGATTATTTTGCTTCAGCGCTAAATAATGGATAACAAATGGGTTAAAGGGAATCTGTCGCCCCATTTTACGCCTATAAGCTAAGGCCACCGCCATCAGGGGCTTATCTACAGCATTCTGTAATGCATTCTGTAATGCTGTAGATAAGCCCCCAATGTAACCTGAAAGATAAGAAAAACAAGTTATATTATACTCACCCAGGGGCGGTCCGGTCCGATGGGCGTCGCAGGTCCGGTGCTTCCCATCTTCATACGATGACGTCCTCTTTGCTTCCTTTCGCAGCTGCGGCGCAGGTGTACTTTGTCTGTCCTGTTGAGGGCAGAGCAAAGTACTGCAGTGTGCAGTTGCTGGGAAAGGTCAGAGAGGCGCGGCACCTGCACACTGCAGTACTTTACGCTGCTCTCAACAGGGTAAAGTACGCCTGCGCCGGAGCCGCCAAACTCACAGTGAGTACCCCTGACGAAGCCACTGAGGGTGGCGACACGCGTTGGGTATCTTCTCTGCCTGGCTTAACTTCACATGGGTCCTTCTAACTGATAGTGCCACTCCATGTTATTGCTCATGGGTGGTCTTCTCGGCTCTTGTTATCAACCTTCATGTGCTCAATTGTAACTTGCCATACTGCTCGCTTTCTCTATTCTTGTTGGTTTATGATCCTGTTAAATTAATCAGGTATTGTTATTTATGCCTGTATTTCTTTAAATCTTGCGCACCTTACACTGGCAAGCTGTCTCTTGTTACTTGTGATTATATTCACATTTAATTGCTTGTTCATAGTGCTTTCACTTCATGCGTTCCATACTGTTTAGGCGCTTCTAGCTACCGGTACCAGTGTTGCAATACAGAGTTCTAAGTGAGCACACAATATCAACAATTATTCCTTGTATAGGCATTGCACGTATTGATAGTTGTTGTGCATGGTTTATATATGCCTATGATATGCTGTTTATATGGATATTTGGTTTCTGTTCATATTATATAGCCTATTGATAGTTGAAGCTATGTCACGTGTGACTACTTTTAATGTTTTTTGCATGTTTTTTCTTGTGTCAAATAAAAATTAAATATTTTGCGCTATTTTCCTGCCTTAGGTGATCCCCTCCTTAGGACCTATTCCTTTCTCTCTTGAATTAGAATTTAAAAAAGTCCCCAATCCAATCTGCAGATCCTAAGAAAGACCTTTTACTGTACTCACAGATGGCGCAGTCTGATCCGAGGGGCGGCTCTTGTCTAGAGCCGGCGCCTCCTTTCTTCCTTCAATCGCTGTACTTCTTACCTATTTTATGTGGACGATGTAGGACACCTCACCCACATGAAGAAGTCAAGGAGGACGGTGATTAAAGTGAACCTGCCCCCCCAGCCGTTTTTAACTAAAAGAGCCATCTTGTGCAGCTCTAATGCTGCATTCTGCCAAGGTGGCTCTTTTAGTTCTGGTCCCTGCAAACGCTAAAATCATCGTTTTTATAATTTGCTCCTCATACCTGAAGTTTGTCAGGGGGGCATGTCTTTTCCACCCTGACACAAACGCCTCCCAGCCGTCACTCAAGGCCTCCGGGCGCCGCCGCCATTTCCTTCCTGAACGTCCCCGGCGCCTGCGCTATAAGTTCCCATCATGTGATGGGAGTCGAAGGGCAGCGCAAACTGCGCATGCCTGAAAAAAAAACTTACAGCGCAGACGCCGGGGACGTTCAGGAAGGAAATGGAGGCGGCGCACGGAGGCCCTGAGTGACGGCTGGGAGGCGTTTGTGTCAGGGGGAAAAGACATGCCCCCCAGACAAACTTCAGGTATGAGGGCACATTATAAAAACGATGATTTCAGCGTTTGCAAGGACCCAAACTAAAAGAGCCACCTTGGCAGAATGCAGCATTAGCGCTGCACAAGGTGGCTCTTTTAGTTAAATCCGCCTGGGGGGTGACAGGTTCCCTTTAAAGTAAGATCGGAGGCGCTGGATCAAGACCAGGGACATACATGGGACTGGACCTGTGAGTTAATAAAATGTCTATATGCTGTAAAAGAGACCTTAAAGGGAACCTGTCACCAGTAATAACTCTGTTAACCTTCAGATATGGATTTAATCTGCAGGCTAATGTCTTTTCTAACCTGCTCGGCGTCTGCACGTAGCCATACGCTGAAGGGAGAAAAGTAACTTTATTCTGCCCCGCAGAGTTCGGTTTCAGTCACAGGGGCGGCGCAGGCGCTGGTTCAGTCAGTACTCCGAGAATACAGAGCGGCAGCTGTATCCGCACCGCCGGCACCGACTGGCTCTGCATTGAGGCTGGTTGTTAGTCAGTGTCGGGGGTGCGGATACAGCTGCCGCTCTGTATTCTCAGAGCGGTGACTGAACCAGTGCCGGTGCCACCCTCGTGACTGAAACCGAACTCTACGGGGGAGAATAAAATTAATTTTCTCCCTGCAGTTTTTGGCTAAGTGCAGGCATCAAGCAGGTTAGAAAAGCTATTAACCTGCAGATTATCCCCATATCTGCAGGTTAACAGCGTTTTTGCTGGTGACGGGTTTCCTTAAATGGTGGTGGCCGTACTGTATATGGGCTAAATAAGGTGACAGGTTCCCTTTAACAAAGGTCCGCTTCCAATTCCTGTAGAAAAACACAGACCTACTGTACCTCCCCTTGTAACATGTATCAGCATCTGTTACATTAAATACATTTTAAAGGGAATCTTCCCAAAAACACTGTCCATATTAACGCATGGTTAAATAAGGGACTGATGCCCTATAAGAATCATACCTTTGTTCTAATAAACATTGTCTTTCAGCATAAAAAGTAGTTTGTATGATATAGAAATGAAGGCGTGCGGTGCTCCTTGGCGGGGACACTAGCTCTCCACGCACCTCTCTGCCCCTCAATTACCGTAGATTGACTGCACTCGCTAGAATGTCATCATTCATCAATGCTATGGCTCTTCAATGGGAAGCAGGAGTTTGGAGCTCTATATCAGGACAATAGAGCTTTATAATTAGAAAGATATTATGAAATGCTCGATTTTATAAAAGCAATGGATTGAAAATTCTTGCTTGTGGAGAAGTATAATGCAGAGAAATTGTGTCTTCCATGTCGTGTGTGACTCATTCACGAGAAATCTGAAGAGTGGATTGACCGCAGCACAGAATATCGTTGACATAGATACAATGTATCAACCACTTTTGTTTCTTTTGCTTGTGGAGACTAAATTCATTTTTAGACATATTTTCCAGAGATATTAAGACTACATCTTGGAAATGAAAGGAGCGTGGCGCTTGTGTACGCAATCCAGAGCAGAGGGTTGGCATTTCTGCGGGATTACCACATAATGAAGGGTGGTATTTTCTTCAGAAGAGTGATATTTTAGAAGCTCTGGCTGATGGATAAAGAAACAAAGAGACAAATTTAATTTGTTCTGCTTTTATTTAAATGTAGAAACATAGTAGAAGCTAAGCCACTTGTAGCCAATTCAGAGGATTTTTTTTGTGTCATTTTACCGTATATACTCGAGTATAAGCCGAGATTTTCAGCCCAAATTTTTGGGCTGAAAGTGCCCCTCTCGGCTTATACTCGAGTCACGGTCGGCGGTGGGGTCGGCGGGTGAGGGGGAGAGAGCGTGTTGCATACTCACCTAGTCCCGGCGCTCCCCCTGCCCATCCCACGGTCTTCGGTGCCGCAGCTCTTCCCCTGTTCAGCGGTCACGTGGGACCGCTCATTAAAGTTATGAATATAGACTCCACTCCCATAGGGGTGGAGCCGCATATTCATTTCTCTAATGAGCGGTAACGGTGACCGCTGACAGAGGAAGAGGCTGCGGCACCCGGAGACCAGCTGTCCGGGATAAGGAGCCAGGGACCCCGGGAGCAGGTAAGTATGTCATAGTTACCTGTCCACGTTCCACACGCTGGGCGCCGCTCCATCTTCCCGTCCTCTTGCTCTGACTGTTCAGGTCAGAGGGCGCGATGACGTACTAGTGTGCGCGCTGCCCTCTGCCTGAACAGTCAGTGCGGAGAGACGCTGAGACGGGACGCTGAGGAGCTGCGGGCAGCAAGAGAGGTGAGTATGTCATTTTTTTTTTTTATTGCAGCAGCAGCATTATATATTGCACAGATTTATGTGGAGCATCTATGGGGCCATAATGAACGGTGCAGAGCATTCTATATGGCACAGCTTTATAAGGAGCATCTATGGGGCCATAATGAACGGTGCAGAGCATTATATGTGGTACAGCTTTATATGGAGCATCTATGGGGCCATAATGAACGGTATGGAGCATCTATTTTTAATTTTGAAATTCACCGGTAGCTGCTGCATTTTCCACCCTAGGCTTATACTCGAGTCAATAAGTTTTCCCAGTTTTTTGTGGCAAAATTAGGGGGGTCGGCTTATACTCGGGTCGGCTTATACTCGAGTATATACGGTACTTTCATTTTAGTTTTGGGTTTTATTGGATATGCACTCCAGATGCAATAATGTGATTTCTGGACATACTGCAAATTGTCCCATTGTGCTGTAAATCCAAACATTGAGGTGACCAACAAGGATCATTGTGATAACATGTGATATATAGATCATTAGTTCATAATCTGTAACTCCTACTCATCTGGAATCTGACACCACTAATTCTGATGCTGTATTGAAACATCTTTCTCTGCTATTACTGACAATCTTGTCTCCCATAATCAGAGCAAGGCCTCTATAGAAAATAGACACAGAGCGTGTGAATTCTTCTGCTCTGTTCCTCTAGGGTGAAGAACTTGACTCCCTCCCACAGAGGCTGAACAAGATCGTAACTGCCGATTCCCCAACCGACTAAAATACACAAGCTGACCCCAGAAGTGGCTTATTATCACTGGCCCCAAGCTATAGTTTCATTATAAAGGTGCTAAAAATAATTGTTCCTCTCTTTACAAAACCAGAACTCCCACAGCTGCACTGCTACATTCGGGTTCTAAAATTTGTCTCTTTGTGATCTTTGACATGATAAATACTGAACATTTCCTATTCCCACTCCCATTTGTCATAGATAAGGAAATCCTGCAGTTTGTGACTTTTAATCTGGATTTTTCTGAAAGATCTGTTGCACCCTGGATGTTGCTACCTCCACTGAAAACTTAGTCACATGTAACTGCATGTCGCACCCAGGTGTCATAAAGCTGATATATGGGGGATATTTGGTGGGGTCTTCACTTGGTGATTTTCTCTATGACATGATCACCAGTCATAACTCTATGTTGTGAGGAACCAACAAGCAATTCCTTGCATCTCCGCTTTCTGGGTCCATATTGTTTTGACAAGGGGAACAGGGTTGTTTGCTTTGAAAGATCTAGAGTTATAAGTTTTATAGCCCATCACAACGGCTTATCCCCCACCCATACTGAGAATGGGGCTCTGGAGTACACTGTTAAAATGAAGTGATGTTGGCGCATGTACACCACTGCTACTGTACAGTAAACATTACAATTGTCTCCATCAGTCCATAGACATCGCTCTGTTCCAACGAATCGCTGGGAAAGCCTCAGTCTAAGAATTGGTGGGGACACCTGCAGTTGGATGCCAACAATTATCACCTATGGATAAGTCATAAATTGTTATGGCAACCAAACCATTCCCTTTAATAGGCACCCGATCCAAAGCACCATTGTCCCTTTACAATCTCTACATGTATTTTACCATGCGTTCCCCCCTGATACTGCAGCTACATTGAAGAGAATGTGTCCGAGATTCAATACCACACGCAGCCCGCTGTCAGTTTTGCTCTGAGGCATGTTGGTTTTCTAACTTTGTACAACTTTTGAAATCTTGACCTTCTGGATTCATGACTGGGATGCCAGAATGTTAGTAAGCACTGACACAGAATCTAATTCATGAGGTTACGACTAATGTTACAAGGGGCGATATAAAACCAGAACTTATCTCTATAGCTTTCGTTTATGTATTTCCCCAAGGAGAGACTGCACTTGTATCTTCAAAAAATAGAAACGACTCCGCAGAGAAAACTGAGAACGATCAGCATTGGAAATATAACCCTGTGCTTTATTTATGAGCCATTAAAGCTGCTGTGAGTTCTGGCGCCGGTCCCTGGTCCTTAGTCATAGTACAGACCTGTTCTCCAGCACTTCAGAAGAACGGTGGATTTAAAGGCTCATAAATAAGGAGCAAATCTATTTAGGGTGCTGGCCTTTTTATTTTCTTGGTGTATTGTCGTAAGCTCAATAAGAAACAATCATCTAAGTTTTCTTAACACAGTATACGGTATGTCATGTCATTCAGGGTCTGTAGGAATCTGACTGACAACCAACGTGATTACTAGTAGAGGAGGACGATATCACGTTGACCAGGCTGTGTTGTGGTAAATGAGAAGCCTCTTGTGTTCCAAAATGGTTCTTTATTATACCAACGCATTTCGGCACCAGACCAGTGCCTGTCTCAAAGTTAAAAACGCCCTTACCTCGAGAAATGCGATGGAACAAGAAATATTTTTTTCATTTACCGCAAAGTAGCCTGTTCAACCTGATATTGTCCTCCACTACTGCTAATCGTCTGGTAGGCGTTGTTCTCCTCCAGCCATGGGGCCGCAGCAGCATTTACACGTGTCTACAGGTCTCGTGCCTTCACATTATACCGCCAGCTTGACAACCAATATGGTCATCATTATTGGTTCCACTTGGGTTGTCACCAAGTATCTAAAAGTTCTTCAGGTTGGCAAACAAGACTTTGAACGTTTTATTTCTATGTTTGACGCAAGGAAAACTAGAATTTTACATAGAAATGGCAATTATCTAGATATTTTCTTACAATTGGCCGAAAGTCCTATTTCTATAAAGTGTTGACAACTCTGGAGCCTGTAACTAGAGGGGAACATGGAGTGAAATGTACTGGACTCAGTACATGAAATCAATAGCTGATATGTTCAGAAAGGGCATGTCCTTTTATCGTTATCCAAAAATACATTTTTCCAATTTTGTTTTTTACATTTGAAACAATGTTGCATAATAATAGTTCATGTTACGTTTTATAACATTCTCTTAGTCTTTATGCAATTATGACCTTTGCCGTTCAAGAAATACTACAAGGAAACGGTGACTCTTAGACTTCCATAGTCATGTAAAGATCCAGTTGTGTCACCCACATTGCTAGTGAGGGGCTGGTATGGGTTGAACCTTCCCAACAAACCAAACTGCTCCTCATATCTCAGCTTCCTGGACCCTTGTTATTGTGATCTGGGGAAAAGGGATATTTAGTTCACTAGATCTAACCTTTAATAGGTTAATATGTTTTAATAGGATGTGCTCTATACTTGTACAATACCTGCCTCACATCCAATGGTCACTGTGTAAGCTGTGCCTCTCAGGGCCCAGTGTGGACATTGCTGGATATGATAGGCTTCATCAGGACACGCCATCTATTGTACACCCCATGACATGATTGTCGATGTGCAGCACAGGTCTCTAACATTATGTGATGGCAGGAGGTGCAGATAATTCTGAATAATGTGTACCGCATCCTGGCTCTAAACACAAAGGGGACAGTTTGTAGGTTGTCACAAAAGCTCATCTTGCTGCAAGATGCCCCTTTATAATCAGATAACAGTGGGAAAGCTGCAATGCTTCTGCTTGGTTTTGCAAGGCTTGTAATGGAAAAGCTGCAAAGAATCATGACTGATAGACAGCAATCCCACATAGGGGACCCACACTATTAATTAAAGAACTATAGACAATCTCAATAGTGTGCTCAGATCACCTGCAGTCATACATTTATAGGCTGAGATCATATTTTATGATGCTGGTATAATAAGGCAGTTTTATAATGTGTTCCTACTCGGCTACAAATTAACATAAAGCACCTGAAAGAGATGAAACATAACAATACCCCGACAGAAGGGTATTATAAACCTGGATTGTAATTCTCTGCACAGGGTCTCTGCATTTTTATACATTTCATATATCAAACTGCGTTATCATCAAGAACCAGCGGGAAATTTCTTCAAAGGTTTATTAGATTTAACGGCAAAGGATAAGAGTTACGAAGAGATCTGTCACAAGGACCGTAACAAACCCTCTGCATCAGGTTTTAAAAACAGTAATTTTGCCTGGAGCTTCCTACAAAAGTGCAATCAGAAGGCGGTGAGCTCATTAAAGGGGTTATCCAGGGAAAACAAGTTATCACCTATCACCAGGATAGATGATAACATATTGATGGGATGGGGTCCAACTGCGGGGAGCCATACCCACCGGCAGAACAGGGAATGGAGCAGCAGCGCGCATGATAACCGCCACTACATTCATTCCCTATGGGGATGGTAAGTGCTGTGTGTAAATGGAGCGGAGGTCTACTGGCCTGTCAGGGATGAAAGTTCCCCATTCTTCCCCTGGGTCCTAGATGATAACTATATGGATAGGTGACAATTTGTTTTCACTGGACAACCCCTTTAATGTGTAAGCACTTTTCTGCTGCATTATTCCATTATATGTATATGGATATAGCATAGGGGTCACACGTGCGACGGGCACCACAACTATGGGTAAGAATTATTGAACTTATGTGATTTTTAGCGGATGTCATGTGGTAATATGATCAGCTTTACATGGTTACTGTATGTTATACTGATCACACTATGTTTGGACATGGCTACCCCTATCATCACTATTTAATTTTGGAGATACTTGAAGCACTGTCACTTTACTTGAAAGGGTATATCTTCTTAAATGATCCTGTTTGGTTGTGCTGTTTGTCTGCATGTGTTCTGCTGCACCTGAATCTTTGTCTTGTTAAAAACTCTGTTAATGATATGATCATGTTTCATGTTATTTTAGTGCTTAATTTATTAGTAAATAAAATTATCTTGATTCTACTTCTTGTGTTGGATTTTGGTACTCTAATTTTTTGTTTGTATACAATATTGTTGGGAGTAGTTCCATGGCTATTACGTGTGGTGGTTGGGTTACTCAGGCCTAGGGCCACCCATATAAATACGTATGCTGTCCTAAAGATTTTGTTTGCTAGCACTGTCTTATACGTACATCATCTCGCCCCCCAACACAACAATCCCCTATTCCCTCTGCTCAGGTATCGCTGCTTTTATATTGCTTTGATCTGAAACTGTAAAACTTCTCTGTCCTCTCAAAAAGTACTAAGTACTTTTTTTTAGCACTATTGAATTAAAATTATTATTATTACATAGCTCTTTATTGACGTACGATTTTCCAATAGCTTTATACAAGGGTATAAGGGACTCATGTTGTCAGTTTCTTTTGGCTCTTTATAACGGTATGATTATTTCAATTGGGGTGGTGGTATTTTAGTGTAATAAGGAGGAATCTTGTAGACTATGAATTGAGGTATTATATGGGCACTGTAGTGCAGCATTATGTGGGAACGGTGTGGCCGAAATATGTGTGCAATGTTTGGCAGTAGTATATGGACACTATATGGCACTTTGTAGAATCATTATGTCCACATAGTATGGCTGGATAGGGTGCTATTTTTTCCTACATAGAGATGAAAGATCTCCATATCTTAGTGGTCCCCATCTGTCTCCAGACTCCATGAGCACCACTATGGATATAGCCCACCCTATATCATGAAGCAGCACTTGTCTAAATACCGGACACTGGATGCTTTGTCACACGGACAATCAATGCAAATTCTAGCAAGCTGAATTCTTGAATAATAGAACAGACCCAATACACTTTAGATAAGTCATCCAAACCCACCAATTCCGATGCGATTGACCGACTATCTAATATATACGGGGACCACTCTCTCATACAGAAATCCACCAAGACAAGCATTCGCGTACATAGAGGAATCAGCTGTCATCCATCAGCTATCTGCCGTGTATGGTCAGCTATTGACCCGAGATCCTATTCCTGATGTACTTTGACTTCTCAGATAATAGAAACATCATAACCTGGTAATTAAATAATCATTAGACAACCATTGTACAGCAGTATTGTCAGGGCTGCCTAGTGTCGGTACACTCCCTGACATGTTACAAAATTCGCCAAATGTTTTTACCATTATGGTCCGCTTAGGCAGTGAAATGCCCAGATTCTGCTGAAAATAATAGAAATAATAACCGGTTTGAAAACAATCACAGCAAGGAATTACTGCTTTATGTAGTAAAGTGTCATAATTACTGAGAGCAACATTATGACAGCAGTAAACGCATTTCTATTATCCACAAAGGCTGACAGCAGGGGAATTGTTCTCCATTATTGTGATGATTTTATCCTGGATTAAAGCTGAACACTTCTAAAAGCCGCTGCAAAGTCAATAATAGTAGAGATCAGACCTGTGATTACTTACTAAGGGGAGATTTATCATGCGCGGTCAGTTTTGTTGGAAACAGGGTTGCAGTTATTTGTTTCGGGGAAGAACTGGTTCTTAAAGAAACCAGCTGAGTATGAAGTCTTACAGGCAATGCTCTATGGGAGACACATATGCAAATTAGGCCTCTTGCAGAGTTTCGCAAGTACCATCTAGGAGAGGTACATGCCCCATAAGTCAATTTCCGACACTGTAACGAGACTTGCAACATGACCAGGGATAAATGCCAAGTGGGAAATTCATCTACAGACAGGCTGGTTTGTTTTTTTTGTGATGTTATAAGACTCCATACTCACAATACCATTGCCTGTAAGACTCAGTAATCATAGCGAATTGCCTGTAAGACTGTACACACAGAGCATCGCCTATAAGATGGCGTACTCATAGACCATTGTCTGTAAGGGTACCGTCTCACATAACGATTTACCAACGATCACGACCAGCGATACGACCTGGCCGTGATTGTTGGTAAGTGGTTGTGTGGTCGCTGGGGAGCTGTCACACAGACCGCTCTCCAGCGACCAACGATGCCGAGGTTCGCTGGTAACCAGGGTAAACATCGGGTTACTAAGCGCAGGGCCGCGCTTAGTAACCCGATGTTTACCGTGGTTACCAGCGTAAAAGTAAAAAAAACCAAACTGTACATACTCACCATCTGATGTCCGTCAGGTCCCTAGCCGTGCGCTTCCCGCTCTGACTGAGATCCGGCCGTACAGTGAGAGCAGATCACAGCGGTGACGTCACCGCTCTGATCTGCTCTCACTTTCCGGCCGGCAGTCAGAGCGGGAAGCGGACGGCTAGGGACCTGACGGACATCAGATGGTGAGTATGTACGGTTTGTTTTTTTTTACTTTTACGCTGGTAACCACGGTAAACATCGGGTTACTAAGCGCGGCCCTGCGCTTAGTAACCCGATGTTTACCCTGGTTACAAGCGAACGCATCGCTGGATCGCTGTCACACACAACGATCCAGCGATGACAGCGGGAGATCCAGCGACGAAAGAAAGTTTCAAACGATCTGCTACGACGTACGATTCTCAGCAGGGTCCCTGATCGCTGCTGCGTGTCAGACACTGCGAGATCGTAACTATATCGCTAGAACGTCACGAATCGTGCCGTCGTAGCGATGAAAATGCCACTGTGTGACGGTACCCTAAGACTCGATTCTCACAACACATTGGCTGTAAGTAGAGGCATAGCTAGATGTTCAGGTCAGAAGGGGGCAAAACGTCTGAGTGGCACCTAATGAGGTAATCGTGATTACAACTATGGTGGCACCCCCTAATTGTGAGTATAGGGGAACCTCAGCAATTGACCGCGCTGTAACCAAAAAAAAACAACAACTCTATACAGAGACGAGCACTGATATTACCGCCATATGGTGACATACAGTGCCTACAAGTAGTATTCAACCCCCTGCAGATTTAGCAGGTTTACACATTTGGAATTAACTTGGCATTGTGACATTTGGACTGTAGATCAGCCTGGAAGTGTGAAATGCACTGCAGCAAAAAAGAATGTTATTTCTTTGTTTATTTTTTTTTTAAATTGTGAAAAGTCTTATCAGAGGGTCATTTATTATTCAACCCCTCAACCCACCAGAATTATGTTTTGCTCCCCTAAAGTATTAAGAAGTAGTTCAGGCACAAAGAACAATGAGCTTCACATGTTTGGATTAATTATCTCTTTTTCCAGCCTTTTTCTGACTATTTAAGACCCTCCCCAAACTTGTGAACAGCACTCAAACATGGTCAACATGGGAAAGACAAAGGAGCATTCCAAGGCCATCAGAGACAAGATCGTGGAGGGTCACAAGGCTGGCAAGGGGTACAAAACCCTTTCCAAGGAGTTGGGCCTACCTGTCTCCACTGTTGGGCGCATCATCCGGAAGTGGAAGGCTTATGGAACTACTGTTAGCCTTCCACGGCCTGGACAGCCTTTGAAAGTTTCCTCCTGTGCCGAGGCCAGGCTTGTCCGAAGAGTCAAGGCTAACCCAAGGACAACAAGGAAGGAGCTCCGGGAAGATCTCATGGCAGTGGGGACATTGGTTTCAGTCAATACCATAAGTAACATACTCCACCGCAATGGTCTCCGTTCCAGACAAGCCCGTAAGGTACCTTTACTTTCAAAGCGTCATGTCAAGGCTCGTCTACAGTTTGCTCATGATCACTTGGAGGACTCTGAGACTGACTGGTTCAAGGTTCTCTGGTCTGATGAGACCAAGATCAAGATCTTTGGTGCCAACCACACACGTGACGTTTGGAGACTGGATGGCACTGCATACGACCCCAAGAATACCATCCCTACAGTCAAGCATGGTGGTGGGAGCATCATGCTGTGGGGCTGTTTCTCAGCCAAGGGGCCTGGCCATCTGGTCCACATCCATGGGAAGATGGATAGCACGGCCTACCTGGAGATTTTGGCCAAGAACCTCCGCTCCTCCATCAAGGATCTTAAGATGGGTCGTCATTTCATCTTCCAACAAGACAACGACCCAAAGCACACAGCCAAGAAAACCAAGGCCTGGTTCAAGAGGCAAAAAAACAAGGTGTTGCAGTGGCCTAGTCAGTCTCCTGACCTTAACCCAATTGAAAACTTGTGGAAGGAGCTCAAGATTAAAGTCCACATGAGACACCCAAAGAACCTAGATAACTTGGAGAACATCTGCATGGAGGAGTGGGCCAAGATAACTCCAGAGACCTGTGCCGGCCTGATCAGGTCTTATAAAAGACGATTATTAGCTGTAATTGCAAACAAAGGTTATTCCACAAAATATTAAACCTAGGGGTTGAATAATAATTGACCCACACTTTTATGTTTAAAATTTATAAAAATTTAACTGAGCAACAAAACATTTTGGTTTCTAAGATTTATGCATCTGTTAATAAATCCTGCTCTTGTTTGAAGTTTGAAGGCTCTAACTTATTTGCATCTTATTAAACCTGCTAAATCTGCAGGGGGTTGAATACTACTTGTAGGCACTGTATAGTGGTAGATACCAGTCCTGCAGAACATGTTATAGATGGTGACTTACAGCTGACATATTTTTTCTTATGGAATCATTCTCTTTTCCCGTCTTTTCCATGTGGCCCAGACTGACAAAACAATTTCTCTAGCCAGGACTGTTCTAGAGAGATTATAACAAAGACTCATTTGACTTCTGACATTTCTACCCCTGTCCACATCTATCCCCATCCTATTAGTACCCTAATATTGAGCCGCTGCCCCATATAGTAATGCCCACCACTGTGCCCCTTACACAGGAAAAATACCTTCCTTGTGCTTTCTAGATGATACAATTGCCCCCTAGAAAATATTAGTGCCCTGTGCAACTGCCCTAGAAAATAGTGTTCATATTTTGCCCCTAGAAAATGATAATGCCCCCTGTGTACCTTTGACAGTCACAATACTGAGAAGGCCCCAATAATGCTTCTTAAGTGCCCATTTAACATTTAATAATGTCCTCTCAGTCCCCCCTTGTACAGGTCTCCTATACACAGTATGATGGGTCCACAGCTCCCCTATACACAGTACGATGGCCCACAGCTCCCCTATACACAGTATGATGGGTCCACAGCATCCCTATACATAGTACAATGGACCCACAGCTCCCCTATGAACAGTATAATGCCCCCTTAGATCCATTCTGCACAGTATGATGGGCCTACAGCTTCCCTATACACAGCATGATGGGCCCACAGCTTCCCTATACACAGTATGATGGACCTACAGTTCCCCTATATACAGTATGATGGGTCCACAGCTTCCCTATACACAGTATGATGGGCCTACAGTTCCCCTATATACAGTATGATGGGCCCACAGCTTCCTTATACACAGTATGATGGGCCCACAGCTCCCCTATATACAGTATGATGGGTCCACAGCTTCCCTATACACAGTATGATGGGCCTACAGTTCCCCTATATACAGTATGTTGGGTCCACAGCTTCCCTATACACAGTATGATGGGCCTACAGCTCCCCTATATACAGTATGATGGATCCACAGCTCCCCTATAATACAGTATGATGGATCCACAGCTCCCCTATACACAGTGTGTAAGACACCATTCTCACAGAGCATTGACTCTAAAACGCTGTACTTAGAGTATTGCTCATAAGACCATTGTCTGTAAGACTCCATACTCATGGAACATGATCTCACTTACTGATACTTAGCTAACTCGTTTTATAGCCAACAATAGAAATTGTGACACAGAGACAAATAGACATTTATAAAAAAAACATTGCCACTGAAAGTGTCCATATTATTTAATGTTCCTTCCCGTGTCTTGCTTATACCTTTTACCCATAAATATCTCTTGATAACAGTTTCGGGGCCTGTGTGATGGACGGAGTCGTGGTCAACTGGGAATCTCGTATTTGCTTGCCTCCTTGTCAGCAAAGTATAAACAAACAAGATATTCAATGTTCGTCCGTTCCATCATCTGTTGTGATGCTGAGTGAAGTTTGATGAGTTTTAAAGCGGTCACATCAGTCAGTCTCATAACAGCTCTATACACAAATACATCTGTAATCAGCAAAGTAAATATCATGTAGAGACTGACACCCCAGGGACCCCAAAGAATGCGAGGCAGAGGGCAAAGCGAAGAGTCCGAACAGAGGTGCTACATATGTATGATGAAGACATTGATCGTGTCTATACTGGAAACTGTATCTCTTTTGACCAAAGCAAAGACACAGTGTAACAAACTGTCAGCGGCGCATGTACCTCCCCCACATAATGAATAAACAAGCACTTTTTGTATCTGTCGGAGATTTAATGGAAAGGTTCGTGGAACATCCCTCATCTGTGTTCTCATTGAAGTAGTTAAAAGACTATTCTGGGAGAAATCATAGATTGCAGATTACTTGCTGATGATCACTTTTTCATTTTAATGTTTCTGTTTGCTTTTTTTAGTGTCCTCCCATAAGTGCTTGCAATGCTTATAACTCAAACTCCATAATTTTGAGAATATTACATTAAAACATTCAGAGCAGTAGTGCAGGTCCCAGCGGAGGGAGACACATCTATCAGACATTTATGTCAATGTTGGGAATAGGGCTTTTAAAGTGATTGTCCCAAAAAGACAAGTAATATGTTATCCAAACGGTAGGACCTATTGGATAGGTGATAAATTTCTGATCACTGGAGGTCCAATTGCTGGGATCTCCAGCAGTCTGGAGATGGATTCTCTGAAATCCAAAGAATGAGGCTCTGCATCCCTCTCCTGAATATAGTGAAGATGCGTATGCTCGATCACCACTCCATTCATTGTCTATGGAACTGCTGGAAACAGCCGTGCTCCATAGTTGGCAGTCCCATATACTACGATTTAAGAAAATGCTAAGCTTTCACCCCACCACTCCGTTCAGGACGTTTGCTGCAGAGTCCGGTTCTCATGGATTCCAGAGCACCAATCTCCGGATCGCTGGTCATCCCAGAAGTCAGAAGCAAGATATTCCCTGTCCTGTTTACAGTGTTTTCAGGATAAATACGGCAGTTCTTATTTTTGTAAATAACCATTTATGTATCATTCACTTAGCTTAGATATTCAATGTCTATTTTTACCTCCAGTTTTGTCAGTCTAAATATTAGACGTTAGGCTTTTAAATTTTTTTTTTAAGGACAGGTCGTCTTTTTTCACGTGCCAAATATTTTATGACTCGATGTTCTTGTCAGTGACACATGGTTGATCTGCTGGAGGGAAACGGTATCAAGTCTCCATTTAATGACACTGAGAACAGCACTCATCAGAATTAAACGGTTTGTAATCCCCAAGATACTTTGGGGTTTTGAGGGCAACAGACTTCCCTATTACCTTTTCATAGAGCTTAATGTATAAAGTTTTAGCATTTGCAGATTCATCATCTCTCAATAAGGTGGGCTTAGCAGAACAGAGGCAAATTGTTTTTATTACATTGGATTTTATCAGAGAAGAACAGACTTGACTCATTTGTACCGATAAGGTGACGTTACATTACATAGGATACTATTTATAAATTGAATATAAAATGAATATAAAAATAAATCTGTGTGCAGTATTCTATGCACCGTGTGCTGGTGACTTCAGTAATTAGAAATGATTGTTTAAAAGGTAACTAAACTTAAAAAAAAAATAATAATTTGTTATACCCACAAGAATCAAGCAAAAAATATTTTCAGGAGCTTGGTTCCGCAGCCTCGTTGGTAGTCTGTGGACACAGGACCAGATCTATGTAAGCATCCTGTGCAGGCCGGCATCCCTGGTGCCTCTTGTGATCAGTTGGCCAGGCATGATGCCATAATGGTATGACACATACGATGTTGCACCAGGACTACAGAAGAGGCATCGGGTATGCCAGCTGGTAGAAGTTTTGCAGGGCTCTTGTCCAGCAGCCGTGGACTACCAACATGGCTGCGGGACCAGGATCCTGTGAGTCTTTTGCTCCACTCTATTAAACCACCATTCAGTAATTGTTTTTGATATTTGATGGTCTGGGTCCCAAGAGACAGACACACAAATCAATGAAATGAAAGGGCATAAGCTATCAACTAATCCTTGAAAAGTGGAGCAAAGTGGATAGCTGCTTCTAAAGGCATCCATACACATTAGATCAAACCCAGCAGAAAATACCGATCTCATCGGGATCTGCACCATCTATTGTCCATCATGTCATTAAAGAGAAGGATCCAGTAATTGCTGTTTCAATGATCGATCCTTTTATTAAGCAAGGAGATAAGTTTCTGCATCAAGGAGTCAGAGATCATAGGAAAGCCTAACATTCCTGAGTCTGGGGGAGTCTGGAAAGATGGCTACCCCCAAATGATTTTATCTACAGTGAATGGCCAGCTTAGGACCATCTCCTGATCTGGAGGAGGGTTGGAGTCAATTTATGCTTGTGATACCCATTGACCCAAGAAGTGGATTGGGATTCAGTGCTATGATGCATTTTGCAGCGCAGGTTCTGTATATAGTCCGTTGTCCCAGCAGGATATAGACGTATATACACTTTATATCCAGTCTCGTCACATGTGCCGCAGTCACTGATAATGGCATACGGTAATCTACTGCAGCTGTGGTCCCTCCATATCTCTTTTCCTCCTATCCGTGTTATGGAAATATTAGGGTTGGATAAATATATCCCTGTGTGTGCTGTGGCCGCTCCCAATTAGACTGAGTATTTTGAGCGCTCATCAAGAATGGACTGTACACAACTGTGACAGAACAACATTCCATCAATACTGAATCTTTATTGTACATACATAGTTTTATATTTTCACATAGAAAGGAGTGGTTAGGGGTTGTCAGGGGTGGTTAGTTAATTACCATATTGTCTAGCTCCTCTGTCATTGGTTATCTAAACATATATGGAATATTGTGATTAATGCTCATATGACTGCTGATTAAGCTGAGACATCTGATCAGCAGTCATCAGACATCTGACATTATTCCGCTTTTAGGGATGGAAAACCCCATATGATCTGTCTGGTTTATATTAGTTCATGTCAGCCATTTTATGATCTGTCTAGGTTATATTGTATATATTAGCTGTGAGCATATAAGTATATATTTGATTATAGAGGAGTATACATGCAAGTGAGATCTACATGATATATATATATATCTCTATCACAAGCCCCCCTTAGATATCACTTGCCCTAATCCTAGCCTCCTGTCCCAAAGCGCTGCAACTCTTTTGTGCTGTTGGCGAACTGACACAAGCCTAACGCCTGTGCCCCACTCCATACAGACTTTTCGCAAATGGGCGGTCAGGAGATCTGTCCCTAACGGGGGTTCGTTGCAATCAGTCTCTTAGTCAATAGCATGTGTAGTGAGCGATGTGCAGTCTTTATCAGGTAAGTCATCTCTTCGGTCAGGCAGGGCATCCACGACATCATTCTGGCTTGGGTGTCATCTTCTGGTAGGGGAGCTTTCTTGCCATGCGATGAGTGGATCCAAGTGGGTCTTCCATCCAGTTTCACAGAGTTTGGTGTCATCAGCAGCACTTGAGCAGGACCATCAAATCTGGGATCGAGTGGTGTTCTCCTTACAAGCTTTTTCACCAACACCCAATCTCCTGGCTTCTAGGAGTGCATACCGGACACTGAATCTGGATCTGGCAATGAAGAAAAAAACTCGAGAATGGATGTTAGCAAGTTTCTTGGTGATTTCAATTACATAAGCAGACAAAGTATCATATTGCATAATCAGCTGCTAAGGGAAAGGATACCCCTAACCTGGGACTAGACACAAACAAAATTTCATATGGTGACAGCTTTTCTGGGCCTCTGGGAGTGTGCCTAACACTGAGTAGTGTGATTGGGAGTGTGTAGGCCTAAGTCTGACCCTACTGCTGACTAGATCTCTCATGTGAGGTTTGCTGTGAATGCAGGTCCCTGGTCACTCTCTATCACTTCTGGGACCCCATAGCTGCATATCTCGTGTCTGAGAGTAGCTTCTTTGCAGTAGTCTTTGCTGACTGGTTCTTCACTGGGAAAGCTTCTGGCTGTCATCTTGAGAACATGTCCACGGCCACAAGGGCATATTCGAATTCTCCACTTGGCGGCATCTGGATGTGATCTATCTGGATCCTCTGGAAGGGGGTACAGTGGTCTGGCAAGTTGATGTGTGGGAACTTTCTTCATTCTTCCAGGGTTGCATTTGCCACAGGTCAGACAGCTGTTTATGAACTTGGCTGTTAGGGTGGAGATTTCTGGAGTGAACCAGTAAGCACCAATCGGATTATTCATCTGTGTCTTTAATCTGTGTGTGGGCCCATGTGCCCACTGGACCACCATAGGGTACATGCTTCGGGGTAAACAGGGTTTGTAGTCCATTGAGTATACCCTTCCTTCTTCATGTGTTGCTCTCTTCTGCATCCAGCATTCCTTCTTGTCCTTTGGGGCTTGCTCTTGCAGCTTTTTGAGCAGATCACAGGACGTCATCTTGTCAGGTTTCCTGTCTTCAGCCGTCCTGTAGTAGCCGTCCGGCTCTACGACCTCTTCCACTTGTCCATATTGTCTTCCCTTGACTGTTTCTTTGGCTGCCATATCCGCCATGTTGTTGCCTCGTGCCCCTACTGTGTCCAGTTTTCCATGCGCTTTGACTTTTAGCATTGTCACCACTTTTGGAAGTTGAAGTGTGTTCAGCAGGTCCTTAATGGCTCCATTGATGCTTCACGGTTGCTCCGCTTGCTGTGAGGAAGTCCCTTGCAGCCCAGATGGGTCCGAAGTCGTGTGCTATGCCATGCAAGTACCTTGAATCGGTAAACATTTTCTCAGTCTTGTCTTCTGCCATCTGGTAGGCCTTCATCAGCGCTATCAGTTCTGCTTCCTGGGCTGACAGACTGGGCGGCAGACTTCTGGACCACAGGATCTCTTGATTGCTGGTCGCTGCACCTCCCGTGTGGAATCTTCCTTCATCATCTGCAAATCTGGAGCCATCCACATAGAGGATCAACTCTGGGTTGGTCAGTGGCTCTTCTGCCACCTTGGGTAGTCCTGCTGTTTCCTGTTGCATGATGCTGAAGCAATCATGGTCATCCGTCCGGAGCAAATTCAGATCCCTGCAGAAGGTATCATGCCGATTTTGATCAGACTTTTTATCTGAGGATCCGTATCTGTATCCCCCCTTGGGAGTGGGAGTAGAGTGGGCGGATTGAGGACTGTGCATCTGGAGATGGTGACATTGTTGGGCAGGAGTAGAGAGCACTGGAGGCGAAGATGCCTGGCGGTGGAGAGATGTTTTAGCTGGGTTTGGTTGAAGATTGCCGAGATGTCCCCCTGAAGCTGTGTCAGGACTCCAGTAGCAAGGCCTTCTCTTCTCATCAAGTAGAGACGGAATGGCTTCTTGTAGTCGGATAGGCCTAGTGCTGGCGCTGAGACTACAGAGCCTTTTAACTTCTTGAACGAACTGAAGGCCACATCTGTCTGGAGGAACGGGGTCACACTGACGTATTCACACTGAGGCTGCATTAGGACGGAAGCACCAGGGATCCAGGCTCTGCAATATGAAACCAGACCAAGGAAGGCCTGTAGCACCTTTGGAGTTGTCGGAGGGACCATCTTCTCCACTGTGGTCTTCCGGTCATCTGTCAGGTGTTTCGCCTGGTGAGCAATACAGTGTCTCTGGAACGTAACTTGCTTCAGACACCACTGGACTTTGTTCTTTGAGATCTTGCAGTGCTGCTCCGCCAGGTAGAGTAGGAGATACAAGGAATGGGCTTTACACGTGTCAAAGTCAATTGCACAAAGGAGTAGATTGTCCATGTATTGTAGCAGGGTTACTTCTGCTTGTTCTGTGACTCAGTTGGTGAGAACTGTGGACATTGCTTTGGTGAACTGTGAAGGGCTGTTCTGGGCCCACTGTGGCATCACTGTCCATGTGTGGTGTCCCCCCTGGTGCATTAAGGCAAACAGGAACTGGTCTTCCGGATGAGGGGGAACACTGAAGAAAACATTAGCCAGGTTGTTCACTGTGAACACTTTTGCTGTGGCAGGCACATTTGAGAGCAGAGTGTGCGGATTCGGCATAATTGCAGTTTCAAACACTGTGGCGTCATTCACAGCTCTCAGGTTATATACCATTCTGAACTTGGCTGGCTCTCCTTTTACAGTCTTTTTCTTGGCGGGGAAAAGCGGGGTATTGCAAGGCGATGTGCGAGGAACAATGATTCCTATTTCCAGGTAGACCTTCAGTTGGTCAGAGGCAGCTTGACTCTAGGCCTGGCCTGGGCCTTACGAGGGTACGGGGTACATGGCTTGAGTGACACCCGTACTGGGGCAACTTGAGGTTTTCTCACGTGCTGGGGTCCCTTAGACCATAGACTTTCTGGTACTACATCCAGTACCTCCTTGGGTAGGCCTCATTGGTTGCTTAATGTTCTTGTAGGGCCGCCAGCATGACTCTTCTTGGGTCAGGGATGAAGAAAGTGTCACTGTCCCATCTTCGTGGAACACTGTGGTTGCCTTCAGCTTCTGCAGTAGGTTCGCTCCCAGCAGGTTGAGTGGAAGTTCCTTGACACCACAAACTGGGACAGGATAGAGTGTCCTGGCTGAGTGCACACGCTCAGTGGCCCTGTAAGCTGAGAAGGTCTGACTTGACCATCAATGCCCATGCGAGACACAGAGAATTCTGATAGGCAGGTGGGATCAGCGAGTTCCACAGGTGTCATCACACTTCTGGCTGCACCACTTTGGATCTGACAACGCCATCCATTTTAAGGGTAATTTGAGGTACTGGTCTTGCAGATGAAGTTTTACATGTCAGGAGCGTAGTGTCTTGCAGACCTGGCTTGCTTGCCTCTGTCCTATGGACGGGGTACTTCACTGCTTTCTGCACTTCCTCCTTGACCTGTTTCTCTGGACCAACTCTTGGATTGCATGGGTCCAGTCTCTTCGGGGGCGTGAGTGCTTTGCACTGGTTCTGGAAATGGCCAAACTTGCCACAGATGTAACACTTGACACTTTTTCTGTCTTTGTAGGGTGGTTGCGCTTTCAGGTCAGTGGTCACCATGAGAGGGGCTGTCTTCTGCACCCCTGGTTGGGACTCAATCCCTTTGGCTACTGTGGACAACGGCATGATGGGTACTGTAGCGGCAGCGGGGTCCGGCCTGCCGATTGAAGCTGCGGTGGCAAGACGGGGCCTGCAGGTGCATTCGTGGCGAGGCCCGGGGTGCCATGAGACCGGCGGCTGCATCCAACCCAAGGTCTTGGGGCGTTACAGGGGCTGTGGCTGCATCTGCCGTCACTTCTTACCCCTGGTCTGACATAGCTTCTCCCCTTTGCTAACCTTATTGAGGTCGGTGTCTCCTCTCTGGAGTCTGCAGCGGTTCTTCCGGTGTGTCGATCGGCACTTTGTAGCGTCTTCACCTCTGGCTCCCCTTCTGGTGTTCTCAGCAGCACGGCACCAGCTCCTTCTTCACGCTCTTTGTGGTGCTATAATAGCGGCAGTTTTGGTGACAATTGGCATTGAACAGTCTCCTAGGCGCACATAAAACATTTTTTTCTGGGTCAGTCCACTGCTATTGACCTGTTCCTAGGCCTAGCCACTATCAGTGGTTTCCTGATTGGCTGTCTCAGTCCATGCACAAAGGCCTGTGTATCTGGTCATCAATGGTGAAGCCCAAGTCTTTGAATACTTGCATTACTCTGCACTGAAACTTCTTTACAGACTCTGTCTTATCTTGGCTCATGTCATGGCTTCTCCTGCCAATCTGCCTTTGGCCCACTCTCTGAGTTGTTCAATTAGCTGTGGCCCTGACTCCCAAGCGTGTATGTCTGATTCTGCTGGAAGTTTGAATTGTTCCTTCATGATTGGCCAGAGTGCATCACCTGCTTCTATTTTCATTCATGGCCCAGAGATCATTGCAGCTGCCTGCATATGTTTACTGCTTCTGCTACATTCTTCGGTAAAATGGCATGGGATGCATCCCTGGGTCTGGACTATTGTCACCTGACTTGAAGTGCAGTGCACATAGTGTAATGGTGGTGCCTCTATCTGCCCCTGCATTCTTGGTGCCTGTGGGTTTCTTTTCTAGTACTAGACAGCATGTATGATGTTCCCTCTTCATCTTCATCAGAGGAATAGTTGTGACAGCTTGTACTGGGGTCGTACACTGACTGATTTTGAACTTAGAAGTTGCTTTTTTATGTGAGGATGTCTCCCCCCTTGCTGAAGCTATGATGGATTAGGCTTATAGTTTCATGTTGGTGTGAATGTGGATGTAGGCAGCTCTGACCGGTGCTGAAGCTGTACATTATCAATACATGGTGATATCAAAGTTCATGTAAAACCTTAAGGGTTACAATATTGTTGACTGTGAAATGAGGTAACGGAGGATCTGTCAGTGAGCTCGTTCTGATATCATTCCTCCCCCCTCTGCACCCAGGGCTGAGCTGACTGCTGCCTGATATGTCTGGGGCTGCCCACTGTAGGGGGGGCTTTCACCTTCTTTCCCCGATATCACAACTGGCAATGGCTGGACTGTGCCAGGGACACCTTGTGCTGTAAGCACCATATTGTTTGAATTGGGCGTTGGCCCAGCCGGCAACACGGAGGAAAAAAGAGGAAGAAGAAGGAGGAGGGGGTGATGAGTGAGACAAAGGAATAGTAGGAGGGGAGAGAGAGAATGTGGAGAGAGAGGGAGGAGAAGATGGAGGGTATGGAGGAGAGAGATAGAGAGGGGAAGAGAGAGAGAGAGAGAGAGAGAATGCGGAGAGAAAAAGACTGACAGAGAAAAAAGGAGGATAGATGAGAACAACAAGAATAATAGAGAGGAGCAATTATGCCTTCTCCCTGTAGGGAGAGACGGGGCGCGCCACATACTGTGCAAAAATAACTACCTATACCATGGATTCTGCTAAAAGCAGACTGCGCAGATTCTCCCGTCTCATACCCACAAAAATCACTTCCTGGTTTGCTCATATAACTTTCTGTACCATCTAGACGATGTAAGCTCTGCTGCCACTTCATACCATGTATTAGTATTCAGCAATCTAACATCAGCTAACTTCCCTTATTTTCCTTTCTACGTCATGCCACTCTGCAGCTTGAAGTCTGCCATTCTAATGAATTTCACGTACTTTATACCTTCCAAAAATCTTCACATACTTAACACCTTCGTATTCTGCCACTATCTAGGGGCTGTTTTCTCATCAGGAAGTAAAAAGACTTTCCTGTTGCTCGGCCACTTTGTTCCCCATGGCAAAAGCAAAAAATGAAAATGAAAAACACATAAAAATGAAAAAAGAAAACAGTACTAAAAAAAACTTCTAAAAATGAGTATATAAAACTCTAAGAAAAACCCAAAACGATAAGAAAAACCGTCAAAAACTTAGTTCACAACCAAAAACTCAAAACTTTGATACAATAGTAAAGAAAAAAAAACTTTTTTCAAAAATATATATATATAAAAAATAAAAAGGTAAAGAGATTGAAGATTGAGGAAAACTCAATTAAAAAAAACTTTATAATGCCGCAAAAAGAAAAAAGACCCCCTAAGAGAGTTAAAAAAATTAAAAATGAAAACGGCTGTCAGTCAGAGACACATTTCTCTTAGATATCACGTATGCCATTGCAATAATATCAAATGTCACTAAAATCACGTTTCTGAAAACACTTATGTCACATCAAAAATTATAGATACAACTTAAATTTCACTTCTTCACAAAAAAAAACTACACATACCCAGCATTGCAGCCGAAGTCAGAAAAAAAAAACAGTTGTGACAGTTTGATTTACAATGCATATCTCTCTGCTAAACAGCACGGAGAAAGAGGAAGTTCGGACAAGAGAACTATTTCTGCTTCTTAAAGCGGCAATAGTACATGACACAAACAGACACAGATAGACAATCCGAGAGATGCCCTTTTTTATTCTGTGACACATGCAGGTTGCGCTGGGAACAGACTACTGCCAATCGCACTGGCACGCATATGCCGGGTTCTACCACCCTCCGCTCCGGTCGTCCTGACTGGCCGCCGGCTACGGGAATCTGCAGTAGCCCCTCTAAGTTATCACTACCCGTGCCTGGAACATGGGACTACCTGTCCCGAGACCTCCTGTCTCTCCTATGCACGGGAATCCTGCAATAACTTATCGAGCGATTTGACCTCCTGCGGTCTGTTTCCCAGCAACCACAAACAAAAGTCACTTTTTCCTTCCTCTCTCGGATTTTACACAAACACATACACGGTCCACAGCAGACACCTCCCAGGGTGGATTCGTGGCTACGGATTTTTTACACTACCTGGGAGTTTGTGACCACATCTTACCGGCAAGAAGCATAGACAAGGACTGGGCACAGGGGACTTTCAGGTAAGATGATAACATTTTCTTACCTTACTTATGGAGCTGCGCAGTCTCCTGCCCCTGTGCCAAGGCCACCGCTACACTTCCGTATCTCCGGTTAGAAGGATCCCGTGCTTTCATCCGTGCCCCACGTTGGGCGCCATTAATGTTATGGAAATATTAGGGTTGGATAAATATATCCCTGTGTGTGCTGTGGCCGCTCCCAATTAGACTGAGTATTTTGAGCGCTCATCAAGAATGGACTGTACACAACTGTGACAGAACAACATTCCATCAATACTGAATCTTTATTGTACATACATAGTTTTATATTTTCACATAGAAAGGAGTGGTTAGGGGTTGTCAGGGGTGGTTAGTTAATTACCATATTGTCTAGCTCCTCTGTCATTGGTTATCTAAACATATATGGAATATTGTGATTAATGCTCATATGACTGCTGATTAAGCTGAGACATCTGATCAGCAGTCATCAGACATCTGACATTATTCCGCTTTTAGGGATGGAAAACCCCATATGATCTGTCTGGTTTATATTAGTTCATGTCAGCCATTTTATGATCTGTCTAGGTTATATTGTATATATTAGCTGTGAGCATATAAGTATATATTTGATTATAGAGGAGTATACATGCAAGTGAGATCTACATGATATATATATATATCTCTATCACATCCGTAAATCAAATGATATATTATTTGTCTCTTGCCCTCCGCAGGATGAAAAAACCTAGACAAAAAATGGAGACATATCTCAACCAAGGATATTATCTTCGAACAAGCACACTCTTGGGCTATTAAAGTTTATCTTGGATTTCCAAGTTTTTCTCTTTGAAAGCTCTTCTCTGGGGAATCAAAGAATGAAAAAGGCAACCCCACAAGGCCCACTGCCTGAGGAGCTTTGTTATTTTAGTTCCCTAAGTGATTTATAGATGTAGTTTTTCCAATACAAGCAAGGACAACTTATTACAGTTCAGGACTAGAACAAATGTACTTGCTGCTATCTCCAAAGCTGTCACTCAGCCCCTGATTACATCGACTGCAGCAAAGCTGTAAGCATCTCAGAGTTCCAATGGAAGTGTCTGGTTCTCCACTACCATTTGAGGTTGACAGAGGGGGGAAAGCCCTTTAATAACCTGTCAAGTATGTTACACCAACATTTACACACAACTGGCAGCAGTACACAGTAATGTCCACAAGAGGCTGCATTTGGTATTGCCTTTGCTGCTTGTTTCTTCTGTGGTATATTAGTCTGGTAATCTACATTTGTGTATACAGTAAACAAGTTGAGTGGCGCTACGTATTACAGGGTTCTTATTTCTGCTGCGAATAGAACAATCTCCACCAATGATTGTATGTGCAATAAGTGAGTTTAACAAGTTGAGTGGCGCTATGTATTACAGGGTTCTTATTTCTGCTGACATCGGCACGCAGGTCCTTCCGTAAACGCTGCTCTCACTCCGCGCACCTAGAAGGACATTCACCTGCACGCACGAGTACCAACTACCGCAAGCGCAAGCTGAGCGCAACGGTGAGCTGCCATCGGCCGAGGCAACGGCCGCATGCGAGCAGAACCAGTGACTTACTTCCTCAGCACAACGCTGCCAGCCGATGTTGGACAAACAAAGCCTGCAACCAAGCGTCTCATCCAGCGCGAGGATCTTAGTCTGCAATCAGGCACCCTATACGCCATTCTGAACGCTGGTGCAGGGTAAGACTCTTATTACCACTTAGAAATTTGGAGTTACCTTCATATTGTATTATATCACCCCTTATTCGTAGCAATGGAGTAATTCATTACAGGCTACATCTAAGAGCAAGCTTTTTATGTCTTTTTTCCTTGGGTTTTTATTAGCGCGAATACGGATATAACATACATCCAATTTTTAAACTCACTAATCTACATTTGTGGTTGTGCCTTTACAGTTGTATTTGTGTCATTTTATTTTCTATCACATCTCTGGCAAAGATTCTGTTACTTTCTCATAAATTGAATTTCTTTTTGCTTGGTTTGAATTATAGTCAGAGATTTTATTCTTCATTGTGCACAACTTATTTGATACATTTCCTTCCTTTTGTTATCTGCAGTAGATTAGAAAAATCTGATACAGAATGGAACATAAATGTAAAAATGCTGCACAGAGACTGTGTTTTCTTGTTTGAACAATTGGAAATCATTCCTGGGGTTTCTTATAAATACACCTGAATGACAACTATTATGTATGGCAATATATTTTGTCACATAGCGATCCTAGTCGGTGAAGTTGACTTTTATGGTGATTACAGTATTGTGCATAGAAGCAATATTATAGTAGTTATATTAATTTTCATCGGTGCAGTATTATAGTAGTTATGTGCTTGTACATATGGGGCAGTATAGTAGTTGTATTCTTGTAAATAGGGGGAGTATTATAGTAGTTATATTGTACATAGGAGCAGTATTATAGTAGTTATATTCTTGTACATAGGGGCAGTATTATAGTAGTTATATTCTTGTACACGGGCAGTATTATAGTAGTTATATTCTTGTACATAGAGGCAGTATTATAGTAGTTATATTCTTGTACATAGGAGCAGTATTATAGTAGTTATATTCCTGTACATAGGAGCAGTATTATAGTAGTTATGTGCTTGTACATATGGGGCAGTATAGTAGTTATATTCTTGTACATAGAGGCAGTATTATAGTAGTTATATTCTTGTACATAGGAGCAGTAATATAGTAGTTATATTCTTGTACATAGGGGCAGTATTATAGTAGTTATATTCTTGTACATACAGGCAGTATTATAGTAGTTATATTCTTGTACATAGGGGCAGTATTATAGTAGTTATATTCTTGTACATAGGAGCAGTATTATTGCAGTTATATTCTTGTACATAGGGGCAGTATTATAGTAGTTATATTCTTGTACACGGGCAGTATTATAGTAGTTATATTCTTGTACATAGAGGCAGTATTATAGTAGTTATATTCCTGTACATAGGGGCAGTATTATAGTAGTTATATTCCTGTACATAGGGGCAGTATTATAGTAGTTATATTCTTGTACATGGGGAGAGCAGTATTATAGTAGTTATATTCTTGTAAATAGGGAGAGCAGTATTATAGTAGTTATATTCCTGTACAAAGGGTCAGTATTATAGTAGTTATATTCTTGTACATAGGAGCAGTATTATAGTAGTTATATTCTTGTACATAGGAGCAGTATTATAGTAGTTATATTCTTGTACATAGGAGCCGTATTATAGTAGTTATATTCTTGTATATAGGAGCAGTATTATAGTAGTTATATTCTTGTACATATGGCAGTATTATAGTAGTTATATTCTTGTACATAGGAGCAGTATTATAGCAGTTATATTCTTTTACATAGGGGCAGTATTATAGCAGTTATATTCTTGTACATAGGGGGCAGTATTATAGTAGTTATATTCTTGTACATAGGAGCAGTATTATAGTAGTTATATTCTTGTACATAGGAGCAGTATTATAGTAGTTATATTCTTGTATATAGGAGCAGTATTATAGTAGTTATATTCTTGTACATAGGGGCAGTATTATAGTTGTTATATTCTTGTACATAGGGGCAGTATTATAGTAGATATATTCTTGTACATAGGGGCAGTATTATAATAGTTCTGTTGTACATAAGGGCAGTATTATAGTAGTTATATTCTTGTACATAGGAGCAGTATTATAGTAGTTATATTCTTGTACATAGGGGCAGTATTATAGTAGTTATATTCTTGTACATAGGGGCAGTATTATAGTAGATATATTCTTGTACATAGGGGCAGTATTATAATAGTTCTGTTGTACATAAGGGCAGTATTATAGTAGTTATATTCTTGTACATATGTGTCCACATAGAGATCTGCATTTGATATGTCAGTGCACAGAGGCTGCAGCAGTTGTTGATAGTGCCAAGTTGTGATTACACAGGACAATGGACCAGTGAGAGCGATGATCTTTTTATGCTGCACAAAAGATCATTTCACCAAAAGGCGTGATATTTTGCTTATTCATTGAGCATTCAGTTTACATGGCAAGATAATAATGAAGCGAACGTTTTTACCACACTCATTCACGGTTATTTTGCAGTGTAAATGCCCCTTAATGTGAACCATATATTTGCTCAGATCATTTGTCATTTCCTTCCACATCCCTCCTGTCAGTTATTCCATAGTGCTTTACTCAAAATGATGTTTTTCCAGTGATTAAGAAAATATGAAGTTTGTGCTTCATTCTGTGGTTTGATGGTAGAGACCTTTGCTTCCTGCAATAATGTAACTTCCTATGGTGCTGGGATATCCCTGTCTCTGATCTGTAACCTAGTTATGCTTTCTTTCTTCTGCAGTTAAGCTACCTGCTAATATTGACCACTGACTGATGAGCCTAGGAAAAATAACAATCTTCTGAGCCATTAATGTATTATAAAAATGTCTCTTTGGGATTAGGGGCTCATTTTAAAATGTTTAAAAACTTACATTTAATTCTTTTTCAAACAATCTCAATTCACCAAGTTAAACTCTTGCCATTATTTCTGAAGAACACATGAGGCTGCATGTGGCTCCTGCTGACTGGATCACATTTCATAATATCTCTTCCTTGACAAATGTTAAGCTCCAGGACACCTTTTAATATGTTATCTTGGATGGAAAGAAGCCACAATCCATCTACATGACATTATGGAATCTGTTTTTTAACTTTAAGCTTGAATTCCTCCTCACATTAACCTCCGAGAAAACCTTTCTTCTGCCATGGACACGTGGAGCTTAGATTCTCGTTGCCAGATATTCTCATCTATATCCAATCTTTAGGATTTCATGTGTCCAATAACTAATGGACAACTTTTGGCCAATGCTACTTCAACACCTGATAAATCGGAGGGTCGAGCTAAGGATCTCAGTATTTAACCTGATGCCCTAGTCCTTAGAGCATTATCTGCCAAATGTCTCTCTGCAAGAGATCAAACCAATCTCGATATTGAAATCTAACAACTGTTTTGCTTCACTCGAAGGAATACTGGACCTGAAACTCCTGACTTATTCCAGATATATGCATGATCTTGGGCTTTTCATGAGTCTCCAGTAAGACCTATCAAAGATCTACACTGTTTCTTGAAATTCAAGCCAGTAATTGGCGCCAAATTGAGCTGGAACAATGCAATGTATTCATTCGTGATTTATGACGTCTGAGATGTGCTTCTGAGCATTGAATGCAGATGCGCGGCCTCTGTATGGGAAAAAGAGTCTGATATTTTCACTTCAATACTTTGGCTATTACGGTAAAAGTCTCCTATTCATTGTGGTATCATGAAAAGATTTTATGATAAGTTGATTTTAAAAAACACATTTAAGGAAAAGGCAGCCAGACTCTTCTGTCCCCTTCAAACAACTGTCCCTTCTAGACACCTCTGTCCTCAGAAGGATATTCTGTAAGCTCTCCCTTCCTCCTGACCTCAGTCCCCCCGTAGACACTTCTTTCCTCCCCAGACTCCTCTCTAACCTCCAGAATCTAATGTCTCCAGAGACTTTTGTGACTTCTCTCTCCTCCTCCAGACATATCTTTCCCCTCTTGCAGACCCATGTGTCCCTTTCTTCAGACCACTCTATCCCCACCACCATTTCATTCTATTCTCTCAACAAGACTAATCTGTCCCCTTCTCTGAACACCTCTGCACCTTCTGTAACCTCTCTCTCCTTCTCCAGACCCCTATGTCCCCTCCTCCAGACTATTCTCTACCCTCCTTTTCACCCCTCTGTCCTCAAGACACTTCTGTACCTTCCAGATTACTAGGTCACTGGCGGACTCCTCTGTCCCTTCTGGACTTCTTTCCTTTGAATTCAGACTTTTTGATCTTTCAAGGGAGAGTCTGAAGGCCCCATACACATTAAATGATAGACCTATTTAGGAGAAATTGGTGGGTTCAACTAATTTTATCTAACAAGTAAGGAATAGTGTTTTATCTAACAAGTAAGGAATAGTGATGAGCAAATATACTCGTTACTCGAGATTTCTCGAGCACGCTTGGGTGGTCTCCGAGTATTTTTTTAGTGCTCGGAGATTTAGTTTTTATTGCCGCAGCTGAATGATTTACATCTGTTAGCCAGCATAGGTACATGTGGGGATTCCCTAGCAACCAGGCAACCCCCACATGTACTTACACTGGCAAACAGATGTAAATCATTCAGCTGCGGCAATAAAAACTAAATCTCCGAGCACTAAAAAAATACTCGGAGACCACCTGAGCGTGCTCGAGAAATCTCGAGTAATGAGTATATTTGCTCATCACTAGTAAGGAAACCTTTCTAATAGGGAAGAGTCAGATGGCCGTATAACTCAGATGAGGATCTCGACACAATGACCCGAGCGTCACAGCTGCATAGCTTGATTTGACAGAAGTTTGATTTACTTGGAGTTGTATTCTGTTGTATTCTGTTGTTTAAGTGTTGCCTTTATTTTTTTGAGCAGTGTATATTACACAGTTAATCAACCAGCAGAATAGAGTGTGCAGCTCTGGAGTATAATACGGGTTGTAACTCAGGATATGGACAGGATCAGTAATGTAATATACAGTGCCTTGCGAAATTATTCGGCCCCCTGGAACTTTTCAACCTTTTCCCACATATCATGCTTCAAAAATAAAGATACCAAATGTAAATTTGTGGTGAAGAATGAACAACAAGTGGAACACAATTGTGAAGTTGAACGAAATTTATTGGTTGTTTTAAATTTTTGTGTAAATTTAAAAACTGAAAAGTGGGGCGTGCAATATTATTCGGCCCCTGTAACTTAATACTTTGTTGCGCCACCTTTTGCTGCAATTACAAGTCTTTTGGGGTTTGTCTCTATCAGTTTCGTACATCGAGAGACTGAAATTCTTGCCCATTCTTTCTTGGCAAACAGCTCAAGCTCAGTGAGGTTTGATGGAGATCGTTTGTGATCAGCAGTTTTCAGCTCTTTCCACAGATTCTCGATTGGATTGAGGTCTGGACTGTGACTTGGCCATTCTAACACCTGGATACATTTATTTGTGAACCATTCCATTGTAGATTTTGCTTTATGTTTGGGATCATTGTCTTGTTGGAAGACAAATCTCCGTCCCAGTCTCAGGTCTTTTGCAGTCTCCAACAGGTTTTCTTCCAGAATGGTCCTGTGTTTGGCTCCATCCATCTTCCCATCAATTTTAACCATCTTCCCTGTCCCTGCTGAAGAAATGCAGGCCCAAACCATGATGCTGCCACCACCATGTTTGACAGTGGGGATGGTGTGTTCAGGGTGATGAGCTGTGTTGCCTTTACACCAAACATATCGTTTGGCATTGTCACCAAAAAGTTCGATTTTTGGTTTCATCTGACCAGAGCACCTTCTTCCACATGTTTGGTGTCTCCCAGGTGGCTTGTTGCAAACTTTAATTTACACTTTTTATGGATGTCTTTGAGAAATGGCTTTCTTCTTGCCACTCTTCCATAAAGGCCAGATTTGTGCAGTGTATGACTGACTGTTGTCCTATGGACAGACTGTCCCACCTCAGCTGTAGATCTCTGCAGTTCATCCAGAGTGATCATGGGCCTCTTGGCTGCATCTCTGGTCAGTCTTCTCCTTGTTTGAGATGAAAGTTTAGAGGGACGGCCGGGTCTTGGTAGATTTGCAGTGGTATGATACTACTTCCATTTCAATATGATCGCTTGCACAGTGCTCCTTGGGATGTTTAACGTTTTGGAAATCACTTTGTATCCAAATCCGGCTTTAAACTTCTCCACAACAGTATCACGGACCTGCCTGTTGTGTTCCTTGGTCTTCATGATGCTCTCTGTGCTTCACACAGAACCCTGAGACTATCACAGAGCAGGTGCATTTATACGGAGACTTGATTACACACAGGTGGATTATATTTATCATCATTAGGCATTTAGGACAACATTGGATCATTCAGAGATCCACAATGAACTTCTGCACTGAAAGTAAAGGGGCCGAATAATATTGCACGCCCCATTTTTCAGTTTTTGAATTTCCACAAAAATGTAAAATAACCGATAAATTTCGTTCAACTTCACAATTGTGTTCCACTTGTTGTTGATTCTTCACCAAAAATTTACTTTTAGTATTTTTATGTTTAAAGCATGATATGTGGGAAAAGGTTGAAAAGTTCCAGAGGGCCGAATACTTCCGCAAGGCACTGTATGTGTCATGCTCCGGTCAGGAGAGCCAATAGCCAGTCCAAGCATTGATTTGCAATCCTCTTTCAAGTTATACAGCTGTCTGACTTCCCTTACCCTAAACCCTTAAGATGTGTTTCCTCTTCATGATTGCTTCAAAACGGTATTATTTTGCTGCAGTTTTAAATTCCTTTACGCCTAAATTTTGATTGCAATATGTGAATCTGCCTTTATCCTGTGTCATCAGTGAAGATCTTCAACTGCGGGAAAACCTGTGCACCCGATGAGCGACATCTTCATGTAGCATTTACTCTAGCGGGACAGATGGAGGACCGTGAGCACTGACCATATGTTTAATTACCATTTTCTTAACCTGTGGTACAGGGGTTACGTGTCATGTCTCTAGGAGGTACTCATACTGTGCTCCTGCTCTATTTTTAAAAGTTAAAATGATTTATCTTTATAACCTTTGGGACACTTTGATGTCTTTTGGTTGAATAGGGGAATCTTGGTCTAAATGGAGAACTTTTTACATGAGGCATTATTGAAACTCTTGGGAAATGTCTGGACACTAATAATGAGCAATCCTTTTGCAGCTCTTTGCTGTAGATTTCCAGTGTGGATAACCAGGCAGTCACCTTCTTGTACTTGTTCTCCAACCAGGACTTTTGTCTTTTACTTTTGACATTTTTGCTGACAATTTTTCCTAGTCATTGAGTGTTTTTTTTTTTCCTCTGTGTCGGGACTAATCTTACAATTCCAGCTGTGACAGATTCACAGTCTTGTATCTGTCATCGCCGTCTCATCCTCTGTGAGTTGTGGCTGTGTTGGAAAACCATTTAATAAAATTCCCCTGAAAGAGCTGAAGTACAGGTTAAAAAAAAAAAGGTCCATAAATCAGCCTGACACTTGTGTTAATGGGCGCAGATCTCATAGTTATTTAAAGCACATTTCCTCTAAAATATCGTAGCTACCAGGAAATATAAATCTTCGGTGAAGGCATTTGTATTCAGCCTTTTTTGATTTACGGAATATCTCAGAGACCAAATTCTAGGTGATGATCCCTATTGATTCTTACTCCTGAATAACTAGCCAGAATAACTGTTGGGGTGTGTGGAAAAGTGGTCTGACAACACCTTAGGGAGCTGTAAGGTTATACTGATTGTCAGCCAGCTTACTCAGATTAGCGACAAAGCAAGAGTCAGAAAGTCCTATTTAGATTTAAGATTAGTATCTTCACCTTTTAATTGCAGACTGCAGCTTCCGTACAAAACCTCTCAATATTCTCTTGGTCTTGTGATTTGCACTATGTAGAAAGTGTAGTCGTTTCTTAGGCATGACGACCCCAGCTTTTCAATTCAGGACCCTCCACAAAAAAAATACAGTGCATACTCACCCGATGTTGGCGCCGCTGTTCCTGTAGAGTGACGTGACTTGTCATGTGCAGGCTGAAGCCTTTACCATTTGCACCAAAAAGGCTGATTATTGGCTGCCACCTGCACGTGAGGCAAGTGACATCACCCTCAGGGAACATCGGCACTGCAGGAGGTGAGTATCTACTGATTGCATTATATATGGGGTGCTGAACTGATTAATCTGAGATTGTTCAGTAACGGACAACCCCTTTAAATCATTAGATGAGGAAATATAACTGCCCGCTTTGCATTATATAGGAGTTCATCTAAGTCATTATGGTTAGGGAAATATATACACTGCTCAAAAAAATAAAGGGAACAAAAAAAAAAAGAAATATTCCAGTTGTAAATCTTTATTCATTACATAGTGGAATGTGTTGAGAACAATAAAACCTAAAAATGATCAACGTAAATAACAACTAATATCCCACGGAGGTCTGGAGTTGGAATGATGCTCAAAATCAAAGTGGAAAATGAAGTTACAGGCTGATCCAACTTCAATGGAAATGCTTCCAGACAAGGAAATGCTCAGTAGTGTGTGTGGCCTCCAAGGACCTGAATGATCTCCCTACAATGCCTGGGCATGCTCCTGATGAGGCGGCAGATGGTCTCCTGAGGGGTCTCCTCCCAGACCAGGACTAAAGAATCTGCCAACTCATGGACAGTCTGTGGTGCAACGTGACATTGGTGGATGGTGCGAGACAAGATGTCCCAGATGTGTTCAATCGGATTCAGGTCTGGGGAATGGGTGGGCCAGTCCATAGCTTCAATGCCTTCATCTTGCAGGAACTCCTGACACACTCCAGCCACATGAGGTCTGGCATTGTCCTGCATTAGGAGGAACTAAGGATCTCATCTCGGTACCTAATGGCAGTCAGGCTACCTCTGGCGAGCACATGGAGGGCTGTGCGGCCCTCCCAAGAAATGCCACCCCACACCATTACTGACCCACTGCCAAGTCGGTCATGCTGAAGGATGTTGCAGGCAGCAGATCGCTCTACACGGTGTCTCCAGACTCTGTCACGTCTGTCACATGTTCTCAGTGTGAACCTGCTTTCATCTGTGAAGAGCACAGGGCGCCAGTGGCGGATTTGCCAATCTTGGTGTTCTGTGGCAAATGCCAAGCGTCCTGCATGGTGTTGGGCTGTGAGCACAACCCCAATCTGTGGACGTCGGGCACTCAGACCATCCTCATGGAGTCGGTTTCTAACCGTTTGTGCAGACACATTTGCGGCCTGCTGGAGGTCATTTTGCAGGGCTCTAGCAGTGCTCCTCCTGTTCCTCCTTGCACAAAAGCAGAGGTAGCGGTCCTGCTGCTAGGTTGTTCCCCTCCTATGGCCCCCTCCACGTCTCCTGGTGTACTGGCCTGTCTCCTGGTAGCTCCTCCTGACAGACACAGCAAACCTTGACACAGCTCGCATTGATGTGCCATCCTGGATGAGCTGCACTATCTGAGCCACTTGTGTGGGTTGTAGAGTCCCTCTCATGCAACCACGAGTGTGAAAGCACAACCAACATTCAAAAGCGACCAAAACATCAGCCAGAAAGCATTGATACTGAGATGTGGTCTGTGGTCCCCACCTGCAGAGCCACTCTTTTATTGAGGGTGTCTTGATAATTGCCAATAATTTCCATCTGTTGTCTATTCCATTTGCGCAACAGCATGTGAATTTGATTGTCAATCAGTGTTGCTTCCTAAGTGGACAGTTTGATTTCACAGAAGTTTGACTTACTTGGAGTTATATTCTGTTGTTTAAGTGTTGCCTTTATGTTTTTGAGCAGTGTATATTACACAGTTAATCAACCAGCAGAATAGAGTGTGCAGCTCTGGAGTATAAGGCTACGTTCACACGATCCGTTTTTCACTGCGGATTTTTCCGGTCCTTTTTCGGGGAAATCCGCAGTGGAAAACGGCGGTGCTTCTCTCGGCGGATTTGTGTCCTTTTTCTTCTGCGGATTCCACTGCGGGTTTCCAACTGCAGTTTCCTATTGGTGCTGTTGGAAACCCGCAGCGGAATCCGCTGAAAGAATTGACATGGTACTTCTTTTTTCCGTTGGCAAATCCGCGCGGATTTTCCAGCGAAAAAAAGGATCGTCGGCACAGCGGGTTTTGTTTTCCATAGGGTAACATTGTACTGTACCCTGCATGGAAAACGGCTGCGGATCCGTAGCTGCAATTCCGCTACGGATCCGCAGCAAAAAACGGATCGTGTGAACGTAGCCTAATACGGGTTGTAACTCAGGATATGGACAGGATCAGTAATGTAATATACAGTGCCTTGCGAAAGTATTTGGCCCCCTGGAACTTTTCAACCTTTTCCCACATATCATGCTTCAAACATAAAGATACCAAATGTAAATTTGTGGTGAAGAATCAACAACAAGTGGAACACAATTGTGAAGCTGAGCAAAATTTATTGGTTATTTAAAATTTTTGTGGAAATTCAAAAACTGAAAAATGGGGCGTGCAATATTATTCGGCCCCTTTAACTTAATACTTTGTTGCGCCACCTTTTGCTGCGATTACAAGTCGCTTGGGGTTTGTCTCTATCAGTTTTGTACATCGAGAGACTGAAATTCTCGCCCATTCTTCCTTGGCAAACAGCTCCAGCTCAGTGAGGTTTGATGGAGATCGTTTGTGAACAGCAGTTTTCAGCTCTTTCCACAGATTCTCGATTGGATTGAGGTCTGGACTTTGACTTGGCCATTCTAACACCTGGATACGTTAATTTGTGAACCATTCCATTATAGATTTTGCTTTATGTTTGGGATCATTGTCTTGTTGGAAGACAAATCTCCGTCCCAGTCTCAGGTCTTTTGCAGATTCCAACAGGTTTTCTTCCAGAATGGTCCTGTATTTGGTGCCATCCATCTTCCATGTCCCTGCTGAAGAAAAGCAGGCCCAAACCATGATGCTGCCACCACCATGTTTGACAGTGGGGATGGTGTGTTCAGGGTGATGAGGTGTGTTGCCTTTACGCCAAACATATCGTTTGGCATTGTTGCCAAAAAGTTCGTTTTTTGTTTCATCTGACCAGAGCACCTTCTTCCACATGTTTGGTGTCTCCCAGGTGGCTTGTTGGAAACTTTAAACAACACTTTTTATGGATATCTTTGAGAAATGGCTTTCTTCTTGCCACTCTTTCATAAAGGCCAGATATGTGCAGTGTACGACTGATTGTTGTCCTATGGACAGACTGTCCCACCTCAGCTGTAGATCTCTGCAGTTCATCCAGAGTGATCATGGGCCTCTTGGCTGCATCTCTGATCAGTCTTCTCCTTGTTTGACATGAAAGGTTAGAGGGACGGACGGGTCTTGGTAGATTTACAGTGGTATGATACTCCTTCCTTGGGATGTTTAAAGTTTTGGAAATCATTTTGTATCCAAATCCGGCTTTAAACTTCTCCACAACAGTATCACGGACCTGCCTGTTGTGTTCCTTGGTCTTCATGATGCTCTCTGTGCTGCAAACAGAACCCTGAGACTATCACAGAGCAGGTGCATTTATACGGAGACTTGATTACACACAGGTGGATTATATTTATCATCATTAGGCATTTAGGACAACACTGGATCATTGCGAGATCCACAACGACCTTCTGGAGCGAGTTTGCTGCACTGAATGTAAAGGGGCCAAATAATATGGCACGCCCCACTTTTCAGTTTTTGAATCCACAAAAATTTAAAATGACCAATAAATTTCGTTCATTTTCACGATTGTGTCCCACTTGTTGTTGAGTCTTCACCAAAAATTTACATTTGGTATCTTTATGTTTGAAGCATGATATGTGGGAAAAGGTTGAAAAGTTCCAGGGGGCAGAATACTATCGCAAGGCACTGTATGTACACAGTGACTGCACCAGCAGAATAGTGAGTGCTAGTGATAGTGCAAGTAATAGTGAGGTGCTATTTTATAAAAAAGTAATACTTGAAATTGATGTGAATGTCCGCTTTTAACATCATATTGTAATTGGTGTTCTAGATAAATTTCCTAAAACTCCTGTCACGTTGCGTTCTTGCCACGATCAGTGGTGCTGTCGGGGCTTAAGGTACCGTCACACTCAGCGACGCTGCAGCGATATAGACAACGAGCCGATCGCTGCAGCGTCGCTGTTTAGGTCGCTGTAGAGATGTCAAACACAGCAGCTCCAGAACGATGCAGGAGCGATCCTGTGACGTAGCGGTGACTCACTTATCGTTCTCACAGGTCGTTAGCTCCATGTTTAACATTGCTGGCATCGTTGCTTTTGCTGTCAAACACGACGATAAACGCCGATCTGACGACCAAATAAAGTTCTGGACTTCTAGCTCTGACCAGCGATATCACAGCGGGATCCAGATCGCTGCTGCATGTCAAACACAACGAGATCGCTATCCAGGACGCTGCAACGTCACGGATCGTTGTCGTTCTCGTTGTAAAGTGGTTTAGTGTGAAGGTACCTTTACAACTGAAGACCCTGCAACAATATTGAAATATTCTCTTATTTACAAATAAGATAAGATACAAATGTTAATTTTGAAGATATGCAGGTCCTCCCAATGTCCAAGGACAAGAATGTGAATAGTGAATGAAAAACAAGTCAATAAAACAAACTAAAGCAAACGCGTCCGCTCAATAACTGTGTGTATCCGCTGCTTCTGGTCAGCGATCCGAGACTTCCATACTGAACTGGTTAGGAAATCTGTTCCTGCGGAGGCATGGCCATTGGTTCTTTCTGAAAGAAGATGATTGGTCTCATTATGAAAACATGTTCCTCTGGAAGGAATTATTTATGGCTCAAAAACAATTTGCTATTCTAAATGGTGAAGAGACCCGCATCAATCACCCAAAGATAGAACTCCGGTCAGTGGTACTCTGGTTCATACGGGATGAAACATGTTCGTGAGTCAGACAGGGATGACTAGGGTTCTGATGTACTGTCATTTTAGGGACAGCAATGAGGATGAAAGGGTCAGGAACAATCCCCCAAAAATTAGGGTATAAAAAACATGCAGAGTGGTTGGCAAACTTCAGACTACACCAACTGGAGTCTGAAAACCTGAGCAGCCACTTTCTGTGATCCAGATGCGTGACCGCTGCTCATTGATTCCAGATTATCTGCTGCTTTGGTAGTTAGAGACATCATTTGAGTTTTGACAACAATGGAGCCTACAGCTATAGTGAGTGTGTGAGCATTGTCCTGTGTCACAAATGTGTTACATGTTGGTGCTTTGAATGTACTTATGCCTCATTAGGCGTTGTTACTGCACAGCTACATTGTAATAAGGGGGTTTTCAGGCTGATGTAGAATCTAGCTTTGAAGTGAATAAGTGTGAAAGATTTTCTTATGTCTGAAGGAAGTCTGGATCTGCAAAGTTAAGCCTCCGATCTATACGATTTAGCACAGTATGTCAGGCGACATGATTGTTTGCTGAAAAAGAGCTAATCAAGGCTGAAAGCTGCGCACGGCATATGTATCGTAGTGTCGCTCCATGAGAAGCATTCTGGTCACTGGCTGTCTTTAATCTGGTGCTTGACCTAAAGGGTCTGTGCACACGTTAAATACTTGGTGGAGAAACGCAGAAGCAAACACATGCATGTTTGTTGTTTTTCTGCTGCGATTTTACATGCTTTTTATGCAATTACCCACTTAGTAATATGGGTGAAATGTGCAGCAAAAACACTGAAAGAAATGACACTGCAGATTTAAATCTTCAAGTAAAAAATAAGCAACATGTGCATGAGACTTCAGGATTCTCATTCGCTTTGCTGATCTCAGGAAACCCTGCAGGTTTTGTGACAAATCCACACTGAAAAACCTCTATAAAATAGCAGCAAAAATGCAACATATGTACACAGCCAGAGTATTTCAGCACGACTGACCCAGCAGAACTATGAGCAGAGAAATCTGCTGACAGCTCTACATAGGTGACTTGTAAAGCAGTGACAACATGCCTGTACATCTATTCACACTAACTACATGAGCCAGAAATAGAAGATGTCATCTGCCATACACTGGGATTCCAAGTGTCCAGGGGGAGGTTCCTAAGTGAGGAGTCCTGTGCTCTCTGCACCGATCATCCTCCACTGAGAATGCTGGCTCCTAGCCTTCCACTGATTGGACTCTACATACATCATTCACAGGGGACGGGGCTGAAAGTTCAGGACTTCACAATTGGGAAACACCCCCAGGACACTTGGAGTCACATTGCATAGGGGATGAAAACCTCTATTCCTGGTTTCTACAGTTGTCTTCAACACTAATGCAGGTGCTTCCATTAATGACAAGTCGTGTCTAGTGCTGTCTGCAGTTTGATCAGTCAGCAGCGCTTACAGACTCCCTGTAAAGTTGGAGATAATTTGCGGCACTCTCTCACATTCACAGATCCTGGCGCTCTGAAGTTCACGGTGTCCCACAAATGAATAATGCGACTGTATCAGCCAAATCGCAGTGATCCAGGTTTCGCTCACTCTGGAATAACGACTTACGGATGTTTTCTTTGTGAGCCTTTTCAGCAAAATGTGTTCTTAATAGTAGAAAATTGTATAGTCAGGAGGACATGAATTGCTGTGACTATAACCGCAGCATGAATCAGGAGTTATTGTGGGCTCGGCTGCCATATTTACCACCCATCCGTCTAACCATGGAGGTAGACTGAATGAGCAGGACATAATGCTCATAAGATACCCAGCGGTGGGGAGATGTGCTAGGCTTGAGGAGAGTTTCACGAAATGTACAATGTAGGACTCCTGTGAAGCAGCAGTAGCGTAACCTGGAGTTCATAGCTGTAATACAAAATCTATAACACCTCCCTGCAACAACCACAATGTGCCAAGTATATTGCTTATGCCGTCTTATGCAGCAGTGGCAGTCATACAATCCCTATATATAGATATAATATAGATTACTATTATTATATATCACAAACTTCACAGAATTATTTACTATTGTCAGACCACCAAGGCTTCTTTTTACTGACGTGAGATAAAAGAATAGAATCCCCCAATGGATGATAATGCAACTGCGGTCTGCTGTAGCCCATAACTGACACTTAGCTGCATCAGCCACAATCGATGTAGGCAGCGAACATGGCTGTTTAACCCCTTAGATGCTGCTGCCAATAATTACTACGGCATCCAGATGGTTAACAGTGGGGACGCTTTTTCTTTAACCCCATAGGCATCCTGAGATCATGTGGCCTGTCCAGAAGTTAGCAACATTTACGTTGTAAAACTAAACTTTTCCATTCCCGTCATGCCACGTTGCATTAATTCATGAAAAGTATCTGACAGCTTAATACAATACCTGAAGGCAGTTTTTATTATGTTTAGCGTGCTGTTTTTTTTATATGGTATCACTTTAGGTGGTTTTCCAATATATTGGTCCCTCCAAGTCACTTCAAAACTGAATAGGTCCCTAAAAAAAGTTTTGTAAATTTTCTTGAAAAAAAATGAAAAATTGCTGCTACAATTTTAAACATTCTAACATCCTAACAAAATAAAAGAACATTTTACAGATGATGAAGATGTAAAAGACATGAGGTAAGTGGTATTAAATATTTTATGTGGTATGACTATCTGGATTAAAAGGATTAATATTCAAAGTTTGAAAATTGCAACATTTTTAACATTTTTGTAAAATTTAGATTTTTTTTTTATAAATAAACAAAAAACATATGAACTTAAATTTACCATTAACATAAAGTATAATGTGTCACGAAAAAATAATCTCAAAATCACTGAGATATGTGCAAACATTCCTGAGCTATTACCATATAAAGTGACATCAGATTTGAAAAATTTGGCCTCATCACTTTTGGGGTTAAGACCATAGACCTCAAAACACAACAGACTACTACAAATAATTCTGAATGGGACTCCAGTCCAGAACCATAAATTAATTCAGACCCAAAACCAGACCTAAAATGTATTTAGATTCTCTACAAGGAATCAAACTCCTGTCCAGATCCCTAAAATTAATTGAAACCCAATTAAATGAATTCTTGATTCTTAAAATTAATTCAGAGACCAAACCAGAAATCATAGGGATCTCTTATGCCAGCTGTACGAATTGTGGGCAACTAACATCCTCCGTGCAGATTTCTGAGCTTCTTTGCACTCTAAAGCGGCTGATAAGAGGGAGCACTAGAGAATATAATAATAATATTTGATAGCCTGCAGGATTAGCCATATAGAATGCGATGCATTTTTTGCATTTGCTATAAATGTACAGATCAGTGCGTTTCTCCTTGTCACGATGCTTCTTACTTAATTTGCACATTAATGACATCAATGTGTGGCTGACCCGAGGAGCATATATTTGCATATTGATGAAAGCTCCGTAGCGTTTAACGATCTGAAATGAACTAATTTGAGGTTCACAACTGCCACAAATATTATTTAATTAGTTGTAGATGGGAGATAAACATGAAAAACAATGTTATAATAACGTCATTGAAACTGTAACAATCAGCCAGAAGAGTGGTCTTCCATGATAATGATGGTGATTGTTTTTTTCTTGAAATTTCATCAAAGTTGCTGGTGACAATTGAAGAAAAAATGAGGCATTTTCCAAATACAGTAAGAGAACATTTCTAAATCTTATCACGATGCAGCATTTATAATTTATAAATGGTCGTGTGGCTCTTCTTGACAAAAAGTAAGAAACTCGAGGGCTGATGTGAGATAAATGGTGCCAAATGAGCCACCCCATGGCAAGTACACAGCAAACACAACTGCATCCACACTATGTATCTTACCAAGCAATCCACCAAACAATAGTGCCCGTCTACCACACCAAGTCACAAGTCCACTTTGACAGATTCTCTTTAATGGCTGCTACTTGTTGTTTCACCATCGCCTCATCAGAAAATTTTCTTTAAATGCTTTTTCTTCACTGTGCAGCTTGATCTTTGCCTTCTTATAACCCTGATTTTTTGTCCTTAAATTCCTTAGACGATGACAGACTGTAATAAATGGATTAGATACAAATGAACAATCTATATACCGTATTTTCCGCTTTGTAAGACGCACTTTATTTCCCCCAAATTTGGGGGGGAAATGGGGGTGCGTCTTACAAAGCAGATATAACGCTTACCGTTACAGGCTGGGATGAGGGGGTGTCTGCTGCCGCCCGCTGCTGCTGCCGACCACCACCGCTGCTGCTGCCGACCGCCACCGCTGTCGCCCGCCACCGCGGTTGTCCGCTGCTACTCCGGTGCTGCGGGGGCTCTGGCGACATTTTGTGAAAGACCAGAGCCCCCCGGCAGTTCGTCCATGCGTTCCTTCCTGTATGACTGACTCCGGGAAAATGGCCGCCGAAATCTCGGGAGATGAGATTTCAGCGCTGAGATCTCATCTCTCGAGATTCCGGCGGCCATTTTCCCGGAGTCAGTCATACAGGAATACATGGACGAACTGCCAGGGGGCTCTGGCCTTTCACAATATGTCGGCAGAGCCCCCGCAGCACCGGAAACAGCCCTGCAGCCCCGAAGCCCCCCTGCAGCACAGGAGCCCCCCCCGCAGACCGCCTCATCCCAGCCTGCAGCACAGGAGCCCCCCTGCAGACTGCCTCATCCCAGCCTGCAGCACAGGAGCCCCCCCTGCAGACCCCCTCATCCCAGCCTGCTGCACAGGAGCCCCCCCTGCAGACCCCCTCATCCCAGCCTGCTGCATAGGAGCCCCCCTGCAGACCTCCTCATCCCAGCCTGCAGCAATGATCCACTCCTGCCTCCAGCAACGACCCTGGGACCCTGATCCACCGCAGCCACAACCCCTGGTAAGTAATAAGACGCATGGATTATAAGACGCCCCACCAATTTATTAAAAAAAGTTTTTCCCTATTTTTCTCCTCAAAATTTGGGGTGCGTCTTATAATCCGGAGCGTCTTACAAAGCGAAAAATACGGTAAGTAACTAAAGCATTAAAAAAGGTAATCCCCTGTCAATAGGATAAGGGATAACTAGCCGACCCCAGTGATGGGATCCCCAGTGATCCTAAGGCCATGTGCACACGTTCAGGATTTTTAGCGTTTTTTTCGCGTTTTTTCGCTATAAAAACGTGATAAAAACGCGAAAAAAACGCTAACATATGCCTCCTATTATTTACAAGGTATTCCGCATTTTTTGTGCAAATGTTGCGATTTTTTCCGCGAAAAAATCGCATCGCGGAAAAAAAAGCAACATGTTCATTAAAAATGCGGAATTGCAGGGATTCCGCACACCTAGGAGTCCATTGATCTGCTTACTTCCCGCACGGGGCTGTGCACACCATGCGGGAAGTAAGCAGATTATGTGCGGTTGGTACCCAGGGTGGAGGAGAGGAGACTCTCCTCCACGCACTGGGCACCATATAAGTGGTCAAAAAATAAGAAATAAAATAAAAAATAGTCCTATACTCACCCTCGATGTCCCGCGCAGTGTTCCCGCCTCACCGCTGCACGCTGCCGTTCGGTTCCTGTAGCTGATGTGCGGCGAAGGACCTTGCCGATGACGTCACTGTCCTGTGATTGGTCGTGAGCGGTCATGTGACCGCTCACGTGACCGTGACGTCACGGAAGGCCCTGTGCGCACACACCAGCTATAGGAAGAGGAACGGACGCCGCTGAGGAGATGTCTGGGTGAGTATAAGCATTTTTTTATTTTTTTTATTATTTTTAAACATTCTATCTTTTACTATAGATGCTGCATAAGCTGCATCTATAGTAAAAAGTTGGTCACACTTGTCAAACAGTATGTTTGACAAGTGTGACCAACTTGTCAGTCAGTTTTCCAAGCGATGCTACAGATCGCTTGGAAAACTTTAGCATTCTGCAAGCTAATTACGCTTGCAGAATGCTAAAAAAACGCGAAAAAAACGCAAAAAAAAAAATGCGGATTTCTTGCAGAAAATTTCCGGTTTTCTTCAGGAAATTTCTGCAAGAAATCCGCAACGTGTGCACATGGCCTAAGATTAGGGCTTTGGAACCCCAAAAATTGGCATCTGCAGTCCCGTCCTGAATGGAGTAGAAGTGCATGCTCGCCCCCCACTCCATACCCCTATTGTTGTCAATTAACTGAAGAGTTCAGCGTTTGGCTTCATCTGCCATTCACATAGACAGTTAATGGAGCGTAGGTGTTATGACTGCACAAGCACACGGGTAGCAAACAAACCAGGGGGACAAAAACCTGAACCTAAGGCTACTTTCACACATCAGGTTTTTTGCATCAGGCACAATCCGGCAAATTTAAAAAAAAAAAACAGATCAGTTTTTTTTTTTCGCCGGATCCATTTTTTTCTCATAGAATTGTATTAGCACCGGATTGCGTCTGATGTCCTAACGTTTCATCCGTTTTTTGACGGATCCGTCAAAAAATTTGTTTTCCGGCGGACGGAGAAAACGTGCAGAGGAACAGTTTTTCTGTCCGGCGCAGGTAGAAATGGCCGAATCCGGCAACCGGATCCAGTTTTTAACAGAATCTCTCTCTCTCTCCTTCACCCCGGAACATTCCTGGGTAAAAAAACAAAAAACCGGATCCAGCAGAAAAACGGATCTGTCGCATCAGTTTTTCACTATTTGCGACGGATCCGTTTTTTATAAAGTTAGCTGGATTGTGCCTGAAACAAAAAACCTGATGTGTGAAAGTAGCCTAACAGATCCCTGTTCAGACTGGAAAATACCCTATTCTGTCCCTGATTTGTCCCTAAGGGTACTGTCTCACAGTGGCACTTTTGTTGCTACGACGGTACGATCCGTGACGTTCCAGCGATATCCATACGATATCGCTGTGTCTGACACGCAGCAGCGATCAGGGACCCTGCTGAGAATCGTACGTCGTAGCAGCTCGTTTGGAACTTTCTTTCGTCGCTGGATCTCCCGCTGTCATCGTTGGATCGGTGTGTGACACCGATCCAACGATGCGTTCGCTTGTAACCAGGGTAAACATCAGGTTACTAAGCGCAGGGCCGCGCTTAGTAACCCGATGTTTACCCTGGTTACCAGTGTAAAATGTAAAAAAACAAACAGTACATACTCACCTTCGCGTCCCCCGGCGTCCGCTTCCTGCACTGACTGAGCGCCGGCCCTAACAGCAGAGGGGTGACGTCACCGCTGTGCTGTGCTTTCACTTTACGGCCGGCAGTCAGTCAGTGCGGGAAGCAGACGGCAAGGGACCTGACGGACACCGGAATGTGAGTATGTAGTGTTTGTTTTTTTTTACATTTACGACGGTAACCAGGGTAAACATCGGGTTACTAAGCGCGGCCCTGCGCTTAGTAACCCGATGTTTACCCTGGTTACCCGGGACCTCGGCATCGTTGGTCGCTGGAGAGCTGTCTGTGTGACAGCTCCCCAGCGACCACACAACGACTTACCAACGATCACGGCCAGGTCGTATCGCTGGTCGTGATCGTTGGTAAATCGTTTTGTGAGACGGTACCCTAAGGGTACCGTCACACATTGAAATTTCCATCGCTACGACGTTACGATTCGTGACGTTCTAGCGATATCGTTACGATATCGCTGTGTCTGACACGCTACTGCGATCAGACACCCTGCTGAGAATCGTACGTCGTAGCACATCGTTTGGAACTTTCTTTCGTCGCTTGATCACCCGCTGACATCGCTGGATCGTTGTGTGTGACAGCGATCCAGCGATGTCTTCGCTTGTAACCAGGGTAAACATCGGGTAACTAAGCGCAGGGCCGCGCTTAGTAACCCGATGTTTACCCTGGTTACAAGCGTAAACGTAAAAAAACAAACCGTACATACTCACCCGTCGGTGTCCTTCAGGTCCCTTGCCGTCTGCTTCCTGCTCTGAGTGCCGGCCGGAAAGTGAGAGCAGAGCGCAGCGGTGCTGCGCTCTGCTCTCACTGTACGGCTGCACTCAGAGCAGGAAGCAGACGGCAAGGGACCTGAAGGACACCGACGGGTGAGTATGTACTGTTTGTTTTTTTACGTTTACGCTGGTAACCAGGGTAAACATCGGGTTACTAAGCGCGGCCCTGCGCTTAGTTACCCGATGTTTACCCTGGTTACCCGGGGACTTCGGCATAGCTCCAGCGCCGTGATTGCAACGTGTGACCGCAGTCTACGACGCTGGAGCGATGATCATACGACGCTGCGACGTCACGAATCGTGCCGTCGCAGCGACGAAAATTTCAATGTGTGACGGTACCCTAACTGACCGTGATCTTCGCACCCTAAGATAATGCAACAGCGCTCTATCTCGACAGAAGTGTGCTGAACAAAGGAAAGATCCCAGTAAAGTAAATAACAAAATACCAAACAAAGAATAAAGCAATTACTGTAAACAAGTACACTGTTTACTTCCTAACAGTAAATATAAGATAAGTGCAAAGAAACAGCAAAGCGAAAATTCTTACCTGGAATCTCATACGCTGTCTCCAAGCATCAACTGAATGTCAGAACATCCAAATTAATCTATCACCAGCAGGGAACACCAGCAGGGGACAGAATAAAGCTGCACCCAAAAGGTGATAGGATGAGAAATGAAAACACCTGGGTGAAACTAAGCAGACTGCAGCCAAAAAAGCAGAACCCAAACACCCATGGAAAAAGTGTCTCCTGTTGCCTGGCAGAAAGAGAAGCCGAACACAAACACAAGGGATCGAATCCAGGGGCATGACAGTAGGTCGAGTATGTGTATCACTGCCCTATTCAGGACAGGGTTAAAGAGCATCGATCTCGAGATCACTGGGGGTCCCAGCAAGTCAGACCCCTAAATTTGGACTGCAGGTTCTTTTGTTCTTGGATAGATAAGTAGTAGTAAAGAAGTCTAGCAGCAGCTTTCTCATAGAGAGGACCAGAGTGCACAGCAGATCAAACGCTCCAGTGTGTGGGAGAGACGGCCGAGATGGCTGCCAACCAAACTATCGCCGAACGGCAATTAGTGGGGGACGCCGAAAGGGCATTTTACTGTATGTGGGGGAATGGACTTGGGGGGGGGGCATCACACTGTCTGTGGGGGACACTGAAAGGGCATCTTACTGTATGTGGGGGAAAGGACTGGGGGGCATCACACTGTCTGTGGGGGACGCTGAAAGGGCATCTTACTGTATGTGGGGGAATGAACTCGGGGGGCATCACACTGTCTGTGGGGGACACTGAAAGGGCATCTTACTGTATGTGGGGGAAAGGACTGGGGGGGCATCACACTGGGGGACACTGAAAGGGCATCATGCTGTATGTGGGGGAATGTACTTGGGGGGTATCACACTGTCTGTGGGGGACACTGAAGACACTGAAAGGGCATCTTACTGTATGTGGGGGAAAGGACTGGGGGGCATCACACTGTGGGGGACGCTGAAAGGGCATCTTACTGTATGTGGGGGAATGAACTCGTGGGGGCATCACACTGTCTGTGGGGGACACTGAAAGGGCATCTTACTGTATGTGGGGGAAAGGACTGGGGGGGCATCACACTGGGGGACACTGAAAGGGCATCATGCTTTATGTGGGGGAATGTACTTGGGGGGTATCACACTGTCTGTGGGGGACGCTGAAAAGGCATCTTACTGTATGTGGGGGAAAGGACTGGGGGGCATCACACTGTCTGTGGGGGACACTGAAGACACTGAAAGGGCATCTTACTGTATGTGGGGGAAAGGCCTGGGGGGCATCACACTGTCTGTGGGGGACACTGAAAGGGCATCTTACTGTATGTGGGGGAAAGGACTGGGGGGCATCACACTGTGGGGGACACTGAAGACACTGAAAGGGCATCTTACTGTATGTGGGGGAATGGACTGGGGGGCATCACACTGTCTGTGGGGGACACTGAAGACACTGAAAGGGCATCTTACTGTATGTGGGGGAATGGACTGGGGGGCATCACACTGTCTGTGGGGGACACTGAAAGGGCATCTTACTGTATGTGGGGGAATGGACTTGGGGGGCATGAAACTGTGGGGGACACTGAAAAGGCATCTTACTGTATGTGGTGGGCCCTGGAAACACGTACTTCACTAGGAACAATATTTCTGTGTGGGCACATATTCCGAGGTTAGAGAAGTAGCTTAACATAAAATATATCATCTCCGTTCCATGCGCTGCAGTATGTGTCTCTCCTAACTTTCAATGTTGTGAGCTGTGCACAACCCCAGCTCTGTTCCAAAAAAAAAGTCTGTAAATTAAGTTCACACCAGTCACTATAGTTTATGGAACATATGGAAGTGCGGGTTACTACAGCAAATAACAAGGAGAACAGTCCAGTAAGTGTAATGTTTGCCTCCTCACGCTCTCCTGCCAAAAGTGTGTGGACAGAAGTGCAGAGCGCTGTGTGCAGATCCCTGGAGCTGCCAGATCCCTGCAGAGGAACAAAGTCTGGAACCGACTGAAATGAATTCCTTATCCCTATGCAAACACACCGCGCAGTGCGAGCTGTCAAGAGACCCCTCACACATGGCCGCAGCCCCTCACAGCTACACACCTGCAGAGCATCCTGGGACGCAACTCCACAAGTCTTACAAACAAATTGCATGGAAGAAGGCCAAACATTTTCATAAAAAATATACAAGAGTCAAGGCCATCTGCAAATATCAGACCTGAAACTAAAAACCACAGAATGTCCCGCCTTGGAGCAAGATGACAGCTTGTGATTTATGAACAGTCATGGAGTTTCCAGAAATGCATGAAAATAGACAATATATTTTCAGTTACCATTTATTCTATATACAGCAAGCCCGTCCTCTATTCAATGAAATGCTATCAGACCGTGCCATCTACTGGTCATTGTAGGAAAGGGCTGGTACTGCTGTGTTTTTCCATATTTTCTGTGTAGCTAAACAATTATTTATATATACAGTACAGACCAAAAGTTTGGACACACCTTCTCATTTAAAGATTTTTCTGTATTTTCAGGACTGTGAAAATTGTACATTCACACTGAAGGCATCAAAACTATGAATTAACATGTGGAATTATATACTTAACAAAAAAGTGTGAAACAACTGAAATTATGTCTTATATTCTAGGTTCTTCAAAGTAGCCACCTTTTGCTTTGATAACTGCTTTGCACACTCTTGGCATTCTCTTGATGAGCTTTAAGAGGTAGTCACCGGGAATGGTTTTCACTTCACAGGTGTGCCCTGTCAGGTTTATTAAGTGGGATTTCTTGCCTTATAAATGGGGTTGGGACCATCAGTTGTGTTGTGCAGAAGTCTGGTGGATACACAGCTGATAGTCCTACTGAATAGACTGTTAGAATTTGTATTATGGCAAGAAAAAAGAAATGAAGGTCAGTCAGTCCGAAAAATTGGGAAAACTTTGAAAGTGTCCCCAAGTGCAGTGACAAAAACCATCAAGCGCTACAAAGAAACTGGCTCACATGAGGACCGCCCCAGGAAAGGAAGACCAAGAGTCACCTCTGCTTCTGAGGATAAGTTTATCCGAGTCTCCAGCCTCAGAAATCGCACGTTAACAGCAGCTCAGATTAGAGACCAGGGCAATGCCACACAGAGTTCTAGCAGCAGACACATCTCTACAACTGTTAAGAGGAGACTTTGTGCAGCAGGCCTTCATGGTAAAATAGCTGCTAGGAAACAACTGCTAAGGACAGGCAACAAGCAGAAGAGACTTGTTTGGGCTAAAGAACACAAGGAATGGACATTAGACCAGTGGAAATCTGTGCTTTGGTCTGATGAGTCCAAATTTGAGATCTTTGGTTCCAACCACCGTGTCTTTGTGCGATGCAGAAAAGGTGAACGGATGGACTCTACATGCCTGGTTCCCACCGTGAAGCATGGAGGAGGAGGTGTGATGGTGTGGGGGGGCTTTGCTGGTGACACTGTTGGGGATTTATTCAAAATTGAAGGCATACTGAACCAGCATGGCTACCACAGCATCTTGTAGCGGCATGGTATTCCATATTTTTCAACAGGACAATGACCCCAAACACACCTCCAGGCTGTGTAAGGGCTATTTGACCAAGGAGAGTGATGGGTGCTACACTAGATGACCTGGCCTCCACAGTCACCAGACCTGAACCCAATTGAGATGGTTTGGGGTGAGCTGGACCGTAGAGTGAAGGCAAAAGGGCCAACAAGTGCTAAGCATCTCTGGGAACTCCTTCAAGATTGCTGGAAAACCATTCCCGGTGACTGCCTCTTGAAGCTCATCAAGAGAATGCCAAGAGTGTGCAAAGCAGTCATCAGAGCAAAACGTGGCTACTTTGAAGAACCTGGAATATAAGACATAATATAATACAGGATGTAACTCAGGATCAGTAATGTAATGTATGTACACAGTGACTGCACCAGTGGAATAGTGAGTGCAGCTCTGGAGTATAATACAGGATGTAACTCAGGATCAGTAATGTATGTACACAGTGACTGCACCAGCAGAATAGTGAGTGCAGCTCTGGGGTATAATACAGGATGTAACTCAGGATCAGTAATGTAATGTATGTACACAGTGACCGCACCAGCAGAATAGTGAGTGCAGCTCTGGGGTAAAATACAGGATGTAACTCAGGATCAGTAATGTAATGTATGTACACAGTGACTGCACCAGCAGAATAGTGAGTGCAGCTCTGGAGTATAATACAGGAGGTAACTCAGCATCAGTAATGTAATGTATGTACACAGTGACTGCACCACAGAATAGTGAGTGCAGCTCTGGAGTATAATACAGGATGTAACTCAGGATCAGTAATGTAATGTATGTACACAGTGACTGCACCAGCAGAATAGTGAGTGCAGCTCTGGGGTATAATACAGGATGTAACTCAGGATCAGTAATGTATGTACACAGTGACTTCACCAGCAGAATAGTGAGTGTAGCTCTGGGGTATAATACAGGATGTAACTCAGGATCAGTAATGTAATGTATGTACACAGTGACCGCACCAGCAGAATAGTGAGTGCAGCTCTGGGGTATAATACAGGATGTAACTCAGGATCAGTAATGTAATGTATGTACACAGTGACTGCACCAGCAGAATAGTGAGTGCAGCTCTGGGGTATAATACAGGAGGTAACTCAGGATCAGTAATGTAATGTATGTACACAGTGACTGCACCAGCAGAATAGTGAGTGCAGCTCTGGGTATAATACAGGATGTAACTCAGGATCAGTAATGTAATGTATGTACACAGTGACTGCACCAGCAGAATAGAGAGTGCAGCTCTGGAGTACAATACAGGATGTAACTCAGGATCAGTAATGTAATGCATGTACACAGTGACTGCACCAGCAGAATAGTGAGCGCAGCTCTGGGATATAATACAGGAGGTAACTCAGGATCAGTAATGTAATGTATGTACACAATGACTGCACCAGCAGAATAGTGAGTGCAGCTCTGGAGTATAATACAGGATGTAACTCAGGATCAGTAATGTAATGTATGTACACAGTGATTGCACCAGCAGAATAGTGAGTGCAGCTCTGGAGTATAATACAGGATGTAACTCAGGATCAGTAATGTATTTACACAGTGACTGCACCAGCAGAATAGTGAGTGCAGCTCTGGAGTACAATACAGGATGTAACTCAGGATCAGTAATGTAATGCATGTACACAGTGACTGCACCAGCAGAATAGTGAGCGCAGCTCTGGGATATAATACAGGAGGTAACTCAGGATCAGTAATGTAATGTATGTACACAATGACTGCACCAGCAGAATAGTGAGTGCAGCTCTGGAGTATAATACAGGATGTAACTCAGGATCAGTAATGTAATGTATGTACACAGTGACTGCACCAGCAGAATAGTGAGTGCAGCTCTGGGGTATAATACAGGATGTAACTCAGGATCAGTAATGTAATGTATGTACACAGTGACTGCACCAGCAGAATAGTGAGTGCAGCTCTGGGGTATAATACAGGATGTAACTCAGGATCAGTAATGTATGTACACAGTGACTGCACCAGCAGAATAGTGAGTGCAGCTCTGGAGTATAATACAGGATGTAACTCAGGATCAGTAATGTAATGTATGTACACAGTGACTGCACCAGCAGAATAGTGAGTGCAGCTCTGGAGTATAATACAGGAGGTAACTCAGCATCAGTAATGTAATGTATGTACACAGTGACTGCACCACAGAATAGTGAGTGCAGCTCTGGAGTATAATACAGGATGTAACTCAGGATCAGTAATGTAATGTATGTACACAGTGACTGCACCACAGAATAGTGAGTGCAGCTCTGGAGTATAATACAGGATGTAACTCAGGATCAGTAATGTAATGTATGTACACAATGACTGCACCAGCAGAATAGTGAGTGCAGCTCTGGAGTATAATACAGGATGTAACTCAGGATCAGTAATGTAATGTATGTACACAGTGACTGCACCGGCAGAATAGTGAGTGCAGCTCTGGAGTCTAATACAGGAGGTAACTCAGCATCAGTAATGTAATGTATGTACACAGTGACTGCACCACAGAATAGTGAGTGCAGCTCTGGAGTATAATACAGGATGGAACTCAGGATCAGTAATGTATGTACACAGTGACTGCACCAGCAGAATAGTGAGTGCAGCTCTGGAGTATAATACAGGATGTAACTCAGGATCAGTAATGTAATGTATGTACACAATGACTGCACCAGCAGAATAGTGAGTGCAGCTCTGGAGTATAATACAGGATGGAACTCAGGATCAGTAATGTAATGTATGTACACAATGACTGCACCAGCAGAATAGTGAGTGCAGCCCTGGGGTATAATACAGGAGGTAACTCAGCATCAGTAATGTATGTACACAGTGACTGCACCAGCAGAATAGTGAGTGCAGCTCTGGAGTATAATACAGGATGTAACTCAGGATCAGTAATGTAATGTATGTACACAGTGACTGCACCAGCAGAATAGTGAGTGCAGCTCTGGAGTATAATACAGGAGGTAACTCAGGATCAGTAATGTAATGTATGTACACAATGACTGCACCAGCAGAATAGTGAGTGCAGCTCTGGAGTATAATACAGGATGTAACTCAGGATCAGTAATGTAATGTATGTACACAGTGACTGCACCAGCAGAATAGTGAGTTCAGGATAGGGATTTTTTTGCTCTTGTGTTCAGCTCATCGTGAATTATCCAATCTATGTATCTGTACAATTGCGTTTTTACACTTTCTGAGCTGTGAGAATCATTTTATAATGTCCCATTGCCCCGGGTGGAATAGGGCTGCACTAATTACAGAACCTTCTACTTGTTTTCTCAGCTCACCATGCCATATCCATTTTGCGTTTTTTTTCTCCACCGACTTTAGTGAAGGATAACTAACCTGCATGTTTACGCCATGAAATATTCTAGTTTCAATTCACCTTAAAATGTCTGGCTTCATTGGACTGCAAAGGATAATTTCTGAATGTATCGGCCATGGACAATCCCTTTAATAGAAGGTTCATATGTACAAATGTCGCACTGTTGATTGTCAGCGTAAGTCCTAATAGATCACCACAAATATCCAAAAGAGACCATTTATTCAAGAACTGAGTCAAGATATTTATTATACACGGCTTCATTAGCATATTATATTAGCATACAGGACGCTCAGCCACAGAGCGCCGTTTTCATACACATCGTTAATAGTCATGGAGGCAGTAACATTAGTTATGCAGCTCTCAGCCAATCAGCAGATTCTGGTGCCAGGAAGCCACTGAGAGATGGCAGCGCCCGCCATGGCTGGACCCAGGAGGCCAATATGATGACAAGGGCAGAAATGGGGCAGGTGCAATGGTCTTGTCCATTTACCCAGTATGTATCGTGGGTCTGACAATATGGCCACGGTGTGTAGGTGAGCAGCCTTAGATGATGTGGACATACACAAGCATTTTGTAGCAAAGGCCCAAAGACAAAAAAGTTTGTGCCCCCCACAAGATGAGACCACGCCTGATTTAAAAAGCCATTGGCAGAATCCCCAGAGATGTCGGGCTGTACGAGAGAGGTTAGTAGGTAAAGAGGCTGACGTCTGTGATCAGCACAGAATGGCGCCACCTTGTCACATGGCGATAACAGCAGGAAAGCCTGAGGTATTTACAGGGGTCTTACAAACAGGAGATATAGTGGGGTACAGGACACAGGAAGCTATCCCAGACAGCGGGGCCATGTGTTAATAGCGGCCTGAATCCAGGAAATGATTATTTAGTCCAAGTTTCCTTGAAAAAAAAAAAAAATGCAGAATCCCTTTAATATCCCATGCCTGAAACAAGACAAGAAGATCACACAATGCAATTACATACAAATGAACAAATATACAGGTCCGTACTGGGTGGGGGTCTTTGTGCTTGTTTCCAGATACAATGGTATTGAGTGGTTAGAGGCGTATCTTAATGTTGGTGCACTACAAACACAATATATATTATAGACAGGGATATAGACTTGCATTTTAGAGGACTGCAATCGTTTTGTGATTTGGATGCAGTACCCTCTAGCAACCAGCAGTAGCGCTGTTTCCACAACTGTGAATAGCCGTCTAATACAGGCAGTGCCACCTACAGGCTAATAACGTGTATAACAACCCAATATAAATTGGGGATTACATAATACACTCTTCACAAGAGGAGGCTTGTAACTATAGATCCCTGGGTGTAGTCATTAGCACGGATGATGTACGAAGCAGCAAAACTTTTATATATAAGAGTTCACTTTGTGTCATTTTACCACCAATGGAATAGTAATACCGGTAAATTGTTAGGAATTTGCCTAACTACAAAAGTCCTGAACCTGATCAGAAGTCTGCGCTGCATGAAGACATTCAGAAGGCGTCACATCAGTGATAGGACTCTGCCAATGCTGCAGTTTATCTTGTGAAGCAGAAGAGTTGTCATGTGGCAGAGCAGAGTTTGTCACTTGGCAGACTCCTCGTAATGCACAATTCCACCTGCTTTGGAGGTAGCAGTGGCCGCTGACCTCTTGGACGCACAGGTTGCACCAACGATATGTCCGCCCCTGACTTGGCACAATGTTGTTTTACATAGGACTGGTAAACAAGTTATGATGATGGCAAACAAGGCAACTGCAAAGAGTTACGTGATCAGCTCAGCTACATATATAAGTATACATACATACATTTATATATTACCCAACAAGTGGAATATCCCTCCATTGCATTACTCTGAGAATAAGGGAAAATATGGGCTATTTCATGTGACACCGAATTCCGGGTGGAGAACTTGAGATGCTGCAGATATTTCACATTCAGGCATAAGATAAGCAGACGTGAGTAACGAGGTGACACAATATTCTGAACATCTGGAGCAGCGTTAGCAGATGCGTTGCAAGCTGTCCACGATTCCCTCTGAGCACAGCAGATGCCAGCATCGCATTACGAGTGATTGGGGCGGCCGGAGCTTTGCACATAAAGGTTATGACCGTCCCTACAATCAATTTCTTTTTATTCCCTCTATGAAAGTTGAAACAATTTTGCAGTAGTTAATTTAAAAATTCCCATTGTTTTGTTTCTACAGCTCCTGTGCTAAACTGTGTTTCCATGGTAACAAACTATAAACAAACTGATCAGGAGTTTGTGGTCTTACTCTCCCTGATCTACCCTCTACTTCCTAACCTACCAAATGTACGCTAGCACCGAAAAGGGGAAGAAAGTATGAGACTGCGCACGGTTTGTTTGTAGGCTGACTGCAAAGGAGCTGGGAAAAACGAAGGAACTTCTAATTCATAAGCCGCTTGATTTTTTCATTTGATATCCATTATGGCAATAAAAAAAAGGTGACAAATGTGAACAGAGCTGAAAGGGTTCCTCGATTTGGCTTCGGATTTCCCCTTTGATTTAATTACAGCTGTTAACATTTTTGTATGTGGGTAGCAATATTTTTAAGAGAAAGCTAAAAAGGTCAATTCCCTTTGATTGTGGGCATCTTTGCAGCTCATATTGCCATAGATCTGGTCATTATGCCATCATCAAGGTATAGACTGGTGAAAACCATTTCAGTTTATAGGACTAGTAAGAAATGTTATGACCGGTGGACCCCTCCTAGTAAATTCTCATCGATAGTCAAAGTACCCTGCAAAGGTTCATGCCATTCACTGAAAACTGTCTAGTGCCATACAGTTTGTGAACCCCTTTCATATGGAGGCCCATTCTTGAAGATCTGATCCTCCATTTTGGAGTTCTGACCTTTTGTGAACTACATATGACGCGTAGAATGGGGGCAACAAGTCTTTATAACCAAATACATCCAGTTATTCCACACTAAAGTCACTGAGTGGACTCAGTCATTTCTGTATCTTATATGCAGGTCCACCTAAAATAGGTCAAGGCTTCTCACACTCTCTATGGTGAGATTAAACATTACTGATCCAGATATTATTTGATATTAACATGCAAACCCAGCCATGCCTGAAGGGCAGGCGAAATAGCACCATCAGAGGCTCTACAATGAAAGCTACGGGGGTCCTGTCCTCAGTATTCTCAATAGGGTACTGGAGCACAACTACGTCAAAAAATGTGCAATATTTAATATAAAACATCTGATAAGGCAAACAGCGGCCACATTGTTAAAAAAAACCAACAACCAAGCTAACATTTAAAAGGCGCAAATTTAAGATTGAATGTTAGTAACATTTTTACTCTAGCAAAACCGGACACAAAGATTATGCTGAATCATGGTGCTAGTTCTACCATGGGCCAATACTTCTGTACACTGGCCCCCATGTCACGGGGCCGCACTGCCGTCAGTCATGTATCGCTTGTGCTCAGCTCAGAAGCCCTTGATCTACAGTAGGAACGGAATGTTCAGATCGCAACATGGTATCAAATAGCCACATATTCCTGGTCCTAATCGCTACGTTTCCTGCACTTGTGCTTGTTACAGCCCTGTGTGTTATCACAAACTTCTGTGCATATAGAGACACATATATATCTACACTATATGGACAATGGAAAGTCGTGTGCAGGGTCAAGAGTGATGTGTTTGTTTAATGTGCTTTATAACTATAACCGTCCTTGAGGAGCACAAAATGCCAGGCACAGCATTAAGCCGGCCCAGACTTTATAAGACAAGCACCTGCTGGAACAAGCCGTCAAGTGATGAGGCATTTCGTGGACTCTTTATCAAGGTTATATTTGGTCCTTTTGGTACAGTAATTGCTTACAAACAATATCAAATTGCACCAAATCTATGCTACTATGGATTTGTTTGCATTTTTTTCTGACCTTTTTTAATGGAGCCACTAACTGTGTAATTACTGAATAGGTTAATAAGATTTCAAAAATGCATCTGAAGTTTCATATAATGAGGGAAGCCATTAGATAACTGGTGGTATGGCAATGGCAGTGGACACGTTGGACAGGACATCTAAGTTAAAAAGACTCCAGTGCATCTAGATGATCCAGAAGGGGATGGAGCCTAGTTCACCTGTGGTCTATTCTACATGGGCACCATTCTACATTACTTATTACAATTGTGCTGGTTATTACTGGAAACAATCAACATGTGCCTGAAACACTTCTAACAACACAGCAAAGCTATTATAATGCAGAAGTATAATCAGAACCTGAGACTGCCCGTAGTGCAAAGAGATAAACCTGCAGAAAGGGAATGAACAAGCTGGGAATGATGTGACATTTCTGTTATATAGCCTGCAAAATAGTGAGTGCAGCTCTGGATCATTACGGATAAGTAATATATGTACACAGTGTCTCCACCAGCAGAATAGTGAGTGCAGCTCTGGGGTATAATACAGGATGTACAGTGCCTACAAGTAGTATTCAACCCCCTGCAGATTTAGCAGGTTTACACATTTGGAATTAACTTGGCATTGTGACATTTGGACTGTAGATCAGCCTGGAAGTGTGAAATGCACTGCAGCAAAAAAGAATGTTATTTCTTTGTTTATTTATTTTTTTAAATTGTGAAAAGTCTTTTCAGAGCGTCATTTATTATTCAACCCCTCAACCCACCAGAATTCTGTTTGGTTCCCCTAAAGTATTAAGAAGTAGTTCAGGCACAAAGAACAATGAGCTTCACATGTTTGGATTAATTATCTCTTTTTCCAGCCTTTTCTGACTATTTAAGACCCTCCCCAAACTTGTGAACAGCACTCAAACATTGTCAACATGGGAAAGACAAAGGAGCATTCCAAGGCCATCAGAGACAAGATCGTGGAGGGTCACAAGGCTGGCAAGGGGTACAAAACCCTTTCCAAGGAGTTGGGCCTACCTGTCTCCACTGTTGGGAGCATCATCCGGAAGGGGAAGGCTTATGGAACTACTGTTAGCCTTCCACGGCCTGGACAGCCTTTGAAAGTTTCCTCCCGTGCCGAGGTCAGGCTTGTCCGAAGAGTCAAGGCTAACCCAAGGACAACAAGGAAGGAGCTCCGGGAAGATCTCATGGCAGTGGGGACATTGGTTTCAGTCAATACCATAAGTAACATACTCCACCGCAATGGTCTCCGTTCCAGACGAGCCCATAAGGTACCTTTACTTTCAAAGCGTCATGTCAAGGCTCGTCTACAGTTTGCTCATGATCACTTGGAGGACTCTGAGACTGACTGGTTCAAGGTTCTCTGGTCTGATGAGACCAAGATCGAGATCTTTGGTGCCGACCACACACGTGACGTTTGGAGACTGGATGGCACTGCATACGACCCCAAGAATACCATCCCTACAGTCAAGCATGGTGGTGGCAGCATCATGCTGTGTGTTATGATCCTTAGTGGTTGAGGATCACAAATTACTCCAGCTAAGTAACAAACATAGGACAAGCTCTAGGGAGGTGGCAAACTGGACTGACCGCAAATCTGAACCTATCCAAACACACTAGAAGTAGCCGGTGAACGTGCCTAAAAATCCTAGACGTCTCAAGCCAGCCTGAGGAACTAACTACCCCTAGAGAGAAAGAAAAGACCTCTCTTGCCTCCAGAGAAATAATCCCCAAAGATATAGAAGCCCCCAACAGATAATAACAGTGAGGTAAGAGGAAGGCACATACACAGGGGTGAAAGCAGATTCAGCAAATGAGGCCCACTAATACTAGATAGCAGAAAATAGAAAAGGGAATCTATGCGGTCAGTAAAAAACCCTTACAAAATATCCACTCTGAGATTTCAAGAACCCCCACACCAACTAACGGTGTGGGGGGAGAAACTCAGTCCCCTAGAGCAACCAGCAAGCGAGGAAATCACATTTTAGCGAGCTGGACTAAAAAACATAATGAACACTGATAATCAAAAAAATGATCAAACAAAAACTTAGCTTGTCTTGGAGAGACTGGGAGCAAGGTAGACACAAGGAATCTGAAGAGCACTGAATACATTGATAGCAGGCAAGGAACTGAGTCTCCAGGTAAGCTAAATAGGAAACCAACCAAGGATAACGAACCAGCTGATGCAGCCAACCTGCAGAAAGACAATACTACACAGTACCGCTTGTGACCACTAGAGGGAGCCCAAAAATAGAATTCACAACAGCAGTGGGGCTGTTTCTCAGCCAAGGGGCCTGGCCATCTGGTCCGCATCCATGGGAAGATGGATAGCACGGCCTACCTGGAGATTTTGGCCAAGAACCTCCGCTCCTCCATCAAGGATCTTAAGATGGGTCGTCATTTCATCTTCCAACAAGACAACGACCCAAAGCACACAGCCAAGAAAACCAAGGCCTGGTTCAAGAGGCAAAAAATCAAGGTGTTGCAGTGGCCTAGTCAGTCTCCTGACCTTAACCCAATTGAAAACTTGTGGAAGGAGCTCAAGATTAAAGTCCACATGAGACACCCAAAGAACCTAGATAACTTGGAGAAGATCTGCATGGAGGAGTGGGCCAAGATAACTCCAGAGACCTGTGCCGGCCTGATCAGGTCTTAGAAAAGACGATTATTAGCTGTAATTGCAAACAAAGGTTATTCCACAAAATATTAAACCTAGGGGTTGAATAATAATTGACCCACACTTTTATGTTTAAAATTTATAAAAATTTAACTGAGCAACAAAACTTTTTGGTTTGTAAGATTTATGCATCTGTTAATAAATCCTGCTCTTGTTTGAAGTTTGAAGGCTCTAAGGGTATGTGCACACGATGCAGATTTAGTGCAGAATTGGTGCAGAACTGCAGCAGATTTTTCTGCTGCAGAAACGCTGCAGAACTGCACTGTGATTTACAGTACAATGTAAATCAATGGGAAAAAAAAAAAGCTGTGCACATGGTGCAGAAAAATCTGCGCAGAAACGCTGCAGATTTCAAAGAAGTGCACGTCGCTTCTTTTGTGCAGTTCTGCAGCGTTTCTGCTGCAGATTTTTCTGCACCATGTGCACAGCTTTTTTTTTTCCCCATTGATTTACATTGTACTGCACAGAAACTGCACAGAAACTGCATAGAAACTGCATAGAATCTGCACAGAAACTGCACAGAAACTGCATAGAATCTGCGCAGAAACTGCATAGAATCTGCATAGAATCTGCATAGAAACTGCACAGAAACTGCATAGAATCTGCGCAGAAACTGCATAGAAACTACATAGAAACTGCACAGAAACTGCATCAAATCTGCAGATGCAGATTTAGTGCAGAAAATTCTGCACCACATTTCCTACGTGTGCACATAGCCTATTTGCATCTTATTAAACCTGCTAAATCTGCAGGGGGTTGAATACTACTTGTAGGCACTGTAACTCAGGATCAGTAATGTAATGTATGTACACAGTGACTGCACCAGCAGAATAGTGAGTGCAGCTCTGGAGTATAATACAGGATGTAACTCAAGATCAGTAATGTAATGTATGTACACAGTGTTAGCACCGGCAGAATAGTGAGTGCAGCTCTGGGGTATAATACAGTATGTAACTCAGGATCAGTAATGTAATGTTTGTACACAGTGACTGCACCAGCAGAATAATGAGTGCAGCTCTGGAGTAAAATACAGGATGTAACTCAGGATCAGTAATGTAATGTAAGTACACAGTGACTGCACCAGCAGAATAGTGAGTGCAGCTCTGGAGTATAATACAGGATGTAACTCAGGATCAGTAATGTATGTACACAGTGACTGCACCAGCAGAATAGTGAGTGCAGCTCTGGGGTATGATACAGGATGTAACTCAGGATCAGTAATGTAATGTATGTACACAGTGATTGCACAAGCAGAATAGTGAGTGCAGCTCTGGGGTATAATACAGGATGTAACTCAGGATCAGTAATGTAATGTATGTACACAGTGACTGCACCAGCAGAATAGTGAGTGCAGCTCTGGAGTATAATACAGGAGGTAACTCAGGATCAGTAATGTAATGTATGTACACAGTGACTGCACCAGCAGAATAGTGAGTGCAGCTCTGGGGTATAATACAGGATGTAACTCAAGATCAGTAATGTAATGTATGTACACAGTGACTGCACCAGCAGAATAGTGAGTGCAGCTCTGGGGTATAATACAGGATGTAACTCAGGATCAGTAATGTAATGTATGTACACAGTGACTGCACCGGCAGAATAGTGAGTGCAGCTCTGGGGTATAATACAGGATGTAACTCAGGATCAGTAATGTAATGTATGTACACAGTGACTGCACCAGCAGAATAGTGAGTGCAGCTCTGGAGTATAATACAGGAGGTAACTCAGGATCAGTAATGTAATGTATGTACACAGTGACTGCACCAGCAGAATAGTGAGTGCAGCTCTGGAGTATAATACAGGATGTAACTCAGGATCAGTAATGTAATGTATGTACACAGTGTCAGCACCGGCAGAATAGTGAGTGCAGCTCTGGGGTATAATACAGGATGTAACTCAGGATCAGTAATGTAATGTATGTACACAGTGACTGCACCAGCAGAATAGTGAGTGCAGCTCTGGAGTATAATACAGGAGGTAACTCAGGATCAGTAATGTAATGTATGTACACAGTGACTGCACCAGCAGAATAGTGAGTGCAGCTCTGGAGTATAATACAGGATGTAACTCAGGATCAGTAATGTAATGTATGTACACAGTGACTGCACCAGCAGAATAGTGAATGCAGCTCTGGAGTATAATACAGGATGTAACTCAGGATCAGTAATGTAATGTATGTACACAGTGACTGCACCAGCAGAATAATGAGTGCAGCTCTGGAGTATAATACAGGATGTAACTCGGGATCAGTAATGTAATGTATGTACACAGTGACTGCACCAGCAGAATAGTGAGTGCAGCTCTGGGGTATAATACAGGAGGTAACTCAGGATCAGTAATGTAATGTATGTACACAGTGACTGCACCAGCAGAATAGTGAGTGCAGCTCTGGGGTATAGTACAGGATGTAACTCAGGATCAGTAATGTAATGTATGTACACAGTGACTGCACCAGCAGAATAGTGAGTGCAGCTCTGGGGTATAATACAGGAGGTAACTCAGGATCAGTAATGTAATGTATGTACACAGTGACTGCACCAGCAGAATAGTGAGTGCAGCTCTGGGGTATAGTACAGGATGTAACTCAGGATCAGTAATGTAATGTATGTACACAGTGACTGCACCTGCAGAATAGTGAGTGCAGCTCAGGAGGATAATACAGGATGCAGGTTGATTCCACAATAGAAATGTAATAGGGCAGTGAATGTTGAATATAAGCAGCTGGGATTTGGGTCCTACAAATATTAATGTGACTTTAAATTTGGTGACAACATAACCACAGTGTAAGCTTAGACCTTTCTACACTGTATCCTGTATATTTGAAAAAGACCAAATCAGTTCATAGTAGGGATAAATTGGAATCGAATATGCTGATTAGTGAATGATCATATTGATAAAGATTTGTTAGCAGGTTCTTGATTATTTAATTGTCTTTCTTGGTCTTTCCCGTGGCACATAGCTCCATATTGGAGACTGCAGATGAGTACATTGTAATTAGCAGCACTTGGGTCGGGTCGGGTTGTCCTGGTGTCCATTACATAGACCGTTATGTCAGTGTGACAGGACGACAGGGCCAGCCCCCTCCTGTGATCACCATCGTCTCCGCGGAGTTGAGGCATTGGACGTGACAACTGCTCTGAGCACATTTCTGGCTGCAAAACTAGTTCACCAATCAGCTATTTCCTGACAGTCACCTCACAATACTGCCTCCTATGGACCAGAATCTGGTACTGAAGAGTAAGGAGAACTGACAGCTGCACTTTCTGCAATACTCACTGCTTTATTGTGGGGTTCAGGGTATATTGATATATTACGATCCCCGTTTTCATCTACAATTGCTCGGCGTTCAGTCTTTTTTTCCATCATTACTGTCCTGGTAAACTTGGGCCACATGGTCACTATAATTCCCACATGTGATGTTAAGATTCTGGCAAAAATCCTGGCAAATAAGTTGAGCTCTGTGATAACGTCACCCGATCACGCCAGCTTCATGCCATCTAAGTCAGCGGTACAGCCTGACCCCAAGACTAAAGCCGTTCTCTCCTTAGATGCCACACAGGCCTTTGATAGTGTGGAGTGGAAGTATGTGAGCAGTGCTAAGGGCAGTGGGACTTGGGCCTAATTTTATCAAATGGGTAATGCTACTGTACAAGACCCCGACAGCCAGAATAAGAGGGAACGGGGAAACGTCGGAGAGTTTTGATCTTATTAGGGGAACAAGACAAGACACCCCTGCTATTCACTAATGTAATAGAGCCTTTAGCCTGTATCATTAGCCAGCACTCGTGTATTAGGGCTTTAAATACGGCGGCAAAGAGGAACAGATCGTCCTGTATGCAGATGATTTGTTGATAACTTGAATCTCTCTCTCCCATTAATAATGGATCCCATTTCTAAATTTGGGGTCTTTTGTGGCCTAAACATTAATTGGTTGAAGTTGGCTTTGCTCCCCCTTGATAATAATGTCCATCTTCGACCAGATGAATGTTTAGCAAACCCAGTGGTGCAAAAGTTCAAATACCAAAGCATTTCCATTACCAGCGAGGTCAATGACTACATCCCTCTAAACCTGAATCCTCTGGTAGTTAAGTCAAGAAATAAAGTCGGAGCACGGGGTAAACCACCTCTCTGCCTTTGGTAGAACAATCCTCATTAAAGGTGCCTCGTGCCCTCTGTACTCCGTCATCCATCATTCTCCCATTTGGATCCCAAAGCACTGGATTAAACAATGCAGAATATCTTCTGGGACCAGGTCTGGAAGAATTACACTGTCCCAATGAGCAGGGCCGTTCCTAATCCATGGGGGTATTTTCTGGCCTCTCAGCTTCAACGTTTCAGTGGATGGGCATTAAAGAAGACTATGGACGCAGGGTCTGTGGTCCTGAAATACCTGGGGGAGGAGGTAATATTTTGGAACTCCTAGAGTTAAGTATACCCAAAGCCAAATCTAGTAACGCCCCGACCATTGCTCTGATACACAAAGTGTGGTGGACCTGTAAAAATCTGTGGGGTAAGGGGCCTATTCCAAATATACTCCTTTATGGAATAATCCAGGCTTGAGGGGGCTCTGTCATCTGGAAGGGTCTGGTGAATGGAAGAAACAAGGTCTGACATATTTATACTAGTTATATTTGGACGTTATAAAATGGATGTTCCAGCCGTGAAACTGTGGATTTCCACAAATGCCTGCAGTGAAGGTGTGCTATAAGGGCCCAGGGGTGATATCCCATCTCACTATTTCTTCCATCGGACTTCTGGAATATTTGTACAAGCAAAAGCAACCACAGGCCGGATTTAATTAATGGACAAATCTTTACTATCTAATATTTTAGGACATCCTATGGTATTGATTAGGTCTGGATGGGAAAGGGATATAGGGCCCATTTCTCCAGAAGGATGGGAAGGTATTCTGGAATTCTCGGAAAGGTGTCTATTAATGTGTCACAGAGAAGATCCCAATTATTTCTTATTCATAGATCTCCAATTATTCTGCTGAAAATGAACCTCAGACTGGATGTCCACGATGTAGTGAAGAGGGGGAGGATTTGGTCCATATGTTCTGGTCATATCTCAGCCTTATGGATCTATGGGATAATGTGGGTGGGCTGGTCAGAGAGGTATATAACATCCGATTGCCTCTGAATGCCAAATCTTGCGTTTCAAGGCGTGTGGGAGATTGGAGCTTCTCCATTACAACTGGCCATAGAAAAGAGCTGGTACTTTCTATATTATGATCATACCTCAATAAAACTGCTTTTTGATTAAAAAAAAAATAATCCCTCATGGCCAGGCTGCCTCAGACTCCGCACTACTCCTGTGCTATTTCTTGGTCCAGCTTAGATCCCAGAGAAGTTCATAATAAAATCTTAGAGGCTAAAGTCTACGGCTTCTTATAGTGTGCGCTCCATATACATAGTGCATATATGCCTCCATTCCAGTGACCGCACAAAACCGCGAGGATTCAAGCACAATTCACATTGCCCTACATGAGATGTACGGTTCTGTATGTATATATATATATCATCGCATGGCCCGTGGCCTACACAGTTAACAACAAAGCTAACATTTCAGAGTAATTATGTACACATTTACACATCGCTCCAGATGACCGGAGATGATGGTCCCTACATCTTAGGCTAGAACACGTATCAACCCAAGTCATTACACCTTTGGAAGCCATATTGACATCCCAGCAAACAAAACAAAAAATCAGTGACCAGTGATCTCACACTCCAGGACAGTGTCTCCAATCCTTAGGAAGACCTTCTTCTATGAACCCAGACGTGAAAGGTGTCCTTCATCCTACAAAAGCCACCTCAGATACCCTACAGCTTCGCCAGTGGCGGACATATATCCTTATCCTATCTGCACGATTTACAGAGACTGAGGTAAAACCGAGGAATGAAAAAGCTAAAAACGGAAAGTGGTTTACCAAACAGCGGTGACGCGTTTTAAGGCAATCTGAAGGTTGGTTTGGGTAATGGGCTGGAGGTGGAGCAACGCACAGATGTTTGGCCATCTTCCACATGGAAAAGAGGGGATGTATAGTGTAAACGTTGGAGCCCCCTCTGCCGAACACACCCGCTCTGGCTATTTCCAGTATGGCCCACCACCATAGAGTTACATAGTCCCAGACTTCTCTGAAGAATTATTAGGAAACACCTTCTCTGTGGGGGTGAGAGCCGGACTGCCCATCCCAGAGCTGCTACTGCTGCTAGATCGATGCTGGACCATTGGCCGGGCGGGCCTCACGGGTGGTGGTCTCAGTTGTGCACCGGCCAAACGAGCAGACAGTGCTGGCTTGAAGGTGGTCATCATCTCCGTGTTGGAGGAGTTACTTCTCCGCATGGCAGCGTCAGGGTCCCGTATCATGATGGTGTGCAGGGGGCTGACTGGCTCAGAGTTCGGGGTGCTCAGCGATGGGTTCTTCATGGGTTCCAGAGTGTCCAGCACAACGTCTGGAGCTTGTTTTGCCGTATTTTGCCGTTCCAGCTCACGTAACTCATTCAGCGCCGTGCTCATGGTCTTCTCAATGTCCTGAAATGGAAAATGCAAACTTCATTCCATGGTTATTCTACTGATAAAGAGAGAAAAATGCCAAAGTCTGAGAAGAGTAGATGGACGAGATAGAAAAAACGGGGTCACAATATTCACACATGCATCAGACAAACCCCTAGAAAGTTCTGAGATATCACTGGGGTCCTACTGAGGTTCGAGGTTTAAGGTAGCTCAGTAATATTCTTGTAACCCATGTCAAGTGTATGGAGCAGGCTCATGACCTGAGTGTGCAGCAACCATGGCAGGTGCTGGCCGTGTTATACAGCCGGTACTTGTCTTTAACAGCTGTGATCAGAGCTAGCGCCGATTATTGCTGCTTAACCACTTAGACACAATGGCAAACATCAGAGGAAAAAAACCGAAGAAAACTCTGATGGGAAGAAGTTTACTAGTGTTCTACAACCTGCAGCTGTCGGGACATGCTGGGAGCTATAGTTCTGCATTAGCTGGAGAGGAGCTATGGGTTGGGGAAGTGCTGTGACTATGGAGTCCTAGTTCTTGCACCTCAGTAACCTCGTGGTCCGGGACATGTATCAGTGACCATGGTGACCTCCCTACCTCAGCAAGAGCTTCTGCCTCCAAAGCCTTGTGGTCCCCCAGGCTGCTGTGCCTTGTCCCCCCAGTGACAGACCGCAGGGGCATCCCATCATTTAGTCCTTTCCTCTCAGGGTAATTAATGCTCCCAGCACTTCCAAATGTCGCCATTCTTCGTTTTTCTGGACTGTCCACCCGTCCGCGGCTCAGGGATAGCTTATGTGGGCTACTCGGGCAGGCTGCTGCTCGGGGAGGGGTGTCAATACAGGGCCCCAGCGCTCGTGGGGGGCTGTGGTTGTCTCCCCCACTCCTCCTTCGTGGTATCGCCGCTCCATCAGATCTTAGCCGGACCCTACAATTATATAAAGGTGGGTTTTTAATCTGCATTTTTCAGGATGGTGCTGCAGTATAATCACAGTGAGCTAAAGTTACCAGGACGGACCTGCCCAAAATGCCAGCAAAGGTGTATTCCTGCAGGTGCTCGGTGGGAGACTGGATATCGTTCTTGGAGGAGGATTTGTCATCCAGAAGAGGTCCGCTGCTCGCCTCGCTGTCCGCTTTTTGGCTCAGGTTATCAGAGAATGCATCATCCCTGTAAGAGAGGAGGGTCACCTGAGGATGAGTGGGGTAATAGTGGTGCAGACTGGGACCAGTAATGTTATTCCTGACCATGACCAGTCACATGACTGTCTGTCCATCACATGACGGTGTCTGGATTACTCACAGGTCTTGGACCACAATATACTGGTGCGGTATTAATCCATCCACTCCATTGTGACGACCTTCCCACCAGTCCTCTGACGCCCGATGGTACAGAAGCAATGACGCCCCCTTCTTAAAGGACAATTCTCGAGGTGTACGACCCATGTAGTCAAATTTAGCAATAGCTTCAATTTGCTCAACCTCTAGGAAGACAGAAGTAAAAAATATAAGAGTTTTAGACACCTTCAAGCAGCAATCACCATAACAGTGCACCAGCGGCATTCTCCACATCAGCCACTAGGTGGAGACATTACTCTTTAGGAAACTTTCCACTGTACTTTGTGCGTGAATTCACCACTATCGAGACCTCTGCTTACTGTCAGTGAATGAGAACAGTCTAGTAATACTCATCTGAAGCATGTCTACAATTATATCCAGGAGGCTGCTATTCAGTAACAACAAACAGAAAGTTATAAAGAAGTGAGTCCCGGAACTTTCCATTACACAATAGTAGCAGGTTCATCACCTACCTTCATCACTGGTGTGCGGTTCTGTGCCGTTATCATGGTCCGCCTCATCTATAGCACCAGGCTCACTGTGAGGGCTGTCACTAGATGGAGAAAATCAATATTACCGCAGGTCCTATTCTCTTGACTCAGTGCAAACCCTACACGGATCAGCATGGGGCTACATCTGGGAAATTGACAGGTTTTGTAATCCTGAACAATCCCTTTAATTTCTGCACTCATGAATATGAGAAGTGTCAGAATAATGGATACGCATGTATCGGACGGACAAACTATTGGGTCCCAAGAGGTAAGAGGGCCACTTCCAAAGCAGCACATAAATAGGTGCTTTATAATGATCTATTGGGTGCAAAGGGCCCACATACTGTCCGTGCACAGGGGTCCTGTCCTGTCTCTGCCCACCCCTGGCATGTATAATGCCTGATACAATGACTGACATATAATCCGTACTGACGAGGGGAATGCTATATCTTGGTTTCCAGTCTTCACAATCTGTGAATGAAGCCGTGCACCATTATCTGACACACAACAGTCACTGTATCTACATATAGGCGACGGCGCTCACCAGTACTCCTCGCCTCCCGTCATGCACTTCTCGTACACCGGCCCCTCTAGTTCTCGCTGAGACGGGAAGATCAGTTCATGGTTGACGATGATGGTCTTGATGACCTCATTGACGTGCGCCTGGCAGGACACCGGGTCTTGTCCATCGGGGATTGGCATTAATGTGGGGCCAAAGCAGATTGCCAGATTGTAAGGATCCATCATGTTCTCGTCGCTGTACTGGGATAAACTGGACAAAACACAAGTTACTGAAGGCGCTAGGTCATATACCCCTACACCCCACTGATAACATACTGATAGACTGAGTGAAGGACAGGATCATCGGTGGGATCATCCGCACACCCCACACTTTCAGAAAAAACAGTCCTGACCTAATGGTCCCCTCAGCTGAGGGTTTGTTAGGCTATGTTCACACGATGCGGTTTTCGATGCGGATCCGCAGCGGATTTGCAGCTGCGGATCCGCAGACGTTTTCCATGCAGGGTACAGTACAATGTTACCCTATGGAAAACGAAATCCGCTGTTCCCACGTTCCTTTTTTCAGCATGAAAATCCGCGCTGATTTTCTGCGGAAAAAAAGAAGTAGCATGTCAATTCTTTCTGCGGATTCCGCTGCTGTTTTCCACCTGCACCAATAGGAAAAAGCAGTGGAATCCGCAGTAGAAAAAGGACTGAAAACCGCAGTGAAAACCACCGCAGGTTTTGCACTGCGGTTTTCACAAATCAGGACCTGAAAAATCCGCAGCGAAAAAAGGATCGTGTGAACAAAGCCTTACAGTTGTGTCCAGGGTACACAATCCTCTGTGAGTAACACAGCCTGATCTCCAGACTGATACACTGTAACAAACACTGCCATGTTTAGCACACAAAGTCTCTGCATGTAAATAGTTATTGTTCCCAATTACTAACTCCAAGCAGAGATATCGAGAACAGTGAAGAATTGGAGTTTTGGAAATGCTGCAGCCCCTGTTAATTGGTGAAAGACAAGGTCCGGAGACCCTCACCCATCACAGTGCCCTTATACAGGAGTGTGCGGCCATTTACTGGCTTAATAGAAAGTCTACGGGACTTTACACCTTTGTGCGGCCACTAGAAGCATAAGCTGAGCTCTTCGGCCCCTCGGAGTGTGAGATGTTGGGGGCAACCACTGATTAACAGCAATGTATCAATAATGATTATAAAGAAACTTCATCTACACACAAGGGAAAAACTCTCAGATTCAGGCCGCGTTCACACATTCAGTATTCGGTCAGTATTTTACATCAGTATTAGTAAGCTGAAACCAGGAGTGGGAGAAAAATACAGAAGTGGTGACGTGTTTCTATTATATGTTTCCTCTGATTGTGCCACTCCTGGCTTTGGATACAAATACTGATGTAAAATACTGACCAAATACTGAATGTGTGAACGTGGCCTCAGAATACGTGTTCACCAGTGTCTCATCCAGCAGGGGGCAGCCTTGCCTGATTAATCTCTGCCGATCTGCACTACCCCCAACTTATTACTGCAGCCCGTTCCACCATTACACCATGTTCCCCTGTGTGAAATCACTGGTTCTCTGCTCTGACTATTGCATTCAAATGTGTTTTACCCTTTTTTTTTATGCGGTTTTTGGTGCATTATTTTAAGCATTTAAAATTCCACTTAAAAACACAATTGCATTTATACATTCCTGTTTCAGACTCCCCAGAGAAGTTTATAGGGGAAAAAAGCACCAACAAAGTGCAATGTTCTATGAACTGTTAAATTCAGATTTTTTGCACACAAAGAAATGCTATAGAAAATGCAGTATTTACACTAGATGTGAACACGGCCCAAGGGTCCACTCATAGATCATGCTGGTCACAGTCACCCATTGTTTTGCCATGATTTTACCAGTGTATATGTAATAAATGCACATGTATTAATTATATTGATTTGTACAGTAAGATGTTTCCATATTGGAGCATTGAGTCACTGCCTAATTTCTTTTTCTTTATGGACCAGGTGATCACTGGTTCTGGTTCCGCTTGCTACTTTCCTGCACTCCCTTTTTTCAGTCGCCTGCTTCTACTAATGACTCACTGGTTGAGGAAGGCAAAGAGATATCTCATGACCACGAGGACGGCCCGGGGCAATGTGATGAGGATCTGGCGAATGTGATGGACCCGCTCTGACATGTTCTCTATCTCTGAAAGAAAAGGAGAAAAATGTGAGTACCCAGGGAATGAAAATCCAAATATTCTCCTTCCCCTGGTATATTCCCTGCTTCCACAGGCGTCTGTAGTGCTCCATACACAGGCTGACAGCGCTGCCTCGGCCCCTGCAATACTCACTGATCGTAGACATCAAATCTTGAAACCTTTCCTTGGGAAAGAGTGGATTCTCCAGACCCCGGAAATACAACTTCAGGACCCCGGCCACAGAATTAATGTCCCGCTCGCTGTGATCCTCCACCAGCGGGTCCTCTCCTGACAAGCAGCAGATCGCAGCGTTACAGACTAATCACGCCACGTGTCTTTGCGGTTTATTATTAAGTTTCCTTATTTTTGCCGGTAAAGAAAAAGACAATACGACTGCGATTCTTTAAAAAAAAATTGCCCTTTCACCTTTGCTCTGCCACAGAGGTAATGCAGCAAAGTATTTAATAAAATTGCTACATAATTAAAAGTTCTACAATTTTCTAATAAACTTTGGAAAGAAATCTGGTATTTTGCATGCCGGTCTTCAACCCAAATGTTTATTAAATGGCGCCTGTATGGGCCGTGCTGCACCATAAAATATCTACGCCGGCTGTGAACTACAGGTTTCAGCCACAGTGAGCTTGTCACACGGTGGTTTTATGTGCCACTTTTCTAAGCGACAAAATGCTTTTTGGAAATGTAACAGTCAATGCCAAAGTGTGGACAGTTGGATGCACATTCTCCTTCTAATACATTTTGCAACATTTTTTTCTCACCATTTAAGATATTTCCTTGATAAATGGAAAAGTACGGTACATTTGTTTCCATCCAGGTCATAAAGACCCTGCCTGACCTGGTCCTTCTTCATCAGATCTGTTTGTTACAATGTATCAGCGCAGATGAGATCTATTCCTGATGTCAGAAGAGAAAAATTTGGAAACCACATCGTCCGATATTTTGTAACAAAACTTTTTGATACTTTTTGGCACCAGAATGTTATTAATCAAAAGCAAGTGGAGATCTTGAAAATGGCAAAAAAACCTATTCCTAAGCATATATTATGCCGTTACTATACAATTACTAAGATTGACTTACATAAAAATGAACCTCCCAAAAACACCCAAACCTGAGACTTGTGCTCTGCAGTCGTCCATGCAGCGCCTGTACACCATTACTGCTATTCATTGTCTTCCTATATACTAATCATACGGCACAACCACATAGTCGGATATTTCCGTATGTAGTCATGGATGGTCCGGTGTCGATGGATCATTCTCCGCGGCGTCTCTCACCTCTCTCAAAAGAATTCTTGATGTCATTCACTTCAACTTGAGATCCGGGAACTCTGAATATTCCTTGCTGCTGGAGACCTGCACAAAGCAGACGGTTCTCACTTTAATTATCAGAAATGACACAGAGTAAGACCCCAGTACGAGAAAAGTATGTGAACCCCCAACACGGCATAACTCGTCATTTCCTCAGATCACTGATACACTGAGGAACACCGGACTCACCATATAAATTGATGTATCGGATGCAGCTCTCCACCACTAGTGGGATGGCCTGACCCGAATCCTGGAAGATAAGACATATAGCGAGTAAGTGTGGACGGATCACAAGTTCTGGTCATCCACCTCCGGTCACTACGGGTCTTGTACACTCCATGATGAGAACCTATCCCTTGTAGAGTAGTCGCCCCCCATGCGGCCCTGTCCTCTATTACATAACCAAGATCCAGCATCCTCCTGCACTGAAATACTCTGTGCTGCTGGTGAGACCTCAGTTTTTGACCTCTTATAAGATTTGCACACACCTCACCCGAAAAGCTTTGTGCTGCTCTGGACTAACACACTGAAATACTCTGTGCTGATGTGGAATTGCTCTTATAATTACCAGATTCTTCCGGTCATAAAAAATGATGCCAAGTCGTGGCATGGAAGGGTCTGACCCCAGGGATTATGGGACCTGGCAGAGGGGAACCGACAGGGCAGGAATGATCCTATAGATTTTATCCCCATACATGTGAGTAGGGTCACCAGCGTATATAATATATCCGGCTGCCATTACTGCTACGTGCTCAGTATACTAGACCACAGGTCAGGGGAGGACATCTACATCTATGGTCACCCCCCTTCTCAGTCAGCAGGTTGCGGAATAATGGAGTAATACCTGGTTCCTGGAGCGAGTATTCCTCCGTCCTCTGATGTGAGTAACATACACAAACACACAGCAAATTCATCAGCGACAGGCACAGAGACAAAGAAAGGAGAAGTCAGCAGAGTCAGGAGCAAAAGAAGAACATAGGGGTCATAGCCACCCCACATGATCGGTGCGGGCCGAAAGGCACCGGAGCCCAACAGGCACAGGGTCATACAAAATATATACAAGGGGGTCCGGTACACTCTTAGTTTTATAGATCAAAGCATCAGTGCACTGCTCTCCTGAAATACTCTGTGCTGCTGAAACCCTAATAATGTTATATAAGACTGGGTTTAGATTGCTGTACTGCAAAGCAGGTCAGTTGTGACCACAAATTGCAGACATGACGGGCTGTGTGCAGCTCTGTGTGTTCCCCCCATTGCAGACATGACGGGCTGTGTGCAGCTCTGTGTGTTCCCCCCATTGCAGACATGACGGGCTGTGCGCAGCTCTGTGTGTTCCCCCCATTGCAGACATGACTGGCTGTGTGCAGCTCTGTGTGTTCCCCCCACTACAGACATGACGGGCTGTGTGCAGCTCTGTGTGTTCCCCCCACTGCAGACATGACGGGCTGTGCGCAGCTCTGTGTGTTCCCTCCATTGCAGACATGACGGGCTGTGCGCAGCTCTGTGTGTTCCCTCCACTACAGACATGACTGGCTGTGTGCAGCTCTGTGTGTTCCCCCCACTGCAGACATGACTGGCTGTGTGCAGCTCTGTGTGTTCCCTCCATTGCAGACATGACTGGCTGTGAGCAGCTCTGTGTGTTCCCTCCATTGCAGACATGACGGGCTGTGCGCAGCTCTGTGTGTTCCCTCCATTGCAGACATGACGGGCTGTGTGCAGCTCTGTGTGTTCCCTCCATTGCAGACATGACTGGCTGTGAGCAGCTCTGTGTGTTCCCTCCATTGCAGACATGACTGGCTGTGCGCAGCTCTGTGTGTTCCCTCCATTGCAGACATGACGGGCTGTGCGCAGCTCTGTGTGTTCCCTCCACTGCAGACATGACTGGCTGTGTGCAGCTCTGTGTGTTCCCTCCACTGCAGACATGACTGGCTGTGCGCAGCTTTGTGTGTTCCCTCCATTGCAGACATGACGGGCTGTGCGCAGCTCTGTGTGTTCCCCCCACTGCAGACATGACGGGCTGTGCGCAGCTCTGTGTGTTCCCTCCACTGCAGACATGACTGGCTGTGCGCAGCTCTGTGTGTTCCCTCCACTGCAGACATGACGGGCTGTGCGCAGCTCTGTGTGTTCCCTCCATTGCAGACATGACGGGCTGTGTGCAGCTCTGTGTGTTCCCTCCATTGCAGACATGACGGGCTGTGCGCAGCTCTGTGTGTTCCCTCCATTGCAGACATGACGGGCTGTGCGCAGCTCTGTGTGTTCCCTCCATTGCAGACATGACGGGCTGTGTGCAGCTCTGTGTGTTCCCTCCATTGCAGACATGACTGGCTGTGAGCAGCTCTGTGTGTTCCCCCCATTGCAGACATGACTGGCTGTGTGCAGCTCTGTGTGTTCCCTCCATTGCAGACATGACGGGCTGTGTGCAGCTCTGTGTGTTCCCCCCACTGCAGACATGACTGGCTGTGTGCAGCTCTGTGTGTTCCCTCCACTGCAGACATGACGGGCTGTGTGCAGCTCTGTGTGTTCCCTCCATTGCAGACATGACTGGCTGTGCGCAGCTCTGTGTGTTCCCTCCATTGCAGACATGACTGGCTGTGCGCAGCTCTGTGTGTTCCCTCCACTGCAGACATGACGGGCTGTGTGCAGCTCTGTGTGTTCCCTCCACTGCAGACATGACTGGCTGTGTGCAGCTCTGTGTGTTCTGTCATGATCTCTGCAGGCAGAGATCATAGCAAGCCTATAGAGGGACAAGCTCTCGGAAGATGGAACTATACTGACCATGAACTAAGCCTGCCGCGCAACTAGAAATAGCCAGGTAGCATTTCCTATTTATCGCTAGATGCCCAGCTCTGGCCTAAGACCTAAATAGCTAGCAGAGGGAAATATAAGACCTGGCTCACCTCTAGAGAAATATTCCAAAGAAGACAGTAGCCCCCCACATATAATGACGGTGAGTTCAGATGAAACTACAAACGCAGCAGGAAAATAGTCTTAGCAAATTTGAGGTCCGCTTACTAGATAGCAGAAGACAGATAGTATACTTTCATGGTCAGCAGAAAAACACTAACAAAACACCATCCAGAGATTACCTTAAACTCTGGCATTAACTCATAACGCCAGAGTAGCAATCCCTGATCAACGAGAGCTTTCCAGACACAGTAACAAAACTTCAGCTGTGAACTGGAACAAATAGGCAAAACAAAACATGGACAAAAGTCCAACTTATCTAGTAGTTGTCTAGAAGCAGGAACAAGCACTGAGAGGCATCAGATAACATTGTTGACCGGCAAGAAACCACCAGAGAAATGAGCTTAAATAGCGACACCCACTACTGATGGAACCAGGTGAAACAGGAAAGAGGATGACAAGTCCAATTCCACAAGCGGCCACCGGGGGAGCCCAGAATCCAAATTCACAACAGTACCCCCCCCTCAAGGAGGGGGCACCGAACCCTCACCAGATCCACCAGGGCGACCAGGATGAGCCCTATGGAAGGCACGAACAAGATCAGAAGCATGAACATCAGATGCATTGACCCAAGAATTATCCTCCTGGCCGTAACCCTTCCAGTTGACCAGATACTGGAGTTTCCGTCTGGAAACACGAGAGTCCAAAATTTTCTCCACAACGTACTCCAACTCACCCTCAACCAACACCGGAGCAGGAGGCTCAACTGAAGGTACAACAGGTACCTCATACCTGCGCAATAACGACCGATGAAAAACGTTATGAATGGAAAAGGACGCAGGGAGGTCCAAACGGAAAGAAACAGGATTAAGAATCTCCAATATTCTATAAGGGCCGATGAACCGAGGTTTAAACTTAGGAGAAGAGACCCTCATAGGGACAAAACGAGAAGACAACCACACTAAATCTCCAACACAAAGCCGAGAACCAACACGACGATGACGGTTGGCAAAACGCTGAGTCTTCTCCTGGGACAACTTCAAATTGTCCATAACCTGCCCCCAGATGTGATGCAATCTCTCCACCACCGCATCCACTCCAGGACAATCCGAGGATTCCACCTGACCGGAGGAAAATCGAGGGTGAAACCCCGAATTACAGAAAAACGGGGACACCAAGGTGGAAGAACTGGCCCGATTATTGAGGGCGAACTCTGCCAATGGCAAAAAAGCAACCCAATCATCCTGGTCAGCAGAGACAAAACACCTCAGATATGTCTCAAGGGTCTGATTAGTCCGCTCGGTCTGGCCATTAGTCTGAGGGTGAAAAGCAGATGAAAAAGACAAATCTATGCCCATCCTAGCACAGAATGCCCGCCAAAATCTAGACACAAATTGGGTACCTCTGTCAGAAACAATATTCTCAGGAATACCGTGCAATCGGACAACATTCTGAAAAAACAGAGGAACCAACTCAGAAGAAGAAGGCAACTTGGGCAGAGGAACCAAATGGACCATTTTAGAGAAACGGTCACAGACCACCCAGATGACAGACATCTTCTGGGAAACAGGCAGATCTGAAATAAAATCCATCGAGATGTGTGTCCAAGGCCTCTTAGGAATAGACAAGGGCAACAGCAGTCCGCTAGCCCGAGAACTACAAGACTTGGCCCGAGCACAAACGTCACATGACTGCACAAAGACTCGCACATCTCGTGACAGGGAAGGCCACCAGAAGGATCTTGCCACCAAATCCCTGGTACCAAAAATTCCGGGATGACCTGCCAATGCAGAAGAATGTACCTCAGAGATGACTCTGCTGGTCCAATCATCCGGAACAAACAGTCTATCAGGCGGACAACGATCCGGTCTATCCGCCTGAAACTCTTGCAAGGACCGCCGCAGATCAGGAGAAACGGCCGACAAAATTACTCCCTCCCTAAGGATACCTGTGGGTTCAGAATTACCAGGAGAGTCCGGGTCAAAACTCCTAGAAAGGGCATCTGCCTTAACATTCTTAGAACCCGGTAGGTATGACACCACAAAATTAAAGCGAGAAAAAAATAAAGACCAGCGCGCCTGTCTAGGATTCAGGCGTCTGGCAGTCTCAAGATAAATCAAATTTTTGTGGTCAGTCAATACCACCACCTGATGCCTAGCCCCCTCGAGCCAATGGCGCCACTCCTCAAACGCCCACTTCATGGCCAAAAGCTCCCGATTCCCAACATCATAATTCCGCTCTGCGGGCGAAAATTTGCGAGAAAAGAAGGCACAAGGCCTAATGACGGAGCAGTCGGAACCTTTCTGCGACAACACTGCCCCAGCTCCGATCTCCGAAGCGTCAACCTCAACCTGAAAAGGCAGATTCACATCAGGCTGACGCAACACAGGGGCAGAGGCAAAACGGCGCTTAAGCTCCTGAAAGGCCTCTACAGCATGAGGGGACCAATTAGCAACATCAGCGCCTTGTCTGGTCAAATCAGTCAGTGGTTTAACGACATCCGAAAAACCAGCAATAAATCGGCGGTAAAAGTTGGCAAAGCCCAAAAATCTCTGAAGACCCTTAAGAGAGGAGGGCTGAGTCCAATCACAAATAGCTTGCACCTTGACGGGATCCATCTCAATGGAAGAGGGAGAAAAAATATACCCCAAAAAGGAAATTTTCTGGACCCCAAAAACGCACTTAGACCCCTTCACACATAAAGAATTAGACCGCAGAACCTGAAAAACTCTCCTGACCTGCTGGACATGAGAGTCCCAGTCATCAGAAAAAATCAGAATATCATCCAGATATATTATCATAAATTTATCCAGAAAATCGCGGAAAATATCATGCATAAAAGACTGGAAAACTGAAGGGGCATTAGAAAGACCAAAAGGCATGACCAAATACTCAAAGTGGCCCTCGGGCGTATTAAATGCGGTCTTCCACTCATCCCCCTGCCTGATCCGCACCAAATTATACGCCCCACGAAGATCAATTTTAGAGAACCACTTAGCACCCTCTATACGAGCAAACAAATCAGTAAGCAATGGCAATGGGTATTGATACTTAACAGTGATCTTATTCAGAAGCCGATAATCAATACATGGTCTCAAAGAGCCGTCTTTTTTTGAGACAAAGAAAAACCCAGCTCCCAAGGGAGAAGAAGATGGACGAATATGTCCCTTTTCCAAAGACTCCTTTATATATTCCCGCATAGCAGCATGTTCCGGCACAGACAAATTAAACAAACGACCCTTTGGATATTTACAACCCGGTATCAAATCTATGGCACAATCGCACTCACGGTGCGGAGGTAACGACCCAAGCTTGGGTTCGTCAAAGACGTCTTGATAATCAGAGAGGAACTCAGGGACTTCAGAGGGAATGGACGACGAAATAGAAACCAAAGGTACGTCCCCATGAATACCCTTACATCCCCAGCTCAACACAGACATTGCTCTCCAGTCCAAGACTGGGTTGTGAGACTGCAACCATGGCAATCCCAGTACCAAATCGTCATGTAAATTATACAGCACCAGGAAACGAATAATCTCCTGGTGATCCGGATTGATACGCATGGTTACTTGTGTCCAGTATTGTGGTTTATTATTAGCCAATGGGGTGGAGTCAATCCCCTTCAGAGGAATAAGAGTCTCCAAAGGCTCTAAATTAAAACCACAACGATTGGCAAAGGACCAATCCATAAGACTCAGAGCGGCGCCAGAGTCAACATAGGCGTCCGTGGCAATGGATGACAAAGAGCAAATCAGGGTTACAGACAAAATAAACTTAGACTGAATGGTGCCAATGGAAACAGACTTATCAAGCTTCTTTGTACGCCTAGAGCATGCTGATATAACATGAGTAGAATCCCCACAATAGAAACACAATCCATTCTTCCGTCTAAAATTCTGTCGCTCGCTCCTGGACAGAATTCTATCACACTGCATACTTTCTGGCGTCTTTTCCATAGACACCGCCAGATGGTGCACCGGTTTGCGCTCCCGCAGACGCCTATCAATCTGAATAGCCATTGTCATGGACTCATTCAGACCTGCAGGCAAAGGGAACCCCACCATAACATCCTTAACGGCATCAGAGAGACCTTCTCTGAAAGTTGCCGCCAAGGCGCACTCATTCCACTGAGTAAGCACAGACCATTTACGGAATTTTTGGCAGAAAACTTCAGCTTCGTCTTGCCCCTGAGATAGTGCCATCAAAGTTTTTTCTGCCTGAAGTTCCAAATGAGGTTCCTCATAAAGCAAGCCCAAGGCCAGAAAAAACGCATCCACATCGCGTAACGCAGGATCCCCTGCTGGCAATGAGAAGGCCCAATCTTGAGGGTCACCCCTGAGCAAGGAAATCACAATCCTAACCTGCTGAGCAGGGTCTCCAGCTGAACGAGACTTCAGGGACAAATAAAGCTTACAATTATTTCGGAAATTCTGGAAGCTAGCTCTATTCCCTGTGAAGAACTCCGGCAAAGGAATTCTCGGCTCAGATACCGGAGCATGTACCACAAAATCTTGTAAATTTTGTACTTTCGTGATGAGATTATTCAAACCCGCAGTTACACTCTGGAGATCCATTATTGTCAGGTGCACACAGAGCATACAGAGATTAGGAGGAGAGAGAGAAAAAAAGACTGCAGCAAGGCAGACTGGAGGAAAAAAAAATAAAAAATTCCAGCAGACTTCTTATAACTCTCCTTTCTCAACCTGGGTCTTTAACACTTTATTGGCCGGTCAAACTGTCATGATCTCTGCAGGCAGAGATCATAGCAAGCCTATAGAGGGACAAGCTCTCGGAAGATGGAACTATACTGACCATGAACTAAGCCTGCCGCGCAACTAGAAATAGCCAGGTAGCATTTCCTATTTATCGCTAGATGCCCAGCTCTGGCCTAAGACCTAAATAGCTAGCAGAGGGAAATATAAGACCTGGCTCACCTCTAGAGAAATATTCCAAAGAAGACAGTAGCCCCCCACATATAATGACGGTGAGTTCAGATGAAACTACAAACGCAGCAGGAAAATAGTCTTAGCAAATTTGAGGTCCGCTTACTAGATAGCAGAAGACAGATAGTATACTTTCATGGTCAGCAGAAAAACACTAACAAAACACCATCCAGAGATTACCTTAAACTCTGGCATTAACTCATAACGCCAGAGTAGCAATCCCTGATCAACGAGAGCTTTCCAGACACAGTAACAAAACTTCAGCTGTGAACTGGAACAAATAGGCAAAACAAAACATGGACAAAAGTCCAACTTATCTAGTAGTTGTCTAGAAGCAGGAACAAGCACTGAGAGGCATCAGATAACATTGTTGACCGGCAAGAAACCACCAGAGAAATGAGCTTAAATAGCGACACCCACTACTGATGGAACCAGGTGAAACAGGAAAGAGGATGACAAGTCCAATTCCACAAGCGGCCACCGGGGGAGCCCAGAATCCAAATTCACAACAGTGTTCCCTCCACTGCAGACATGACGGGCTGTGCGCAGCTCTGTGTGTTCCCTCCACTGCAGACATGACTGGCTGTGTGCAGCTCTGTGTGTTCCCTCCACTGCAGACATGACTGGCTGTGTGCAGCTCTGTGTGTTCCCTCCACTGCAGACATGACGGGCTGTGCGCAGCTCTGTGTGTTCCCTCCATTGCAGACATGACGGGCTGTGCGCAGCTCTGTGTGTTCCCTCCACTGCAGACATGACTGGCTGTGCGCAGCTCTGTGTGTTCCCTCCATTGCAGACATGACTGGCTGTGCGCAGCTCTGTGTGTTCCCTCCATTGCAGACATGACTGGCTGTGTGCAGCTCTGTGTGTTCCCTCCATTGCAGACATGACTGGCTGTGCGCAGCTCTGTGTGTTCCCTCCATTGCAGACATGACGGGCTATGCGCAGCTCTGTGTGTTCCCTCCACTGCAGACATGACTGGCTGTGCGCAGCTCTGTGTGTTCCCTCCATTGCAGACATGACGGGCTGTGCGCAGCTCTGTGTGTTCCCTCCACTGCAGACATGACTGGCTGTGCGCAGCTCTGTGTGTTCCCTCCATTGCAGACATGACGGGCTGTGCGCAGCTCGTTGTGTTCCCTCCATTGCAGACATGACGGGCTGTGTGCAGCTCTGTGTGTTCCCTCCATTGCAGACATGACGGGCTGTGTGCAGCTCTGTGTGTTCCCTCCACTGCAGACATGACTGGCTGTGCGCAGCTCTGTGTGTTCCCTCCACTGCAGACATGACGGGCTGTGCGCAGCTCTGTGTGTTCCCTCCACTGCAGACATGACTGGCTGTGTGCAGCTCTGTGTGTTCCCTCCATTGCAGACATGACTGGCTGTGCGCAGCTCTGTGTGTTCCCTCCACTGCAGACATGACTGGCTGTGCGCAGCTCTGTGTGTTCCCTCCACTGCAGACATGACGGGCTGTGTGCAGCTCTGTGTGTTCCCTCCATTGCAGACATGACGGGCTGTGCGCAGCTCTGTGTGTTCCCTCCACTGCAGACATGACTGGCTGTGCGCAGCTCTGTGTGTTCCCTCCATTGCAGACATGACGGGCTGTGCGCAGCTCGTTGTGTTCCCTCCATTGCAGACATGACGGGCTGTGTGCAGCTCTGTGTGTTCCCTCCATTGCAGACATGACGGGCTGTGCGCAGCTCTGTGTGTTCCCTCCACTGCAGACATGACTGGCTGTGTGCAGCTCTGTGTGTTCCCTCCACTGCAGACATGACGGGCTGTGCGCAGCTCTGTGTGTTCCCTCCACTGCAGACATGACTGGCTGTGTGCAGCTCTGTGTGTTCCCTCCATTGCAGACATGACTGGCTGTGCGCAGCTCTGTGTGTTCCCTCCACTGCAGACATGACTGGCTGTGCGCAGCTCTGTGTGTTCCCTCCACTGCAGACATGACGGGCTGTGTGCAGCTCTGTGTGTTCCCTCCATTGCAGACATGACGGGCTGTGCGCAGCTCTGTGTGTTCCCTCCACTGCAGACATGACTGGCTGTGCGCAGCTCTGTGTGTTCCCTCCATTGCAGACATGACGGGCTGTGCGCAGCTCGTTGTGTTCCCTCCATTGCAGACATGACGGGCTGTGTGCAGCTCTGTGTGTTCCCTCCATTGCAGACATGACGGGCTGTGCGCAGCTCTGTGTGTTCCCTCCACTGCAGACATGACTGGCTGTGTGCAGCTCTGTGTGTTCCCTCCACTGCAGACATGACGGGCTGTGCGCAGCTCTGTGTGTTCCCTCCATTGCAGACATGACGGGCTGTGCGCAGCTCTGTGTGTTCCCTCCACTGCAGACATGACTGGCTGTGCGCAGCTCTGTGTGTTCCCTCCATTGCAGACATGACGGGCTGTGTGCAGCTCTGTGTGTTCCCTCCACTGCAGACATGACTGGCTGTGCGCAGCTCTGTGTGTTCCCTCCATTGCAGACATGACTGGCTGTGCGCAGCTCTGTGTGTTCCCTCCACTGCAGACATGACTGGCTGTGTGCAGCTCTGTGTGTTCCCTCCATTGCAGACATGACAGGCTGTGTGCAGCTCTGTGTGTTCCCTCCATTGCAGACATGACTGGCTGTGTGCAGCTCTGTGTGTTCCCTCCATTGCAGACATGACTGGCTGTGTGCAGCTCTGTGTGTTCCCTCCACTGCAGACATGACTGGCTGTGTGCAGCTCTGTGTGTTCCCTCCATTGCAGACATGACGGGCTGTGCGCAGCTCTGTGTGTTCCCCCCATTGCAGACATGACTGGCTGTGTGCAGCTCTGTGTGTTCCCTCCATTGCAGACATGACTGGCTGTGTGCAGCTCTGTGCGTTCCCTCCACTGCAGACATGACGGGCTGTGTGCAGCTCTGTGTGTTCCCTCCACTGCAGACATGACTGTCTGTGTGCAGCTCTGTGTGTTCCCTCCACTGCAGACATGACTGGCTGTGTGCAGCTCTGTGTGTTCCCTCCATTGCAGACATGACGGGCTCAGTGTTCTTCCCATACACATTAGATGGCTGACGGCCATCAGACATGTTTAACTGCAGTTCTCAGGGAAAACAAAAAGGATCGTCAGTCTGAGATTAGACATGTCTGATCCTTACCTCCCCCCCAGTCACCTGTCCGGGCCGACCATACACACTATGACTTCTTTTAGGATCACCATCCTCCTCTCCTGAAATACTCTGCACTGCTGGAAGACCTCGCTCCATCCTCTATGTAATTCTCCATCAGTGACCTTCCATTTTTATCCATTTGAGGTCGCTGCCCCAAAAATATCATCAGACTTCTCCTGAAATACTCTGCGTAGCTGGGAGTCTGCTGTCAGTTTCTGACCAACCCCTTCACATTATGTGGCTCACACCATCACATGTCTGAATGGACATGAATCAAGATGGGGCAGCATTTCAGATTTACTACTGAATTCCTTTATTTGCAGTTAATCTGGCAGCTAAGAATCGCCAGGCTTGGCATGACTAACTAGTTAACAGCACAAGACACTTTTGTGGCTGTGGAGACACAGCGTCCTCCTGAGAGACCGCTCCAGATGTGGAGAACATGAAAAAGAGCAGCACAGAGCGGAGCGTCCGGCAGAAAGTAGGGCAGAGACGTCCGATCGCACTGGGGATATCTGCTGCCATGGCCCTTACTGCTAGATTCTTTCCACAGAAGAGGGTATGTTATAATTATACAGAAATAATAATTGTATCCAGTCTGTGTGCCAAACCCACCGCAGCACTGCCCTCCTATTGTGATACTTTTTACTTGCACTGATACATTGTATCATTCCTGGGGACTTAACTAGAAAACCCATTTAACTGTAACCATAGATTAGCGAATGCAAATATTTCCAACAAATTAGACGGATTGTAAGCTTGCGAGGAAGGCCCTCACTCCTGTATCTGTTGATTTATGTGATTATTGTTATTCTGTAATGTATTTTATTGTCTGTACAAATCCCCTCTAAAATGTAAAGAGCTGCGGAATATGATGGCGCTATAGAAAAAAAAAAAAATGTTACGAATCGCAAGTACTAGAAGCCACCACTTGCCGGAAAACGTGTGCAACACTCTGAGGACTCCAAGGACTGTATCCAACCCTTTCAAACTCTATAACGCAAACACGGCCTTAATAATGTCAAGGTGAGCACCGAATATCTGGCTATGGGGCAAACAGATGGTAAACGCTCTTCACTGTTTGTGGTCACATCCATATTCGGTGTTTTATGGCTTTTTCTACCTATATCTATGTCTGAGCTGTGACGTTCTCTCAATATCCAGATTCACCCCAAAATGCTGCTGCATTCCCTGCCTTGGCTTTTATACAGGCTATGAAAGTCCCTCCTGAATGGCTGTGCTGGACAGTGTGATGTAATAGATGCAAGGCATTATGGGGAAGCCCACACAGTTGCACCTGCATATGGCTGATTTAATAGTCTGCATTATATAAAATTACGGTGGACAATGATTTGGCAAATTGTGCAAATTGAATTGCAAATTTTCTAAATTTCCTGGGTTCGGCGAATTTTGTAAAATTAGACATGAATTCGATTAACGTGAAATTGATTTGCTCATCTCTACATGTAACCATATCATCCCCTGGGACCTGGTAATAATGATGGGAACGATTTTATAGGCTCTTCTGCTGAGGACATCACTTATTGTGAAGGGTTTCTATATCCTCTCCTGGCACAGATCAGTCACTCGGCAGCTCCTCTCTGTACAGATCTGATCGGAGAGCCGCGCTGCCCTTATGGGGCAATTACAGCACATCACCATGGACTGCGCAAAATAAGCAGATTCTGGAAAATGTCTGGGGTGAGGGAATAACATTGATGTCACTGTTGTAACTACCCCATGTCCTCAAAAGCAGAAACCTATAGGAGAGCGTCAGAAAGGAGGCGCAGAGGCTGAGAGGAGGAGCACACAGAGCGGTAGGCGAGGAGGAAGCCGTGCCGAGAGAGTCACAGGCGCAGCAGCAGACTCCCATCCACACAGCGACCGCCAGTACCTGGATGAACTGCTCCATGTTCCCATTAAAGAGCATGTGGTTATAAAGGGAGCGAGGTCGGGGCTTCCTCATTTTCTGAGGTTTAGGGGGAAGACTTGGGGGCCTGGGGGAAATGGAATAATGTGTCAATAATGCTGAGATAAATGTTGTAAAAGGTGATGCGACAACATTGCAGACAGCACTGCTACAAAATGGAAAAGCAAGGCTACAGCAACACTGAAGGCAAACTACAGCTATAGCAAAATAGGGTGGACTTTGTCCAATAAGGAGGATAAAAGTAAATGAAGGTAGACTAAAGAAAACCAAAACCAGGGTAACTGCTGCAAGACATCTGACAGCACATCTGAGCCTGACTGATCACTACCGCTATGTACATCCATAATACACCGATCCCACTGATTTATCATTGGGGCCATTGCATTCCTAAGGCCATTTAGTGCTCACCTTGTGGTCCCGTAGTTTGCTCTCTCCCCTGGTAAAAAGAAAGAGAAACATTATTTATATGGTACAGAGGTGAGGACAAATATCTATAACAGACCATGCTGGAAGGCAAAGTCACCCCAAGAGTAAGATAACCCAACGCCACCTACCTTCTCCCAGCGCTTGTTTCAGAAGATCGTGTTTAGCTTGTAGCTTGGTGATCAGATTACTGCCATTCAAATATTCCTTAAATTTCTAAAATAAAGAGAAACAGAAATATATATAGTATTATAGTAGTTTTATTCTTGTACATAGGGGGCAGTATTATAGTAGTTATATTCTTGTACATAGGGAGCAGTATTATAGTAGTTATATTCTTGTACATATGGAGCAGTATTATAGTAGTTATATTCTTGTACATAGGGGCAGTATTATAGTAGTTATATTCTTGTACATAGGAGCAGTATTATAGTAGTTATATTCTTGTATATAGGAGCAGTATTATAGTAGTTATATTCTTGTACATATGGAGCAGTATTATAGTAGTTATATTCTTGTACATAGGGGGCAGTATTATAGTAGGAAAAGCAGAAGTCCAGCGTGGGTGATGTCCATAAAAAATACCTTTTATTCCATTTTTGTTAAAAGCACATAAATCCAAAGTCCATCTTCATATCCATAGACACAAAAACGGGTGATTCATACCAGTGACAATGAGTAAGGCGGCAAGACCGTTGAAACGTGTTTGATTTTAATGCACTTTAAGCCTGTGACTGTCACTGGTATGAATCACCCGTTTTTGTGTCTATGGATATGAAGATGGACTTTGGATTTATGTGCTTTTAACAAAAATGGAATAAAAGGTATTTTTTATGGACATCACCCACGCTGGACTTCTGCTTTTCATTCGTACCACTTGCAGCACTGCATGATCCGTGCGCTGGGACTGAGAGGAGGTGAGCTGATCTTCGTTGCTTTTTCTTTTCCAGTATTATAGTAGTTATATTGTTGTACATAGGGGCAGTATTATAGTAGTTATATTCTTGTACATAGGGGCAGTATTATAGTAGTTGTATCCTTGTACATAGGGGTAGTATTATAGTAGTTGTATTCTTGTACATAGGGGCAGTATTATAGTAGTTGTATCCTTGTACATAGGGGCAGTATTATAGTAGTTGTATCCTTGTACATAGGGGCAGTATTATAGTAGTTATATTCTTGTACATAGGGGCAGTATTATAGTAGTTATATTCTTGTACATATGGCAGTATTATAGTAGTTATATTCTTGTACATAGGGAGCAGTATTATAGTAGTTATATTCTTGTACATAGGGGCAGTATTATAGTAGTTATATTCTTGTACATAGGGGCAGTATTATAGTAGTTATATTCTTGTACATAGGGGCAGTATTATAGTAGTTATATCCTTGTGCATAGGGGCAGTATTATAGTAGTTATATTCTTGTACATAGGGGCAGTATTATAGTAGTTATATCCTTGTACATAGGGGCAGTATTATAGTAGTTATATCCTTGTACATAGGGGCAGTATTATAGTAGTTGTATTCTTGTACATAGGGGCAGTATTATAGTAGTTGTATCCTTGTACATAGGGGCAGTATTATAGTAGTTGTATCCTTGTACATAGGGGCAGTATTATAGTAGTTATATCCTTGTACATAGGGGCAGTATTATAGTAGTTATATTCCTGTACATAGGGGCAGTAGTATAGTAGTTATATTCTTGTACATAGGGGCAGTATTATAGTAGTTATATTCTTGTACATAGGGGCAGTAGTATAGTAGTTATATTCTTGTACATAGGAGCAGTATTATAGTAGTTATATTCTTGTACATAGGGGCAGTATTATAGTAGTTATATTCTTGTACATAGGGGCAGTATTATAGTACGGTAGTTATATTCTTGTACATAGGAGCAGTATTATAGTAGTTATATTCTTGTACATAGGAGCAGTATTATAGTAGTTATATTCTTGTACATAGGGGCAGTATTATAGTAGTTATATTCTTGTACATAGGGGCAGTAGTATAGTAGTTATATTCTTGTACATAGGAGCAGTATTATAGTAGTTATATTCTTGTACATAGGGGCAGTATTATAGTAGTTATATTCTTGTACATAGGGGCAGTATTATAGTACGGTAGTTATATTCCTGTACATAGGAGCAGTATTATAGTAGTTATATTCTTGTACATAGGAGCAGTATTATAGTAGTTATATTCTTGTACATAGGGGCAGTATTATAGTAGTTATATTCTTGTACATAGGGGCAGTATTATAGTAGTTATATTCTTGTACATAGGGGCAGTAGTATAGTAGTTATATCCTTGTACATAGGGGCAGTATTATAGTAGTTATATTCTTGTACATAGGGGCAGTATTATAGTAGTTATATTCTTGTACATAGGGGCAGTATTATAGTACGGTAGTTATATTCCTGTACATAGGAGCAGTATTATAGTAGTTATATTCTTGTACATAGGAGCAGTATTATAGTAGTTATATTCTTGTACATAGGGGCAGTATTATAGTAGTTATATTCTTGTACATAGGGGGCAGTATTATAGTGGTTATATTCTTGTACATAGGAGCAGTATTATAGTAGTTATATTCTTGTACATAGGGGGCAGTATTATAGTAGTTATATTCTTGTACATAGGGGCAGTATTCTAGTACCTGTACAGTGTAATGTGAGGATAATTACTGCGGCAGACAGGTCAATAATAATTTGTGTGGAATTGCCTTTAAATCTTATGGTATCTTCCTTCGGGAACGTACTTCCTAAATTCGAATATTCTGGATGAGTCACATCTGGGAATATATTGCATTACCTCCTCTATTTTACTGCTGGATATTATAGCTGGGATATATGATATTGTGCAGGCGCAGGATCTGGCTTGTGTAACTAGAATTCAGCTCAGCACATGACCTGGATGAATTGAATTTTCTTCCTCGCAGCCATTACTAGATCATTTTTCTTGGGATTATAATTGATCTATTACATTGGGCCATAAGAAGGCACTGGGTGAACATGACGCCATTCAGTGTCTCTTACTGAGAAGTAGAAGCTCTCCGTCTCCTGCTGGTTGGCTCTTCTCTTGGAGATGTTCAGTTTGCTCATATAAGTCTCGGAGGCAGCGGATTTGATGGACTCAGTGGAGCGACTGTGCTGGAAGGCATCAGAGACGTCAAAGTCCTCGACTGTCAACATGTCCTGCAAGGTTTGCATGGTGGCATCCAGAGTCTTCCTCACCTGCCCAGCAGATACAATTTGTGGGATCAGATAAGGTCACGTACAAGTGATTTACTATATACAGCCTATGTTATGTCGAGGATCTCCGCGAAAGCTGCAGTGGGGGCCATATTGGTTGTCCCTCAACTTCCCCAGAGTGCTGGGCTGCATATCTGCCTGGTTATGTAGAAATACAGGACAAGACATGGCTGAGCAGAATCATTATGAACATGACAGATGAGGACGATTCAAGGACTTAAAGTAATTTCATATGCAAAACAAAGCGCGCAATTGTGTCAGAGCAGAGAGCGGGATTGATAGCGGCGGCCCCGGGGCACAACTCTGTTTAATCACCTCCTCTGCCAACTCTATTAACAGGAAAACCGAAGGAGGAGGAGTTCTGTTACAATGTGCGGACATAAGAGGAGAGAGAACAGACAACAGGAATGAACTAATTATACAATGTATATAAAGACGATACAGAGTCCTGCACACAGGAACTAAAGGCTGTGACACAGAACGATACTTTGTGGCATTAATAGCAACATTTGGATACACGGAAGATTGCAGGACACAATATACCATTATGTGAGGCTGAATACCATGCGCACATTATTTTCTTGTACTATTTAAAGGTTGCTGTTTCATAAAACTTTGTAGCAATCAAAAGTACAAGTGAATGTAAAAAAACTAATATATTTTAGCAGAGAAATCTGCTTTTTCCTCTTATGAGCCATTTCTTCTGCCTCCTGAACAGATGAATAGGGGTAAGGTTAGCATGCACTCGGTCCAAAATGCGAGGTGCCGGTGTAATGGACCAATTGGCCCTAGTAACAGGATAGTATGATTTCACCGCACACTCATATAGATTTCATGCTAATTACTTTAAATTTTAATATATATACACAATATATGGGAGCAGAAACAAGAATATGTAGTAGAAGCGATATCAACACTTGGCGTTTCGGCTCTGCCAGAGCCTTATTCACTTAATCGCTTAATCCCAAAGCCAGATAATAGATAATGTGCAGAATAAGGGGTAGATCTCCCCGTAGTGCCAGAAGGCGGCTATTACTGGCCCACTGTTCTTGTGACCATTGTAGGTAACCTTCTAGTGGTGTGGAGGTCTGTGGTCCAGAAGTAGGTGATGGACCAATAATAAGCTGCCTCCCGCGCCTGGCTGCAATGGTGGCGTTGCATTGCAGCCAGGCGCGGGCGCGCCGCTTTGTATCCATACATTACCAGGCAGCTTATTATTGGTACCTAAGGCCTACCTATGGCCTACCAGAGTGAGTGAATCCCTACAAATCGTGGAGGTGTGAAGTCCCAGGGAGCACAGCTGATTGCATTGTCCTGGGTAAAGGCAGCTACATCATTGCAAACACATTCTGAAAGCATGGAGGAGTTTGTTAAGCAATTAGACCAGGTGCAGCAAGAGCAGCAGATACAGCAGCAGCAGACCCAACAGGAAACAAACAAACTTCTGATCCAGCAATATCAACTGCAGCAGGAAGCAGCAGCTTCTCCGGCAGCATCAGATGGCTCTCCTGGCTGAAACTGTCCAGGCTAGGGAGATGATGGCATCACCCACCAGCCAAAGTGAAGGTATCTGACTGAGGCAAACGGTACGGGAGGCCTTACGGAAGATGACTCTGGAGAACGACGACGTCAAGGCTTTTCTGACTCTGTTTAAAAGTGTGCAGACCAAGAGAAACTGCCCCCAGAGTAATGGGAAGAGATCCTAGCTCCATACCTTACAGGGGAATTGCAAAAAGTATATTACAACCTTGCCCTATAGGATACCAAGGAGTACGATAAGCTGGAGGCAGAGACTGTGGCACGTTTTTAGAGTCACCGTGACGTCTGAGCACAACGTATGCACCTCTGGTGCTACCAAAGGGACAAGCCTCCTCTGTCCTAGATGTTGCACCTGTTACAGTGCAAAAATGGCTACAGCCTGAGACCTGTTCTCCAGCACAAATGGTGGAAAGAGTGGTGGTGGACTGTTTTATCCACTCATTCCCAAAGCCGATGCAAACTGAGTTGCCCAGGGAGATCCAGAGAACGCAGATTACCTGGTGGGCCTGTTAAAGAGGTAATCTGCTGTGGAGAACTCACTGACTTGTCTAGAGAATTGGAGTTCACCTGTCAGGAATACCTAGAAGAAGGGGGCCAAGATCACCTCTGAGAGGCGCCCTAGGTCCCACAAGGGGTCAGATCTGGGGCTCTGGGTTCAAGGGGTACAACTCATAAGATTATCTGTAAAGGGGTCATGGCCATGGGCATATATCAGCCAACTGTCCACTGACCTCGGAGCCAATGGACTGCTACATAGGCCGACACTGCTCCTACTTTGCCTGCCCTGCCTGCAGTATTGTTCCTTATGACGAGGGGCCCCATGCGGGCCAGCCAACGGTGAACTGGGTGCAAGTGCCTGGTCGCCTGCACTATGGAGGCTTGGTGACCCTGGTTGGGGCCACACTCCCACATGTGCCAGTCCCCGGGAAGGTGGTGGAAATAAAGTGTATCCTCGGAAACATCAAAAACTTTCCAGTGGCCCAGGTCGACATTCGCACAGACGATGGATCCTCGGTGGTAGTGGTCAAAGGCCTGTTGCATTGTTATCGGACATGACTTTCCATTCTTCTGGGACTTATGGACTAAACCTGTAACACCCAGTAGTCCAGTATATCGCCAGGAGTCGCTACAGTAACAAGGTTACATGATGCATCCGGAGAATTGTCTTTCACTGTACAGGCTAGAAAGGAGGATGAGACAGTAAGCCAATATACCTGACCTGGAGGAGACCCAGGACAATTATGGGACTGCCCAGCTCAGAGACTTAATAGTAAAAGTTACCAAGGAAAATGTAAAGGCGGTTCCCCAGGAGCCGGGTGCCGATAGTTTGTTTCCACAAGGGGCCAGGCATAGCAAATTATCTCATGGAGACAAAGTGAAAAGACAGTTAAATAGCGCCTCCTCAAGGTCTAAGAGGAAAACTACTGGGGGTCATATACGGTTGGCCCAAGTGAGACAATTTAAGCCTGGAGATCGGGTACTTGTGTTAGTGGCTCCAGGGAGAACAGGTTCTTTACCAAGTGGAAGAGGCCCTATAAAGGTGGTGGACAAAGTGGGAGAGGTAAACAATAGAGTACACTGTCCAGGGGAGAAAAAAAAACCCTTTCACATATATTTTTGCAACCTAATAAATCCATGGAAAGGTAAGGACCCACTTGAAACCCCTTGCTGGTTGGCCCTGTCAGAAGCCATCCTTGCGGGTGTCAAAGTGGCACAAACTTTGCCTTTGTTCAAAAATCAGAGCGTCCGAAAACCAGCATCCAAAAATAGGGTCAGATTCTTCAAGTTTCAAGATTACCCTCTTGTCATCAAGCATGAGCCTCACGTTTGGGTCTTTTTAAATCTCTGAAGGCACTGGGGGATTGTTGGCAGAAGGTGCCCAGTCCATCTTTGGACAGATGAGGAGGGGTTGTAGCAATGCCAGGTAGGCTAGGGTTAAATCCTAGCTATGAAGGCTTTTATTAGTGCACATGGTTAGCCCTGCAAGGAACCAGGCTAGCTGTTTCTCTTAGTCAGTCTGCTGGGGAGGCTGAGCAGACTGGATGTGTCTGGATGTTGAAGAAAGAAACAAGCAATCTCTTTGAGAAGAGTCTGCACAGGCCGTGTGCAGCACATTGCAAGTGTCAGTGGTTACTATGGTCAATAGCAGTTTCCTTTGACCGAACTGGGGCTAGCTCAGCAGTGCCTGAAGTATTCAGGGTCTGTACTGTTTAGTTAGCACCTGGACAAGGCTAGGGCTTTATGTTTGAGTTTGGTTTGGTGCAGTGCAACATGCACGTGTTTGGCCCAAAACTGCACTGCTACCTAAGGCCTAATGCCTACCTGGGAGAGTGAATCCTTAGTGTTTTATCTCACCCCAGTGCTGGATTCACAGCTATATATTTCCGTCCTGCCGTATAATGTCCTTCATGCTGCAGTTTTCTAGGAAGCGTTTTATCCTATCCCACTGCTGAATATAAAGATACTCTGATCAAAACTGCTGTATACTGTCTTCTAAGTTGCTCAGTACTGCTGTATAATGTCCTCCCTGGTGTTGCCACTTCTATTAAATGTTTTTTTCTCACCCCAGAGCTTGATTCACAGCAACACTTGTCAGTCCTGCTGTTAATATTTTCCATTTTGAATATTTCTATTAAGTGTTTTACAGTCATGGCCTAAAGTGTGGCCACTCTTGATATTGTTCCAGAAAATGAAGGTTTTCTTTGAGAAAATTTTTGAAATGACATGTTTTGTTAAACTTTAGTGACGAGCGAATATACTCATTACTCGAGATTTCTCGAGCATGCTCGGGGGTCCTCCGAGTATTTTTTAGTGCTCGGAGATTTAGTTTTTATTGCCGCAGCTGAATGATTTACATCTTTTAGCCAGCTTGATTACATGTGGGGATGCCCTAGCAACCAGGCAACCCCCACATGTACTTATGCTGGCTATCAGATGTAAATCATTCCGCTGAGGTGAGAAAAAACTAAATCTCCGAGTACTAAAAAATACTCGGAGGACCCCCGAGTGTGCTCGAGAAATCTCGAGTAACGAGTATATTCGCTCATCACTATTAAACATGTTTGTTTTCCTTGCGTGTAAACAACACAAAAAAAGACAGAAAAGAAAGACAAATTGGGAATAATTTCACACAAAACCCCCCAAAATGGACCTGACAAGATTGTTGGCACTTTTCCAAAATTGTGGGTAAGCAACTTTATTTCCAGCCTGTGATGCTCATTCACACTCACCTGTGGCAAGTAACAGTTGTACAATGGCAATATGAAAAATCACACCTAAAAGCAGATAAAAAGGGGAGAAGTTGACTCAATATTTGCATTGTGTGTCTGTCTGTGCCACACTAAGCATGGAGAACAGAAAGAGGAGAGGAAAACTGTCTGAGGACCTGATATCACCAATCTCAAGGTTACAAGTCCATCTCCAGAGATGTTGATGTGCCTTTGTCCACGGTGCGCAAAATAATCAAGAAGTTTACAACCCATGGCACTGTAGCTAATCTCCCTGGATGTGGACGGCAGAGAAAAATTGATAAAAGTTTGCAATGCAGGATAGTCCGGATGATGGATAAGCAGTCCCAATCAAGTTTGAAAATAATCCAAGCTGTCCTGCAGGCTCAGGGTGCATCAGTGTCAGTGCTAACTATCCGTCAACATGCGAATGAAATGAAACGCTATGGCAGGAGACCCGGGAGGACCCCACTGCTGACACAAAGACATGAAAAAGCGAGATTGCAGTTTGCCAAAAATGTTCGTGAGTAAGCCAAAATCCTTCTGGGAAAGCATCTTGTGGACAAATGAGACCAAGATAGAGCTTTTTGGTAAAGCACATCATTCTACTGTTTACCGAAAATGGAATGAGGCCTACAAAGAAAAGAACACAGCACCTACAGTCAGATATGGTGGAGGTTCAAACATATTTTGGGGTTGTTTTGCTGCCTCTGGCATTGGGTTCCTAACTGTGTGCAAGGCATCACGAAATCTGAAGATTACCGAATGATTTTGGGCCGTAATGTAGTGCCTAGTGTCAGAAAGCTGGGTTTGCGTCCTAGGTCATGAGTTTTTCCGGCAGGACAGTAACCCCAATCATACTTCAAGAATCCCCCAGAAATGGATGGAAACAAAGCCCTGGAGAGTTTTGAAGTGGCAACAATGAGTCCAGATCTAAATCTCTTTGATCACCTGTGGGGAGAAATCTTAAAATTGTTGTTCTGAGGAGGCGACTTCACAGATGAGAGACCTGGAGCAGCTTGTAAGAAGAAAAGTCATCCAGAATTCCAGCTGAGAGGTGTAAGAAGCTTGTGCATGATTATAGGAAGCGATTGATTGCAGTTATTTATTCCTAAGGGTGCAACCAAATATTAAGTTGAAGGAGCCAACAATTTTGTCATGCCCATTTTTTTTAATCTATGTCCAGCATGCCTTTTTTCTGTTTTTTTGTGTTGTTCCAAAACACACAAAGGAATTAAACGTGTATAACAAAACGTGTAATTTTCTGGAACAATTTCAAGGGTGGCAACACTTTCAGACAGGACAGTATCTCACCCCCTAATGCAGGATTTCCAGCTAAATTGTTCAGTCCTGTAGTATAATGTTCTTCATGCTGCAGCTTTCTAGTAAGCAGTTTATTTAATCCAAGTGCTGGATGCACAGCTACTCAGCTCAATCCTGCTGTAAAATGTCCTACATTCTTCTGCTGCTTCTGAACATGTTACATTGAGACAGGAGAGCAGGAATCTCATGTCTGTGTGTGTTGTGTAGGAGAAACATAATAGCAGTTTGATTATGCCCACTAGCTCAGAGACAACTGAACATTAGAGTCAACAGAGGGGAAAACTGAAGGATACAAGTTATATAATGTCCAGAAATAATGTTGTTTCTCATGTACAAATGACGGCTTATCCTGAAAAACAGGTAAGCTTTGAGACCCTGTGCCTTACATGGAAGACCAGATGGTTTTTTATGGGCACCAGGTTCTATCCAATTTGTTAGTTTTACATAAGTGACTTCATATACGGAAGGTACCTCCTCATTCTCAATCTTCAGGGTCATTAGCCGGGATTGTAGTTGATGGTAACGCACGATTAGCTCCATCTGTACCGGCTGCTGAGCGCTCACTTGGCACACCTGCAAAGCAGCATCATGAGTTATTCTAGCAATTAAAGAACCTTCACGACTGAGGTCATCATAAGCAGCATGACAACACACCTCATCATCCATGTGAGGCTGAAAGTCAAATTTTAGTGGAGGACAGAAAACCTGGTTGCACAAATCCATGACTTTATGCTTGTCGCTGCGGGCATCCAGATTATCAACCGCATTCTCAATGATATCTAGACCTTCATGGCGGGAGGTTTCCAGGTTATACTCAGCCGAGAGGTACGTGCGGAAAGTGCGAGCAAGGCTGGCATGAAAACCCAGGTCACAGCACTGGGGAAAAAAAACAGACATTAATATGGCGGCAACTCTAAGATACAATGTAGAACTCAATACAAAATGTAATTATACAAACAGCGCGATCATCACTATAGACCGGTGACGAGATCTAGAAGTAGAAAAATGGGAAAATCCAGAGAAATGTATTTATACTACTACATAGCAAGGAAACGGTCATAAAAATGATAAGCAAAGTCACAATAATCTAGTACAGCAAATATACAAGTCAGATGATTTATAATAGATATATTCTTGTATATAAGGGCAGTATTATAGTAAACATATGTCACGCTGTGACAGTCTTCGCTACGGAATGGTGTTCTCAAACTGTTCCTGAAACTGGGACCCTAACTATACCTGTCCCAGGGTACTCTTAAAAGTAGAGAGGCCGGAGTATCCGACCTTATATTATGCTCCTGTTAAACCCTGATCTGTCCCCTCATATACCCCATGACGTACGAGACAGAAATGTAATGTAAAGAAGACACAAAGACAAAAAAAGGATAACGGAAAACCTCTATCATACAAAAGTACTAACCAACAATAGAGAGGAGGATAGGGACAGGGCGGAATAAACTAAATGGGAATAGGGACAAAGAGAAACACACACACATACTACAGCAAACCACAGAACACTTCTACAAGAACGCTACTCTAACACTTAGCTACAGCACAGGAAGATGAAGTTTTCACTGGCAGGGACAAGAAGGTTTGATATAGGTTTGATATATCATTTATATAGGAAGAGGTATTGACCAAATCAGACACAGCTGAAATGGAGCTGCATGTTTCTGACCAGCATAGAAAGAGTTGTTAACCTCTTTTATTATATTCTTGTACATAGGGGAAGTATTATAGTAGTTATATTCTTGTACATAGGGGCAGTATTATAGTAGTTATATTCTTGTACATAGGGGCAGTATTATAGTAGTTGTATCCTTGTACATAGGGGCAGTATTATAGTAGTTATATTCTTGTACATAGGGGCAGTATTATAGTAGTTATATTCTTGTACATAGGGGCAGTATTATAGTAGTTATATTCTTGTACATAGGGGCAGTATTATAGTAGTTATATTCTTGTACATAGGGGCAGTATTATAGTAGTTATATTCTTGTACATAGGAGCAGTATTATAGTAGTTATATTCTTGTACATAGGAGCAGTATTATAGTAGTTATATTCTTGTACATAGGAGCAGTATTATAGTAGTTATATTCTTGTACATAGGGGCAGTATTATAGTAGTTATATTCTTGTATATAGGGGGGCAGTATTATAGTAGTTATATTCTTGTACATAGGGGCAGTATTATAGTAGTTATATTCTTGTACATAGGGGCAGTATTATAGTAGTTATATTCTTGTACATAGGAGCAGTATTATAGTAGTTATATTCTTGTACATAGAGGCAGTATTATAGTAGTTATATTCTTGTACATAGGAGCAGTATTATAGTAGTTATATTCTTGTACATAGGAGCAGTATTATAGTAGTGATATTCTTGTACCTAGGGGCAGTATTATAGTAGTTATATTCTTGTATATAGGGGCAGTATTATAGTAGTTATATTCTTGTATATAGGAGCAGTATTATAGTAGTTATATTCTTGTACATAGGGGCAGTATTATAGTAGTTATATTCTTGTACCTAGGGGCAGTATTATAGTAGTGATATTCTTGTACCTAGGGGCAGTATTATAGTTATATCCAGTTGCGACTTGTATTGTTCAAGATTATTGTACCTGTTTTTATTATGTATACCCCTCCTCACATGTAAAGCGCCATGGAATAAATGGCGCTATAATAATAAATAATAATAATATTCTTGTATATAGGAGCAGTATTATAGTAGTGATATTCTTGTACCTAGGGGCAGTATTATAGTTATATCCAGTTGCGACTTGTATTGTTCAAGATTATTGTACCTGTTTTTATTATGTATACCCCTCCTCACATGTAAAGCGCCATGGAATAAATGGCGCTATAATAATAAATAATAATAATATTCTTGTATATAGGAGCAGTATTATAGTAGTTATATTCTTGTACATAGGAGCAGTATTATAGTAGTTATATTCTTGTACATAGGAGCAGTATTATAGTAGTTATATTCTTGTACATAGGGGCAGTATTATAGTAGTGATATTCTTGTATATAGGGGCAGTATTATAGTAGTGATATTCTTGTATATAGGGGCAGTATTATAGTAGTTATATTCTTGTATATAGGGGGCAGTATTATAGTAGTTATATTCTTGTACCTAGGGGCAGTATTATAGTAGTGATATTCTTGTACCTAGGGGCAGTATTATAGTAGTTATATTCTTGTATATAGGAGCAGTATTATAGTAGTTATATTCTTGTATATAGGAGCAGTATTATAGTAGTTATATTCTTGTACATAGGGGCAGTATTATAGTAGTTATATTCTTGTATATAGGAGCAGTATTACAGTAGTTATATTCTTGTACCTAGGGGCAGTATTATAGTTATATCCAGTTGCGACTTGTATTGTTCAAGATTATTGTAACTGTTTTTATTATGTATACCCCTCCTCACATGTAAAGCGCCATGGAATAAATGGCGCTATAATAATAAATAATAATATTCTTGTATATAGGGGCAGTATTATAGTAGTTATATTCTTGTACATAGGAGCAGTATTATAGTAGTTATATTCTTGTACATAGGAGCAGTATTATAGTAGTTATATTCTTGTACATAGGAGCAGTATTATAGTAGTTATATTCTTGTATATAGGAGCAGTATTATAGTAGTTATATTCTTATATATCTTATTCTAAAATAATAATATATATATGTGTATGTATATATATATGTATATATATACAGTGCCTACAAGTAGTATTCAACCCCCTGCAGATTTAGCAGATTTACACATTTGGAATTAACTTGGCATTGTGACATTTGGACTGTAGATCAGCCTGGAAGTGTGAAATGCACTGCAGCAAAAAAGAATGTTATTTCTTTGTTTATTTTTTTTTTTAAATTGGGAAAAGTTTTTTCAGAGGGTCATTTATTATTCAACCCCTCAACCCACCAGAATTCTGTTTGGTTCCCCTAAAGTATTAAGAAGTAGTTCAGGCACAAAGAACAATGAGCTTCACATGTTTGGATTCATTATCTCTTTTTCCAGCCTTTTCTGACTATTTAAGACCCTCCCCAAACTTGGGAACAGCACTCAAACATGGTCAACATGGGAAAGACAAAGGAGCATTCCAAGGCCATCAGAGACAAGATCGTGGAGGGTCACAAGGCTGGCAAGGGGTACAAAACCCTTTCCAAGGAGTTGGGCCTACCTGTCTCTACTGTTGGGAGCATCATCCGGAAGTGGAAGGCTTATGGAACTACTGTTAGCCTTCCACGGCCTGGACAGCCTTTGAAAGTTTCCTCCCGTGCCGAGGCCAGGCTTGTCCGAAGAGTCAAGGCTAACCCAAGGACAACAAGGAAGGAGCTCCAGGAAGATCTCATGGCAGTGGGGACATTGGTTTCAGTCAATACCATAAGTAACGTACTCCACCGCAATGGTCTCCGTTCCAGACGAGCCCGTAAGGTACCTTTACTTTCAAAGCGTCATGTCAAGGCTCGTCTACAGTTTGCTCATGATCACTTGGAGGACTCTGAGACTGACTGGTTCAAGGTTCTCTGGTCTGATGAGACCAAGATCGAGATCTTTGGTGCCAACCACACACGTGACGTTTGGAGACTGGATGGCACTGCATACGACCCCAAGAATACCATCCCTACAGTCAAGCATGGTGGTGGCAGCATCATGCTGTGGGGCTGTTTCTCAGCCAAGGGGCCTGGCCATCTGGTCCGCATCCATGGGAAGATGCATAGCACGGCCTACCTGGAGATTTTGGCCAAGAACCTCCGCTCCTCCATCAAGGATCTTAAGATGGGTCGTCATTTCATCTTCCAACAAGACAACGACCCAAAGCACACAGCCAAGAAAACCAAGGCCTGGTTCAAGAGGCGAAAAATCAAGGTGTTGCAGTGGCCTAGTCAGTCTCCTGACCTTAACACAATTGAAAACTTGTGGAAGGAGCTCAAGATTAAAGTCCACATGAGACACCCAAAGAACCTAGATAACTTGGAGAAGATCTGCATGAAGGAGTGGGCCAAGATAACTCCAGAGACCTGTGCCGGCCTGATCAGGTCTTATAAAAGACGATTATTAGCTGTAATTGCAAACAAAGGTTATTCCACAAAATATTAAACCTAGGGGTTGAATAATAATTGACCCACACTTTTATGTTTAAAATTTATAAAAATTTAACTGAGCAACAAAACTTTTTGGTTTGTAAGATTTATGCATCTGTTAATAAATCCTGCTCTTGTTTGAAGTTTGAAGGCTCTAACTTATTTGCATCTTATTAACCCTGCTAAATCTGCAGGGGGTTGAATACTACTTGTAGGCACTGTATATATATATATATATATATATACACACACGTGTATGTGTGTGTGTATATATATATATATATATATTATATATATATATATATATATATGTATGTGTATATATATATATAACCCTAGGCAAAAAATTATGGAATCCACGGCCTTGGAGGATGTTCATTCAGTTGTTTAATTTTGTAGATAAAAAGCAGATCACAGACATGGCACAAAACTAAAGTACCGTATTTTCCGGCGTATAAGACGACTTTTTAACCCTAAAAATTGTCCCAAAAGTCGGGGGTCGTCTTATACACCGGGTACGGCGTGTGCAGGTAGCGATCCTGGATGTTCCCAGGGTCTGAAGTAGAGGAGACTCTCCTTCAGGCCCTGGGATCCATATTCATGTAAAAAATAAAGAATAAAAATAAAAAATATGGATATACTCACCCCTCCGACGAACCCTGGCTGTCACCGCTGCAAGCGTCTGCCTCTGTTCCTAAGAATGCAGAGAGTGAAGGACCTTCGATGACGTCGCGGTCAGGTGACCGGTCACCTGACCGCTCACATGACCGCGACGTCATCGAAGGTCCTTCACTCACTGCATTCTTAGGAACGGAGGCAGACGCTTGCAGCGGTGACAGCCAGGGTTCGTCGGAGGGGTGAGTATATCCATATTTTTTTTTTTTATTCTTTATTTTTTACATGAATATGGATCCCAGGGCCTGAAGGAGAGTCTCCTCTCCTCCAGACCCTGGGAACCACACGCCGTATAAGATGACTGGGCGTATAAGATGACCCCCGTCTTATACGGCGGGCATATCCCAAATTCCATATTTTATATGGAAAAGTTGGGGGTCGTCTTATACGCCCAGTCGTCTTATACACCAGAAAATACGGTAATTTCAAATGGCAACTTTCTGGCTTTAAGAAACACTAAAAGAAATCAAGAACAAAAAATGTGGCAGTCAGTAATGGTTACTTTTTTTAACCAAGCATAGGGAAAAAATTGTGGAATCACTCAAACAAACAAAAAAAACCTCCAACCCATCACTAGTATTTTGTTGCACCACCTCTGGCTTTTCTACCAGCTTGCAGTCTCTGAGGCCTGGACTTAATGAGGGTCACACAGGACTCTTCATCAATCTGCCTCCAGCTTTCTCTGACTGCTGTTGCCAGATCAGCTTTGCAGGTTGGAGCCTTGTCATGGACCATTTTCTTCAACCTCCAGCAAAGATTTTCAATTGGATTGGGATCCGGACTATTTGCAGGCCATGGCATTGACCTTCTGTGTCTTTTTACAAGGAATGTTTTCACAGTTTTTGCTCTATGGCAGGATGCATCCTTTCAATTGATGGGATAAGAAAAGTGTCCACAATATCAACATAAACTTGTGCATTTATTGAAGATGTAATGACAGCCATCTCCCCAGTGCCTTTACCTGACATGCAGCCCCATATCATCAATGACTGTGTAAATTTGCATGTTCTCTTCAGGCAGTCATCTTTATTAATCTCATGGAACGGCCCCAAACAAAAGTTCCAGCATCATCACCTTGTGCCCAATGCAGATTCGCGATTCATCACTGAATATGACTTTCATCCAGTCATCCACCGTCCACGATTGCTTTTCCTTAGCCCATTGTAACCTTGTTTTTTTCTGTTTAGGTGTTAATGATGGCTTTCGTTTAGCTTTTCTGCATGTAAATCCGATTTGCTTTAGGCGGTTTCTTACAGTTCGGTCACAGACGTTGACTCAAGTCTCCAAACATTCAGTCCTCATTTGTTTTGTTGTGCATTTCCTGTTTTGGAGACATATTGCTTTAAGTTTCTGGTCTTGACGCTTTGATGTCTTCCTTGGTCTACCAGTATGTTTGCCTTTAACAACCTTCCCATGTTGTTTGTATTTGGTCCAGATTTTAGACACAGCTGACTGTGAACATTCAACATCTTTTGCAACATTGCGTGATGATTTACCCTCTTTTAAGAGTTTGATAATCCTCTCCTTTGTTTCAATTGACATCTCTCGTGTTGGAGCCATGATTCATGTCAGTCCACTTGGTGCAACAGTTCTCCAAGGTGTGATCACTCCTTTTTAGATGCAGACTAACGAGCAGATCTAATTTGATGCAGGTGTTATTTTTGGGTATGAAAATTTACAGGGTGATTCTATAATTTTTTCCCTCAGAATTGAGTGATTCCATAATTTTTTCCCTATGCTTGGTTAAAAAAGTAACCATTACTGACTACCACATTTATTGTTCTTGATTTCTTCTAGTGTTTCTTAAAGCTAGAAAGTTGCCATTTGAAATGACTTTAGTTTTGTGCCATGTCTGCGATCGGCTTTTTTTCTACAAAATTGAACAACTGAATGAACATCCTCCAAGGCCGGTGATTCCATAATTTTTTCCAGGGGTTGTATATATATATATATGACTGGATTTGTCCTTTTGAGATTGATTGCTGGCAGCAGTGTTGTCTTTTCAGTGACCGCAGTAGATGAATGACAATGACTTGTTCACATCTGTATAAACCTCCTGACATAAATATAAATCATGCAGACACGACTGACAGCCCGTGGTATGTGCACATTCATAAACGAAGCGTGTCTCGGGGGACTCGGAGAACACCTGGGCTCGGCCTGTGCTGACAGCAGCCCCCTCATTACATTGTGACAGAGAGGAGGTAATTAGAGGAGGGTCATCATCATCAGACAGGGGAGGGCTGTGAAGTGAAGCCATCTGCTGCCCTCCAGCAGGGTACAGAGTTACAAAAAACCTTTTCATTGTATAAAAACGAGATACAAACATCACTGGATTCTCTGTATCTGTTGCTACTACACAGTCTCCAGAGCGCAGCCTATAGTTTTACAACTTTGTTATATAGTTTGTATTTGGTATTCACCGATGTAGAGATCTCTGCTTGTTATAAGAGAATAGAAACATTTTCTTTACATTCAGCGGCTGAAACCTCATCCTGAGCTCATCCTGTTCACAGCTGAACATTTGTTACACTTGCAGGTAAAATGTGTCAGTCTGAAGTCCCATTACATCTGCTCAGGTTTCCAGCCCCTAAATGAAAACAAGTCTCCTCTCACAAACAACAAGCAGATATTATGCAAATTGTAAGGAGTTAAAACACAAAAGGGAGTAAATCTTCATCTCTTTTGCTCCAATTTGGGTGAATTATGTTATATTTAGTTTTTAGACATATTTGTAAAAGTCTTGCACAGTTTTTAAGCCCGTCAAAAGAGAAGGGACACCAGAATTTTCAGAGTTTCATCCATATAGATGACATGCAACTTTTTCAAAATGTCAGACAAAATCACTTTGAGGTTGTGTAAAAAGTGGAAAATCCATATGTAAAGATTCTCCAAACTACAGGCGATACTATGATAAATATGGCACAAATAATGACAATACAGCCACAAGGACAAGTGACTTAAAAAATTCTAAAACTTTCCATTTAAACTTTGTGTACATTAATCCCCAAATCTGTTTGTCTATAAGGGATAATCAGGGCAGCGATGCAGGTCAGATATCTCAGCACTCACATCGATGAGGTCGGACACGTCGTGGATGTAGTACTTGCCGATACTTCCATTGGTGGCCGCCAGGTTCAGCAGATATTCATTCCTGGCCTTTGTGCATTTCAGTTTGTTCTCTGAGTATTTCGCCTGCCTCTAAAATCCAGAGAGAAAAAAAAAACATAAATCAGAAATTGCAAAACAAAATGATGAAAGGGGGTAAAAAGTAGATTACAATTTACATTATGATTAATCTATTAATGTATCATTCTATGTTATAAGACAGTAATATGCCTTTAATTTGGAGTTTAATAATCCAACACTTCGTTTTACTGAGAACCAAAACAAAAAAAAAAATCTGAAATTTCACAAACCGAAAAAAAAAAAAAGACGGAGCAGAGAAACAAATAAATGATGAAATTTCTCGAATTGGAAAACATGTGATTATTTTATAATCCAGAAAACAGAGCAGTCAGGAACAGCAGGATTACCATGGATTTTACTTATCTCTGGAGTTACATTGTCCCGCACTCGGCTTATTCCCCCGGGCAGCCAATTTCAGAAGGTAAAAGTACATAACTAAAGCTTAATTATTCTACTATGAAAGTTCTGTTCATAATTTTCTCACTATTCTCAAAATCTCTGCTTGCTGTCAGTGGATGGAATGATATATGTATTCACATCCACAGACTGAAACAATTGTTAGATATAATATTTGCACATTGTGAGGACGTGTCACTATTTTTATCAAGTCCAGGCTAGCGGTGCTGCTCACACAGGTGCAGGGTCCGTCACAGTGTATCAGAGCCACAAATAAGAGGTCTATTCTCTGACACCAAGCAGAAATCATGAAAATGGTGAAAAACTGAAACACAAAGTATATTAGAAAGTTGTATAACTTATTGTTATGGTGTGATTACGCTTTTTAGATGTAGCATGCAGAAAAAGAATCTGTCTCTTTAAGACATAACGAGAAGATTATTGTGTGTGCATATATCTGTACATGTCTCCTTATTTCACTGTGTCTCCTGCAGCGCCTGTGCCATTTAACCCCTTGGTGCCTGCAGTAATCCCGCACCGTACAGTGCCCCCCACCTTCTCCTTCATCTTTTCAATCTTCTTAGCAGAGCTGCGTCGTTGCTGTCTGTCTTCGTGGCGCAGGGCGTTGGGCCCGAGCTCTGCAGATTTGCTGAACTGTTTCTCCTCCTGCTTCTCAGCGTCCTTCAGTTTGCTCTCAGCATTAATGCTCTCTACGTGGTACATGTGATACGTCTTCATCACCTATGAAAGGTTTAAGCAGAAGGTGACTTACAGACCGAGACATAAAAGAATGAGCAGCGAATATCCCCAATATCCCCAGAGCTCACCGTGTACAGCTCATTTGTGACCTTTGCCAGCTCCTCGTGCATCTGCAGCCCGATATCCTTACTCTACAAGATACAGAGTAATTGTTAAATACACCGTACTTAAAGGAGAATGCAGCTAATTATTCCTGCTCCGTCACTGAATAGGAAACCTGTGGATCAACATCAACAATTAAATCGATGTGAACAAATATATACAGTGCCATGTAATTGTTTTGGCACCCCTGGTCAAAATTACTGTTACTGTGAACAGTTAAAGGGGTTCTCCACTACTAGGATAACCCCTTCTTAAGCTGAATGTTCAGCCCGAATAAAATAATAAATGTTATGCTCACCTCCAGTGCCGGCTCTGTTCCAGCTGTGTCGGCACTCGCTGTCCTGGGGCAGTGATGCGGGGGTTGTCATATGTGACACTGGCGCTTAATCAGCGCTGGCATCACTGTCCCCTCCTTTTGTCGAAAGGAACATGAAGAGGTACTCTGGGATCAGCTGTCGCCCAACTCTCTCACCACATCACAGCCCCGGAACCACGAGTGCCGCCACTGCTGGAACAGAGCCGGCACGGGAGGCCAGTATAGGCTATTATTTTATCGGGCTGAACATTTAGTTTCAGAAGGGGTTGTCCTAGTAGTGGGACTAAACTAAGACTAAAGTTAAAGATGAGACATTTACTTTGTACTTTAAGAAGTTTTATATATATATCTCACACACACACATACATACAAACACACACACACACACACACATATATAGTGTGTGTATAATGTCTTTATTGTAATTTTTGACATTTTAAAAATTACAAAAAGGAAAATGGGCCGATGCTAAAGATTATGCACCCGTCTCACTAAGCGATTTACCAACGATCACGACCAGCGATACGACCTGGCCGTGATCGTTGGTAAGTCGCTGTGTGGTCGCTGGGGAGCTGTCACACAGACAGCTCTCTCCAGCGACCAACGATCAGGGGAACGACTTCGGCATCGTTGAAACTGTCTTCAACGATGCCGAAGTCCCCCTGCAGCACCCGGGTAACCAGGGTAAACATCGGGTTACTAAGCGCAGGGCCGCGCTTAGTAACCCGATGTTTACCCTGGTTACCAAAAAAAACAAACAGTACATACTCGCCTTTCGGTGTCCAGGTCCCTTGCCGTCTGCTTCCTGCTCTGACTGAGCCGCCGTACTGTGAGAGCAGAGCGCAGCGGTGACGTCACTGCTGTGCTCTCACTTCTCACTGTACGGCCGGCAGTCAGTGAGAGCAGGAAGCAGACGGCAAGGGACCTGGACACCGAAAGGCGAGTATGTACTGTTTGTTTTTTTTGGTAACCAGGGTAAACATCGGGTTACTAAGCGCGGCCCTGCGCTTAGTAACCCGATGTTTACCCTGGTTACCAGTGAAGACATCGCTGGATCGGTGTCACACACACCGATTCAGCGATGTCAGCGGGGCCTCAACGACCAAAAAAAGGTCCAGGCCATTCCGACACGACCAGCGATCTCGCAGCAGGGGCCTGATCGCTGGTACGTGTCACACATAGCGAGATCGCTATGGAGGTCGCTGTTGCGTCACAAAACTTGTGACTCAGCAGCGATCTCGCTAGCGATCTCGCTATGTGAGACGGGGCCTTTACTCTACAAGATACAGAGTAATTGTTAAATACACCGTACTTAAAGGAGAATGCAGCTAATTATTCCTGCTCCGTCACTGAATAGGAAACCTGTGGATCAACATCAACAATTAAATCGATGTGAACAAATATATACAGTGCCATGTAATTGTTTTGGCACCCCTGGTCAAAATTACTGTTACTGTGAACAGTTAAAGGGGTTCTCCACTACTAGGATAACCCCTTCTTAAGCTGAATGTTCAGCCCGAATAAAATAATAAATGTTATGCTCACCTCCAGTGCCGGCTCTGTTCCAGCTGTGTCGGCACTCGCTGTCCTGGGGCAGTGATGCGGGGGTTGTCATATGTGACACTGGCGCTTAATCAGCGCTGGCATCACTGTCCCCTCCTTTTGTCGAAAGGAACATGAAGAGGTACTCTGGGATCAGCTGTCGCCCAACTCTCTCACCACATCACAGCCCCGGAACCACGAGTGCCGCCACTGCTGGAACAGAGCCGGCACGGGAGGCCAGTATAGGCTATTATTTTATCGGGCTGAACATTTAGTTTCAGAAGGGGTTGTCCTAGTAGTGGGACTAAACTAAGACTAAAGTTAAAGATGAGACATTTACTTTGTACTTTAAGAAGTTTTATATATATATCTCACACACACACATACATACAAACACACACACACACACACACATATATAGTGTGTGTATAATGTCTTTATTGTAATTTTTGACATTTTAAAAATTACAAAAAGGAAAATGGGCCGATGCTAAAGATTATGCACCCTTGGAGATTTGTGTGCTCAGATAACTTTGACCAAGGTTTCAGATCTTAGTTAGCCTGTTACGGTTATGGCTTCTTCACGATCATTGTTAGGAAAGGCCGGGTGATGCAAATTTACTGGCTTTATAAAAACCCAGCCTCCTCTAACTTTGTGCCAAAAAACAGCAGCCATGGGTTCTTCTTAGCAGCTGCTTAGCTCTCCGAAAATGAAAATATTGGAGGCCCACAAAGCAGGAGAAGGCTATAAGAAGATAGCAAAGCATTTTCAAGTTGCCCTTTCCACAGTTCCAAATGTAATAAGAAATGGCAGTTACCAGGAACAGTGGAGGTCAATATAAGGTATGGAAGAACAAGCAAATTGTCAGTGAGAGATTCTCGTAGGATTGCTAGAGAGACAAATCAGAACCCCACTTGACTGCAAAATATCTTCAGAAAGATTTATCAGAATCTGGAGTTGTGGTACATTGTTCTACTGTCCAGAGACACCTGCACAAATATGGCCTTCATGGAAAAGTCATCAGAAGAAAACCTCTCCTGCGTCCTCACCATAAAATTATACTTCAGAATTATGCAAAAGAACATCTAAACAAGCCTGATGCATTTTGGAAACAAGTCCTGTGGACCGATGAGGATAAAATAGAACTCTCTGGCCACAATGATCAAAAAATATGTGTTGGAAAAAATGGCACAGAATTTCAGGAAAAATAACATCTCGCCAACCGTTAAGCATGGGGGTGGACCAATCATGCTTTTGGGTTGTGTTACAGCCAATGGCACGAGGAACATTTCACGAGTAGAGGGAAGAATGGATTCAAGGAAATTTCAACAAATTCTTGATGTAAACATTACACATCTGTAAAAAAGCTGAAGGTGAAAAGAGGAAGAGGATGGCTTCTACACATGGAGAATAATCCTAAACACACGTCACAATAAGCAATAGACGACTTCAAAAGGGGCAAACTGAAGGTTTTACAATGGCCCTCACAGTCCCCTGATCTGAACATCATTGAAAATCTCTGGTGAGACCTCAAAATAGCAGAGGATGCAAGAAGCCCCAGGAATCTCACAGAACGGGAGGAATTCTCCAAGAATGGAGGAAAATCGCTCAAACAAGAATTGAAAGAATTGTCTGGTTACAAAAAGCGTTTACAAGCTGTGATACTTGCAAAAGGAGGTGACACTAGGTACTAACCATGCAGGGTGCCCAAACTTTTACATCAGCCCATTTTCCTTTTTGTAATTTTTCAAATGTAAAAGATGAAAAAAAATATTTTTTTTCCTAAAATACAAAGTAAATGTGTCATCTGTAACTTTAGGCCTTTTAGAGATCATTTCAACTTCAACTTGATTAACTGTTCACAATAACAGTAATTTTGACCAGGGGTGCCCAAACTCTTACATGCCACTGTATATATATCTGCTTTGTGTGTGTATGAGCATGATGAAGAGGGTGATCCAAGATAAAGCCCTCTAATATCCAACACCGCACCGGACTGGAAGAGTTGTCATAGGGATAGTGAAGTACCTGCAATGAAAAGGACTTGTCTGGTAATGCAGAGGCAGGACTCGTGCTAAAATTATATCCGGTGTCTATAAGGAAGTTGCAGAATTTTTTTATCGCACAATGATCAACCTTCGTTATATTACAATTAAAAAACAGAACCCGCGGCAGAGACGGCGCACTGCAGAGAATGGTCACGTAGAAAAGACATGGGCACACGGCAGAGACACAGGTCACACAGCAGAGATGGAGCACATGGCAGAGAACAGGGCACATGGCAGAGACAAAGCAGAGCTGGAGCACATGCAGAGAGCATAGCACATAGAGAACAGGGTACATGCATAGACTGGGCACACAGCAGAGATGGAGCACATGCATAGACTGGGCACACAGCAGAGATGGGGCACATGCGCATAGTCAGGGCACATATAGATGGGGCACACAGAACAGGACGCAGAGCATAGACAGAGCACATAGCAGAGATGGGGCACACAGCAGAGAACGGGCACATGCATAGACTGGGCACACAGCAGAGATGGGGCACATGCGCATAGTCAGGGCACATATAGATGGGGCACACAGAACAGGACGCAGAGCATAGACAGAGCACATAGCAGAGATGGGGCACACAGCAGAGAACGGGCACATGCATAGACTGGGCACACAGCAGAGATGGAGCACACAGCAGAGAACGGGCACGTGCATAGACTGAGCATGTGGCAGAGACACAGGCCACACAGCAGATGTCAGCTTGACACCACAATGTGGACCCCAACATGCCTCCTTGGGACCCGACATTGTGCGATGGGAGCCTCCACCATGGAGAAGGGGCAGCAGTTGGAAAACATTCCTAAGGAAATGAAGGCGTTTTGCCCCGATTCTCACCTTCTTAAAGAGTCTAATGACGTCCTCGCTGATGTGCGACAGCCGGACGATGACATTATTGAGGAAGAGGTCATTCAGCGTGGCGTGGTCCTTGCTCTCACGCCTGGTCTGGGACAAAACCAGATACCAGCAGTTCACAGGAGAGAGGAGATGCTGATCCTTCCTGAAAATCCCAAAACATTTACAGAGCAGTGAGGTTAGCAGAGAACACTTCCCCTTTCAGGGTTAATTTCATATGAGAAATCAATGTAATTACTGTATCAATGTAATATTCAGTGTTCCTAGCATTGTGCATGCCTCCTCCATGCCACCATCCTACCCCCAAGCTCCTGTGTAATCCTATGGCATGGACTTTGCCATCTTTTACATAAGTTTTGGTCCCCTTGATGCTGCTGGAATGGGATCAGGACAGAATCAGTCTCCTCCTCCCTCTGACAGCTGAGCTTACAGAGAAGCAGTCTTCTCAGCTATACTGCCATGGACTACAGAGCCCCCGCTCCTTCCCTGACCAGCAGGCACAAAGCTATTCCTATTGGCTGCCGGGCAGTAGACAGAGGGTCACTATGCAGAGACTTGGCTTGGAGGGGAGTGACTGAGCATGTGCGACCACCAGCAGTTAGCTCATTCGCTGGACGTGCACATTGTTATACACTATGAACACCAGGTGGTGCTATAATCTGTAAGAAAATGGCAGAACTCTGCAAATATGGCAATTACTATTCATTCTCGTTTGTCGGGATGTGAAATATTCCCTTTAGTCATTATTTACCCATTTCTGATTTGGGATGAGCTAAGTGACCTCTAATATGACAGTCAATACAGTTCCCCTAGACCCCTGGAGACAAACCTGCCAAGTGACACAATGATACATTGCCTGCCTGATAGTGATACATTGTCACTGCCCATATCACAGCACAAGTTGCCAGCTCTACCTTTCTGGATTCTAGGAAAGCTGTGTAACAACACCTATGGTCATTTAATGGAGGCCCCACATATTACTATTCAGGTTTCCCAATATATGCCGTTACGATTTCTGCTAGAAATAAATGCTGCACTGTGCGAGACTCCACCTGCGCAGTAAATGCGTCTGTAGATCAGCCAGGATTTACGCTCATCGCTGCCCTCTGATAATAAACGCTAATTCTCATCTGGACGGGAAATCAATGGAAACTCAGTCTAGTAATTAACTGATGACAATCCCTACTGGAATAAAACATGGACAGAAAGATGGATATCACAGCAGTGCCATAAACTAAGGGGACTACAAGACCCAGCGTACAAAGGAAACTTGAACCATACACCAAGGCAGGGATCTGCCACCAGTGAAACTCCAGCTATTGTGAAACTACAAATCCCAGCATGCCTACACCCTCATTCCCAGTTCACTGACACCCACCCGAGATCCCCCACCACAAGCCCCTTACACAATAGTTATAGCTGCATTGTAGGAAAGCCCCCCACAGTGTAATCACATGAGCTGCAGAGAAAAGGGGCCCAAACCCTCACTGCCACAGACAGGATAGCGGTCCTACAGGCAGCAGGTGGTGACCGAGGGCATCCGAGCAGAGTGTAAACACCAGGGCGGTGGAGTCAGTAAGCCAAACCTCCGACTCCTCAATTTCCCCAGCCACTGTCACTACTGATCCCCAGTCACTACTGAGCATGTGCATAAAGTGCAGCACAGATTCATCTCCACTAAAAGCCAAGATCTTAGATCAGGAATAGAACAGACATTAATAGGACAATACATAACTTTCCCAAATTCTTATGAAAACATTTACAGCACATCCTGCATTGTACTACTGCACCCAATGTATTATATATGATAGGAGTCGGAGTCAGCCCATTTTATACCGAAATCGACTCCGACTTCACAGCCCTGGTAAACACATGCATACAAGTTTTCTTCTACAGATCATCTGCTGTTAATACTCATCAAAATCCACATTTATTATTACACAAGAATTTGCACTAAATTTCACCCTTGCCGATACTAAAATCCGCAGCATAAATCGACGGGCAGCTCTGCTCATGTTCTGCTGCAGAATTTTTCCAGAGCGTGTCAATAACATTTAGTAAAGTGTCATTCACTTTGCTACAGATTTTAAACTCCAAAAACTTGCAGCATGTGAACATATAGTAAGGCCTCTCAGGAAGGGTTCTTTTGGCGCATGGAAAGTCCACAGCAGAAAACAGTAAGGCTACTTTCACACATCAGGTTTTCGCCGTCAGGCTCAAACCGGCTAAATTTAAAAAAAAACGGATCTGGCGAATGTTGCTGCCGGATCCGTTTTTTTTTCGCATAGACTTGTATTAGTGCCGGATTGCGCCAGATGACATTGCGTTTGGTCCGTTTTTCACCGGATCCGGCAAATCTGCCGTTTTCGGTTTCTGGAAGAAAAGTCCATAGCAACGTTTTTGTCTCCAGCGAAAAAGCCGGAAGCGCCGGATCCGGCGCTTCTGGCTGTTTGCTAGAATGGAAGCCTATGGGAGCCGGATCCGGAAAATGACCGATTCCGGCGCCGGATTCCATTTTTTTTAAACTGAGCATGCTCCAAGTTTTTTTTATCCAATAAGCTAGATATGCTAGCCGGATCCATCGAAAAAACGGATCCGTTGCATCAGTTTTCCACAATCTGCGCCGGATCCGGTTTTTCCAACATTCGCCAGATTGTGCCTGATGCAAAAAACCTGATGTGTGAAAGTAGCCTAACAGATAAAAATGGAGGAGGAGTTCACAATCTCATCTGCACGCCACTTCATTTTTCTCTTCATCTGCAGCATGTCACTTTATGTTGTGCACTTTTAGTGGATTCTCCCCATTAAAGTCAAAAAGTACAGAAAGTTCTATATCTCTTGGCAGCAAAAAAGCTGCTCAAAATAGGTGCATTTTTTACGTGTTTTTTTTTCATGGATTTTTGGTGCAGATTTTTCCCTCTCATTAGTATGAATGAAATCTGCAGCAGAAGCCCTGACAGAATTAACACACTGCAAATAGAAATCTGCAAGTCAGAAATAAGTAACGTGTGCACGAAACTTCAAGGTTCTCAAAAACCGTTGCTGCCATCAGGAAACCCCTCAGGTTTTGTGACAAATCTGCAAGGTGTGCACGGGCCCTTAGAGGTAAATCTGCACTGAAATCCCGATGATTTGTTTGGCTCTTGGTGTTTTGTCAGTGTGCATTTACCGTGAGGTTCGCCGTTCATCCAGGCCCTCAGTCCCGACTCTCCTGCATTGCCCTCTGATGCCATCGCTCTTTCTGGTAGGGGCTCAGGGGGCGTAGGGCACCAGTTTGGATTGCACCCCCTCTGATCACCAGCTTTGCATGATCTTGCACTCTACTAGTATAGGAAGTGGTCCACAACTAACCCCTCTCCCCATAGGAATTACTGTGGACGGATACATCTGCACTGGAGCACAGGTAGCAGTCGCACCCATGTCCCAGTGTTTAAAGGGATCCAAAATGGCTCATGGTTGGTTCCCGATTTTGCGCCCCTGGTGGGGTGACATTACCCCGGTCCACATGTGATCACGTTCTCGGCTCGCCCAGCTGGCAGCACATAAAGGATGAGTTATTTGCAGACTTTCATGCCTCAAAATATCTGAAAATGACAGGTTACTACACCACGCGCCCACTGCTTATCTAGAGGGCACTGGCCGCACCACGAGCTGGGACATTAACCCCTCATTTCCCACTGCTTACTTGAAGTGATGCTGTTCCCGAGCGTTGCGGACCTTGGAGGAGAACCTCTCGGCCAGTTTGTCCAAGCTGCGGGAATATTCCAGTTCGATCTCGGCCTTTCTGCGGAAAAACTCTTGTAAGTCCTGGAGAAGTGACAGCCGGGACTCGGATTGCTGCTCCAGGCACTTAAACTGTTCCACCAGCTGGCTGCGGATCTCTGCGGAGAAGGAAACACGGAAATGGACGGTCAGACACGCTGCCCTCGAGGACGACCATTAATAACTTGGCTGGCAGGAGATGAAGCCTTGAGAAAGAGGTCACCTAATTACAGTGTACGGGAGGCTTCACGTGTCCTCCAGAACAAGGGGCCTCAATGTCAGACACAGAGGTAACCACAAAGCACCGAGAAACGTGGCGCCGTCACACGACAGCGGACATTGCTGACTGTTTCCATATACAACATCACCTTCCAAGCTTTGTTATATGAGAGAAACACTGCCGTCTCCATATATAACATCATCTTACAAGCTCTGATGTGACGGTGAACACTGCCGTCTCCATATACAGTGGGGCAAAAAAGTATTTAGTCAGTCAGCAATAGTGCAAGTTCCACCACTTAAAAAGATGAGAGGCGTCTGTAATTTACATCATAGGTAGACCTCAACTATGGGAGACAAACTGAGAAAAAAAAATCTAGAAAATCACATTGTCTGTTTTTTTATCATTTTATTTGCATATTATTGTGGAAAATAAGAATTTGGTCAGAAACAAAATTTCATCTCAATACTTTGTAATATATCCTTTGTTGGCAATGACAGAGGTCAAACGTTTTCTGTAAGTCTTCACAAGGTTGCCACACACTGTTGTTGGTATGTTGGCCCATTCCTCCATGCAGATCTCCTCTAGAGCAGTGATGTTTTTGGCTTTTCGCTTGGCAACACGGACTTTCAACTCCCTCCAAAGGTTTTCTATAGGGTTGAGATCTGGAGACTGGCTAGGCCACTCCAGGACCTTGAAATGTTGAAATGCTTCTTACGAAGCCACTCCTTCGTTGTAGGACATTCTCCCAAAACTCCTCTGGATCATCCAAATGCTCTCTAGCAAACTTCAGATGGACCCGGACATGTACTGGCTTAAGAAGTGGGACACGTCTGGCACTGCAGGATCTGAGTCCATGGTGGCGTAGTGTGTTACTTATGGTAGGCCTTGTTACATTGGTCCCAGCTCTCTGCAGTTCATTCACTAGGTCCCCCCGCGTGGTTCTGGGATTTTTGCTCACCGTTCTTGTGATCATTCTGACCCCACGGGGTGGGATTTTGCGTGGAGCCCCAGATCGAGGGAGATTATCAGTGGTCTTGAATGTCTTCCATTTTCTAATTATTGCTCCCACTGTTGATTTCTTCACTCCAAGCTGGTTGGCTATTGCAGATTCAGTCTTCCCAGCCTGGTGCAGGGCTACAATTTTGGTTCTGGTGTCCTTTGACAGCTCTTTGGTCTTCACCATAGTGGAGTTTGGAGTCAGACTGTTTGAGGGTGTGCACAGGTGTCTTTTTATACTGATAACAAGTTTAAACAGGTGCCATTACTACAGGTAATGAGTGGAGGAAAGAGGAGACTCTTAAAGAAGAAGTTACAGGTCTGTGAGAGCCAGAAATCTTGATTGTTTGTTTCTGACCAAATACTTATTTTCCACCATAATATGCAAATAAAATGATAAAAAAACAGACAATGTGATTTTCTGGATTTTCGTTTCGCAGTTTGTCTCCCATAGTTGAGGTCTACCTATGATGTAAATTACAGACGCCTCTCATCTTTTTAAGTGGTGGAACTTGCACTATTGCTGACTGACTAAATACTTTTTTGCCCCACTGTATAACATGACCTTCCAAGCTCTGATGTGACGGTGAACACTGCCGTCTCCATATATAACATGACCTTCCAAGCTCTGATGTGACGGTGAACACTGCCGTCTCCATATATAACATGACCCTCCAAGCTCTGATATGACGGTGAACACTGCCATCTCCATATATAACATGACTTTACAAGCTCTGATGTGACGGTGAACACTGCCGTCTCCATATATAACATGACTTTACAAGCTCTGATGTGACGGTGAACACTGCCGTCTCCATATATAACATGACCCTCCAAGCTCTGATGTGACGGTGAACACTGCCGTCTCCATATATAACATGACTTTACAAGCTCTGATATGACGGTGAACACTGCCGTCTCCATATATAACATGACCTTCCAAGCTCTGATATGACGGAGAACACTGCTGTCTCCATATATAACATGACTTTACAAGCTCTGATATGACGGTGAACACTGCCGTCTCCATATATAACATGACCCTCCAAGCTCTGATGTGACGGTGAACACTGCTGACTGTTTCCAGATACAACAGGAGTTTCCAAGCATTGCTCACATGAGAGAGGACGCTGCTGACTGTTTCCATAACCCCAATACTGCTTCCAGGAGCAATGTTGGTGCTCCGAGAACCACAAGAACAGGGATTTCATGCATCGGCAAAAGGACTAGTATTCTACTGGGTCAGACAGGAAGCATGCTGTGCACGGGAAAAGATCTTCCCCCACAGTGAAGACATTAGGTGTTTTAGTCCCTGAAACTTTCCCATATCTTAAGGTCAACTGTATTTTGGGCTTATAGTTCCCATAATTTCCGTCAATCTCTTGTACATGTCTCGGAGCGTCTACAATGTATCAGCCGTAGTTAAAATCATTCTGTTCATCATGGAGGGGGGGGGGCGCCTGCGGCTCCACATCTGGTCCTTGCTTTGGCTTCTTGTCAGGACCTTGGACAGCTGCCCTAGAATTTCCTCAGGGCCTCCCCCACCTACTCCATACTGCGTCCTCATAGCTATCGGCCCCCAATCACCTCTGTTACAGAAGATATGTGTCCAGCCGAGACCCCCGTGTTACAATATCAGCGTGTTCTAAGGACGGATTCATATGTCCAACGTTCATGGTCCAAGTACGGACGGCTGTGTGTCCCCTGACCCGAACACCACAGCCTCATATATGTCTTTAGGGCTTGTTCAGACCGTGAATGTCGGACGTGTGACCGGCCTTATGATGGCCAGATCAGGATCCTATAGTCCAAAGACATTTATTACCAAACAACAAGGCCTAACCCAATTCTATTATGCTCAGTGCACTACAACCCCCAATGTGACCCGACCACTGAACATGTCCTAATACAAGTCTGCTGTACTCTATACACAGAACACTACAACCCCCAACATAATCCATCCACGGAACATGTCCTAATACAAATCTGCTATACTCTACACACTACAACCCCCAACATGACCTGATCAATGGAGATACCCGTAACACTATTGGGGGGGACATCACACAGTTCTTTAGGGCCACCCTGTGTCACGCTGCCTCGGTCCTCGCCTTTCGCCTTCATTCTGGGGATTGGTTACAATCCTCGGATTTTGGGGCCACCCTGTGTCACGCTGCCTCGGTCCTCGCCTTTCGCCCTCATTCTGGGGATATGTTACAATCTTCGGATTTTGGGGCCACCCTGTGTCACGCTGCCTCGGTCCTTGCCTTTCGCCCTCATTCTTGGGATTGGTTACAATCCTCGGATTTTGGGGCCACCCTGTGTCACGCTGCCTCGGTCCTCGCCTTTTGTCCTCATTCTGGGGATTGGTTACAATCCTCGGATTTTGGGGCCACCCTGTGTCACGCTGCCTCGGTCCTCGCCTTTCGCCCTCATTCTTGGGATTGGTTACAATCCTCAGATTTTGGGGCCACCCTGTGTCACGCTGCCTCGGACCTCGCCTTTCGCCCTCACTCTTGGGATTGGTTACAATCCTCAGATTTTGGGGCCACCCTGTGTCACGCTGCCTCGGTCCTCGCCTTTTGTCCTCATTCTGGGGATTGGTTACAATCTTCGGATTTTGGGGCCACCCTGTGTCACGCTGCCTCGGTCCTCGCCTTTCGCCCTCATTCTTGGGATTGGTTGCAATCCTCAGACTTTGGGGCCACCCTGTGTCACGCTGCCTCGGTCCTTGCCTTTCGCCCTCATTCTTGGGATTGGTTACAATCCTCAGATTTTGGGGCCACCCTGTGTAACGCTGCCTCGGTCCTCGCCTTTCGCCCTCATTCTGGGGATTGGTTACAATCCTCGGATTCTGGGGCCACCCTGTGTCACGCTGCCTCGGTCCTCGCCTTTTGCCTTCATTCTGGGGATTGGTTACAATCTTCGGATTTTGGGGCCACCCTGTGTCCCGCTGCCTCGGTCCTCGCCTTTCGCCTTCATTCTGGGGATTGGTTACAATCTTCGGATTTTGGGGCCACCCTGTGTCACGCTGCCTCGGTCCTCGCCTTTTGCCTTCATTCTGGGGATTGGTTACAATCTTCGGATTTTGGGGCCACCCTGTGTCACGCTGCCTCGGTCCTCGCCTTTTGCCCTCATTCTGGGGATTGTTACAACCCTCGGATTTCGGGGCCACCCTGTGTCACGCTGCCTCGGTCCTCGTCTTTTGCCCTCATTCTGGGGATTGTTACAACCCTCGAATTTTGGGGCCACCCTGTGTCATGCTGCCTCGCTCCTCGCCTTTCGCCCTCATTCTGGGGATTGGTTACAATACTCGGATTTTATGTAATTGCCACTTGAGCCGCACATGTGTCTCATCCCCGGAGACCAGAGACGCCGCATATCAGGACCATGAAAGCCACGTTATATAGAGCGATCAACCGGGGATTCCCTGAGCTTTGTGTCCCTGCAGATAACCTGACACCCCGCGCTGCCCCTTTAAATCCTCCCTTTCCGGCTCCTATTTTAGTTCCAAGTGATTTTGTAATCTGTAATTAGTGGCTCTGCGGGGAGCAATGGAGGGGAAGCGGCTGCAGAGCAAAACTGGATCTGAGGAGGAAGCTGCCATCACAGCAGAGCCTTGTGATAGATCTCTGCTTGCTGCCAGACACATCCATCGCAAGCGCTGATGATTCTCCATTACAGCAGCACAGCCCCCATCTATGGGAAAATGCCAAAAATGAGTCTGTTCTAATAATTCTAGTCTTATACTTCTCACAGCTGAAGCTTTGTTACAATGTATCCAGTCAGGACAATCCTCTGTGTCCTAAACAGCCAGGACCCCGGACCGATACTTTGTAACAAACTATCAGGAGAGAGATTTATGCTGCTGATTTGATTGGCTCACAGAGCATTGTGTAGGCTAGATGCAATTGTAGCAAATCCTCAGCTGTGAGGTCTGTAAACAAGCAAGTGACAGCAAGCAGAGATAATGAAAATGGAGAGCTGGAGAAAGAACAACAAAACCTAACGGTATATGGTGGTAATGACGGCACACTGTATGGCACTGCAGTATTTTATATACTCGCTGTATGACACTATTATAGGCTCACTCTATGGAAATACTATGGCAGCACTATATGGCAGCACTGTATGGGGACCTCATTAGTAACGGTGATATCTACATACCGTATGGCACTATATGTCTTCACGGTACGGTAATATGTTCGTACTATATGGCAGTAATGTATGGACTCTATGTTCAGTACTGCTATATGTAGACTATGCGGCACTATTATATGGAAACTACATAGTATTGTAATACAGTATTTTACAGCAACATATCCATACTGTATGGCACAATATGGGCTCCCGAATGGTAGTATTATGTAGGTACTGTATGGCAGTGCACTGTGATATATGCACATTATATATGAGAATACATTGTACTCAGTACGGTAATATTATATAGGTAGTGTATTGGCAGTATTATATGGAGATAATAGGAACATTTGGGGGCAGCAATGGGGGGGGGGGAGACAGCTGGCAGAGATTAGGCCAAAGGTTGCACTCTAAAGACTCTACTTGTCAATCCACATAACATGCCGACTATATTTTACTCCAGTCACCTCCAGAGCTGCTTTTTTACATTCTTGGATATATAGACACCAGTTTATCCAGTGTGAGGCAGTGAGGGGGATCATATGCGAGGGTCGCTATGTGTCCCCCAGGATGGGCATAGAAGCGTATTGAGACCGCTGGGGTGCATTGCAGTCACAGATATAGCTGTGATTGCAGTGCAAAATAAAAGTAAGTGTGGACCAGGTCAAGTTATTTGGCCCAAGGCAATGTTTAGGAAAACCTGTTAAGGGCTTTTATTTTTGGAGCGAACTACAGGATGGTAGTGATGCAGTTCACTCCCTCCAGGCCGGGTCTTACAAGTGGCCCATGGCCACAGATTCCAGTTAAAAACCCTGCAGCGGAGGGTTGGCTGGGGCAGTCTTGGTTTGCAAACTGCAGAGCAGGTGGCTTTGCAACATCTGGCTTATGTGTGAAGTAACACGGAGCCAAGTGAAGCCAAAACACCTGCCACCCCTCAGCGTGACATGGTGGTGCAGTCGCCCACGGTAACTGGTCTCGGATATGGACTGTCTTGACGCCCCGGCTGCAATCCGGAGGATACCATTTGTCAGTCACTTTGCTTTGAACTTTCCTGTGGTCCCTGCCTATCTGTCACACTGCACCAACCCCGCTGCACTACACAAGAGTAAAATGTCCCCCACAAACACAGATTTCTTGCTCAGTAACTAAGATCTGAGCCCACAACAGCTGCACTTGATAACAGTATACCAACAGAAATATGAATGCAGCTCTGAAGGTGACTAGAGTATAAAGCCTAATATTGGGGGGTACTGACCCTTTTTATTATATTAATGCACTAAACCCCAGAAATTCCCAGCAGATTATTTCATGTCTTGTATGAGGATACCTATGATAACCCAAATCAGCAAGTGTTGTCATAGGGAAGACGCTCATCATAGAAAAGATATAAAATAAAAACGGAAACAATATATGCGTATAACCATGTCCTGTGGGCTGTAATTGGGATTATTTTAGGTGGAGTGATCAGTGATACAGCACAGCCCTTATCTCCCAGTATATAACACCTGGAGATCCCAAATTATACTGCCGCCAACTATAGAAAAGAGGACACTGATCCTGCGATCACCTGCACGCGGGGTCACCAGAACTTTCCTTATCTTTTCCTCGCGAAACAGAAGCTCAAACGAAAATAATCCAGAAGAAAACTGATACAAAGCAACAAATCCTCCCCCATAAATAACCCTGCCTTCCAATAACCATTTAGCAGTAACGGGAATCGATAGCCTGTCCAAACCCAGCGCGGGATTGATCGCAGGATTTACTGACCCAGCAGAACACTTGATGTAATGGCGGCTCTGCTGAGACGGGGAGCGGAGGACAGCGCCAAAGCTTTTCTGCCTAATTGCCCACGCTAAGTGCAGGGAGGGAGCACAGGACTTCACGACTGCTGCTAATTACACTCACTGTGCAGGGACGGGAGGATGGAAGGTTTACAATATATCGCAGTATTATTTATACACTGGCAGAATATGATTTGCTAATGTTGACTGTATGGCAATCTCATGAATGCGCTATGTGGCAGTATTATATGGAGGCCATAAGGGAACGTAGTGTGGTATTTTGTGCATATCGTATGGTACAATCATGAGTCCGCACTGCGGTAATAATAATGAGGTATGATATGGCAGTATTATTATATGGGGAATATATAGTACTGTACCGTGATATATGCATAGTGTGCGATTTCACAGCATAGTAATATAATGAAAAGCGCCTTATTTAGCTGCAGTATAGCAGTATTATCTGGTTATTGTTGCAGTGTTACTCTGTATCTTTCCCCGTACTGGTTTTTACCTCTCTGTATAAAGCCCTACACCTTCTCAGCCTATTCACGGCTCACACACTCCATCCCTCGTTCTGCCCCCTCTAAACCCCAGGACCAGACACATGACTCCTCTCCGGCCAGAATATTCCAGGCAGAGTTAAATATTGTTCTGCAGTCATGCATGATCCGTCTGGAGCCATTCCCAGAGTTACCAAGGTGACGGGGAAAAAAGAGCTGCATATTAGAGTCAGTCCAACATGGCTGCAAAACCTGGTCTCATATCTGAGAATATCCGACAGGAGACGGCTGTCCGCAGGGCCCGATCACCCGTATACAAGGTGCACTACATAACGACTACTCACATCACTCAGCACGCTAAAGAACAGAATGGCGGAGCATAGGAGCAAGAATCAGGGACCTGCTGTAAAACCCAGACCTCCCTACTGACCCCAGATCATGGCCTCGATCCAAAACTCAGACTCCTGAACCGACTCCCAATAGTGCCACCAAAGCACTGGGGGTCTTGCTGCAAAGCACAGAAATGCCCTCCTTGCTGCAAAACCCGGACTCCGCAAATGTCCCCTGATCATTTTCTTGCATCACCGGGGAGATGCTGCACAATAAAGACTCCACAACTGACCCCTGATCAAGTCCTGAGTCCAAAACTCAAACTCCTGACCTGACCCCCAATTGTGCCATGAAAGCACTGGGGTCTTACTGCAAAACCCAGACTCCTCAACTGTCCCCAATCTTGTCCTTGCAGCACTGGGAACGTGCTGTAAAGAAGTGGGAGGACTACTGGCGAGGATGGAGAACCATCTCTGGCCTTACAGCAGGTCCCCAGTGCTTCGAGGACATGATCAGGAGTCAGTTAGGGAGTCCAGATTTTATAGCAGGTCCCCGATGCTGCAGCAACATGATCGAGGGGTCAGTCGGGGAGTCCGGATTTTGCAGCAGGTTCCCAGTGTTTTGAGGACATAATAATCAGTGGTCAGTCCATGACTCTTTACAGCAAATTAACACAAAAGCAGTTTTCATGGAGTTCACCGTATAAATCCACTACTGTGACTTTTTTTTTATAGTTTGGTATCTTTACGAACATGGCGATACCAATCGTGAGGCCTTTTATTATTTGACATTTTTTATAATAAAGGGGTAAATGGAAAAAGCATTGTTTTATTACTTTCATCATTTCATATGTCTGTCCTGTGGGGTCGGGTGTAAGAAGGAAGCTTTTTCTTACAAAGAAAAACATCAAACCCTGGATATGTTTTACCAAAACCTCCATTGTCTGCCAGAAGCCTGTGGGGGCAGAAGTGTAACTTTATGGCCATAATTCCAAAAGATAGAAAGTCAACACTGAACATCGCCAGAAGATCCTCATCCCTACAGTGAGACATGGTGGAAGCAGCATTGTGCTTTGGGGCTGTTATTCTGGCAGCTGGAACTGGGGCTATAGTTGAGGTAGAAGGAAATAAGGACAGCTCCAAATGTAAGTCAATTCTGCAACAAATCCTTCAGGCATCTGCTAAAAAGCTGAAGAGGAATTTCACCTTTCAGCAGACAACACCCCTAAGTGACCTCCAAATTACCAAGAGAACGGCTTCTTCAAAAGAAGATGGCAGTTCTGGAACTTCCCAGTCTGAGCCCAGACCTGAACCCAAGTGACAATCTGTAGGTGACCTGAAGAGGGCGCCGTACACAGGAGATAACCCCACAATGTGACAGATGTGGAGCTGCTGCAAGGAGCAGCGGGCAAAGATGGCCAATTCTAGATGTGGCGTGTGATAGACTCTGAACCAAAAAGACTGAATGGTGTCATAAATGTATAGGGGACTTCACCAAAGCATTAGCGTAAGGGTGTGTAGATTTAGGCAAGCACATTATTTTACCCCAAAAGATTTCAGTTTATTCTACATTGGATCTGTACAGATTGTAGGAGACGAGAAACGGGGGAAAAAGTTCTAAAATTATTCTTTTTGGTAGGATTTTACTTGACACACAACCTGGCATTTTAACAGGGGCGTGTAGACTTTTTATATTCGCTGTAGATGCCGCGGTCACTAGGACTGGTGTTCGCATCCTATCCATGCCATATTAGCAGCTGATTACACGGGTGCAGAGGCAGTACCTGCTGTATGACGGATACATCCATAGCACAAATGTAGGCGATCCAGCAGGAAGCAGAAATATTATTTTCTGTGTTACCAGATGAAGCAGTGCTGAGATGGTCGGGTGGAGCAGGACTGGGTTTATCAGATGTAGTTATGTCGAGTGGATCGGAGGTAGGTGTATTACATGGCATTGGTTTGTCAGATTTAGCAGAGCTGAGTTCATCTGATGTCGATCACTTACATTTTTAATTGAAAGAATAACTTGTACATGCTGCGGTTTCACTTCCGTTCTAAGGACTGGCGCATAACGGAAACCAGATGGACCCCGTAATAATCAGAGGGACCCCTCTGCTAACGCTCAGTGATTTTTACGGATCCGCGTTGCAAGTGAGTTACCAATGTATGTTGCCCTAAATGGTTAAAATTGTTAGTTTGTCTGATGTAGCAGTGGTGAGTCGGCCAGACACTGCACGAGACAGAGGCGTTTGTTAGATAAAACAGAGGGGGGGGTTAAATGTCAAATTCAGCTCTGCTCATCCGTCTCCCCCTGATCTCATCCAGTTGCCTCCCTACATAACATTACCGTGAGCTGCTGTTTTCTGTCTTGTATCAGACGATAATGTAATCGCTGGCGGCTAATTAGTGATATCACGGGAACATATTGATCTTACATGAACCCAAACGCATCCTGACAGCGAGAACGCTCAGCGTCCAGGAGAATAGTAATTCCACAAAAATCAGCCTGACAAACACATAGCAAATAACAACACACTAAATGTGACCACAAGAGGCGACAATAATAACCCACTAAATGTGACCACAGGGGGCGACACTCAGATTCTGCAGCCTCTGGTGTAAAAAAGATATATATTGTCGTGCAGCGTTGCCCTTTATCCTCCTTGTCTTCTCCTCTGGTCAGTCTTCACTGCGCTCCTGACCTGCTATTCATGGACCAGACAAGTGAGGGTGGACCTTCTGAATTTAGCCCTTGTTACATTTGACGGGTATACTGCTGCTTCCAGATTTTGGAGATGTCCCATAATTAAAAATGTTGCAAAATTGCAGCAGCGTAAGAGGTTTTAAAAAATTGGAAGTGATAATAAAAATAGACTATCAATTAACAAAATGCAAACTGAACCTGGTGACCACCTGTCACCCCCATCATCAGTATCTGGTGTATGCCCATTACCTCCATCATCAGTATCTGGTGTATGCCCATCACCTCCATCATCAGTATCTGGTGACCGCCCATCACCTCCATCATCAATATCTGGTGACCACCCGTCTCCTCCATCTTCAGTATCTGACAACTGCCCACCACCTCCATCATCAGTATTTGGTGACTGCCTGTTGCCTCCTCCATCATCAGTATCTGGTGACCGCCCGTCATCTCCATCATCAGTATCTGGTGACCGCTCGTCGCCTAGATCATTAGTATCTGGTGACCGTCCATCGCCTCCTTTATCAGTTTGCTATGACTGCTTGTCGCCTCCATCATCAGTTTCTGGTGACCGCCAGTAATTAGCCTCCATCATCAGTTTCTGGTGACCGCCTCCTCCATCATCGGTATCTGGTGACCGCCCGTCGCCTCCATCATCAGTATCTGGTGACTGCCCGTCGCCTCCTCCATCATCAGTATCTGGTGGACCGCCCGTCGCCTCCTCCATCATCAGTATCTGGTGACCGCCCGTCGCCTCCTCCATCATCAGTATCTGGTGACCGCCCGTCGCCTCCTCCATCATCAGTATCTGGTGACCACCCGTCGCCTCCTCCATCAGTATCTGGTGACCGCCCGTCGCCTCCATCATCAGTTTCTGGTGACTGTTTGCCTCCTCCATCATCAGTATCTGGTGACTGCCCATCACCTCCTCCATCATCAGTATCTGGTGACTGCCCGTCGCCTCCATCACTTGCACAAGGTTAGGGATATTCCTGGATTGTAGTCAGGTGTGTGAGTTATCAATTGTATCAAATATGAAAGAATAATCATCATTTTCATATGTAGGACAAAACACGGTCGTTAACTGAGACAGAAACAGCTGTGTAGGAGGCTTAGAATTGGGTGAAAAGCAGCCAAACTCTGCTACAAAGGTGAGGTTATGGAAGACAGTTTCATATCACAGGTCAGATACCATGGCAAGACAAAGCTCAGCAACAAGACACAAGGTAGTTATACTTCATCAGCGAGGTCTCTCCCCAGCAAAAGCTTTCACAGCAGACTTGGGTTTCAAGATCGGGTCTTCAAGAACTTCTGAAGAAGCACCCAGAATTGAGCAACCTTGAAGACTGTTGAAGTAAGACTGGGCCAAGGAAACTTAATGCAACAGATGAAAGACACAGTATGTTACTATCATTTGAAATGGAAAGCTGTCCAGCAGTGCCATCAGCTCAGAACTGGCAGCAACCAGGGGGACCAGCAGCATTCATCCACTGCCCTGTGAAGGCCGACCAGAAGTCATCTTCAACCCTGGTCCAGCAGCATTCATCCACTGCCCTGTGAAGGCCGACCAGAAGTCATCTTCAACCCTGGTCCAGCAGCATTCATCCACTGCCCTGTGAAGGCCGACCAGAAGTCATCTTCAACCCTGGTCCAGCAGCATTCATCCACTGCCCTGTGAAGGCCGACCAGAAGTCATCTTCAACCCTGGTCCAGCAGCATTCATCCACTGCCCTGTGAAGGCCGACCAGAAGTCATCTTCAACCCTGGTCCAGCAGCATTCATCCACTGCCCTGTGAAGGCCGACCAGAAGCCATCTTCAACCCTGGTCCAGCAGCATTCATCCACTGCCCTGTGAAGGCCGACCAGAAGTCATCTTCAAGGTAGAATTGCAGCCAAAACCCCCAGAGCTTCTACATGGGAACAAGAGCGACTCCACTACACACAAAAACATGGGAACAGGGGTACAGACAAATGTCAGCAGGTCTTCCGCACTGAGGAGTCACAATGTGAGATTTGGCTGTAGCAGAAGACATCAAAACACCAATAGTCACAAATGCAACTTTTGAAACCATTGTATGTAATTGCTTTGATGAATCGCGCTCTTGGTGTTATCGGTTTCTATTTGCGGCCGGTAACGTTCTTGCCTAGAGTTAGAAACTGATGGACCATAAAGGGGTATTCGGTCCGCAGACTTCTGCATCGGGGGGAGCAGGTGCACGATATCTGGAGCTTCCACAAATGAGCCGGGCACAGATCTGTGGATGTGATGTCGTCGGCCCCACCCAATATGGAAGCCAGCAGGGCCAGGATTTCCGTTTTACGGGCCTCATACTTCTCACAGCTGAGGTTTTGTTACACAATCTTATATGAGCTAAACACCACAGTATCTGCTGTGTCCTGACATTTCTGTACAGTGTATGGAATGTATGGGCCTCACCGAGAACAGATACAATAGTAGTAACACCTCAGCTGTGAACAGCACACAATCTGCAAGACTTTCAGCACTTGGATAGAAACATATGTTGTCATTCGCTGACAGCAAGCAGAGCGTTTTCTACAGCTGTATACGATCTAGAGAATCCGGTACCTGCTCTGCAGACTGACACATTGTAACAACTCCCATATGTAGGGAGGTTATATGCTCCACAATGGCCGAGGAGCAGGTAGATGACGGGGGCGGAGGTGACCCAACAAGCAGCTGTGGCGGATTACTCCAGATACACAACATATCAGCCGGGAATGGCGCCAGGTCTCAGGCAGACGCGAGGATTTTCATATACTGGACCATGAGCCAAGACGTTCAAGATGAGCGTTCTCTGGACTGGACCCAAACTAATAATGGAGCCCAGAGAGCAAAACCTGCGCCTTGAGGAGGCCAAGTGCACGGTGACAGGACCGCCGGCTCCAGGGAACATCAATGGTCACACGCTGCTGCGCTCCAGATTAGATCACCCTCATAGGCGGCACAGGACGTTACAATGGCCCACGCTGTGGCTGCCCACGCTGGGGCTGCATGCACCTGTTACACAACAGTGGCCCTGCCACCAGGACCCATGAGTTAGGGGTATCTGGACTTGCGCACAACCATCCAGGGATGCAGCAGACGCTAGGGTCCTGCCTTCCATACACATACAGATGTGCAGCGCAGTGCCATGTACACTCACCGGCCACTTTATTAGGTACACCATGCTAGTAACGGGTTGGACCCCCTTTTGCCTTCAGAACTGCCTCAATTCTTCGTGGCATAGATTCAACAAGGTGCTGGAAGCATTCCTCAGAGATTTTGGTCCATATTGACATGATGGCATCACACAGTTGCCGCAGATTTGTCGGCTGCACATCCCAAAGATGCTCCATACAAGGCAGGATGGATCCATGCTTTCATGTTGTTTACGCCAAATTCTGACCCTACCATCCGAATGTCGCAGCAGAAATCGAGACTCATCAGACCAAGCAACGTTTTTCCAATCTTCTACTGTCCAATTTCGATGAGCTTGTACAAATTGTAGCCTCAGTTTCCTGTTCTTAGCTGAAAGGAGTGGTACCCGGTGTGGTCTTCTGCTGCTGTAGCCCATCTGCCTCAAAGTTCGACGCACTCTGCGTTCAGAGATGCTCTTAGGCCTACCTTGGTTGTAACGGGTGGCGATTTGAGTCACTGTTGCCTTTCTATCAGCTCGAACCAGTCTGCCCATTCTCCTCTGACCTCTGGCATCAACAAGGCATTTCCGCCCACAGAACTGCCGCTCACTGGATTTTTTTTCTTTTTCGGACCATTCTCAGTAAACCCTAGAGATGGTTGTGCGTGAAAATCCCAGTAGATCAGCAGTTTCTGAAATACTCAGACCAGCCCTTCTGGCACCAACAACCATGCCACGTTCAAAGGCACTCAAATCACCTTTCTTCCCCATACTGATGCTCGGTTTGAACTGCAGGAGATTGTCTTGACCATGTCTACATGCCTAAATGCACTGAGTTGCCGCCATGTGATTGGCTGATTAGAAATTAAGTGTTAACAAGAAGTTGGACAGGTGTACCTAATAAAGTGGCCAGTGAGTATATATGAGCCAGGCGTCTGTCCGGCTGGGCTTAGGGCCCACAGAAGGGCCACACAGCATGCCACCGCACACGTGGCACAATGGATTCCAGCATAGCACCAAGGACTTGTGCAAGGAGAGCATGTGGATCCACAGGTAGAAGATAATGGGGGTTGTAGTAGAAACCAGTGACTGTATTCCCATAGTGTCAGTCCTCCTGGAGACAGAACCAGATCAGGATCCGGCAGCTGAGCGCGGAGCCGACCCGGCGTATTCCACTGCGCTCATTACATGCACTAATTATTCATGGGGATAATTAGCCTCCTCGGCTTTATTCATAAGTAATTATAGATGTAAAAGAAGATAAAACATCAAAGTAATAGGACACGTTCTAGGGTCCGCATGTTAAATAAATCCCTTTATCTCCTCTGGAAAGTTCCTTCAAGCCGCCAGGGATTGAATCCCCCCATAATTCACAGGCGGGTGTTTATTCTACCAAGTAATACAAGTGAACGGGGGAGACCTGCAGTGCCATTCACAGCCACTGCACGGCGCTGCGCCACTTCTGGCCAACACCCCTTTAATCATCTGATCCCTGAAGGTGTGGGCAGTCGAAGAATAGGTCACTAAATTTAACCCCTTTAATACAGCATGCCGCTCCTGTCCTACAAAAATTGGCTGCAGATGCAAGTGACACTACAAGTCTAGGCCTTCATTTAAGCACTGGGCATGTGCGAGCTTCCTGGATACTCGGGACCGTTGAAATCGCACATTTTATTTATTTTACTTATATAGCGCCATTAATTCCTCAGCGCTGTACAGACATCATCATCACTGCCCCCATCGGGGCTCACATTCTACAATCCCTATCGGTCTTTGGCGTGTAGGAGGAAATTGGAGAATCCAACGGGGAGAACATACAAAGTCCTTGCACATCAGGGGGTCAGTCCTCACTACCGAGCTTTGTTCTACCATCCTTTCCTGCATATTTACTGCTGGGTTTATTATTGCATTTGCAATGATTGTTAGTCTCATTTTTCCCGTTTATTGGCAATGTTCTGTTTTCCTCCAAATTCTTCTTTAATTTGCGCTTATTGAAGTCCATTTTCTACTTGTTCTCCTATTACCACTGTGCTCGCGGTTTTTGTATTCCAGGAGGTTTGAGGCCGATTATTTGCAATTTTTTTTTTTTTTTCATAAAGGAAATATTTTTGCGCAAATATTAGTGTTGGGGCGACATGTTACTGCATCGTGCAACTTTCTGGAGTAAAAATTGAAAGACAACAAATAATATTTTTTACTATGAACAAAATCCATACACCATTTTTAAGAGTTTGGAGCAAAAACTGTAAGCGAATCTCAAAAGGCAAAAAAAATTACTAAAAAATGCAAATGATTAATCCGGGTCTTGGAATTTACATAACGGGGCCAAAGTTTAAAGGTCTGATTGAGACATTAGGATTTCCCTGCAGTCCTACGTAAAAATGTAAGACATTATGTTGTAGCCTTAAACCTTGCTCTGCTACCCTGGAGCAGCTCAGCTCTGCTACACCTGTACAGGTTTTATGGCACATCGCTCTGCAGGTTCTCACAAAGCCGCAGTTCCTCAATTTTATAACTTTCTGCATATAAAAGTTCAGGAATTGAGTTATGATAACTGGAAGAAAGTTCTGAGCAGCTTAAACATCAGCATGAAAAAATAGATTCCTTCTGACAGCGCTGAGCTCTGATCTGCATGCACTCCTGCTTGTTCAGTGTCGGCACTGGTGATTTGTGCTGTCAGAATTGGAAGATTCTCTTATAATGCAGCAGATAGCTCAGCGATACGGGCGAGGCTCTGACAATCTCACATTTTTATGAACAATTTCAGGGTTGTCAGCTATTTATTTAACCTGATCACAATGTTGCACCATTAAAAATGTGATGGCAATATATACACATACAAACGACCGTAAGAGACTGTGCAGGGTGTTGCAACAGATCACATAACTCCTCTCAAGCTCCTCCTGGTTAATAACATCTCTGTGATCGTTATGGAATATCAATCTAACAGCAGAAATCGCACATGACCCAAAACCATCGTGAATTAAAATAACAACAAAAAGTAACTCAAGCAAAGCACTGTTTTATTACTATTCCAATAACCACAGGTGCTTCATCCAAGCACAAAGTTATAAAGGCGCCTTCCTCTTTTCTTTTATGATTTGGAACAACAGTGCAAAAGAGTAAAAAAAATCCTGATAATTCACACGCACCAAGTACCGGGAGAACCAACCGGAGAGGAAGCACCTATGGATAAATTCAAATACACAGAAGCAGTATTATAGTAGTTATATTCCTGTACACAGGGGCAGTATTATAGTAGTTATATTCTTGTACATAGGAGCAGTATTATAGTAGTTATATTCTTGTACATAGGAGCAGTATTATAGTAGTTATATTCTTGCACATAGGGGCAGTATTATAGTAGTTATATTCTTGTACATAGGAGCAGTATTATAGTAGTTATATTCTTGTACATAGGGGCAGTATTATAGTAGTTATATTCTTGTACATAGGAGCAGTATTATAGTAGTTATATTCTTGTACATAGGAGCAGTATTATAGTAGTTATATTCTTGTACATAGGAGCAGTATTATAGTAGTTATATTCCTGTACATGGAGCAGTATTATAGTAGTTATATTCTTGTACATAGGGGCAGTATTATAGTAGTTATATTCCTGTACATAGGGGCAGTATTATAGTAGTTATATTCTTGTACATAGGGGCAGTATTATAGTGGTTATATTCTTGTACATAGGGGCAGTATTATAGTAGTTATATTCTTGTACATAGGAGCAGTATTATAGTAGTTATATTCTTGTACATAGGAGCAGTATTATAGTAGTTATATTCTTGTACATAGGGGCAGTATTATAGTAGTTATATTCTTGTATATAGGAGCAGTATTATAGTAGTTATATTCTTGTACATAGGAGCAGTATTATAGTAGTTATATTCTTGTACATAGGGGCAGTATTATAGTAGTTATATTCTTGTACATAGGGGGCAGTATTATAGTAGTTATATTATTGTACATAGGGAGCAGTATTATAGTAGTTATAGTCTTGTACATAGGGGGCAATATTATAGTAGTTATATTCTTGTACATAGGGGGCAGTATTATAGTAGTTATATTCTTGTACATAGAGGCAGTATTATAGTAGTTATATTCTTGTATATAGGAGCAGTATTATAGTAGTTATATTCTTGTACATAGGAGCAGTATTATAGTAGTTATATTCCTGTACACAGGGGCAGTATTATAGTAGTTATATTATTGTACATAGGGAGCAGTATTATAGTAGTTATAGTCTTGTACATAGGGGGCAATATTATAGTAGTTATATTCTTGTACATAGGGGGCAGTATTATAGTAGTTATATTCTTGTACATAGAGGCAGTATTATAGTAGTTATATTCTTGTATATAGGGGCAGTATTATAGTAGTTATATTCTTGTACATTGGATCAGTATTATAGTAGTTATATTCTTGTACATAGGGAGCAGTATTATAGTAGTTATATTCCTGTACACAGGGGCAGTATTATAGTAGTTATATTCTTGTACATAGGGGGCAGTATTATAGTAGTTATATTATTGTACATAGGGAGCAGTATTATAGTAGTTATAGTCTTGTACATAGGGGGCAATATTATAGTAGTTATATTCTTGTACATAGGGGGCAGTATTATAGTAGTTATATTCTTGTACATAGAGGCAGTATTATAGTAGTTATATTCTTGTATATAGGGGCAGTATTATAGTAGTTATATTCTTGTACATTGGATCAGTATTATAGTAGTTATATTCTTGTACATAGGGAGCAGTATTATAGTAGTTATATTCCTGTACACAGGGGCAGTATTATAGTAGTTATATTCTTGTACATAGGGGGCAGTATTATAGTAGTTATATTCTTGTACAAAGAAGCAGTATTATAGTATATTCTTGTACATAGGGGCAGTATTATAGAAGTTATATTCTTGTACATAGGGGCGGTATTATAGTGGTTATATTCTTGTACATAGGGGCAGTATTATAGTAGTTATATTCTTGTACATAGGAGCAGTATTATAGTAGTTATATTCTTGTACATAGGAGCAGTATTATAGTAGTTATATTCTTGTACATAGGGGCAGTATTATAGTAGTTATATTCTTGTACATAGGAGCAGTATTATAGTAGTTATATTCTTGTACATAGGAGCAGTATTATAGTAGTTATATTCTTGTACATAGGAGCAGTATTATAGTAGTTATATTCTTGTACATAGGAGCAGTATTATAGTAGTCATATTCTTGTACATAGGGGGCAATATTATAGTAGTTATATTCTTGTACATAGGAGCAGTATTATAGTAGTTATATTCTTGTACATAGAGGCAGTATTATAGTAGTTATATTCTTGTACATAGGGGCAGTATTATAGTAGTTATATTCTTGTATATAGGAGCAGTATTATAGTAGTTATATTCTTGTACATAGGGACAGTATTATAGTAGTTATAGTCTTGTACATAGGGGCAGTATTATAGTAGTTATATTCTTGTACATAGGGGCAGTATTATAGTAGTTATATTCTTGTACATAGGAGCAGTATTATAGTAGTTATATTCTTGTACATACTGGGCAAAATTAACAAAACCAGATCTTACATAGAATACTGATTGCTCCACTACTGGAGATTGCATTGTGTGTTCCTTCTCTTTACAGATGGGCCCTTGGCTCGGTGTTGGGGGTCCGGCTCGGTGCGTCTCTATATATCACTGTCTGTGTCCCATTGCGGACAGCTCAGCTGTTCTCATCCAGCTGTAATTCTCACGGCTCAGTGCCGGGACGTCCATCAATCTCCCCAAGCTTCCACTTCCCACATAAACACAATCCTCTAATGTTCTGGGTTCATTACTTTGATATTACTAATGGTCAATGGTCTCATTGCTCGGAGGAATCTATTAAGCCCCCTCCGTTTATCCCATCATTTGCACCTGCGAAAGAGACGTATGGGGCAGCATCAGTAATGGAGAAAATATAACAGAATTTCTGTTCACGGCTGACGGACTGTGGGACTGAAATGTGGAGTAAAAATAATCCCGATTAAAATAAAAGATAGAATGAAGTATCATCCACGTGTTTGCACTTTAAAGCCGCCATCTCTGTACGTTCTGCACAATCCTGTCCTCTCCCGTTCCACTTGGTTCTGCCGCCATCGGGTCTGGATCCCTCCGGCAATCATGGCTGCCCTGACAGGGCGTAGAGAGCAGACCTTCCAGGGATGCATGGCGGAGGATTGTTACCGTGCCAGGCGTGTGCACACAGCCAGATGGGGACTCACTAATGAGATAAATCAGTTTTGTCAGCTTCTAATTGGTTTTCCTCTCACAGACTCCAAGATTTTAAACAATGAACCAGGCGAAGAAAGGGTCAATGACGAGAGACAAGCGACAGAAGTAAGGAGCAAAAATCCTAGAATCTACAGAGAAAGCAGCCAGATCCGGCCGCCGCAGGTCTGACCACGGACCTAGGATGGCCATTTAGTCACCAGTGGAGTCAGAATGGTGCTTCCACCTGTAACAAGCACTTCACTGAAGTCTGCCCCAAGACGTCACTCGCTAGAGGAACCCAAGGTAACGTTTCACCAAAAACCACTCCTCGATGATACCAGCTAAAGGACATCGCCCTGCATGCTTCACTACCGACCACCCCTGGAGTAGCTTCACTACCGACCAACCGTGGACTAGCTTCACTAACGACCACCCCTGGAATAGCTTCACTACCGATTACCCCTGGACTAGCTTCACTACCGATCACCCCTGGAGTAGCTTCACTACCGATCACCCCTGGACTAGCTTCACTACTGACCAACCGTGGACTAGCTTCACTAACGACCACCCCTGGAATAGCTTCACTACCGACCACCCCTGGACTAGCTTCACTACCGATCACCCCTGGACTAGCTTCACTACTGACCAAACCTGGACATGACTAATGTGAAGACCAAATGAAAGACCACCACTCTGGATCATCGAAGGCCAGCTCTGTATGGGACACTGCTCTCAGAATGGCCAAAAAAAAATAAATAAATCACATGCTGCACTAAAAACCACCCCCCTATATAAGGTGCCCAAGACCACTCCTTAGAAAGGCCTAAATAAAGACCACCCCTGGATGTGATTAGTCTAAGGCCACTCATTAGAAAGGTCCAAATAAAGACCACCCCTGTATATAAGTTGCCCAAGACTACTACTTAGAAAGACCTAAATAAAGACCACCCCTGAATATGCTTCACTAAAGACCACCCTGGATATGATTAGCCTAAGGCCGCTCCTTTAGAAAAGCCAAGAGAGAAGACCACTATGCACATGCTGCACTAAAGTCCACCCCTGGACATGACTGGCCTTAGGTTACTCTATAGGGGCGGCCTAAATAGAGGCTACCTCCATGCCGAGCTTCACTAAAGGTCATCCCACATGTTTAGTGAGTCAAACTCACTTTTGACATCCTTGAAGGCCACTTCTAGTCCGACCTCCATAGAGGAAACACCCTGACATGATGGCCCTGGAAAAGCCTCACTAAAGGCCACCCTGGAAGTGGCAAACTGAAGTCCTCTCCTGGCCAGTACTTTAGCGATGGTCTTTAGTGAAGCATGTGCAAAGGCGGCCTCTACTGAGCCATGTTAATGGTGGACTCCTTAGAAATGCTGCACTAAAGGCCACCCCCAGTACATGTACCATTGTATCAGGGAAGTTAGTGATGAGATGCTCTAATCCAGCCTACACAATGACTTGTCACATGGCTGAAGACTTCTCACTGGGAGTGAAGGGGTTAACAGACCGGTTGAGACGCATCCGACAGACTTCTCGACCCGGGTTCACGCTATGAGAGACGGAGGGTGCGGTGCGCAGAATTATAAACAGGGCTGAGATCTCCTGTCTGCTCCTATATTCTTCACCACGTCCATCCCTCCGAAATAACTGATGTGTGCGATGGCGCCGAAACCAGGGGAGCGAATATAAATGAAGACTACAAATAGCTGTTCAGCTGTACAGTAAATAAAAGGGTTACAGACTGTATCCTGAAGGCTCGTGAAAATGATTGCTCAATTATACCGCCACACAGTGTACAGGTAACTATGCCGTACAAGACTTACTTCTCAGCGTCATCGTCTGTCACTGTAACAATGACCTAAAAATACTGTTATACTGTGCCTCCATCACATACTGAAAAAATAATATACTGTCAGTGAGTCAACACCACCACATAGTGACCAAATAATACCACAATACAGTGCTTAGTTATCAACACCATACACTGACAATTTAACACTAACCTTAAAAAATATATTTACTATACAGTGCCGTCATCATACCCTGCAAAAATAATATACTGTCGGTTAGTGAGTCAGTACCACCATACAGTGTGCAGGTAACTGTGCCACTCAGTGCCCAGTTATAAGCGCCATACATTGTCAATGCAACAGTAACCTAAAGACAATATTGTACAGAGTACAATGCTGTTATATAAGTAAAAAATAATATATTGTCAGTGAATCAATCCCACCACACAGTGGTCAAATAATACTGCCATACAGTGATAATATAACACTAACCTAAAAACAATGGCATAATCTGTATTTTTATCATACACTGCAAAAATAATATACTGTCAGTGAGTCGATAGCAACATACAGTGCTTAAATAATACTGCCATACAGTGTGCAGAAAACTATACCAGAGAGTGCTTAGTAGTCAGTGCAATACCGTACTATACATGCCAATACAACACTAGCCTAAAATACAATGGTATACATGTATATCCATCAAACACTGCAAAAATAATATACAGTCAGTAAGTAAATACCATCATACAATACATAAATAATTCAGCCAGAAATTGACAAAATAAGAGTCATTCTATACCAGGTACAGTGTCCTCATCATATGCTGCTAAATTAACATACTGTCAGTGAGTAAATAATACTATACAGTACATAAATAATATACAGCCATACAGTGCACAGAAAACTATACCGTACAGTGTTTAGTCATCAGTGGAATATAGTGCCAATATAATATCATCACACTGCACAAATAATAGTGTCAGATTGTGAGTAAATACTACAATAAAGTGCATAAATAATACCGCCAGACAGTGACAAAGTAAAAATAATGCAAGATAAAGTCTGAATAAAGCTGCTCCACTAGTACAATTATGATTTGTGGTGTTCAGAAGCCTCAGATGTCAGGTCATCAATGGAGCCCCCTCCAGCACGGGTCACTGATACCCCCCAGGCCAAAGGGTTAGATCCATAATGGTAAAGCTGTGCCTTAGAGTACGGACAGATCTCTGCTCCTCAGTGATGGTGCCTACAGTGGCTGTCACCCTGCTGACTCTTATAGCTGTTACTGAGAAGAACACCTACGATACCGGTGAGAGGCGGTGGTGGCAGTAACATTAATACCGCACAGTGTGCACATTATCACACAGGGGGCTATGCCCTTTAATCCTGTGCACATTTTGCTTTTTGACCTTCACCATTGTCAGAATTGGACGTTCCTTTCCTTGGAGATTCTCGGCCCGGCGGGTTTAAGGCTGGGTCACAGCATCGTGTCCAGAAATCCCAAAATACAGATCAGACGGTGCAGAGAGCACAGCTCTTGTATGTAAAGAACAGAAGCAGCAAAGAATAAAACTTCATGAATATTTCATCTTCCAGTGCGGAGAAGAGGGGCCGCTCTGTACGAGTCCCGCAGCCATCTGCCTGCCGCTCACAGATATATATAGAATAGAAATCTCAGCACATCTCGCAGGACTGTCTGATCCCCGCTCGTCAGTGTGCACGGGCCTGTACGGTCAGATAAGCGGCGCCTCTGCTGACACCGCAGGATCCGGAGGTTACGGCGATGAGGAACGTTCTGTAGTAAACAGTTACAAGATCTCCACTGTCACTGTTCTGTTACAAAGTAACGCAGCTCGCCTTCTATAGGGTCGTGTGCACAGTGCCAGTAGGGCAGCGCATAAAGCCCCTACAATTATACAGCTCAGCTGCAATACCACACACGACCTGTGGACAGGTGCGGCGCTGTTTTTAGAAGAAAGTAGCTGTCTTTCTAATCCAGTACAAGCCCTTTAAAACTTACACTGGGGACTGTCATGTAATACATCCTGTAATGCTGCCACATACTCTGCGCAGTCATCATTACCTCACATGAGTACAAGCAGAAGAATGTGATATAACCGCTATAATGGCCAAGAGAGTGTAATATGCGATATTTCCTGCACGCTGGGCTTTCTGGAAAGGAATGAATTAAATGTGCGGCCTAATGAGGACACCGCCCTCGAGGGCTTTTTGGATTTCTCCTAACGAGATGGAGGTTTTCAGCATTTTCCTACGAAGATATAAAATATAGAAGCAGGAAGACTGCGAGGCAGTATTATATAAGGTCTCCACACTTAAAGGGTAAGATCATATCATTGTCACCTTATGTAACATGGTAGAAGGTGTGGTTAGGGGTCTCAGCACTCTACACAGCTCTCTACACAGCTCTGTACTTGGCACTCTACACAGCATTCTATACAGCTCAGTACTTGGCACTCCACACAGCATTCTATACATCTCTGTACTTGGCACTCCACACAGCATTCTATACAGCTCTGTACTTGGCACTCCACACAGCATTCTATACAGCTCTGTACTTGGCACTCCACACAGCATTCTATACAACTCTGTACTTAGCACTCCACACAGCATTCTATACAGCTCTGTACTTAGCACTCCACACAGCATTCTATACAGCTCTGTACTTGGCACTCCACACAGCTCTCTACACAGCTCTGTACTTAGCACTCTACACAGCTCCCTATACAGCTCTGTACTTAGCACTCTACACAGCATTCTATACAGCTCTGTACTTAGCACTCCACACAGCATTCTACACAGCTCTGTACTTAGCACTCCACACAGCATTCTATACAGCTCTGTACTTAGCACTCTACACAGCATTCTATACAGCTCTGTACTTAGCACTCTACACAGCATTCTATACAGCTCTGTACTTGGCACTCCACACAGCATTCTATACAGCTCTGTACTTAGCACTCCACACAGCATTCTATACAGCTCTGTACTTGGCACTCCACACAGCTCTCTACACAGCTCTGTACTTAGCACTCTACACAGCTCCCTATACAGCTCTGTACTTAGCACTCTACACAGCATTCTATACAGCTCTGTACTTAGCACTCCACACAGCATTCTACACAGCTCTGTACTTAGCACTCCACACAGCATTCTATACAGCTCTGTACTTAGCACTCTACACAGCTCTCTACACAGCTCTGTACTTGGCACTCCACACAGCATTCTATACAGCTCAGTACTTGGCACTCCACACAGCATTCTATACAGCTCTGTACTTGGCACTCCACACAGCATTCTATACAGCTCTGTACTTGGCACTCCACACAGCATTCTATACAACTCTGTACTTAGCATTCTACACAGCATTCTATACAGCTCTGTACTTAGTACTCCACACAGCATTCTATACAACTCTGTACTTAGCACTCCACACAGCATTCTATACATCTCTGTACTTAGTACTCTACACAGCATTCTATACGGCTCTGTACTTAGCACTCCACACAGCATTCTATACAGCTCTGTACTTAGCACTCCACACAGCTCCCTATACAGCTCTGTACTTAGCACTCCACACAGCATTCTATACAGCTCTGTACTTAGCACTCCACACAGCATTCTATACAGCTCTGTACTTGGCACTCCACACAGCTCTCTACACAGCTCTATACTTAGCACTCCACACAGCATTCTATACAGCTCAGTACTTAGCACTCCACACAGCATTCTACACAGCTCTGTACTTAGCACTCCACACAGCTCTCTACACAGCTCTGTACTTAGCACTCTACACAGCTCCCTATACAGCTCTGTACTTAGCACTCTACACAGCATTCTATACAGCTCTGTACTTAGCACTCCACACAGCATTCTACACAGCTCTGTACTTAGCACTCCACACAGCATTCTACACAGCTCTGTACTTAGCACTCTACACAGCTCTCTACACAGCTCTGTACTTGGCACTCCACACAGCATTCTATACAGCTCAGTACTTGGCACTCCACACAGCATTCTATACAGCTCTGTACTTGGCACTACACACAGCATTCTATACAGCTCTGTACTTAGCACTCCACACAGCATTCTATACATCTCTGTACTTAGCACTCCACACAGCATTCTATACAGCTCTGTACTTAGTACTCCACACAGCATTCTATACATCTCTGTACTTAGCACTCCACACAGCTCTCTACACAGCTCTGTACTTACCACTCTACACAGCATTCCATACAGCTCTGTACTTAGCACTCCACACAGCATTCTGTACAGCTCTGTACTTAGCACTCTACACAGCATTCTACACAGCTCTGTACTTAGCACTCTACACAGCATTCTATACAGCTCTGTACTTAGCACTCCACACAGCATTCTACACAGCTCTGTACTTAGCACTCTACACAGCATTCTATACAGCTCTGTACTTAGCACTCTACACAGCTCCCTATACAGCTCTGTACTTAGCACTCCACACAGCATTCTACACAGCTCTGTACTTGGCACTCCACACAGCACTCCACACAGCTCTGTACTTGGCACTCCACACAGCATTCTATACAGCTCTGTACTTAGCATTCTACACAGCATTCTATACAGCTCTGTACTTAGCACTCCACACATTCTATACAGCTCTGTACTTAGCACTCCACACAGCATTCTATACAGCTCTGTACTTAGCACTTCACACAGCATTCTATACAGCTCTGTACTTAGTACTCCACACAGCATTCTATACAACTCTGTACTTGGCACTTCACACAGCATTCTATACGGTTCTGCACTTGGCACTCTACACAACTCCCTATACAGCTCTGTACTTAGCATTCTACACAGCATTCTATACAACTCTGTACTTAGCACTCTACACAGCATTCTATACAGCTCTGTACTTAGCACTCTACACAGCATTCTACACAGCTCTGTACTTAGCACTCCACACAGCATTCTATACAGCTCTGTACTTAGCACTCTACACAGCATTCTATACAACTCTGTACTTAGCACTCCACACAGCATTCTATACAACTCTGTACTTGGCACTTCACACAGGCATTCTATACAGCTCTGTACTTGGCACTTCACACAGCATTCTATACAGCTCTGTACTTGGCACTCTACACATCTCCCTATACAGCTCTGTACTTAGCATTCTACACAGCATTCTATACAGCTCTGTACTTAGCACTCCACACAGCATTCTATACAGCTCTGTACTTAGCACTCTACACAGCATTCTATACAACTCTGTACTTAGCACTCTACACAGCATTCTATACAGCTCTGTACTTAGCACTCCACACAGCATTCTATACAGCTCTACTTAGCACTCCACACAGCATTCTATACGGCTCTGTACTTGGCATTCTACACAGCATTCTATACAACTCTGTACTTAGCATTCTACACAGCATTCTATACAGCTCTGTACTTAGCACTCTACACAGCATTCTATACAGCTCTGTACTTAGCACTCCACACATCATTCTATACGGCTCTGTACTTGGCAATCTACACAGCTCCCTATACAGCTCTGTACTTCGCACTCCACACAGCATTCTACACAGCTCTGTACTTAGTACTCCACACAGCATTCTATACAACTCTGTACTTAGCACTCCACACAGCATTCTATACAACTCTGTACTTGGCACTTCACACAGCATTCTATACAGCTCTGTACTTGGCACTCTACACATCTCCCTATACAGCTCTGTACTTAGCATTCTACACAGCATTCTATACAGCTCTGTACTTAGCACTCCACACAGCATTCTATACAGCTCTGTACTTAGCACTCTACACAGCATTCTATACAACTCTGTACTTAGCACTCTACACAGCATTCTATACAGCTCTGTACTTAGCACTCCACACAGCATTCTATACAGCTCTGTACTTAGCACTCCACACATCATTCTATACGGCTCTGTACTTGGCAATCTACACAGCTCCCTATACAGCTCTGTACTTCGCACTCCACACAGCATTCTACACAGCTCTGTACTTAGTACTCCACACAGCATTCTATACAACTCTGTACTTAGCACTCCACACAGCATTCTATACAACTCTGTACTTGGCACTTCACACAGCATTCTATACAGCTCTGTACTTGGCACTCTACACATCTCCCTATACAGCTCTGTACTTAGCATTCTACACAGCATTCTATACAGCTCTGTACTTAGCACTCTACACAGCATTCTATACAACTCTGTACTTAGCACTCTACACAGCATTCTATACAGCTCTGTACTTAGCACTCCACACAGCATTCTATACAGCTATGTACTTAGCACTCCACACAGCATTCTATACAACTCTGTACTTGGCATTCTACACAGCATTCTATACAGCTCTGTACTTAGCACTCCACACAGCATTCTATACGGCTCTGTACTTGGCATTCTACACAGCATTCTATACAACTCTGTACTTAGCACTCCACACAGCATTCTATACAGCTCTGTACTTAGCACTCCACACAGCATTCTATACAACTCTGTACTTGGCATTCTACACAGCATTCTATACAGCTCTGTACTTAGCACTCTACACAGCATTCTATACAACTCTGTACTTAGCACTCCACACAGCATTCTATACAGCTCTGTACTTGGCATTCTACACAGCATTCTATACAGCTCTGTACTTAGCATTCTACACAGCTCCCTATACAGCATTCTAAACGGCTCTGTATTCAGCACTCTACACTGCACTCTATACAGCTCTGTACGTATCACTCTACACAGTTCTCTATACAGCATTCCATACAGCTGTGTTATTCGTGCTCTACACAGCACTCTACCCTGCTCTCAATACAGCATTCTATTGAAGCTAGAAGTCCACACTGACATAACTCGCATTACTGTTTGTATGAATGCAATCTGGGGACGGCACAATCTTTCAGGATACGCGAGACCCCCACCTCCAGGCTATGTTCGCAGACCCTCATCGCCCCTATACGTTGTGTCTGTTCATGTCTACAGCAATATACAGACTGTCTATATCTGAGACTCAGGACTCAGAGAGCCGAGTGACAACCAGTGTGTGAGCTATAATGTCGCCATATTGGTTGTCAGCCATACAGATAAGAGCTCCAAACAACCTCATATAGGAGAAGAGCCCTGAATGTTGCAGACCCCACCTGAGAAAAACAGAGTGGGGGTGATTGTGCCACTTTCTTGGTCCATTATCCTCCACCGGCCAAATCCTCTGTACCGTGTTCTGTCCGGGCCCGATATTGGAGATGGCAGAGCTCCGTCCCCCGCTTTATCATCTCCATTCTCAGGCGCCATAATCCTCACCGTCGCACATTCTCCTCTCCGAAATCTAGGAAAGGATTTGCATATTTAGTGTCGCTGTTCAAAGCATTGCGATGCCGGATCTGATCTGCGGAGCTGAACATAAACCTGCCCGCAGTAAGAGCAGACCTCAGTGACGCTCCACAAGGGGGGACAATAGGAGCCGTCCGCATTCTCCCCCCAGTCCTGGAGTTATATCCCATTCTGGGAAAGCTGGATGAGAAGCAATATGGCCGACCATGGGTCTCATAGGGGTCATCACCAAACAGCACAATCACCCCCTTGCTGGGGTCTTTGTACACAGCAGACCCCCGCTCCACACTCACGTCTCCATTTACCCTATTGCCTTGTGCCCTGTAAATATTTCCCGCTGCCATATATGAGATTTTATAGGACTAGAAGCCCCATGAAGATTCCACAGCGCAAGTGATCAATTAGGGGGCTGGGAACGTGGCGACTGTAACAGGAGTCCCATAAAGAGGCTCTCCTGTCCTATCCTGTCAATCTCAGTCTTAGTCTGGTTGAGCTGTTCCTCTCCTATTCCTCCTGGAAATGACTAAAACTGACAGCCGGGAGCTGCTTTTCTTTCTGTCAAATGGGTCCCAGCACATTCTATCAAGTGGAAGTAGAAGTGTCTACAATAAATAACTCCATTTGCTGTCAGCAAGCAGAGATCTTGAAACCAGTTAGGAATAGTATCACAGAAAACCCGAATCATTGTTGCATTTGCACCTTTTTTGTGAAGTCCTAGGAGTTTTTCGCTTCTTCTTTTCACCTGTGAATTTTTTTCTTTTTCTGTTAGTCATTGTGGGCAGGGATTGGGGTTTCCAGATATTTTCGGCTGAGTCATCAATTTTGGCCTTTTAAAATGTCGCAAAAAAAAAGCTCTCTAGTGCTGAAATGGGTTTTTGTACTTTTTTTCCTGTAAAATTTGATACATTTTAGTGGAAAGTGACTTATTACACTAAAATGTTGCAAACAAGGTTAAAGACAAAAATAAAAAGTATTATGGATTTTGTGCAATATTCATGAACCTACGTGCGCTATGATGAAGAATTTGGCACAAAAATAACAAAAAAACACAAGAAGCGACTTTAAAACAAAAAACACGAATGATGTATTTGGACAAAGTAGCAGAACTTTTAGAGATTCATTTCCTTAAACCCAGAAATCCTCGTTAATGATTTTCTGGTCACAGAAAGGAACCGACAGATGGACAAGGACAACTCTCCCCACCATTGTCTGCCGGCTCAGGAGGGGGAGGGGAGGCATCTATAGGTGCTGGGACCGTATTCAGAGGAAACGGGAAGAATTTCTAATCTCCAAATTCTGACATAAAGTTCAGCTCCCAGCTGTGAACTTTCTTCATAACTCGGGGGGCTCAGATGAGGGGAGATCTTATTGTAGCCACTAATGAAGCTCCTCAGAACGTGCAGCAGCGATCACTGGGGGTCCGCTCGTCAATGTGATCCAACACGCCGCGTTACCCAGTCAACCGGAGAAACTTTCTGTCACCATAGCGACTCCGTAATGAGGGTCCTGAAGCTGAAAGTCCATGGAAAGTTTTTCTAATATTCTATTCAGCCATGTCCAGGGTATCTGGCGGGTTGACAACTACTGATGACCACCCTCACAGCCCCCACAGCCCACTTCTGAGCAGATAGAAAATACACTGTGACACAAAGTGACATCATCCTGCATTAGGTGTCAGTCATTATTGCAGTGCTGGTGTAACGGGCCAGAATATACCCTGTCCCAGACTATGCCCGGGGTTAATGTGGCCTAGGCCAGAGTATACCCCTCCAGGCCAGAATATACCCCATCCCAGACTATGCCCGGGGTTAAAGTGGCCTAGGCCAGAGTATACCCCTCCAGGCCAGAATATACCCTGTCCCAGACTATGCCCGGGGTTAATGTGGCCTAGGCCAGAGTATACCCCTCCAGGCCAGAATATACCCCATCCCAGACTATGCCCGGGGTTAAGGTGGCCTAGGCCAGAGTATACCCCTCCAGGCCAGAGTATACCCCGTCCCAGACTATGCCCGGGATTAAGGTGGCCTAGGCCAGAGTATACCCCTCCAGGCCAGAATATACCCTGTCCCAGACTATGCCCGGGGTTAAAGTGGCCTAGGCCAGAGTATACCCCTCCAGGCCAGAATATACCCCATCCCAGACTATGCCCGGGGTTAATGTGGCCTAGGCCAGAGTATACCCCTCCAGGCCAGAATATACCCCATCCCAGACTATGCCCGGGGATAAGGTAGCCTAGGCCAGAGTATACCCCTCCAGGCCAGAATATACCCCATCCCAGACTATGCCCAGGGTTAATGTGGCCTAGGCCAGAGTATACCCCTCCAGGCCAGAATATACCCCATCCCAGACTATGCCCGGGGTTAATGTGGCCTAGGCCAGAGTATACCCCTCCAGGCCAGAATATACCCCATCCCAGACTATGCCCAGGGTTAATGTGGCCTAGGGCAGAGTATACCCCTCCAGGCCAGAATATACCCCATCCCAGACTATGCCCGGGGTTAAGGTGGCCTAGGCCAGAGTATACCCCTCCAGGCCAGAATATACCCCATCCCAGACTATGCCCGGGGTAAGGTAGCCTAGGCCAGAGTATACCCCTCCAGGCCAGAATATACCCCATCCCAGACTATGCCCGGGGTAAGGTAGCCTAGGCCAGAATATACCCCTCCAGGCCAGAATATACCCAGTCCCAGACTATGCCCGGGGTTAAAGTGGCCTAGGCCAGAGTATACCCCTCCAGGCCAGAATATACCCCCCTTGGACAACCACGGTGTACATATAAAACCAAAGGTGATGGGAACTGCTACTTCCGGGCCATCAGCTACATCCTGACAGGAACAGAGGACAATCACTCCCTTCTCAGAGATAAAGTCATATATCACATGAAAACTGCCATGACAAAAAACTACAGGACTACTTGAATCAAGATGTGACTGAATCTGTGAACACCTCTGGCATCTCTCGTAATGGAGTCTGGGCAACTGATGCAGAGATCATGGCCACAGCGAATCTGTTGAATTGCGACATTGTCATCCACACAGAAGTCGGTGACTCCATGGATTGGTTGACATCGCGCAAGCTTCAATTTGCAGTCAACAACAGAACAGGCACTTTATCCTGAAAATAAGCATGATCATATTAATGTTATCAGTGTTTGCCTTTAAACGTTTATATTGTAGCAAGGACTTGCTAGTCTACAGTAAGGCCATGGATAAAAAGTCGCATGCAACAAGTCACCGTGTGTCCCTGTCCTAAAGGTCCCAGTACACCGGGCAACTATTATGTGATTTGGGTGGGTGAGCAGGAAAAACACCAATATTCGGGCCTGGAGGGGTATAACATGGCCTAGGCCACTTTAACCCCCGGCATAGTCTGGGACGGGGTACATTCTGGCACCGGCATTACATTCATGAGCCAAGCAATAAGTATGGGATGCAGAAGAGGGGATGTCATGACCCTAGCTCAAAATGTATCTAGGAAACAGGGCTCCATGGAGGTAACAAGTCATCCGGTATCTCCTTCTCCCCAACCTGGGAAATGGGACTAAAGACTATAATATTAGGAGATGTCTCCGGGAGGAAATGTCTGCGGCAGGTAAGGCTTCTGTCACACTTCCGTCTTCTGCTGTGCGTCGTTGTGCAGTAAAATGACGTATCGACGGACGGCACGAAAATAGCTTAAAACGCGTGTGATGCATCCAGGGTAATGACGGATGCATCGTTTGTGTTGTTGCCACAAGTTCAATGGAGAAATTTCCGAGAGAGACTTTTTCCCGGATTTTAAAATCCTTCCGGGCATGCCCAGAGGGGAAAACGGGATCCATCGCTGGATTCCAGTGTGTGACGGTCAGTGACGGATCCTGCGTCCATAGGCTTCCATTATAGCCGACAACGGACAGCGCAGGACCCGTCGCTGACCAATTTTCCGACGTGCAGAAAAAAACATTCCTCTGAACGTTTTCTCTCCACGACGGACCGCTATTTTCCGACAGATCCAGTGCGCGACGGATGAAACGGATGGCCATCCGTCACTAATACAAGCAGGATCCTGCATTTTCAAAAAAAGACGGATTTCGACGTGAGACAAAAGACGGAAGTGTGAAAGTAGCCTAGACGTTCAATACCGCAATACAGAGCAAAATGGAGGACGGGGGAGAAGAGCGCGCCACTACATGAGATACAGGATAACATCTGCTTACAGCTGGGAAAGAACAGAGAAATTCTGCAGAAAAATGGAAAATCCCCAGGAAATAATATTCTTCACCAGCCCCCAGAATTCCCACCTGGCTGTAGACCCCTAGATTAATACTAACTGGGAATGGTATAACTTCATGGAGCGATACCCCACAGTACTGTCCCCCAATACATTGTCCAAAATTCAAGCAGTGCTGCAGTGTAAAGTAATAGGGAGAGAGAGGCGCATCTGCCGGATTACTGCTTATACACAGCAACCAATCTGAACAAGCAGTGCTGTACAGGGAGGAGGGAGAAATGTCAGCTCATCTCCTGAACTTCAATATATACACAGTGTAAAGTATAGGGGAGGGAGAAGAGTCTAACCATGCAAACCGAAAAAGTAGTGCTGCAGTGTAAAGTATGAAGAAAGGAGAAAAGTCAGCTCATCTGACCAACTTGTGTTTCTACACTGCAACTAGTCTAAACAGGGTAAAGTATGGAGGAGGGATAGATTAGATAAGAAATAATGTGGAAAAGGCAGTGCTGCAGTGTAAAGTATGGGGAAAGGAGAAAAGTCAGCTTGTTTAAATTGGCTGCTGCATATAAGTAAATCAGTAGATGAGCTGAACAGCCAACCTGAAGAAGCAGTACTGCAGTGTAAAGTATAGGGGAGAGGGAATAGTCGGCTAATCTGCTGTACTGTATACACCGCAGCCAACCAGGACAATTGAGAGAAATGTCTGCTGACCTTATGCCTATACATAGCAGCCAGTTGGAACAGGCAGTGCTGCAGTATAAAGCATGGCAGCACAAAACAGTTGCTCAAGGTTGCATATTATTTATTATATACAGCTAATAATCCAGATTCTGACAATCTGGATCCATTGATGCCGCATTAAAGATTTTTTTTTTGCAGTAGAGACACCAAGGCTTAGCCTTCTGCTGCCATCTAAAAGCTAAACCTGTATCTGCGGCCCCCTCCTCCCGGGCAGAGACCATCAGCTAAAAGCGGAATTATTCTTCCCTCGGGCTCCAGCTCTGGAGATACATACAAATGAATCAGCCGCCAACGAGAGCGTCCTGCAGATTGTCCACAGGCTGCGCTAATGCGTCTGGCCCGCGCCTCATTAGTATTGATTAAGCCACAAAATAGCTGCATGCCCCCTGGACCAGGGACGGGGCCACCTCTAATGTTTGAGCCCCCACAATCCAGAGAATGAGGGGATCCCCAGGGTTTGGGGAGAGACGCACCAAACCTCCATATTCAGGTCACTGGAAGGTGTAAGAACCTCTGGTCTGAACACGGCTCAGCATTTCGTGGCTTCTCCCATCCTGGAGTGACGATTATGTCTGCTCTGTTTTAGGGCTGTCCCACACGTCCAGATAATTCCGGTACCGGAAAAAATCGGTACCGGAGTTATCCGTGTCCGTGTGCCCGTGAGCTCATGTAGGCCATACGTGCGGCACATGTGTGCCGCCCCTGTGCCGAGTGGGTACCACACGGAGTGTGTGGTACCCACGCGTGTGGTACACTGCATCGTGCTGAAGCCGCGATTCATATCTTCTGTGCAGCAGCATTTGCTGCATAGAAGATATGAATAATATTGTTTAAAAGAAAGATCTATGTGTCCGCCGCCCCCCCACCCCCTGTGCGCCCCCCCCCCCCCCGCTGTTCTGAAAATACTCACCCGCCTCCCTCGTTGGCTGTCGATGCTTCCTGGTCTGACCGCGCCTTCTACTGTATGCGGTCACGAGGGGCCGCTCATTTACAGTCATGAATAGGCGGCTCCACCCCTATGGGAGGTGGAGCCACATATTCATGACTGTAATCGGCGGCCCTACGTGACCGCATACAGTAGAAGGGGCGGCCAGCACAGAACACTGCGAGGGAGGCGGGTGAGTATTTTCAGAACAGCGGGGGGGCGCACAGGGGGTGGGAGGGCGGCGGACACATAGATCTTTCTTTTAAACACTATTATTCATATCTTCTATGCAGCAAACGCTGCTGCAGGGAACATATGAATCGCGGATTCAGCACCATGTGGGGGGGACAGCGCTTACTGTAGCGCTGTCTCCTGCACGCCACAGGGACTGCACACGGAGAAGGTCCGTGTGTGGTCCGTGTTTTACACGGACCCATTGACTTTAATGGGTCCGTGTAATACGTGCGCTCCCACGAACACTGACATGTCTCTGTGTTTGGCACACGGAGACACGGTCCGCAAAAAATCAATGACATCTGCACAGATGCATTGATTTTAATGGGTCTACGTGTGTCAGTGTCTCCGGTACGTGAGGAAACTGTCACCTCACGTACCGGAGCCACTGACGTGTGAAACCGGCCTCATAAAGCTTCTGGGCCAAGACTGAAATTCTCACCGAGACTGATGACAAGTTAAAGGGGTTGTCTGGTGTCTGGAGCCCCTTTCAGGTGATGTTTGGAGGGGCTGAGATGTCATTCTATGAGCCCAGTTCTGGAACACTGCATGTGCCAGGCAATGCATGGTGTGAACACTCACTGATAATAATGGATGACACTGTCGGTCATCGCGCCCTCTACTCCCACCACAAGCAGCTACCAATGATAACATGTCTATGAGGGGGGGTCTATGTGATGAGATATAGCGGCGCCTTTAATGGAAGCATTAGACGTACAAATATCTGCGTAGTTTGTGTCCAAACAAACCAAAAACTTGTGTGTAAATGGTTAAAAGGAGTCCGTCAGCGCAGACTGAGCATATACACTAAGCACCCAGACGTGTAGGGGATATCGCCCCCATAAGAATAGCTCCAATCACTGCCTGCTCTGCAGAATCTGAAGGTCAGTCACTTATGCTAATTAGGTGCCCAGTGCAATCTGGGTGCGGCCGAGGAGCTCTGCACCATTCCAACTATTGGTTTTGCACGTCCCCGCCTCCGTTACGGATGATTGACAGCATCGGCTTTTCTGCTCACAAAAAAGGCGACACTACATGGACCACGGCCTAAGACTGTGTTCCCACGATGAATTTCACCAACAGCTCATCATGGGGACATAGTGTTATTAGGCATCGAGTCAAGATTCGCTGATTATCGGGAAAACACTCGTTCATTGAGCGCTTGGATCGTTCCTGCCTGCATTAAAATCATTGTTCTTGGCAGCACATTGTCCTGCGTAATCTGGAGATGTGCTGCCGATTACATGATGTTCCCTGCGGGCAGAACGATCTTATTCCTGATCTTTCTGTGCACAGAGAGCTCTGGTCTGAACAGGTGCCAGAAGATCGGCAGTCGTTCAATGGCTGCAGTCAGGACCGACTAAATGGGCCCAAACTCGGGCCAATGTCAGCACTTGTGAGACTGGTCCAGACCGGTCCGATTGGTCTGAGATCTGTGTGTGTTCCCATTATAAGACTATAAGGTCGGGGGAGCGCCGCTCATGCATGACATTGGAATATAGTGCGCCAACATAACACACTTCTTACAAAACACGGTCACTAGATGCCCTGTAATAACTTGCAGCTATGCAGCAAAATCCCTTCAGCATCTAATCATCCCACGTCCACATACACCCAGGTGGTCCCGGGTCTGCCACCCGCCTCGGGGGCTCAGCCCTTCTACAAATCGGAGTTTGTTGTCAGACACCAGCCCGGGTTCAGAATAGCGAAGTCCGGCACCAGACGATATTAGATCAATCTTATTTCACAGCACAAGGTAAAATTCCAAACAAAATGACTGTTCCTGGAGCAAACGTCGTTCTACGTGATAGAGGCACTAGTGGGGGACTTATCTGGGCCAATATTCATGGGGGTCTGGAGGAGCAATGACGATTCACAGGGGAAGGCCTGGACCCCTCCTCTGACTCCCTCCTTCTCACATTGTATTCCGTCTTTGCTTCTTGGCGAGTCGCTTCTCTTTCCTAGAGCCGTTGTAGCTTCATCTGCCAATTTCTGCCCACGCATGTGACCTCTGCGCTGTATCATTTAGATGTTACTCAGGAAGAACTAATGATAGGGAGACAACCGGGGGAAAAAAAGACACCCCGAACCCCCAAACATATCCTTCCCGGAGTCATTCAGCTTCTGACAATATTTAGTCATATACGACTCTGCATAAACTGTGTGACAACCAATATAACCGCTATATGGATTCTGTGGAGGTTGTCACTCGCTTCTCTGGCGATCTGAATGGCAGATACATCACAGATTTATTCATCGCTCTTATCGGGGGACATCAGTACAGGCAGGGGACAATCTCTGAGGACCTGACCCGGCCGGTTTCTGTTTCTTTTATCCTAATTTTTATGTTACACTTCATAAGAGCCTCAATAATAAAGGTAGATGAATTACTAGATAGCGGCTTTAAATGCAAAGATTTTGCTCAATTTAGAATCAAGACTCGTTTCAAGTCTTCAGATTCCCCAGCAGACGGCAATGGGACTGGTCACACCCAATTTCCATTGACCTCCATGGAGTATGACAGTCATGGTCACGTGGTCGGCAGATTTCCATTGGAGCACAACTGTTGTAACGCAGCTCTGGCATTGTAAGAGTTAACACTCTGGTGGTGCAAAACGCGTCGGGGTCTTGCAGTTTGCACTGGAACAGTAAGTGACACTATTAGGGAGAGATTTGCTGCATCGGCTTTATCTTCTATGAGCAGTTACTTATCTGTATCAGTAAGTGGTTATGTTATAGGTTCATGTACTGAAATTATGTAACACCTATACATCTATTTATTTATTCACTGTTCAGTTAGCGCAAATATTTACTCAATTACTTCTCTACTTGCACCTAATGTTTCATTGCCCGTTGTGATTCCTACACTGCCTTTGTGGTCCTGTACAATGTTCAGCTTTTTTCTGAATTATTATTGATAGATATAATATGATTTATTAAAGATTGATGATATTTTCACATTTGGCCTCACTGACAGGCGTAGTTAACACTAGTCTGTCTGTGTTTAGGCCTACAGAGAATCAAGTGCTGTCATGAATCCGGATCATTTCATCTGCAGCATCAGTGCAATAATAATACGCCAGCGATACAATGTAACGACACATCAGCGTCCAATCCGAGCATATATGACAGGTTTACCCAAGGCCCCATCATTGTGAAGCCTCCGGGCCTGTAGCAGTGTGGACTGACACTATGACACCTTCATGTGATACATTGTATCATCCCTGCAGGTCACATGACACAGCACTGCAGGCATGGGAACAAGTAGCAGAAATACACAGAAATGAATCAAGTATTCGCCTGCGGCCATCCTCAGATGATGTTCCCTCCATATTGACTGTGGCTGCAGATTGGAATAACACGCAGTGCATGGGTGTGGCGTCAAATATTGGGTTACTTCCAGTGCAGTAAAGGCTGCACACAGGTCTGGAGATAGTGTTACACTGTGACATGTCCCCAGCTGATGTATATACAGAAGATATAGGATAGATACACAGAACCAGGGATACAATGCAGACTGGGGCTGGGCGCTAAGATGGCACTGCCTAGCTCTGTAACATGACCCAACTGCCTGAGCAAGGGAAGGCACACACAATATACAGGCAGGCAGCATGTGAGCGAATAAAGGTGGGCAGGAGGTTATAGGCTGGGGTGGAGGAGGGGGCTTCTGTGGGGTTGGAGGGGGAGCAGGGAAAGTTTGTGGTCTGGAGCTGAGCCAAGTTGAGGGAATAATAGCAGAGGTGGAGGGATGAGCAGGCACCAGACATTATAGGGTCTGTACAGGGCTGCTGGACAATGACCATGGGACTACTACTGCAGCTGCCCCTGCCCTGGGGTGCACACTGGATTTTGCAGCCTTTTTTATGACACTGACCTCCTAGTTTGCTGCATTGCAGCCCAGACATCACAAGTGCATTGGCCCAGGGATGCCCAAACCTGCAGGAAGCGCCCTGACTGCTGGGAGCTGGCAATGGACCCAGCAGAACAGCGCAGGGAGGCTGGCACTGGCTGCAGGGATGGCAATGCTGCCCTGGCAGGGGGCAGAGCAGGGCGCACTCACCTTTCACCTGGTTCTCATAGTCAGCGATGATCTCCTTGTCCTTCTTGAACCTGGACATGATGCTGCCCGGCTGGGTGCCCGGTGCCCAGTGTTGGCTCCCTGAGAATCAGTGCACTGGATCCCTGGGAGATCCCCCTCCACCCAGCTGGGATGATCACCTGCAGAGCCGCCCGGCACACATGGGGCTCAGCATCGCTCTGCACGGGGGCTCTGCACGGATTGTTTTCCTTTTCGCCTTCTTTCTTTTCTTGCTGCTGCTGCAGGGTTGAATTGAGGCTGAACGTCACCCGGCTCCTCCCAGCTCCTCTTACAAGAGATGTGCGGCGGCTGCTGCTGGACACCCTCACCCAGTGCACCCTCCCAGCAGCCTGCCGGCGCTGCACTCACCTCCCAGACACTGCATGGCCCTGTCTGATCACTGCATCATCATCACCACTGCTTCATCATCACCACTGCATGCAAATACTGCATCATTAGCTCCATCACTGCATGCATTTACTGCATCATTAGCTCCATCAATTTACTGCATCATTATCTTCATCACTGCATGCATTTACTGCATCATTAGCTCCATCACTGCATGCAAATACTGCATCATTAGCTCCATCACTGCATGCAAATACTGCATCGTTAGCTCCATCACTGCATGCATTTACTGCATCATTAGCTCCATCAATTTACTGCATCATTAGCTCCATCACTGCATGCATTTACTGCATCATTAGCTCCATCACTGCATGCATTTACTGCATCATTAGCTCCATCTCTGCATGCAAATACTGCATCATTAGCTCCATCACTGCATCATTATCTTCATCACTGCATACAATTACTGCATCATTAGCTCCATCACTGCATACAATTACTGCATCATTAGCTCCATCACTGCATGCATTTACTGCATCATTAGCTCCATCTCTGCATGCAAATACTGCATCATTAGCTCCATCTCTGCATGTAAATACTGCATCATTAGCTCCATCACTGCATCATTATCTTCATCACTGCATGCATTTACTGCATCATTAGCTCCATCAATTTACTGCATCATTAGCTCCATCTCTGCATGCAAATACTGCATCATTAGCTCAATCAATTTACTGCATCATTATCGCCATCACTGCATCATTATCTTCATCACTGCATCATTATCTTCATCACTGCTTACAATTACTGCATCATTAGCTCCATCACTGCATGCATTTACGGCATCATTATCTCCATCACTGCATCATTAGCTCCATCAGTTTACTGCATCATTCGCTCCATCTCTGCATGCAAATTACTGCATCATTATCTTCATCACTGCATACAATTACTGCATCATTAGCTACACTGCATACAATTACTGCATCATTAGCTCCATCACTGCATGTAATTGCTGCATCATCATCTCCATTACTGCCAGCAGTTACTGCATCATCATTTCCATCACTGCATCATCATCCGAATCCCTTCTTCCAGTTACTGCATCATTCTCTCAATCACTGCATGTAGCACTGCATCCTTACCTGTAGCCAACTCTCCCCTCTATCCAATCACCTCCTGCTCAACTGCTTTGTCTTCTCCAGTTACTGCTGCGTCCTTTTTCGTGGTCAGTGGTTCCCTCACTCCTCTCCATGGGTTGCATGTAAACCTGTAGTCAGTGCATGCTTATCTGCACCCTGTTCTCCCATACCTCCTCTCACTGCATGCAGTTTCATCCTTCTCCAGTTGCCCCAGCCTCCTCACACACTGCATCCTCACCTCTAATGCACGCAAACAATGCGTTCTCATCTCCAGCATTTATTGCATCATCCCTAATTATTGCATCCTTTTCTGCCATCCCTGCTTTCCTCACTCATTCACTACATTTTCCTTCTCACTCACTGCATGCATTTACTGCATCCACATCTCCAACACTGCATCCAGTACTTGTAGTTCCCTCCTTTATGTGCAGTCACTGCATTCTCCTCTCCAGTGACTGCATGCAGTTACTGCTGAACCTTCCTCTATAGTCACAGCTTATCCAGGGGCTGCATGCAACCCCCTGGTCACTGCCCTTATCTGCAGTCTGTGCTCCCCCATTCTCCATCCCCACTGCTTCCTTCCCTGAGATTCCCCTGGAGTCTATGCAGCAGCCCCTGGCAGACACTGCAGCCTCACTGTTCTCAGCTGCTCTTCCTAGTGACTGCAGCCCCCATCTGGACCACCTGCAGTCACTGCTTTCTATCCTCACATACCTCAGTCCTGTCTGTAATCTGCTCCTCAGTTATTTGCAGCAATGTTGTTACTGGCACAACCCACAACACAGCAACTGTGAATCCGGCAGCACTGGGAGTAGTATGAATCAGGCCCAATTTGGCAGCATCACCAGCCTTGTGTTGCCTGATATTTCTGTCACTGTGTAGTATTATTGACTAATCTTCCCAGACCAGAAGGTTTCTCTGCCTCTGGGTGCAAACAACATTCTCTGACAGCAAACTGAGACCTAGAAACCTATCACAGTGAATATGAACGTAGACCAATAACACTGGTCAACAGCATTTTTGGTGCCAAAGATATTTCATCGAATTTAGGGTATTTTTGGGGTGCTGATTCTGAATATGTCATCAGTTTTGCCAGATTGGCTCAAGTTTTTGAGATTTTTGGTATCTTATTTATAGCACTTGTTGGTAAATGCAACGCATCATCTCATTAATTTCTTTGGATTAGTACTTGAACTGAGCAGTTCTCAATATAGTTTTGTGTTAATTAGTGTTCTAAAAGTTTGTTCATAGCTTGATTTTTGCACTAACTTTATGTTGTTGTCTGTTTTCCAGTGAAAAGCATGAACTCATCAAGAAGAAGTTGTCTTAACGATCCAGACTCATTCTGTTACATTTGTGGTGAATACACACTGCCAAAACATAGAAGAAACATAACAGACTTCGTAAAAAAAGTGTATTTTGCCTATTTTGGGGTTATGCTTGGGGACCAAGACAAGTTTTGGGCACCACACATAGTGTGCAAAGCATGTATCGAATTATTACGAAAATGGAGCAAAGGACAAAGAAAAAGCTTCAAATTTGGTGTTCCAATGGTGTGGAGAGAGCCAAAAAATCATCATGATGACTGTTATTTCTGGTAAACACAGGTACAGGCACATCTTCACAATGAGAGACAGGCCTTCTTGCAGATTCCATGTTACTCCCATTTTCGTTTCTTATGCTTATTGAATCCTTGCACTTGCACTGCACAGAAATAACAGTCATCATGATGATTTTTTGGCTCTCTCCACACCATTGGAACACCAAATTTGAAGCTTTTTCTTTGTCCTTTGCTCCATTTTCGTAATAATTCGATACATGCTTTGCACACTATGTGTGGTGCCCAAAACTTGTCTTGGTCCCCAAGCATAACCCCAAAATAGGCAAAATACACTTTTTTTACGAAGTCTGTTATGTTTCTTCTATGTTTTGGCAGTGTGTATTCACCACAAATGTAACAGAATGAGTCTGGATCGTTAAGACAACTTCTTCTTGATGAGTTCATGCTTTTCACTGGAAAACAGACAACAACATAAAGTTAGTGCAAAAATCAAGCTATGAACAAACTTTTAGAACACTAATTAACACAAAACTATATTGAGAACTGCTCAGTTCAAGTACTAATCCAAAGAAATTAATGAGATGATGCGTCGCATTTACCAACAAGTGCTATAAATAAGATACCAAAAATGTCAAAAACTTGAGCCATTCTGGCAAAACTGATAGCATATTCAGAATCAGCACCTCAAAAATACCCCAAATTCATTAAAATATTTTGGACACCAGAAAAAATTTTTTTTTTTGTTGACCTGTGTAATCATTGCTGATTGGTTAAATAAGCTGTGCTGCACAGTTTCTGACACACAGCTCCAAATCCCCTGCTCCCTTCATACAGCCAAAATGTTCCTAGCATTATTCTGCCTGCAATCTCCAGTAGAGGGAGCTGATTGCATATGGGTTTATTATTGAAGTCTGCAACTTGCTTGCATCCATATAAATGGAGCTCCCCCTAGTGGTGACTGCAGACAGAATATTATCATGAATCTCTGTATACAGGGAGCTCCCCCTAGTGGTGGCTGCAGACAGGATCTTATCATGTATCTCTGTATACAGGGAGCTCCCCCTAGTGGTGACTGCAGACAGGCTCTTATCATGAATCTGTATACAGGGAGCTCCCCCTAGTGGTGGCTGCAGAGAGGATCTTATCATGTATCTCTGTATACAGGGAGCTCCCCCTAGTGGTGACTGCAGACAGGATCTTATCATGTATCTCTGTATACAGGGAGCTCCCCCTAGTGGTGACTGCAGACAGGATCTTATCATGTATCTCTGTATACAGGGAGCTCCCCCTAGTGGTGGCTGCAGAGAGGATCTTATCATATATCTCTGTATACTGGGAGCTCCCCCTAGTGGTGACTGCAGACAGGATCTTATCATGAATCTCTGTATACAGGGAGCTCCCCCTAGTGGTAACTGCAGACAGAATATTATCATGTATCTCTGTATACAGGGAGCTCCTCCTAGTGGTGGCTGCAGACAGAATCTTATGTATCTCTGTATACAGGGAGCTCCCCCTAGTGGTGACTGCAGACAGGATCTTATCATGAATCTCTGTATACAGGGAGCTCCCCCTAGTGGTGACTGCAGACAGAATATTATCATGTATCTCTATATACAGGGAGCTCCCCCTAGTGGTGGCTGCAGACAGGATCTTATCATGTATCTCTGTATACAGGAGCTCCCCCTAGTGGTGACTGCAGACAGGATCTTATTATGTATCTCTGTATACAGGAGCTCCCCCTAGTGGTGACTGCAGACAGGATCTTATCATGTATCTCTGTATACAGGGAGCTCCCCTAGTGGTGGCTGCAGACAGGATCTTATCATGTATCTCTGTATACAGGGAGCTCCCCTAGTGGTGGCTGCAGACAGGATCTTATCATGTATCACTGTATACAGGGAGCTTCCCCTAGTGGTGACTGCAGACAGAATCTTATCATGTATCTCTGTATACAGGGAGCTCCCCCTAGTGGTGACTGCAGACAGAATATTATCATGCAACTCTATATACAGGGAGCTCCCCCTAGTGGTGGCTGCAGACAATATCTTATCATGTAGCTCTGTATACAGGAAGCTCCCCCTAGTGGTGGCTGCAGACAGAATCTTATCATGTATCTCTGTATACAGGGAGCTCCCCCTAGTGGTGACTGCAGACAGAATATTATCATGCAACTCTATATACAGGGCGCTCCCCCTAGTGGTGGCTGCAGACAGGATCTTATCATGTATCACTGTATACAGGGAGCTTCCCCTAGTGGTGACTGCAGACAGGATCTTATCATGTATCTCTGTATACAGGGAGCTCCCCCTAGTGGTGGCTGCAGACAGAATCTTATCCTGTATCTCTGTATAAAGGGAGCTCCCCCTAGTGGTGGCTGCAGACAGGATCTTATCATGTATCTCTGTATACAGGGAGCTCCCCCTAGTGGTGGCTGCAGACAGAATCTTATCATGCAACTCTATATACAGGGAGCTCCCCCTAGTGGTGGCTGCAGACAGGATCTTATCATGTATCTCTGTATACAGGAGCTCCCCCTAGTGGTGGCTGCAGACAGGATCTTATCATGTATCTCTGTATACAGGGAGCTCCCCCTAGTGGTGGCTGCAGACAGGATCTTATGTATCTCTGTATACAGGGAGCTCCCCCTAGTGGTGGCTGCAGACAGGATCTTATCATGTATCTCTGTATACAGGGAGCTCCCCCTAGTGGTGACTGCAGACAGGATCTCATCATGTATCTCTATATACAGGGAGCTCCCCCTAGTGGTGGCTGCAGACAGAATCTTATCATGTGTCTCTGTATACAGGGAGCTCCCCCTAGTGGTGACTGCAGACAGGATCTTATCATGTATCTCTGTATACAGGGAGCTCCCCCTAGTGGTGACTGCAGACAGGATCTTATCATGTATCTCTGTATACAGGGAGCTCCCCCTAGTGGTGGCTGCAGACAGGATCTTATCATGTATCTCTGTATACAGGGAGCTCCCCCTAGTGGTGACTGCAGACAGGATCTTATCATGTATCTCTGTATACAGGGAGCTCCCCCTAGTGGTGGCTGCAGACAGGATCTTATCCTGTATCTCTGTATACAGGGAGCTCCCCCTAGTGGTGGCTGCAGGCAGGATCTTATCATGTATCTCTGTATATAGGGAGCTCCCCCTAGTGGTGGCTGCAGACAGGATCTTATCATGTATCTCTATATACAGGAAGCTCCCCCTAGTGGTGGCTGCAGACAGGATCTTATCATGTATCTCTGTATACAGGGAGCTCCCCCTAGTGGTGACTGCAGACACATCTTATCATGTATCTCTGTATACAGGGAGCTCCCCCTAGTGGTGGCTGCAGACAGGATCTTATCATGTATCTCTGTATACAGGGAGCTCCCCCTAGTGGTGGCTGCAGACAGGATCTTATCATGTATCTCTGTATACAGGGAGCTCCCCCTAGTGGTGACTGCAGACACATCTTATCATGTATCTCTGTATACAGGGAGCTCCCCCTAGTGGTGGCTGCAGACAGGATCTTATCATGTATCTCTGTATACAGGGAGCTCCCCCTAGTGGTGGCTGCAGACAGGATCTTATCATGTATCTCTGTATACAGGGAGCTCCCCCTAGTGGTGGCTGCAGACAGGATCTTATCATGTATCTCTGTATACAGGGAGCTCCCCCTAGTGGTTGCTGCAGACAGACAGCATTAAGTCATATATCTATATGGCTATTTGAAGAAAAGAAGTGTTTTCGCTCTGGAGCTTCTTTATCTGTATATCATTATGGGTGGTGAACATTACGCAGCATATGTACATTGGTACCATGTGTTACGCTGTGCTGTTCCGCTATTTCAGTGGATGGTGCACGTCAGCTGTGTGACCCAAGCTGTTTATTTTGGACGCTCGGCGAGCTCAGGATTTCACTGGAATACGTTGAGCGTAAAGTGGAATTTACAGCAGAGCCAGTGAATGAGCCGAGACCCATCCAAAGGCTGCAGATGTTTCCTGGGGTTTCGGAATTTAGGACGGGCCTGGAGACGGATCCGAGTGAGTGAAGCAGCGATATTGGCTGCATCCCGAGAACATGGAGAGAAGCAGAATCATGCGGGGTAATAAGTGCAACTGGCTCCCTGGAGGGGTGACGGGACGGTGAATGTCCACAAGAATAGGACTGTGACGTAGACGAACACTCCGCACCTGTAGGCCTGCTGAGCCACTGTATCTAAGCCATTATCTGCGATACTGTCTGTGCTTATCATATGTCCTACTAAGCCTGTGTGTCTAAGCGTATCTAAGCCTTAGGTGAGTGATACTGTCTGGAGATCCCCGCAGCACTACAGCCCCCATCATGTGCTGTTACTCATTCCCGGGAAGCTTGCTGTCAGTGAATTGAGTCATGAATGAGTTTAATTGTTTCCTCATTTTGATGCTGGATGATGCATCGTGCGGTGAGAAAGAAATGCTGAGAACACCAACACAAAGTGCTCATTCTGTTCTTGTGCCGGGGACTGGCTCAGCCAGGCCCGCAATAATAAGTCATTGAAGCAACAGACAAGGGACTGGGGATGCATGCTAATGTCACGGCTCAGGGGCCAGGACCAGATCCCTGCGCTGTGATCTACTATGGAGGGATCTATAGGGTTTTATGTAATGGGGTATTCCTATCGTATAAAGTCATGATCAATCACCACATATTTTTGGGGGGGTCCTCCACCCATCTGTAAGTAAAGGAGCTGCAGTATCTTCTGCATTCACTGTGTTTCCTTCCCAGCAGCGCTCCGTCCACCCGCAGCGCAGAAAACTGGAGAAACAGCAATGATGACCCGGAGCCTGTGTGTCCACAACAGTTTCAATATCTCTGCTTGCTGTCAAGTGGGGAATATTTTCCAGAGGCTGAAAACATCTGCATAGAGAGAGCTGAGAGTTTCTTACAATTGTACCCAGTCTGGATAATCATGGACTTCAGACTGGTATATTGTTCCTGCACTGGTACACTGTAACAAAATATCAGCACAGGAGGCATTTGTACTGTTGATGTGTTTCTCTCACAGAGGATTGTCCCACCGACTCAGGGACGGGTTAGATCTGTGCAAGTTTCCACCTGTAGATAAGAACGCTCCCACTGACAGCAAGCAGAGATCTTGGCAATGGTGACAATTTAAAGCACAAGAATTAGTAGAATCTTGCAGAATTTTTTATTATGTTCCTCACATTATCAGTCAGTGTGGGTGATGGGTTATAAAGGTTTGTGTTACTCTATGGGTCCGGATCGCCCCTTTCGCAGTCACGTCTCTGATTTTGGCAGTTTGTCAGTTTCCTCCTCCAGGGTTCATACGACTCATTCTCCATGGCCGGACCCCGGCTGTGCGACCATTACGTCATCTGTTTGAGGGTCAGGGCCCCCTGATATGGGGTCTGAAGCCAGCTCCCCCTTTGTCTGGCGGCCCCTGTCACTTCTCTCCTTCCCTTTCCTCCAGCTTCCAGCAATGATGGTTATGTTCCTCTGACAGTGACTGAGGGCAAATCGGAGAAAGTGGAGTTAAAGGGGAATCAAATACATTCATTTTGATGGGTGTTCCCTTCCCAGATCAGTCCCCTTTGCCTGTATTATCCAGTTCTTATTTTCTACTGCATGGTATACCACATATATGGGGCTGACAACCAATATGGCTGCTAGTATAGAGCAACTGCAGGTTGTCACCAGCTTTCATACTGTCCTGATGGTAATTCTGACTTTATACACGTTCCTGCTCCCAGATCACGGGAAATCAAAGCACATTTGTCCTTCAGGTCCTCGTAAGATGCATGACAGCATGGCAATCATAGGAAGATGGGAAGAGGCCGAGCTGATGGCGGCTGCTTCAGTCTGGGGGCTCAATTCTCTTACAAGTCTGATCTGGGGGTCTTATTATATAGGGCCTGGTCTGGAGTCTGAATTAATTTAGGGGCCTGGTCTGGAGTCTGCATTAATTTAGGGGTCTGAATTAAAGCGGCTGCACCAAGGATATTTACTATAGATATGATAGTGGATAACAATCTCGGGGGGTCCAATTGCTGAGACCCCCAATGATTGTGAAAATGGGGCTCTACAGTGTCCCGTAGCAATGGAGCGGAGGTCCAGCACTCTGTTGTCTAAGGTCATGAATTGCCAAGTCACATTGTTGGGGTCAGGGGGGTCCCAACATTCGGCTCCCCAATCAATCAATCAATCAATCATTTATTCCCTACCCCCCTATTCTTAGGGGATATCCTATATACTTGCTACATCCCCATTAATGTAGGGGTCTCGTTTAGGGTCTGCATTAGTTAGAAGTCTGGTCTGATGTCAGAATTAATTGAAGGGTCTGAGCCCATGACCTAATCTGCCATTGCTGACAACCCCGGTGTGATCTGTCCTGGCAGTATCGATGGTTGTCACCGAGCTTTTCCTGGAGCAGATACAAATAATATTCTATTATTTCTGGAAAGTGAAGGACGTGGAAGCTTCGGATATGGCGGGCACCTGCTCCTTATCCAGTGCACCGAGCTTGCCCCCCACCCTGTCCTTCGCCCGCTGCCCCCTCCTCACGCTCGCCCCTCATTGATATGCCTCCGGGCCATGGCAGGGGCCTGGGAAGTTGTGATTGTGCAGTACTGAGCACATAGTGTCCCCATTGTCCGGCAGCAGCAGTAATTCAGCGCGGCTTCTGTCTCCCCCCGCTCGCCCCCATTATAACTGGGCATTCAGAGGAATCGCAGTCCCATAGGGTGGGGCGGGGGGATAAGCCTTTTCTGTATAGGGAATCATTCAAGTGTTAGAGCCCCTTTTCCACCCAGCAGCTGAGATGCTCTGTAGTATCACGGGGTGTGATGGAGTTTTGCAGGGGGGGCTGCGTACACGGCCCCTTCCTAATTAAACAAAGCCCCCCTCCGCTGTTTAGAATTCTTAAAGGGGCCGATCAGGGAAGAAGAGCATAATCCTTGTATAATGGTAAGCTCTGCAACTCTCTACTATGCTACGTGTTTCAATCCATCACCATTTTCAAGACCTCTGCTTGCTGCGAGGGATATGGTTACATTAACTGTTCCCAAATCTGAAAGCTGATTCTCTGAGCTGAAAACGGAGGCACAAATCTCCAGACCTAGATTTACCTACACTGATACATTGTAACAAATCTCAGCTGATACGTGACCATCGGTACAGTCCTGCATTAGTTAGTACGGATGGCTGGATAACGACTGTATCTGGGGTGGATCTATCGTGGCGCAGAGGCTGCGGTCACACTGATCCGGTATATGTGACTCCTGCCCAAAGTAATGGCCAAATAACACCGTGCAAAAGCCGTCATATAACGGATGGATCCACCTTGTGGCCACTGCAGGTATTACATGTATTGTAACATCTGATCAAAATGTGACTATTCTCAGAACTGTTATAGGAAAGATATATATCTTGGTATCGTGTTAGCCAGTAGATAGAAAAATATTTACAATTGAGAGTCCTCAGTGGTTGATACCTTTTAATGGCTAACTGAAAAGATGGTAACAAATTGCAGCTTTCGAGACTACTCGGGTCCCTTCATCAGGCAGAGAATAATACAAAATATAGGTGACTAGCAGCACTCACTTCTTAGGGCGCTCGTTCCAAATCCAGGGAACCCTCCTGGGTAAAACGTATACTCAGAGTTAGAAGAACAGCGCTCCAGCCGGGTGTTATGGTCCAATAGAAGAAATCTTTATTTCAGCCATGATAAAACAGCAACGTTTCGACCGCACAATAGGTCTTTTTCAAGCATGCTTGCTTGCTTGAAAAAGACCTATTGTGCGGTCGAAACATTGCTGTTTTATCATGGCTGAAATAAAGATTTCTTCTATTGGACCATAACACCCGGCTGGAGCGCTGTTCTTCTAAGGCTAGGTTCAGATTGCGTTAGTGCAATCCGTTTAGCGCGAGCGCTAGCGGATTGCGCTAATGCAATGTCTTTTTCGGGGCCGCGTTCAGGGGTCGCGTTAACGTCCCCGCTCTCGCAGATCCCCGATCTGCGAGAGCGGGGAACGGACCTCTGGCGCAAGCAGCGTCCGAGGCGCGCTACAAAAGACCGGCACATCGGTAGCGCGTGCCCAAAATGACACGTGCTAGCATTGCGCTCTAACATTGCCGGCAATGGGAGCGCTAACGGACGCGGTGCACGGCGTTAATTTCGCCGTGCAACGCTGTCCGTTAGCGCTATCCCATTAACGCAATGGGAACCTAGCCTAACTCTGAATAGACTAATACAAATTCTGAAAAAAAAAAAAACACATTTATGCACAATACAGCCCAGAAGTAATGCCATGGATAAGACCGGTGACGTGAAGCAGAACTACCATTATGTGAGAGTGATAAACCGCTGTGTCCATAAATATTGGAACAGTTCATAGATAAGGATTGTGAATGTTTTATTGTCCTCTGATTGGGGTCTGGTTCTGTTGTGATGATTCCACAAGGTCCGAGGAGCAAATTCCTTGATTGATGTAAAAAGACATAAATCCATGCAACAACACATTCATTCCTGCACTGAGAGTGTCAAAGGTCGTCATCAGCTTATATTCCCAGACTCTTCTGTCTCTCTGAGATTTGAAGTTACCTTTTAATACAAGTAATTTCATGTTCATAATGCTGTGATATGGGAGACAAAAATGTATTGCCACAGGTAAAGCTTGCAATTTGTTACCATCTTCTCAGTTAGCCATTAAAAGGTATCAACCACAAAGGACTCTCAATTCTAAATATTATTCTATTCTCAGAACTGAAAGTTATCCCCTATCTATAGGACAGGACTTAGTGGTCCCTTTAAGAGCCACAAGGACCCTTTAAATGTGAGCTGGAGAAACAGAAATGCTGAAGGAGGCAGGGAGAGAGAGGACAGCCCCTGGGACTGCTGGAGAAGTGCTCAGCCAATCAGATCGCTGACAGGAGGAGGAGCCGAGCAGGAGCTGATGCAGAAGACGCGGGCTAGCGGCTCTGACTAGAGAAGGCGGTGCTGGAGCGTCAAAAGGGTCGTGTCCTGAATGTGAGGACCTGCCCCTGCGCATCCCCTATGCCCCAGCGGTGGCCATACATACTGGTCATGTACCTGCTCTGCTTTACTTCTTCCCTCTAAAATGTCAAACTGCCAAATAGAGCCCAATACAGACATTAAGGTCTGTCTGGCGCTGTTTGGGTTCAACGGTTCAACGTAGGACAGAATCAATAACGGCACAGAAATTCTAGTGTGACGGCAACTCTGCAAACAGCAGATATTAACCATGAGGGATGGAAACTGTTAACAGCATTTGCTGCAGATGAATTTGTGATCTTTTACAAGCAACGTGTGGCTGTCTACGATTTATTGATGGAGGAGATAAAAAAGGGAAATGTGGATCTAACGTGAAGGCCCGTAATTTAAAAAAAAAAAAAAAAATCATGACAAAAATCAGTTTACAGCTGAACACACCTCAAAATGAGTCAGCCGCCAATCTGATCTCTGGTGCAATGTGAAGATCCTGGGCCCCTATGTAAAATCTGCAAGAAACCCCTGCGCTGCGAGGCCAGGGGTGACATGGTGACCTCCTCTGGAAGAAAAATGGAGATAGAAGAAAACCGTCCGCATTCTCGTCTTGGGATAACGGAGAGTTCTTCAAGGACAGGGATCGGTGCGGGGTCGAGGGGAGCGGGCATGAAAGAAGCGGGGTCAAGGAAAGCAAAATTGAGGGAAGTGGGGTTGAGGAGAGCAGGGATGAGAGAAATGGGGTCCAAGGGAGCGGGGATGAGAGAAGCGGGGGTCCAGGGAAGCGGAGATGAGAGAAGTGGGGTCAAGGGGAGCAGGATGAGAGAAGCGGGGTCCAGGGGAGCAGGATGAGAGAAGCAGGGTCAAGGGAAGCGGGATGAGAGAAGCGGGGTCCAGGGAAGCGGAGATGAGAGAAGTGGGGTCAAGGGGAGCAGGATGAGAGAAGCGGGGTCCAGGGGAGCAGGATGAGAGAAGCAGGGTCAAGGGAAGCAGGATGAAAGAAGCGGGGTCAAGGGAAGCGGGATGAGAGAAGCGGGGTCCAGGGGAGCAGGGATAAGAGAAGTGGGGTCCTGGGGAGCGGAGATGAGAGAAGCGGGGTCCAGGGGAGCAGGATGAAAGAAGCGGGGTCAAGGAAAGCAAAATTGAGGGAAGTGGGGTTGAGGAGAGCAGGGATGAGAGAAATGGGGTCCAAGGGAGCGGGGATGAGAGAAGCGGGGTCCAGGGAAGCGGAGATGAGAGAAGCAGGGTCAAGGAAAGCGGGATGAGAGAAGCGGGGTCCAGGGGAGCAGGATGAAAGAAGCGGGGTCAAGGGAAGCGGGATGAGAGAAGCGGGGTCCAGGGAAGCGGTATGAGAGAAGCGGGGTCCAGGGGAGCAGGGATAAGAGAAGTGGGGTAAGGGGAGCGGGATGAGAGAGGCGGGGTTAAGGGGAGCAGAGATAAGAGAAGTGGGGTCCAGGGGAGTGGAGATGAGAGAAGTGGGGTCCAGGGGAGCGGGATGAGAGAAGCGGGGTCCAGGGGAGCGGGATGAAAGAAGCAGGGTCAAGGGTAGCGGGATGAGAGAAACGGGGTCGAGGGGAGCGGAGATGAGAGAAGTGGGGTCCAGGGGAGCGGGATGAGAGAAGCGGGGTCCAAGGGAGTGGAGATCAGAGAAGCGGGGTCCAAGGGAGTGGAGATCAGAGAAGCGGGGTCCAGGGGAGTGGAGATGAGAGAAGTGGGGTCCAGGGGAGCGGGATGAGAGAAGTGGGGTTAAGGGGAGCGGGGATGAAGGAAGCGGGGTCCAAGGGAGCGGGGATTAAAGAAGCAGGGTCAAGGGAAGCGGGATGAGAGAAGTGGGGTCCAGGGGAGCGGGGATGAGAGAAGTGGGGTCCAGGGGAGCAGGGATGATAGAGGCAGGCCCCAGGTCTGACTATGGACTGTATCTGAGTGAATCCAGCCTCTCATTACGAGACACATCTGCTCAGTTTTACAACCTCTTGAGGTGAATGTTGCCCACATGTTCTCACCGACCAACCGACCGCTGAGGGATGTAGGAATGTGGCATGGAAAGCAGCACAATACAGGACTGTACACAGCACACCTGCAGCTCTTCAAGGACAGTGGGGCCCAGGCCAGAGTATAGTGTGCACTGGATATAATGTAGCAAACGCTCAGCTGTGATAAGTATAAGGGTACATTTCCACTGGCGAGGAAAACGGACGAGTGCAATCCGATAAAAAATCGGATTGCACTCGGACCAATGTTTTTCAATAGGTGTCTTTTCATTTGCGCTTTTTTTCTCAGCCGAAATCGGACTGAGAAAAAAATCGCAGCCTGCTGCGATTTGCTGCGAGTCTCGGACGAGATTCGCCAATGCAAGTCAATGGGTGCGAGAAAAAAATCGCACAGCACTCGCACCATGCGAGTTCTGTCCGATTTTTACGCACCGGTGTCCTTTGAAAAGCCGGCAATTCAGCGCGGTGTACAGTAAAATCACACTGACAGGTTAGAATAGAATAGATATATACACATAGAATGTGTATATATACATATATATATATGTCAGTGAGACACCTATATATGTATATTTATATTTAATGCAGCGCTAGATAGCATAAAAGCCGCTAATTCAATTGCCGGCTTTTGCTCTCTCCTTCACAAACCCGACAGGATATGAGATGGTTTACATATAGTAAACCATCTCATATCCCCTTTTTTTTTGCATATTCCACACTACTAATGTTAATAGTGTGTATGTGCAAAATTTGGCCGCTGTAGCTGCTAAAATAAAGGGTTAAATGGCGGAAAAAATTGGCGTGGGCTCCCGCGCAATTTTCTCCGCCAGAGTGGTAAAGCCAGTGACTGACGGCAGATATTAATAGCCAGGAGAGGGTCCATGGTTATTGGCCCCCCCGTGGCTAAAAACATCTGCCCCCGGCCACCCCAGAAAAGGCACATCTGGAAGATGCGCCTATTCTGGCACTTGGCCACTCTCTTCCCACTCCCGTGTAGCGGTGGGATATGGGGTAATGAAGGGTTAATGTCACCTTGCTATTGTAAGGTGACATTAAGCCAGATTAATAATGGAGAGGCGTCAATTATGACACCTATCCATTATTAATCCAATTGTATGAAAGGGTTAATAAACACACACACACATGATTTAAAAGTATTTTAATGAAATAAACACAGCGTTTGTTTTAATATTTTATTGCTCTCTCAATCCATTTGCAGGCCCTCGCTTGGCAAAACAATAAATGCACAAGATACATACCCTCTGTTGAACCGTCACGTCCCACGAAGTAATCCATCTGAAGGGGTTAAAATAATTTACAAGCAGGAGCCCTGCAAAGGCAGCTGTGCTCGTGCTTGTAATTCCCCGGAGAATGAAGGAAATGTAGGTCATTGACCTACATTTCCTACAGTCGCGGTGATGCGCCCCCTGCTGGATGTCCTCATATGACCTGGAGCGTGGGAAAAAGTTCCCAGGCTGCAGTTCATGAGAACATCCAGCAGGGGCGCCTCACCGCGACTCAATGTAAGTATAGATCACTGCTTTCCTTTCAGCACCCGGGGATTACAGGCACGAGCGAGTGGTTTATCGCAGCTCGTGCCTGTAATATTAGTTAACCCCTTCAGATGGATTACCGCGTGGGACGTGATCGGACATCAGAAGGTATGTATCTTGTGCGTTTATTATTTTGCCAAGCGAGGGTGTTGCTGATGGATTGAGAGAGCAATAAATTATTAAAACAACCTGTTTGTTTCTTTCATTAAAATACTTTTTAATCATGTGTGTGTGTTTTTTAACCCTTTCAAACAATTGGATTAATAATGGATAAGTGTCATAATTGACGCCTCTCCATTATTAATCTGGCTTAATGTCACCTTACAATAGCAAGGTGACATTAACCCTTCATTACTCCATATCCCACCGCTACAGGGAGTGGGAAGAGAGTGGCCAAGTGCCAGAATAGGCGCATCTTCCAGATGTGCCTTTTCTGGGGTGGCTGGGGGCAGATGTTTTTAGCCACGGGGGGGGGGGGGGGGGCAATAACCATGGACCCTCTCCTGGCTATTAATATCTGCCCTCAGTCACTGGCTTTACCACTCTGGCGGAGAAAATTGCGCGGGAGCCCACGCCAAGTTTTTCCGCCATTTAACCCTTTATTTTAGCAGCTACAGCGCTGAAATTTTGCACATACACACTACTAACATTAGTAGTGTGGAATATGCAAAAAAAAAGGGGATATGAGATGGTTTACTGTATGTAATCATGTCTCATATCCTGTCGGGTTTGTGAAGGAGAAGGAAAAAGCCGGCAATTGAATTAGCGGCTTTTATGCTATCTAGCGCTGCATTAAATATAAATATACATATATAGGTGTCTCACTGACATATATATATATATATGTATATATACCTATTCTATGTGCATATATCTACTCTATTCTAACCTGTCAGTGTGATTTTACTGTACACGGCGCTGAATTGCCGGCTTTTCAAAGGACACTGGTGCGTAAAAATCGGACAGCAATACGGATGTCATACTGATGTCATACGGATGATGCGATTAAAAATCGCATTGCACTCGCATGACACTCGCATGACAATCGCATACGTTACATCCGTTTTTTCGGTCCAGATTACGGACCGATTTGTCTCTCGCCAGTGGAAATGTACCCTTAGGGCTCATTTCCACATGCGAGTCACACGTCCGTATCTCGCATGTGGAAACCAAGCTGTGGAGCCGGCACTGAGGAGCGGAGCGTGCGGCCGCATAGGAACACATGGAGCTGCACAGCTCCGCTCCAAAATGCCGGCGCCAGAGCTTGGTTTCCACATGCGAGATACGGACGTGTGCCTCGCATGTGGAAATGAGCCCTTAGGCTGGAGTCACACTGCCTTATTTCTCCTGCGAGAATCGCATCGTAAAACTGACGGCTCTCCTGACCGGAGCTTGACAGCTGCATAGTAATCCATCATGCTGTCATGCTCGGGTCAGGAGAGGTGCCGGCCAGTCCGTGCAGTGCGATGCGATTATCGCATGAGAAATATGGCAGTGTGACTCCAGCCTTAGGGTACGTGTCCACGTTCAGGATGGCCGGCGCTTTGGACGGAGCGGAAAACCCGCTCTGCCCAAAGCTCCGCCCCCTTATGTAGACGCGATGATGTGTTAATTGCACACATCCGGAATCATCGCACCCCACACATAGGGCCCTGTGTTTTACCTTGCGGCGGCGCAGCATCGCCGCAAGGTAAACGGACATGCTGCGTTCTAAAAAGACGCGCCGCATGTCCGGAATCGCAGGGCCGACGGGTGCGTGTTACCACGCATAGTGGAGACAAAATGTCATAAAATCCCCTCCACTATGCTGGAACATCTGGACGCTGCGTGTTTGACGCTGCGGCTCTTCGCAGCGTCAAACACGCAGCGTTTCCTGAACGTGGACACGTACCCTTAGTGTAAGTAAAATGTTTCCATTCACTGGCAGCAAGAAGAGATATTGAAAATGATGGGAAAGGGCCCAATTCATTATTGCATTTCTGGCTTTTTTTTCCTAAGTTTTTGGTGTTTTACACCAGTTTTTAATTCTTCTTTTAATTCGCTCCTTTTTTTAAAGTCACTTTTTTCAAATGCTCGTCTGTTTTTTCTTACTTTCCCCATTGTGGGCAAAGTTTGGGGTTTCCACAGGTTTTTGGCTGATTCATCATCTGCGACTTTTCAAAAAGTTTCTCATTTTTGCCCAGAAAGGTATCAACCACTGAGGACTCTCAATTCTAAATATTTTTCATTTTTGCCCATAAATCCTCCAGTCCCCGTCGTCCTCCTAGAGTGATTTTACATAGGACAGAAATTTTAGTGCAATTTTTGCAACATTTCGCACTAATAAAAATTACAAAGACAAAAATAAATATGATTTTTACTCTTTGCAAGATCCAAGAGCGTACACTTTTGAAGAATTAAAACACAAAAAACAGCAACGAATAAGGCAAAACATAAAAAGCAAAATGTAAAATAAAATAAAAAAAAAAAAGCAAATGATGAATTGGAGGCAGAAAGTTTATAAAACTTTAATATGTTCCACGATTTAACACTTGGAGTGCGTTCAAAAAGAGGGGTTTTTTTTCTTAGATTTTGGAACATAACTGCATTTAAAAAAAAAAAAAATCAAAAAAATTGTAAAAAAAAAAAATCTCAAAAGAATCGAGTTTTATTTTCCCATCTGGATGCAGAATTTTTGGTTTAAAAAAAGGAGAAAAAAAAACCACCAGGAAGGTCTCAGCTTTATAAACTTGCAACAAATGCAATGTGAATCTGCTCTTAGAATTGTTTTTGTGGTTTTACTTACATTTTTTGGCCATTTTTGTCCAGATGTTAGGTCTTCAGTGCCGTATAAAGCACGCGACATATAATGGAGGACACCTTTGATTGGCGCCGCGCCGTTGTACTGGTAGTATAATGCCATATTTTTATGTAAACCAGGCTTTTTGCCTCTTTTCTATCGGCCTCGCCAGTTTTCTGACAATTGGGTGGGGCTTACAGGAGGGCGGAGCCTCCGTGTACGGACACATGTACTGTCATTGACGCCGTGTAATGGAAATGTGCGCCGGCTCTGATTCCTGAAGAGGTTTGGGCTTTTCATTCCCAGGTTGGGGCGATCGGACCCCCAATCTGCCTCTCACCCGGGGGGTCAGCATCATTAACAGTGGTTGCTATGGATGCGAATAATTCGGCAGATACCAGACGACCCCTGTACGCCCGTATCCCAGTGTTACCCCTATGACACGGGGTGTGCGTCGCGGTCATTAGTGGTCTCCGCATTCCTTCCATTACTGATCCCCCCCTTCCCGAGCTCGATGACGGCCATGGAGACATCTGGAATAATGGCGGCATTGTCACCGCCGCTCATTACCACATTCCAGCTGGGTGGTTAAAGAAAACCGTCGTCACGCAGAGAGGGTCTCGCGTCCCACACAAATGTCTGTCATGTAATGTGAGGTGCCGTGATGGGGCGGCCATTGTTGCAAGAAATGAAATGGAGGTATGACAAGTGTGACCCGGTCGTGGGGGTCCGCCGTGCGAAGTACAGGCCTTGTGACCCTCGGCGACCAATCAGGGCCCAGCTTTCATTTTCTAAACTGCAGTGTTAGGCCTTCATCTGACTGGTTGCTAAGGGCAACAATCTCCTGGCAGACATCTTGGATCCCCGAGGCCTGAGATGTCGTCAGTGATTTCAGCCAAGATGACAATGAACCCGAGTGTCTCCAGGTTTAGGGAGAAACCAGAGAACAACAGCACACGGCAAATTCATAATAAAAACAACTCTCAAAGTACAAAGGTCGCCATCTTTACCGACAAAATGGCCGAAATGATAGAACAAGTTGCCACACGTTGCGATTGAGAGCGTCCCCCACCCCAAAAACATGGCGGCCTCCTGCAACTAATAAAAATATAGCTCTAAAGCACACACACATGGCGAGTTATGGAGGGTTAACACTGACAACCGACAACCCTTCAGCTCAAAAGGGTGTTCAAAATAGTTGTCACTTCCCTTCCCTCACATTCATAAGTAGTCACCCGGCTACTCCATTATCTGTTGCTAGGCAACAGCTTAGAAATCCTCTAAGGGCCGGGCCCTAAATGTCTGATACATGAGGGCCCCGTCTTCCACTCTAAGGGCCGGGCCCTAAACGTCTGATACATGAGGGCCCCGTCTTCCACTGTAAGGGCCGGGCCCTAAATGTCTGATACATGAGGGCCCCGTCTTCCACTGTAAGGGCCGGGCCCTAAATGTCTGATACATGAGGGCCCCGTCTTCCACTGTAAGGGCCGGGCCCTAAATGTCTGATACATGAGGGCCCCGTCTTCCACTGTAAGGGCCGGATCCTAAATGTCTGATACATGAGGGCCCCGTCTTCCACTGTAAGGGCCGGGCCCTAAATGTCTGATACATGAGGGCCCCGTCTTCCACTGTAAGGGCCGGGCCCTAAACGTCTGATACATGAGGGCCCCGTCTTCCACTCTAAGGGCCGGGCCCTAAACGTCTGATACATGAGGGCCCCGTCTTCCACTGTAAGGGCCGGGCCCTAAATGTCTGATACATGAGGCCCCGTCTTCCACTCTAAGGGCCGGGCCCTAAACGTCTGATACATGAGGGCCCCGTCTTCCACTCTAAGGGCCGGGCCCTAAATGTCTGATACATGAGGGCCCCGTCTTCCACTGTAAGGGCCGGGCCCTAAATGTCTGATACATGAGGGCCCCGTCTTCCACTGTAAGGGCCGGGCCCTAAATGTCTGATACATGAGGGCCCCGTCTTCCACTGTAAGGGCCGGGCCCTAAATGTCTGATACATGAGGCCCCGTCTTCCACTCTAAGGGCCGGATCCTAAATGTCTGATACATGAGGGCCCCGTCTTCCACTCTAAGGGCCGGGCCCTAAATGTCTGATACATGAGGGCCCCGTCTTCCACTCTAAGGGCCGGGCTCTAAATGTCTGATACATGAGGGACCCGTCTTCCACTGTAAGGGCCGGGCCCCAAATGTCTGATACATGAGGCCCCGTCTTCCACTCTCAGGGCCGGGCCCTAAATGTCTGATACATGAGGGCCCCGTCTTCCACTCTAAGGGCCGGGCCCTAAACGTCTGATACATGAGGGCCCCGTCTTCCACTCTAAGGGCCGGGCCCTAAATGTCTGATACATGAGGGCCCCGTCTTCCACTCTCAGGGCCGGGCCCTAAATGTCTGATACATGAGGGCCCGTCTTCCACTCTAAGGGCCGGATCCTAAATGTCTGATACATGAGGGCCCCGTCTTCCACTCTAAGGGCCAGGCCCTAAATGTCTGATACATGAGGGCCCCGTCTTCCACTCTAAGGGCCGGGCCCTAAATGTCTGATACATGAGGCCCCGTCTTCCACTCTAAGGGCCGGGCCCTAAATGTCTGATACATGAGGGCCCCGTCTTCCACTCTAAGGGCCGGGCCCTAAACGTCTGATACATGAGGGCCCCGTCTTCCACTCTCAGGGCCGGGCCCTAAACGTCTGATACATGAGGGCCCGTCTTCCACTCTAAGGGCCGGGCCCTAAATGTCTGATACATGAGGGCCCCGTCTTCCACTCTAAGGGCCGGGCCCTAAATGTCTGATACATGAGGGCCCCGTCTTCCACTCTAAGGGCCGGGCTCTAAATGTCTGATACATGAGGGCCCCGTCTTCCACTCTAAGGGCCGGGCCCTAAATGTCTGATACATGAGGGCCCCGTCTTCCACTCTAAGGGCCGGGCCCTAAACGTCTGATACATGAGGGCCCCGTCTTCCACTCTAAGGGCCGGGCCCTAAACGTCTGATACATGAGGGCCCCGTCTTCCACTCTAAGGGCCGGGCCCTAAATGTCTGATACATGAGGGCCCCGTCTTCCACTCTAAGGGCCGGGCCCTAAATGTCTGATACATGAGGGCCCCGTCTTCCACTCTAAGGGCCGGGCCCTAAATGTCTGATACATGAGGGCCCCGTCTTCCATGTTCCTTATTCCTTTGCGACATTCAGATTTTGTCGAACATTTTTCTAGCCCCTGAAACAAGTGACTGGAGACAGATGTGTAAGATGGCCGACACGGGGGTCACTGAGGCCGTCGGTAGCACGGGGGGCCGCTCACGATCACCTCTCAGGATTCCGCCGCCATTACTGCATCGTGGAAACTCTACGCCGATGTCTGGGAGCAGCGGGAAGCGATGGCCGCACTTAGTCACCATGACAACCGGAAGATGCTGCAAAGGCCAGAAATCATCAGTAACGCCGTCCCCGCTGCTCCTGAGCGGCCCACACTGATCACGACCAGATAACGAGTCTGGCCCGCAGCCATGTTCAGCCATTCCGGAGTGTAGGAAAGCTGTGTACTAACCGCAGAGGTCACCGGCGGCTCCAGAAGACAACATGGCGGCTCTTCCTGGTCACTTTGTGTTGCGTCATCCTGAACATATAATGACGCGTTCTCCCTTCTCCGCACCAATGATAAATCGCCCACAATATGAGACCGGGAAAATGAAGAGATGATTCTGGCGCCAACTGGGCACATAATACAACATGGCGGCTTAGGTTGCTACGGGCGACGCATTGCTCCTGGCTGCGATACAGCAACGATCCGGCTCCTCGCTGACAACTCGCGTCATGGAAAGAATCACAGAACACAAATCACAGACTGACGAGATCGCTACTAACGCGGAGCGACATTATCAGCACAGACCGCCGGACGGTGAGAGCGACGGCGGCCATGATACCGGAGACTGCACGTACCCAACAATATGGCTGCCGGGGACTCGGAGACCTCACAGGAGGAGACAGAGCCCGAGATCCAGGAATTATCTCTAGGAATGTCTCACACATGACAGGCTGAGATACACGGCTCAGCAGACAGTATCACACAGGAGAGGATTAGATACACGGCTCAGCAGACAGTATCACACAGGATAGGATTAGATACACGGCTCAGCAGTCAGTATCACACAGGATAGGATTAGATACACAGCTCAGCAGACAGTATCACACAGGATAGGATTAGATACACGGCTCAGCAGTCAGTATCACACAGGATAGGATTAGATACACAGCTCAGCAGTCAGTATCACACAGGATAGGATTAGATACACAGCTCAGCAGACAGTATCACACAGGATAGGATTAGATACACAGCTCAGCAGACAGTATCACACAGGATAGGATTAGATACACAGCTCAGCAGACAGTATCACACAGGAGAGGATTAGATACACGGCTCAGCAGACAGTATCACACAGGATAGGATTAGATACACGGCTCAGCAGACAGTATCACACAGGATAGGATTAGATACACAGCTCAGCAGTCAGTATCACACAGGATAGGATTAGATACACAGCTCAGCAGACAGTATCGCACAGGATAGGATTAGATACACGGCTCAGCAGATAGTATCACACAGGAGAGGATTAGATACACGGCTCAGCAGGCAGTATCACACAGGAGAGGATTAGATACACGGCTCAGCAGGCAGTATCACACAGGAGAGGATTAGATACACGGCTCAGCAGATAGTATCACACAGGAGAGGATTAGATACACGGCTCAGCAGATAGTATCACACAGGAGAGGATTAGATACATAGCTCAGCAGACAGTATCACACAGGATAGGATTAGATACACGGCTCAGCAGACAGTATCACACAGGAGAGGATTAGATACACAGCTCAGCAGACAGTATCACACAGGAGAGGATTAGATACACGGCTCAGCAGACAGTATCACACAGGAGAGGATTAGATACACAGCTCAGCAGACAGTATCACACAGGAAAGGATTAGACACACGGCTCAGCAGTCAGTATCACACAGGATAGGATTAGATACACGGCTCAGCAGTCAGTATCACACAGGATAGGATTAGATACACGGCTCAGCAGACAGTATCACACAGGATAGGATTAGATACACGGCTCAGCAGTCAGTATCACACAGGAGAGGATTAGATACACAGCTCAGCAGTCAGTATCACACAGGAGAGGATTAGATACACGGCTCAGCAGTCAGTACCACACAGGAGAGGATTAGATACACGGCTCAGCAGACAGTATCACACAGGATAGGATTAGATACACGGCTCAGCAGACAGTATCACACAGGATAGGATTAGATACACGGCTCAGCAGTCAGTATCACACAGGATAGGATTAGATACACAGCTCAGCAGACAGTATCACACAGGAGAGGATTAGATACACGGCTCAGCAGTCAGTATCACACAGGAGAGGATTAGATACACGGCTCAGCAGACAGTATCACACAGGAGAGGATTAGATACACGGCTCAGCAGTCAGTATCACACAGGATAGGATTAGATACACAGCTCAGCAGACAGTATCACACAGGAGAGGATTAGATACACGGCTCAGCAGTCAGTATCACACAGGAGAGGATTAGATACACAGCTCAGCAGACAGTATCACACAGGAGAGGATTAGATACACGGCTCAGCAGTCAGTATCACACAGGATAGGATTAGATACACAGCTCAGCAGACAGTATCACACAGGAGAGGATTAGATACACGGCTCAGCAGTCAGTATCACACAGGACAGGATTAGATACACGGTCCCTGAGGATAATACTTGGATGCAGTCTCTGCAGTGATCTCTCCTCTAGGAATAGTGTAGTTACATCAGCGCCATCTGGTGGTCACACCCGTACAGGACACTAATTGTACAGAACAGCGCCACCTGGCGTCCGAACTCTTCCACTGCCTCCGTTTTCCCCAGTCCTGGCGCCGATCGTCGAATCATCGATGTGTCATGTCCGCCTCCTAGTGCGCACGCCGGGAGCTCCGCGGAGTCGGTGTCCGGTAATTGCAGGGGTATGATCCTCAGTTACACGTTATCTGTACGATGTGCATGTAGTGGGGAGGATAACGGGTCAGTACTTGGGTTGGCGGTGACCCGGCTGCTGTGCGGACAGTTTTCACTTCCCATCACTGCACTCAGCTCTTTATTGATGACTTTTCTCTTCTCTCCGGGACTTTTATTTGCATTTTCTTGTCGGTGGCGAGAAATTGCATCATGTGACACAGGTCTACAGTTACATCCTCCGTGGCAGCCAATCAGAGCGCAGCTTTCATTTCTGAAGTGTCTCAGAGGACATGAAAGCTGCGCTGTGATTGGTCGCTACAAGGTTCCCGGTGATTGGAGGAGGCTGTGATTCTGGTCATGTGACTGGAGAGTCGCCATCGGCTGTTACCGTGACGCCGTTACCAGTGACATCGTTACGGCCGACGCGTCATCATCTGATGTAACGTACTTATTGCAGCCTATGAGAGCGTTAAAGGGGATGTCTTCTGTCCACCACATCCCCTTTAACTATAGCTTGTCCCTTTTTTCCTCAGAGTTTGTCGTCTGCGCTGCCATCATGTCTGAGGTGGAGGTCGTGGCGGAGATCCTGACGGAGGTGACCCTGGATGACCCCGCTGCCAGCGGCGCCGCATCCTCCGCGGTCTCCCTGGTGACGGTCGGGGCCACTGTGCCCACCGGCTTCGAGTTCACGGCGGCCGCGGAGGTGGAAGAGAAGCTGGGACGTCCCTGCAGGATCAGCAGAGACCGCGGCAAAATCTACTTTGACATCGGCCTGGACGCGTTGGCGCAGGTGCGAGTGCGGAAAACGTGTCGGGAGACGTTCACCTCCGGGTCTTAAAGTGACGGCGCTCTGTTTATGTCGCAGGTTCATCGGCTGCGGTCGGTCGACAACCTCTTCGTGGTCGTTCAAGAATTCACAGATTTCCCCTTCAAGGATGCGAAGGTGAGTTCATATGGAAAAGATGGCCGCCTGTGTATGGGGTAAGGAGTAGCCAGAAATATTCGGATTGCTTAAAGGGGAACTCCACCACTGAGATTCTGTATTAGAAATCAGGTTTCCCTGTACTTTATGCTGAGCAGCTAATATGAATGAGAAGAGCTGCAGTGTAAAGTATGGAGGAGGGATAACGAAGCAGCCTTGGCCTCTGAACCCTTCCTTCCACCGCTCCTTGCCCTTACACATGTATGATCTGTCCGATCGAGCGTGCAGCTGTTCTGGACGTGAGTAGTAAGCCGATGCCAGACTGATCCGGGAGAAGCTCATCTCCCCTGAGAACAAAAGGGTTGGGCATATTGAAATCCAGCAGCCCAATCCTTTCACATGTCTAGAGACCCCATAAACATTGGTTCCCCCTTATTCTAATGTGTGCGGACCAATATACTAATCACTAATGGAGCAGAAGGGAAGGGTAAAGTATGGGGGACGAAGAGCAGCAGCTGGAGGTTTCGGCCTCCCGTAGACTGTACGGCCAAGCTGGAGTCAGTGATCACGACGGTGCTGTAATGAAGCCGAGCCGCAGGGTAAAGTAGGAGGGACAGCGCAGCAGCCGAAACTGCTGACGAGACAGGGATTGGCCTCAAATAAAGGTTAAACTGCTAGACCTCAGACTTAAAGGGGTTGTCCACGATTGCAAAACATGGCGGCTTTCTTTATGAAACAGCGCCTGCCTTAATCTAATATTCTCCTGTGTCTCTATAGGAAGCCGCACTTCAGGATTTCCAGGAATTGGCTGCAAAACTGTCCTGGGAAAAAGCTCTGAAGACGTGGGAGCTAAACAACAACCTGAAGAAGAAAAAGAAGAGAAAGAAAACCGGTGGCTGCAGCAAAGAGAGGAAGATGATGGCAGCACCAGGCGCGGAGGAGTCAGCAGGAGGCGGTGCAGCTGAGGAGCAGTCGGCGGTGGCAGAGGGTTCAGCAGGAGGTGGTACAGCAGAGGAGCAGTCTGCAATGGCAGAGGGTTCAGCAGGAGGCGGTACAGCAGAGGAGCAGTCGGCAATGGCAGAGGGTTCAGCAGGAGGCGGTACAGCAGAGGAGCAGTCTGCAATGGCAGAGGGTTCAGCAGGAGGCGGTGCAGAAGAGGAGCAGCCAGCAGTGGCATTGGGCGCAGAGGGGTCAGCAGGAGGCGGTGCAGCAGAGGAGCAGCCAGCAGTGGCATTGGGCGCAGAGGGGTCAGCAGGAGGCGGTGCAGCAGAGGAGCAGCCGGAGACGGCATCGGGTGCAGAGCAGCCAGCAGGAGGCGGTACAGCAGAGGACCAGTCGGCGCCACCTGCAGGGCAAGAGAAGTGCAAGACCCCGCAGAGTCAGGCAGAGGACGGCGCAGAGTTTTCCACTCCCTGCTTCAATGTCTTGCATGAAAATGCCACGAGCGACGATGCGGAGAGTAGCGACTCCTCCCCCGATGTTAGTAACATCCTGAAATTCCGCGTTACCTGCAACCGGGCCGGAGACAAACACAGCTTCACATCCAACGAGGCCGCCAGGGACTTCGGTGGAGCCGTGCAGGAGCACTTCCTGTGGAAGGCAGATATGACCAACTTTGATGTGGAGGTGAGCGCCCCTCGTCTCCTGCATGTATCTGTGTGTGTGTGTATATATATATAATATTATACTGTACATACCGCCGTCTCCCGATTTGTCACCAGGTTCTCCTGAACATCAGTTACAATGAAATGTTGGTGGGCATCGCGCTGACCGAGGAGAGTCTGCACCGCAGGAACATCACCCATTTTGGACCCACTACGCTCCGCTCCACTCTGGCTTACGGGATGCTCAGGTGACCCCGGCTCTCACCATCCATCTATCAGGCGGAGCGCACACTGGTTGTCCGCACCGTGTATGGCCCCGCTCCGCGTAGGTCAGACGGCGGCCAGCAGTGAGGCTTCTCGGCTAGTGCCGTACAGTGTAGAGTTTTCCGATAGTCACAGACTGTGGCCGCCGTCTGACCTGTTCCTCAGGAGTGAATTCACCTGTCACCTGTTGTGTCTGCGAACACTGTGTGCACAAGGCCTAATATTAAAAGGGGTGTGTAGCATTAGAAAAAATGGCTGCGATGTTCCAAAATCTTCTCTTCTCCTGTGCGCCGATCATATGGGGTGAAGTTTGGCCCTTTAGGCTTCTGCGCAGTGGAGCTGTAATGTCCACACTACGCACGGTCTGGGGGGCAGCTGTTTCCAGAAGAAAGCCTCCATGTTCTCTGTCTTCTTTTGTATCTTCTTTGCCCCGGATGAGTGTGACCCGGGAGCTGCCAGATTATCAGACTTTCTGGATTAGATCGGAGCTGTCGTTTTCTTGCACCGCTCTTATCCTGGCTCTTTGTTTTTCAGACTCTGTGACCTGGAGCCATCAGATGTCATCATTGATCCAATGTGCGGGACCGGGGCCATCCCTATAGAGGTAAACGGGAGACACAGAGGAGGCGCCCGCTGTGAGAGATGTCAGGCTCAGAGTTATACATATATTCTAACATGTTTTTTATGTGCGATAGTCCATGAAAACTCCGGCAGATCTGTGGGGGTCCGAGTCCCGAGACCCCCATGGATTGCTTAAAACACTTGTAAGGATTGTGCTGCACTGAGACAGAAGCGTTCATCTCAGGCCTCGCACGCAACACACAACTGATGAGTCTTTTGAGCCATCCATGGGGGTCTCAGAGTCCGGACCCCTCAGATAAGCCGGACATTTCAGTGCCTGTAACTTATTTAAAAACATATAATGTCGGTACGTCTTAAATGGCTTCTGTGAAGAATGCTGAAGACCGATCGTCAGCCGTCCTGCTCACACAGTGGAGGGGGTGTTACAGTTTATCAGGGGCTTCAGGCAGCAGCAGCAGAAATCTCTCTCCAGACCCCACATATGGCCGAAATGCCGACCGCCGCGATGAATAATTGCCGCACTGCTTTGTTCCACACTTGCGCAGTCGTTGACCCCCCGTGTGTGGGCAGAGCATCGTCCTATGTCCCTTACCTGCACCGATGTAAGATTCAGCTGTGTGAGCAGGACGGAGTGAAATGGTGAAGCCCTGGAGCACATCAGACGGCCGCTGCCGATGGCTCCAGAAGAAAGTGACGTCTTCCCGTCTTCCCGCAGGGCGTCAGCGAGTGGCCCGGGTGTTTCTTCATCGCTGGTGATAACAACACGAATGCAGTGAACAGAACCTCCAGCAACATCGGCTCCTTACTGCGGAGGCAGCAGAGCGCGGACAGGTGACAACCTCTATGGGAACTGGTGGTGATGGTTGTCACCCAGCTTTCCCAGGTGCAGAAATAGCAGAGTTCCATGATTGTTTCCAGTTGCTCACTTTCTTGCTTTTTGTCTGCACAGCGCCCCCCAGGGGCTTCGGATAGACCCCATTCACTGGGACATTTCTCGCTTGCCTCTGAGGAGTGGGAGCGTGGATGTTATTATCACAGATATGCCGTTTGGGAAGAGGTGAGAGGCAGCTGCGACCTCCGAGAGGAGCCCGGGTCACCACTCAGCTGCTACATGAACTGTTTTCTGTCGTCCACATAGAATTGGATCAAAGAAGAAAAACTGGGACCTATACCCGGCCTGCCTCCAAGAGATGAGCCGCGTGTGCCGGGCCGGAACAGGACGGGCCGTCCTCCTGACCCATGATAGGAAATGCTTCATCAAGGTGCAAAAGACCCTCCTATCCCCTCTGCCTCCATACCCGGCCTCCCCATCCCCTCTGTTTCTCCACTGGACTCTTCTGGCCTCCTCCGTCTCCTCCCACGGCCTCTCCAGTGCCATTCCTCGGCCTTGCCCGTCTCTGCCCACAGTCTTCCTCGTCCCCCACTGTCTCTGCTCCTTGGCCTCCTCCGTCTCTGCCCGCGGCCTCCCCCTGTCTCTTCCCCTTGGCCTCCTCCGTCTCTGCTCCTTGGCCTCCTCCGTCTCTGCTCCTTGGCCTCCTCCGTCTCTGCTCCTTGGCCTCCTCCGTCTCTGCTCCTTGGCCTCCTCCGTCTCTGCCCCTTGGCCTCCTCCGTCTCTGCCCCTTGGCCTCCTCCGTCTCTGCCCCTTGGCCTCCTCCGTCTCTGCCCCTTGGCCTCCTCCGTCTCTGCCCGCGGCCTCCTCCGTCTCTGCCCGCGGCCTCCTCCGTCTCTGCCCGCGGCCTCCTCCGTCTCTGCCCGCGGCCTCCTCCGTCTCTGCCCGTGGCCTCCTCCATCTCTGCCTGCGGGCTCCCCGTCTCTTCCCCTTGGCCTCCTCCGTCTCTGCTCCTTGGCCTCCCTGTCTCTGCCCCTTGGCCTCCTCCGTCTTTGCCCGCGGCCTCCTCCGTCTCTTCCCCTTGGCCTCCTCCGTCTCTTCCCCTTGGCCTCCTCCGTCTCTTCCCCTTGGCCTCCTCCGTCTCTGCTCCTTGGCCTCCTCCGTCTCTGCTCCTTGGCCTCCTCCGTCTCTGCTCCTTGGCCTCCTCTGTCTCTGCTCCTTGGCCTCCTCCGTCTCTGCCTGCGGCCTCCCCGTCTCTTCCCCTTGGCCTCCTCCGTCTCTGCCCCTTGGCCTCCCCTGTCCCGCGCCTCCCCGTCCCCTCATCATATAGTGCACATTTACGTTTATTAGTTAGAACTTTCCCCATTTGTCTCTTTCAGGCTCTGGCTAAAGCCGGGCACCTGTGGAGGAAGATGCACACGGTGTGGGTGAATATAGGCGGCCTGCACGCCGGCGTCTACCTCCTGAAGAGAACTGTCCTGGACTTCTTCGACAGCTCCAGCCAGAGACTGGAGGAGAACAAGCCCCTGAGCCCCAGCTCACCTGCCAAAGAAGAGTAAGAAGTGCCGCAGCAGCAGTGCCCGCCATACTGATCCCAAAATCCCCTGCATCTACCATGCGGGTGAATCACATAAATAATAACTACAGGTCCTGAGTCGTCGTCTTTTTCAGCCATTTCTGTTATTTCCGTCAGAAGCTGGGCTGCAGTATAGAGATTTCAGCTCCTGCTGCACTTGTCTTTCCCCAGTTTTCCCAATCTCCTCAATGACGGCTATAAGCGAGGGGATGTAACTGTGCAAAACCCACCACATCTGACATCCACAAGACCCTTGTGATGTGACCAGTTTCCCCCAAACCAGTATAACTTCAGAGACTCCAGGACTTGGGTGTATTCAGGATGTTCAGGGCGGCTGCTCGTTGTTTGTGTGTTTACTTTTGCCTTAAAGGGGCTGTCCCATAAACAACATGTCACCTGTACCCCCCAGTATAGGAGATACATGTGTGACCGCTGGGGGTCTGAATGCCCGAACACCCACCAATCACAAGAACAGGGGTCCCAAAGTCGTCTGTGCCTGGTCAGTGGTGAGCGTGTGCGACCACTGCATTGTCTGTACGAGTGGTGGTTGCACACGCTCAGTCCACACAGCGGACTTATGTTCTCTGCGGTCGGACCCCCGGCGGCCATACATTTTATCATGCTGTGGATCGGTGATAAATGTCATTTTTGGGACAAAACCTTTAAGGAAATTTATAAGTTTTAGACAAGGTTTTAATGTTTTATTTTGCAAACTAAAAATGGACGCCTGGTCCAGTGGTTACTGGGGTTTCCGAAATACAAGTGCGCCGATGGCCAGAATCTTTACGTTGTCCCTAATTTTTTTGTTTTTGTTTACAAGGTTAATAAATGGTTTTCCTAAGCAATCTGTAGGCTTTTACTTACAAACAGCAAAGTGCAAAACCCGAGACGCCCTCACACAAAAAATACACTAAATACTCGACAATACTGACATTCTGTTCATCAACCAGGAAGCTCAGGATGAGCAGAGCCCTGGTGAGTAGGTGACACCGTGCACGTCGGGAGGAGTTTGTGCCACAATTAATGGCCCGTTGGTGTCGGTGTAACCTGCGGCAGACTCCTACATCTTACAGACCCTGGAAACACATAATTAAGCGATAGAGGATCGGGCACAAATTAATGCAAATCCGGATCCACCACCGCAATTAATGTCCCATCTGATGCTGTAACGAGATAATGAGGCTTTTCCTGCAGGAAATAATATAAATATAATCAGGGACATAATTAGAGTTTTACATGGAAATCTCTGTATGATGTAAGTAACAACCATCTCCGACCAAGACCTTTACCCAACGGGGCAGCGGTGTGTGACAGCCCCTGCTGTGGAACCACAAGTACCAGCGTGTCCGTCAAAGCCGCACACTGACATAATATGCTAAGGCTTAGGCTATGTGCCCACGTTGCGCATTCGTGTGCGGATTTTTCCTCACCGGTTTTGTAAAATCCGCAGGTAAAACGCACTGCACATGTGCACATACCCTAAGACTTCACACCTGTCATATGATTACAGACTGCTAGGTGGCGCTGCTACATCCCAGCACAACACAAGTGAAGGAAGTGGCGGTGTGACCCCGAGGATACCGCGACAAGCAAGAAGTCAAACAACCGCCGCAGATTTCAGACCCTCGTCACAATGCAGCCGCATTCACACGTATTGTGCTGCAATGTAGCATCAACGCCTACAACTGAGGTCTCAAGCTGCATTCCTCGAGGGCCGCAAACAGGTCCTGTTTTCAGGATTTCCTTGTACTGCACATGTGATAATTTAACCACCTGCACAGATAACGATTCCAGCACCTTGTGCAATGCTAAGGAAATCTTGAAGACGCATGGTTTGCGGCCCTCGGAGAATACAGGTTGAGACCCCTGGCCTAGAAGGTGCATTACTGGTGCTGCGTCCAAAACTGTCAACTACCGACAATCTCATTGCATAAACACGTGTCAGCCTTAGGCCGGCGTCACACAAGGCGTATGAAAATACAGTCCGTTTTTTACAGCCGTAATACGCAGAAATTGTCCCAAAACACTGTTCCGTATTCAATGCGAGGATGTGATTTTTACGCACAAATGTATCCGTGTGTCATCCATATGGCGTTTTTTTCACACAGGCTTGCAAAATGGACATATCATGGATCCATCGGCTCAAATATTCTTAAAAACATGTATACAGTCTATATATATATATATATATATATATATATATATATATATATATATATATATATATATATATATATATATATATATGTCAGTGAGACACCTATATATACAGGGGTTGGACAAAATAATGGAAACACCGAACGTTTTGGCATCATAATCTTCGAACATGTGATAAACATGCAAACCGTGACAGATGGTAATGTTTTGTAGTGGATTATTTGTGTTATGTGATATGTGTATGTAAATTAACTGTTTGTTTTGCATAACTGTAAGAACATTGATGAGAACCTGATACCAATGGCAGACCTCTCGGATTTTCAAAGAGGCCAAATTGTTGGTGCTCGTATGGCAGGCGCTAGTGTAACAGAAAGTGCCCGAATGCTTGGCGTGTCAAGAGGTACTGTCTCCAAAGTAATGACTGCATTTGAAAGAGAAGGAAAACGTCCGCAGCAAAGCACAGGTCCGGCCGAAAGTCGAAGTTGACTGAGAGAGACCGTCGGACTCTAAAGCGAATTGTGAGAGAGGATCACAAGACCACGGCTCCGAAAATCACTGCTGAGCTCAATGAACACCTACAGAACCCAGTTTCCATGAAAACTGTTCGTCGGCAGCTGCACAAATCTGGATTCCACGGAAGAGCTGCAATTAGAAAACCACTGCTCTCAATGACAAATGTTTCCAAGCGTTTAGAGTGGTGTAGAAACCTCCAGAATTGGTCCCTCGAGCAGTGGAAACGTGATATTCTCAGACAAATCATCGTTTACCCTATGTCCGACCTCCGGCCGAGTGTACGTTTAGAGACAGCCGAAAGAAGCATTCCATCCAGACTGCCTTCTCCCAACCGTAAAACATGGCGGAGGTTTTGTGATGATCTGGGGTGCTATTTCGTGGAGATCCACCGGGCCAATGATATCTCTTCATGGAAGAATTGACAGCAGAGATTATTTAGGCATTTTGGGTGACCAAGTGCGTCCAATGGTTCAAGCACTGTTCCCGGAGAGGAACGCCATCTTTCAGGATGATAATGCGCCAATTCATACAGCTAGAATCGTTAAAGCATGGCACAAGGAACATTCTAATGAAGTTGAGCATCTCCTCTGGCCCCCACAATCCCCAGACCTCAACACTATTGAGCATTTATGGTCGATTTTAGAGATTCAAGTTAGACGGTGTTTTAACTGCAGAATGGGTTAAAATTCCTTTGGAAACAATTCACTCCTTGTATGAATCCATACCTCGGAGAATTAAGGCTGTAATCGCCGCAAAAGGTGGACCTACACAATATTAAACTAACTTTTGTTGATGTTTCCAGGTGTTTCCATTATTTGGTCCAACCCCTGTATATATATTTATATTTAATTCAGCGCTAGATAGCAGAAAAGCCGGTAATTCAATTGCCGGCTTTTCCTCTCTCCTTCACAAACCCGACAGGATATGAGACATGGTTTACATACAGTAAACCATCTCATATCCGTTCTTTTATTACGTATTCCTCTTTACTAATGTAACAAGTGTCTCTGTGTAAAATTTGGGGTCTCTAGCTATTAAATTAAAGGGTTAAATCCCGGAAAAAATTGGCGTGGGCTCCCGCGCATTTTTCTCCGCCAGAGTGGTAAAGCCAGTGACTGAGGGCAGATATTAACAGCCAGGAGAGGGTCCATGGTTATAGGACCCCCCTGGCTACAAACATCTGCCCCCAGCCACCCCAGAAGAGGCATATCTGGAAGATGCGCCTATTCTGGCACTTAGCCTCTCTCTTCCCACTCCCTGTAGTGGTGGGATATGGGGTAATGAAGGGTTAATGTCACCTTGCTATTGTAAGGTGACATTAAGCAGGATTAATAATGGAGAGGCGTCAATTATGACACCTACCCATTATTAATCCATTAGTACGAAATGGTTAATAAAACACACACACATTATTACAAAGTATTTTAATGAAATAAAGACACAGGGTGTTGTAATATTTTATTATTCTCTTAATCCACCTGAAGACCCTTGTCACCTGAAATAAAGTTAAAAAAACAACAATATCCCATACCTTCCGTCGTTCAGTCTTGTCCCACGATGTAAATCCATCTGAAGGGGTTAAATCATTTTACACCCAGGAGCTCTGCTAAAGCAGCTGTGCTCCTGACTGTAAAACTTGGTGAATGAATGGAAAGCAGGGGAATGTCCTGTAGTTACCTCGAGTCGCGGTGATGCGCCCTCTGCTGGATGAACTCATATGAACTCGAGCGTGGGAAAATATATGGGAAAATATTCTACAGGGGAGTGGGAAGAGAGTGGCCAAGTGCCAGAATAGGCGCATCTTCCAGATGTGCCTTTTCTGGGGTGGCTGGGGGCAGATGTTTTTAGCCGGGGGGGGGGCCAATAACCATGGACCCTCTCTAGGCTATTAATATCTGCCCTCAGTCACTGGCTTTCCCACTCTGGCGGAGAAAATTGCGTGGGAGCCCACGCCAATTTTTTCCAGGATTTAACCCTTTAATTTATTGGAGCCCCCAAATTTTACACACAGACACTTGTTACATTAGTAAAGAGGAATATGTAATTAAAGAAGGGATATGAGATGGTTTACTGTATGTAATCATGTCTCATATCCTGTCGGGTTTGTGAAGGAGAAATGAAAAGCCGGCAATTGAATTACCGACTTTAATGCTAACTAGCGCTATATGAAATATAAATATATATATATAGGTGTCTCACTGACATATATATATATACAGTATATATATATATATATATATATATATATATATATATATATATATATATATATATATACACATTCTATGTGTAGACATTTAATCTACCTATTCTATTCTGTCAGTGTGGTTTTACTGTACACCGCACTGAATTACCGGCTTTTCTATAGAACACTGCTGCGTATTTCTCGCAGGTCACACTGCTGGTCCGTGTGTAATCCGTATTTTTCTCGCCCCCATAGACTTTCATTGGCAGATTTTTTGCGCAATACGCTGACAAACGCAGCATGCTGCGATCTTCTACGGACGTACAAGACTGTATAATACGGATCCATAAAATACACCAGATAGGAGCTGGGACATAGAGAATCATTGTACCGTATGCAATCCGTATTTTCTGCGCCTCTCATACGTCTGTAAAACTCGCCAGTGTGACGCCAGCCTTAATCTACTACAGGAAAGAAGAGAAATCCAGCTCCGGAAGTAAAATCAAAAATTCTATCATTCAAAATTTTAAAAACAAAAAAGAAGAAAGGAAAAACGGCTGCTGGACATGAGCCCGGTCCTCATAAGTCCTCTGAGGACTAAGAACACTACATGTGTTCGAAAACCATTCAGTTACTTACGGCATTTCTCCTCCGGTAATCACCGGGCTCATGTCCAGCAGTCGTTTATCCTTTCTTCTTTTTTATTTTTGAAATTTTGAATTTAGAATTTTTTATTTTACTTCCAGAGCTGGATTTCTCTTCTTTCCTGTTATGGCATTATGGAGACGCTTGTCCGTGCTCAGATCTCTTTCAAGGACTATGAAAGCAACAAAAAGGCTGAGCTGAATTTTCCTTCTTTCTCACACAGCCTCAATCTACTCACTAAAGCAAAAAACTGTGTACTCCAGAGCTGCACTCACTATTCTGCTGGTGCAGTCACTGTGTACATACATTACATTACTAATCCTGAGCTACATCCTGTATTATACCCCAGAGCTGCACTCACTATTCTGCTGGTGCAGTCACTGTGTATATACATTACATTACTGATCCGGAGTTACATCCTGTATTATACCCCAGAGCTGCACTCACTATTCTGCTGGTGCAGTCACTGTGTACATACATTACATTACTGATCCGGAGTTACATCCTGTATTATACCCCAGAGCTGCACTCACTATTCTGCTGGTGCAGTCACTGTGTACATACATTACATTACTGATCCTGAGTTACCTCTTGTATTATACTCCAGAGCTGCACTCACTATTCTGCTGGTACGGTCACTGTGTACATACATTACATTACTGATCCTGAGTTACCTCTTGTATTATACCACAGAGCTGCACTCACTATTCTGCTGGTGCAGTCACTGTGTACATACATTACATTACTGATCCTGAGTTACATCCTGTATTATACCCCAGAGCTGCACTCACTATTCTGCTGGTGCAGTCACTGTGTACATACATTACATTACTGATCCTGAGTTACAGCCTGTATTATACCTCAGAGCTGCACTCACTATTCTGCTGGTGCAGTCACTGTGTACATACATTACATTACTGATCCTGACTTACATCCTGTATTATACCCCAGAGCTGCACTCACTATTCTGCTGGTGCAGTCACTGTGTACATACATTACATTACTGATCCTGAGTTACATCCTGTAGATCTTTTATTATAAAAATGAAAAACATAACAATAATAATAACAGAAACAAAACAGAAATATCAGCCAGAAAAAAATAATCAGTATACTGAACACTGGTCCAGCCGCTCATTCTCTCCTCTCACACACATTATACAGTATATACAGAATAACTACTTTGACCTTCTGGTCCGGTCACCAAACAAAATAATAATAACAAATAAAATAAACAATGGCAAACAAAAACTATATACATAAACTTTTTTCTCTTTTTTTTTTTTTTTTTTTTGAATTATTATTATTATTATTTTTTTTTTTTTTAGTTTTATATAATATAGCCACAAATTTAAACAAATATATACAAAACTAAGCTATCCTCCATTCCCAACCCCCCGCACTGACCTGAGAGCTGGTCCTGCGTCTCATGCCTCAGTCCATGTCCAACGTCCATAGGCCAGATCAGGCAGTGCCAGTTTTCCCCCAAACAACCCAGTGTCCCATAGTCCCACAAGATAATCCCACCTCCCCCCTTTTCCCACCACCCAACCTAACACCTACACCCAAATCTATATCCCCATATACAATATATACAATATATACAGCAGCACACACCACAATAATCACAAATCACGAAGCCCAAGCTCGGCGCCTGCAGCCCTACATCACTGCAGCCCTACATCACTGTATAATGATCAAACAAAACAAAAATCTACAGTGTCAGCAGCAGCCCACCACCAGGAAAGGAGATGACCAGACTAGGGCACACTAAAAGAAAAGCCCCTCCAGAGGAGCGTGGCCCTCCGTGCGCCCAGTCTCCCATACTCCAGAGAGCGCACCTTCACCAGGTCACCGAGTATGGTCCTAAACACATCGTCCACTGGGAGGATTTTTCGTTGCGTCGATACTAAGCACCGTGCGTTCCACGTGTGATACCTAACCACTGCGCTAACTAGAAATAAGGTGCAGCGGTCCCGACCACCCAGGTCTCCGAATGCTCCATAGGCCCATTCCGCATAGGAGAGACCGGCCAGCCGAGACCAGCCAATGAAGGCGCCCACCCTGTTGTACACCTCTGTGTTGAAGGGACAATGAAGCAGGAAGTGGTCCATGCTTTCCAGCAAGGTACCACAATGCTCCCGAGGACAATTCCTGTCCTCAGAGCTCCTACACTTCAGATTGTCCCTCACACACAGTTTCCCATGGAAGCAGCGCCAAGCCAAGTCCCAAAACTTCGAGGGGATCCGGATAGAATTCAAAAGATGTAAACCCACCCCAAGATCCCGACTTGGGCAGTCCCTGAGCGCCAGAGGCCTCTGGAAATGGGTCAACAGAACCCTATTGTCAAGGAGTTTCCTTGGCAGAGTCCTGATCTCCCACATTCAAAGACCCCACCGACGAATTACCTTCAGAACCAAGGTAGCGTAAGCCGGAAGATGTCCATGCGGTGTGCGAAGATCCTTCACTTGCCCTCCTGTCTCCCATTCCTGGAAGAAAGGCTGAAACCATCCCCTACAGGAGAATACCCACGGAGGAGCCCTCTCTTTCCAGAGGTTTGCGATATTGATCTTAATGAAGGTATCCACAAGGAATACCACAGGGTTGACCATACCCAACCCTCCTAGTCTCCTCGTACGGTAAGTAACCTCCCTCCTGACCAGGTTCAGTCTATTCCCCCATAACAGTTGGAAGAACAAACTGTAGACCCGAGTCCAGAGAGATTCCGGCAAGATGCACACACTGCCCAGATAAATCAGTAAAGGGAGCAGGTAAGTTTTGATCAGGTTTACCCTTTCCCTTAGGGTCAAAGACCAACCCTTCCATTGGTTCACCTTCTGAGTGGCGATCTCTAGCCTGCTGTCCCAATTTTGTTTGGGGTAATCCCCCTGGCCAAATTCGATGCCAAGGATTTTTGCAGAGATTTTGGGTCCTGGAAGGGTGTCCGGGAGATCAAAACCAGGATCTCCTCCTCCCAGCCAGAGACTCTCACACTTATCCCGGTTGATCTTGGACCCGGATGCCTCCGAGTAGCGATCTACCTCTGACATCAGCCACCCTGCCTCCTCGTGAGAGGAAACAAACACGGTGACATCATCGGCATACGCCACCACCCTCAGAGTGGCCTCCGGTGCTGCCTGGTCCATCCCGATCCCTGCCAACGGTCCACGCTCCACCCTCCTAACAAGAGGGTCAATCGCAAACACGTACAGCAGCGGGCTCAAGGGACAACCCTGGCGAACACTGGACCCAACCTCAAAAGAGCTGCCAATCCAACCATTCACAAGCGGGAAACTCTCTGCCCCACTGTACAAGGTCTTAAGCCAATCAACAAACCCCCCCGGCAGGCCATATCTCAGAAGGACGGACCAGAGGTACTCGTGATTAACCCGATCAAATGCTTTTGCCTGGTCCAGTGACAGCATGTACCCCTTCCAGTGACCAGCCCTACCCTGCTCCACTGCCTCTCGGACACAGAGCACAGCACTAAATGTGCTGCGGCCTGGAACAGAGCAATGCTGGGCCCCCGAAAGGAGTCGGGGTGCAAATTTCACCAGCCGATTAAACAGCACCTTTGCCAGAACCTTCCTGTCTGCATTGAGAAGCGCTATGGGACGCCAATTCTCAATGCAAGACGGGTCCTTACCCTTTGACAAGATGATCAGAGCAGACCTCCTCATTGACTTCGGCAGAGTGCCCGAGGAAAGACACTCATTGAATACCTCAGTCAAGAGGGGAACCAAAACGTCCTTAAAGGTCTTATAGAATTCAGATGTTAAGCCATCTGGACCAGGCGATTTTTTTGGGGCAAGCCCTTCAATCGCCAACTGAACTTCCTCTTCCCTGATCATTTCTGTCAAACTGTCAAGAGAGGGGTCTACCCCTGGTTCGGGGACGGCTTCAGCCAGGAAAGCAGACATCTCATCCCAATCAAGATCCCTCTTCCCCAAGAGGTGCGAGTAGAAGGATCTGACAACCTCCAGGATCCCTGATATGGATCGCCTCAGGGACCCCGTAGTGTCGACCAGTCCTGTAACCACTTTACTATTCACTGACATCTTGCAGTTTCTGTAAGGGTCGGGCGAGCGGTACTTCCCGTAATCCCTCTCAAAAACTAAAGATGCGTGTCTATCGTACTGACACCTCATAAGCAAAGATTTCACTCTGGAGATCTCCTCGCGGCTACCTCCAGTTGAGACAAGATGTTCGAGTTTCCTCCTCAGACCCTGATACAGGCGGTACCTGCTCAGATTCCTGAGGCTCGAGAGCTGGCGGAAGAATCTCGCTACCCTTTCCTTGAACATCTCCCACCACTCTGACCTACTACTACAAAGATCCAGTAAGGGTACCTGGCTCTGAAGAAAATCCTCAAAGGACTGTCTTATCTCCGCTTCTTCCAAGAGAGAGGAATTGAGCCTCCAAAAGCCTCTTCCCATCCGGAGGGTCTCTGTAACATTCAGAGAAAACAAAATTAAACAGTGGTCGGAGAACTCCACCTCAACAACAGACACTGCTGAAGAGACAGCTTCCTCCTTTAAATAAAACCTATCTATTCTGGACCTACAGTTACCTCTATGATAGGTGAACCCCTCGTGGCATGGGGTGTGCCGAATGTGGACATCCACCAGGCGAGCCTCACTAGCTATACTATTAAGGGCGACGCTATCGTAAGTCAGCTTGTCTCTGGAACCTCCTCTATCTCGGGGCCTCGTGACAGCATTGAAGTCCCCTCCAAAGACAACCTGCCGACTTGTAAAAAGGTAGGGCTTGATCCTCATAAAGAGACACTTCCGGTCCCACTTAGATTGGGGACCATAGATGTTGATGAGCCGGAGCTCTTGTCCCTTCATGAGGACATCTAAGATCAGGCACCTCCCCATTTCTAACTCAATAACCCGTCGGCATTCCACCGGTGCGGTAAAAAGGACCGCCACTCCGCTATACGGCTCGGCCGCAAGAGACCAATAGGAGGGCCCGAGTCTCCACTCCCTCTTAGCTTTAAACACATCTGCCATGTTTGGCAGCCTGGTCTCTTGCAAAAAGAAAATGTCAGCTTCAACCCGGCTGAGAAAATCAAAGGCCGCAAATCTAGCTGTATTTGACTTTATGCTGGCGACATTAATGGACGCCAGCGTCAACGGAGTGGGTTCCGCCATCATTGGTGATTGAGTTAGATGGCTTTCTTTTTCCCACTACCCTTATCCTCTGCCTCAGAGGAGGAATCCTTCCCCCTCTTTAATGACATGGAGGTATCCATTCCCATGTGTTTTTTATTTTTATCGTCCTCGTCTCCGGACTCTGGGCCAGTCCCTCCCTCCAAGGATCTTACATTCCCCGAAGAAGGAGACTCGGCGTCCCCTGTGAGCCCCGCCGAAGCCAGAACCTCACCCTCAGCTTCCTCCTCAGAGGAAGAGATGTTTTCAAGGGCTTGGAACCGGTTAGAAAGACCAACCAGAGGGGAGTCGGTTTTTCCTTCCTTAGGTACCTTGGTCAGAGCGGGAGAAGATTTTTTATCTCCCTTCTTTCTCTTCTTTTTGGTGCCGAGCTTACGCTTGTTCTCTAGCCACTGCCTATTATCCTCATCCATACTTTCATAATGGGAGGACTCTGAGGCAGTGGCACTTTCCTCCCTGTGGATCCTCCTGACCTCCTCATCCAACTCATCATCCCTCGGAGCCTCAGCAGCAAGACTGGCATCCAGGACAGGGGCCGCCCCAGTAGCCCGAGGCTCGCCCAGCTCCCTATCCTGTCTGCACTTGTCTAGACGCCTTAGCTGGGCAGGCGTCTTTTTATTGCTTTTCTTCCTTGGCCCCTCAGCTCCCTCACCCCTGCTAGTCCCTTCCCCAGCAGAATCAGCCTCACGGCTTTCTCCCACCGGGGTCACGACTGCGTTAGCGAAGGAGCGAGGACAACGGCTGAATGGGTGACCTAACTCACCACACAGGTGGCACCTAATCTCCACACAAGATGCAGCAAGATGGCCTATATCCCCACACAATGCACACTTCTGCACAGTGCAGTTTGCGCTGAAGTGTGTGGGGTCGCCGCACTTGTGACAGAGCTTCGGTTGCCCCTGGTAGAAGACCAGGATACGATCCCTACCCAGGAAGGCAGATGATGGTATGTGGGCAACCGTACCACCTGAACGCTTAAGTTTTACCATAAACGTCCAGGCCCCTGACCAGATACCAAACTCATCACGGTTTTTCTTTGGCATCTCCACTACCTCTCCATACCGGCCAAGCCACGTCATGATGTCATAACAAGAAAGCGACTCGTTACAAGTCATCACGGTCACTTTCTTGACTTGGTTTTGGCGAGACACCGCCTGAACGGCAAAGTCTCGCCAGCCGGGCTCATTTTTTGCCAACTCATAGTTCGACCAGAAAAGTTCAAGCCCCTCCGGCCGGACAAAGCTGACATCAAACTCAGGTGTGGAATAGGGATGTATCAAGGCGTAGATGTCAATCGCCTTGAAGCCCATCCTCAGCAGGAGCTCCACAACCTTCGACCTTGGAGGACACGCATCACTGCCCCTCCACCGAAGACGGACCACATTCCTACGCACACTACCCGGCCCGGCTGTTGGGAGGGACCACACTGTATCCCCCCCTCTTTGCTCTCGGAAGGCCCCGAGGCCATGCCTCTCTATCCAGAAGGATAGATCAACCTCTCGACCCTCTACCATTAGTGATCTCTCTCCCTTCTTTAGAGCCTCCAGGAGACGCCGTTGCAACATGCCGTCCCCAGAGCCCAGAGACGAGGAGGACGCCCTATTTCCCCCGGAGGTGACAGCGGCATAACTCCTGACAGGTGCTGCCACCACCGGGGGGGCAACCGGACCAGTGACCACATCCACACCAACAGTATCACCATTACCCACCTCCATAACCTCCTCACCCTCCACCAAACCAGCAACCACACCACTAGACAAAGAGTTTTCCTCATCCATACCCACCACCACATTCACTCCTGCTGGACCAGTGACAACAGGGGGTGACATTTTGGCCTCCGCATCATCAGGCACAAGGGGCTGAGTCTCCTCCACAGAACTGGAGGTGACCTCACCCCTGGTTTTATGTGTGCCCTCCGCATCATCAGTTGATATTTTCCGCTGCTTCATGGTTGCTACCAGGCGCCGCTGATCTTTCGCTGCTGTGAGGCACCGCTGATCCTTAGCATCAGGATCTTGTTGACCAGCGGCGCCAACACAGAACAGGACTTTGGTGGGAGGACCGGAACGCCCAGCCCCGGTAACCCCCTCACACTGCCGCCGCTTCTCAACTAAGTAATCAGCGGCAACAGCATTCAGGGGCACCGAGGCTACCGGAGCTGCCCCTGACACCGGGCTGCTCCCCCCTCCCACTGGGGAGCGCACCACAGTATCGTGGCCTGATTTTTCGCCCGCCGCCGGGCCGCCCTCACTGTCCAGCCTCTCGGCTGATGCACCTGCTGCTACGTCCCCGCTACTACAAGCAGAAACGGAGCTCTGCGCCTCACTTCATTGCTTTGTAGTCTCCCCGCGCCTTTGCACCGGATCCACAGCAGAACCCGGGCTGGGCTGGGCAACGGGGCTTATACAGCGAGCTGACCCTGCAGCCGACTCAGGGGGTACAGGGAGGGGGGCATACACATAGCTTACCGCTTCCTGCAGCTTAGGTTTGATCTTCTTCACCTTTTTCTTGTGGCCCCCAGGTGCCTCCTCTGGTAAATCATCACCAAGATGGAAGTTCTGAAGGCACACTGGGGACTCCAGGAGCTTGATCTCTGCCATTAGCGCCCCTCCCTGGCCGATGTTGTCACTGTCCTCCCCAGAGCCAGCAGAACTGCGACGAGGTGTCATTGTCGCCTGTCCAGCAGGGACCTCGCTGCACGTGGCCTGTGAGTGACTAAGCAGGCTGCCAGGTGGGGCTTTCTGCTGGTCATCATCCACCTGGCACTCAGGCTGCAGCCCCATCTGCCTTTGCTCTCTGTTATCAGCCATTTCTCTAAATCGGTCTTCATTTATAAGCTTTTCTTTAAATGGTCCACTTTTTTCACGAATAAATGCTTTTCTTACCTCCAGGTCATTAATTTCAAGCTTCAGGATCTTTACCTCCGCCTGGAATTGCGTCTTCCTGGGTCTGGAGGCGCCTGCAGCTTTTGCGCTTGTGCAGCGCAGCTCCTCCCGCAGCCTTCTCAGGGTCTTACTCGCATCTTCGTACTCACGGAGGTGGCTCATGACCCGGGAGGCATAGGTGGACACAGACTCCCGGGGTCTCTGCAGCGCCCAACCCTCCTCAGTGAGGTCGGCCTCACCTCCGTGAGCACTCAGCTTTCCTCCGGAAGGGCCTTCATCCTGCACGCTAGCAAGCTTCTCCTCCATGGAAGCCTTGTGGCTTCTCTGGGTCTCTGCAGACCTGGGGGGAGTAGGAGCCACATTGCTGCGACTCCTGGTGGAGCGTCTCACCCCCGAATCCTCTGATGTGCAGGCTGGTTGCTGGTTCCTTCTGCCCCCCGCCAGCCTGGTCCGGGAAGCAGAAGCCTGGGACTTGGCTCCTTCACTCATCCCAGGAAACCCACTCCCTCCCTGGGTAAGAGAGAGAGCAGGTCCCCGGGTGGAGAGGTGGTGGTTCTCAGGAGCTCAGGAGCACACTGCAGGTTCAGCAGCGACCGCACCCACAATCAGCACAATGAGCAGCAGCTGAGCAGAGCTGCACCCACTATCCTGCTGGTGCAGTCACTGTGTACATACATTACATTACTGATCCTGAGTTACATCCTGTAGTATACCCCAGAGCTGCACCCACTATCCTGCTGGTGCAGTCACTGTGTACATACATTATATTACTGATCCTGAGTTACATCCTGTATTATACCCCAGAGCTGCACTCACTATTCTGCTGGTGCAGTCACTGTGTACATACATTACATTACTGATCCTGAGTTACATCCTGTATTATACCCCAGAGCTGCACTCACTATTCTGCTGGTGCAGTCACTGTGTACATACATTACTGATCCTGAGTTACATCCTGTATTATACCCCAGAGCTGCACTCACTATTCTGCTGGTGCAGTCACTGTGTACATACATTACATTACTGATCCTGAGTTACATCCTGTATTATACTCCAGAGCTGCACTCACTACTCTGAAGGTGCAGTCACTGTGCACATACATTACATTACTGATCCTGAGTTACATCCTGTATTATACCCCAGAGCTGCACTCACTATTCTGCTGGTGCAGTCACTGTGTACATACATTACATTACTGATCCTGAGTTACATCCTGTATTATACTCCAGAGCTGCACTCACTACTCTGAAGGTGCAGTCACTGTGCACATACAGTACATTACTGATCCTGAGTTACATCCTGTATTATACCCCAGAGCTGCACTCACTATTCTGCTGGTGCAGTCACTGTGTACATACATTACATTACTGATCCTGAGTTACATCCTGTATTATACCCCAGAGCTGCACTCACTATTCTGCTGGTGCAGTCACTGTGTACATACATTACATTACTGATCCTGAGTTACATCCTGTATTATACCCCAGAGCTGCACTCACTATTCTGCTGGTGCAGTCACTGTGTACATACATTACATTACTGATCCTGAGTTACATCCTGTATTATACCCCAGAGCTGCACTCACTATTCTGCTGGTGCAGTCACTGTGTACATACATTACATTACTGATCCTGAGTTACATCCTGTATTATACCCCAGAGCTGCACTCACTATTCTGCTGGTGCAGTCACTGTGTACATACATTACATTACTGATCCTGACTTACATCCTGTATTATACTCCAGAGCTGCACTCACTATTCTGCTGGTGCAGTCACTGTGTACATACATTACTGAACCTGAGTTACCTCCTGTATTATACTCCAGAGCTGCACTCACTATTCTGCTGGTGCAATCACTGTGTACATACATTACTGATCCTGACTTACATCCTGTATTATACTCCAGAGCTGCACTCACTATTCTGCTGGTGCAGTCACTGTGTACATACATTACTGAACCTGAGTTACCTCCTGTATTATACTCCAGAGCTGCACTCACTATTCTGCTGGTGCAGTCACTGTGTACATACATTACATTACTGATCCTGACTTACATCCTGTATTATACTCCAGAGCTGCACTCACTATTCTGCTGGTGCAGTCACTGTGTACATACATTACTGAACCTGAGTTACCTCCTGTATTATACTCCAGAGCTGCACTCACTATTCTGCTGGTGCAATCACTGTGTACATACATTACTGATCCTGACTTACATCCTGTATTATACTCCAGAGCTGCACTCACTATTCTGCTGGTGCAGTCACTGTGTACATACATTACTGAACCTGAGTTACCTCCTGTATTATACTCCAGAGCTGCACTCACTATTCTGCTGGTGCAGTCACTGTGTACATACATTACATTACTGATCCTGAGTTACATCCTGTATTATACCCCAGAGCTGCACTCACTATTCTGCTGGTGCAGTCACTGTGTACATACATTACTGATCCTGAGTTACATCCTGTATTATACTCCAAAGCTGCACTCACTATTCTGCTGGTGCAGTCACTGTGTATATACATTACATTACTGATCCTTAGGTACCTCCTGTATTATACTCCAGAGCTGCACTCACGATTCTGCTGGTGCAGTCACTGTGTACATACATTACATTACTGATCCTGAGTTACATCCTGTATTATACCCCAGAGCTGCACTCACTATTCTGCTGGTGCAGTCACTGTGTACATACATTACTGATCCTGAGTTACCTCCTGTATTATACTCCAGAGCTGCACTCACTATTCTGCTGGTGCAGTCACTGTGTACATACATTACATTACTGATCCTGAGTTACATCCTGTATTATACCCCAGAGCTGCGCTCACTATTCTGCTGGTGCAGTCACTGTGTACATACATTACATTACTGATCCTGAGTTACATCCTGTATTATACTCCACAGCTGCACTCACTATTCTGCTGGTGCAGTCACTGTGTACATACATTACATTACTGATCCTGAGTTACCTCCTGTATTATACTCCAGAGCTACACTCACTAATCTGCTGGTGCAGTCACTGTGTACATACATTACATTACTGATCCTGTGTTACATCCTGTATTATCCCCCAGAGCTGCACTCACTATTCTGCTGGTGCAGTCACTGTGTACATACATTACATTACTGATCCTGAGTTACCTCCTGTATTATACCCCAGAGCTGCACTCACTATTCTGCTGGTGCAGTCACTGTGTACATACATTACATTACTGATCCTGAGTTACATCCTGTATTATACCCCAGAGCTGCACTCACTATTCTGCTGGTGCAGTCACTGTGTACATACATTACATTACTGATCCTGGGTTACATCCTGTATTATACCCCAGAGCTGCACTCACTATTCTGCTGGTGCAGTCATTGTGTACATACATTACATTACTGATCCTGGGTTACATCCTGTATTATACCCCAGAGCTGCACTCACTATTCTGCTGGTGCAGTCACTGTGTACATACATTACATTACTGATCCTGAGTTACATCCTGTATTATACTCCAGAGCTGCAGTCACTATTCTGCTGGTGCAGTCACTGTGTACATACATTACATTACTGATCCTGAGTTACATCCTGTATTATACTCCACAGCTGCACTCACTATTCTGCTGGTGCAGTCACTGTGTGCATACATTACATTACTGATCCTGAGTTACATCCTGTATTATACTCCAGAGCTGCACTCACTATTCTGCTGGTGCAGTCACTGTGTACATACATTACATTACTGATCCTGTGTTACATCCTGTATTATACCCCAGAGCTGCACTCACTCTTCTGCTGGTGCAGTCACTGTGTACATACATTACATTACTGATCCTGAGTTACATCCTGTAATATACCCCAGAGCTGCACTCGCTATTCTGCTGGTGCAGTCACTGTGTACATACATTACATTACTGATCCTGGGTTACATCCTGTATTATACCCCAGAGCTGCACTCACTATTCTGCTGGTGCAGTCATTGTGTACATACATTACATTACTGATCCTGGGTTACATCCTGTATTATACCCCAGAGCTGCACTCACTATTCTGCTGGTGCAGTCACTGTGTACATACATTACATTACTGATCCTGAGTTACATCCTGTATTATACTCCAGAGCTGCAGTCACTATTCTGCTGGTGCAGTCACTGTGTACATACATTACATTACTGATCCTGAGTTACATCCTGTATTATACTCCACAGCTGCACTCACTATTCTGCTGGTGCAGTCACTGTGTGCATACATTACATTACTGATCCTGAGTTACATCCTGTATTATACTCCAGAGCTGCACTCACTATTCTGCTGGTGCAGTCACTGTGTACATACATTACTGATCCTGAGTTACATCCTGTATTATACCCCAGAGCTGCACTCACTATTCTGCTGGTGCAGTCACTGTGTACATACATTACATTACTGATCCTGTGTTACATCCTGTATTATACCCCAGAGCTGCACTCACTATTCTGCTGGTGCAGTCACTGTGTACATACATTACATTACTGATCCTGAGTTACATCCTGTAATATACCCCAGAGCTGCACTCGCTATTCTGCTGGTGCAGTCACTGTGTACATACATTACTGATCCTGAGTTACATCCTGTATTATCCTCCAGAGCTGCACTCACTATTCTGCTGGTGCAGTCACTGTGTACATACATTACATTACTGATCCTGAGTTACATCCTGTATTATCCTCCAGAGCTGCACTCACTATTCTGCTGGTGCAGTCACTGTGTACATACATTACATTACTGATCCTGAGTTACATCCTGTATTATACTCCAGAGCTGCACTCAGTATTTCTCATTATTTTTCCATTTATGACTTTTAGATCCGGATTTGGAAATATTCTCGGAAGTAGAGAGTTTCCGGTTCTTTACTGAACATTTTCCGGGAAGTTGCTGGACTGGTTTTCTGGGATTCGGTGCTTTCCTGTAATGTTGGGATCTCCCAGGATATCAGGAGAATAAAACTTCCCTGGGTTTTATCTTCACATTTCCCTGCTCAGTGGCGGTGGGTCAGCCAGTACAGGCGGCTCTGTCCCTCCACTACACATCACAGGCGGCACAAGGACTATAGGACTGTAAATCATGAGTGCTGGAGAAATGGTGCAGACAAGCACAGGACAGGGTGGATGGGAAAAGAAAAACAAGGGCTTCCTATTGTTATCCCTTCAGTGCCCCCAGACTGCGAGCATTAGGCCGGCGTCACACTGGCGAGTTTTACGGACGTAAGAGCGCAGAAACTACGTCCGTAAAACTCGCATTACATACGGCACAATTATTCTCAATGGGGCTGCTCCTATTAGCCGTATATTACGGTTCAGTATTATACGGCTTTCTACGGCCGTACAAAATCGCAGCATGCTGCGTTTGTCAGTGTATTGCGCAAATAATACGCCAATGAAAGTCTATGGGGGCGAGAAAAATACGGATTCCACACGGACCAGCAGTGTGACCTGCAAGAAATACGCAGCGGTGTTAGTGAAAAGTCGGTAATTCAATTGCCGGCTTTTCATTTCTCCTTCACAAACCCGACAGGATATGAGACATGATTACATACAGTAAACCATCTCATATCCCCATTTTTTTTGCATATTCCACACTACTAATGTTAGTAGTGTGTATGTGCAAAATTTCAGCGCTGTAGCTGCTAAAATAATTTTCTCCGCCAGAATGGTAAAGCCAGTGACTGAGGGCAGATATTAATAGCCTAGAGAGGGTCCATGGTTATTGCCCCCCCCCCCCCCCCCGTGGCTAAAAACATCTGCCCCCAGCCACCCCAGAAAAGGCACATCTGGAAGATGCGCCTATTCTGGCACTTGGCCACTCTCTTCCCACTCCCTGTAGCGGTGGGATATGGGGTAATGAAGGGTTAATGCCACCTTGCTATTGTAAGGTGACATTAAGCCAGATTAATAATGGAGAGGCGTCAATTATGTCACCTATCCATTATTAATCCAATTGTAGGAAAGGGTTAAAAAACACACACACACATGATTTAAAAGTATTTTAATGCAATAAACAGCGGTTGTTGTAATAATTTATTGTTCTCGCAATCCATCAGGAAAACCCTCGCTTGGCAAAATAATAAACGCACAAGATACATACCTTCTGGTGAACCGTCTCGTGCCACGAAGTAATCCATCTGAAGGGGTTAACTAATATTACAGGCAGAGCTGCGATAAACCACTCGCTCGTACCTGTAATCCCCGGGTGCTGAAAGGAAAGCAGTGATCTGTACTTACATTGAGTCGCGGTGATGCGCCCTCTGGTGGATATTCTCATGAACTGCAGCCTGGGAACTTTTTCCCACGCTCCAGGTCATATGAGGACATCCACCAGGGGGCGCATCACCGCGACTGAAGGAAATGTAGGTCAATGACCTACATTTCATTCATTCGCCGGGGAATTACAGACACGAGCACAGCTGCATTTAGCAGGGCTCCTGCCTGTAATATTAGTTAACCCCTTCAGATGGATTACTTCGTGGGACGAGACGGTTCACCAGAAGGTATGTATCTTGTGCGTTTATTATTTTGCCAAGCAAGGGTGTTCCTGATGGATTGAGAGAACAATAAATTATTACAACAACCGCTGTGTTTATTTCATTAAACTACTTTTAAATCATGTGTGTGTGTGTTTTTTAACCCTTTCCAACAATTGGATTAATAATGGATAGGTGACATAATTGACGCCCCTCCATTATTAACCTGGCTTAATGTCACCTTCCAATAGCAAGGTGGCATTAACCCTTCATTACCCCATATCCCACCGCTACAGGGAGTGGGAAGAGAGTGGCCAAGTGCCAGAATAGGCGCATCTTCCAGATGTGCCTTTTCTGGGGTGGCTGGGGGCAGATGTTTTTAGCCACGGGGGGGCCAATAACCATGGACCCTCTCCTGGCTATTAATATCTGCCGTCAGTCACTGGCTTTACCATTCTGGCAGAGAAAATTGCTCAGGAGCCCACGCCAATTTTTTCCGCCATTTAACCCTTTATTTCAGCAGCTACAGCGCTGAAATTTTGCACATACACACAACTAACATTAGTAGTGTGGAATATGCAAAAAAAAGGGGGATATGAGATGGTTTACTGTATGTAAACCATGTCTCATATCCTGTCGGGTTTGGGAAGGAGAAATGCAAAGCCGGCAATTGAATTACCGGCTGTTCACAGATATCGCGCTGAATGAAATCTAAATACAGAATATATATATATATGTGTCTCAATGACATATATATATATATACTGTATATATGTTTTCCCGAACATTTGAGCACATAAATCCATTAGATGTCGGTTTTGCAAGCCTGCGTGAAAATCTCGCAGTACGGATGCCGTACGGATTACATACGGAGGATGCCATGCGCAAAATACGCTGACACACCCTGACTACGGATCAATATTTTGGGAACATTTCTCCGTATTACGGCCGTAGTACGGACGTATAATACGTGGCGTATTGTCTTACGCCCAGTGTGAGGCCGGCCTTAGTGTCAGGCTGCCGTCACACTAGCAGTACTTGGTCAGTATTTTACATCAGTATTTGTAGCCAAAACCAGGAGCGAATTAGAGGAAAAGTATAATAGAAACATATGCACCACTTCTGCATTTATCACCCACTCCAGGTTTTGGCTACAAATACTGATGTAAAATACTGACCAAATACTGCTAGTGTGACAGCAGCCTAACACCATCCTTCAGTGCTGGAGTCAGGGTCTGAGTTACCTTAGTCCCAAATAAAGATATACTGGCCTCATCCATGGCATATACTGTATATAGTGTGTATATAGTGTGTATATAGTGTGTGTATAGTGTGTGTATAGTGTGTATATACTGTATATAGTGTATATAGTGTGTATATAGAGTATGTATATAGTGTGTATATAGTGTGTATAGTGTGTGTATATAGTGTGTATATAGTGTGTATACAGTGTGTATACAGTGTGTATATAGTGTGTATATAGAGTGTATATAGAGTGTATATAGTGTGTATATAGTGTATATAGTGTGTATATAGTGTATATAGTGTGTGTATAGTGTGTGTATAGTGTGTATATACTGTATATAGTGTATATAGTGTGTATATAGAGTATGTATATAGTGTGTATATAGTGTGTATAGTGTGTGTATACAGTGTGTATATAGTGTGTATATAGAGTGTATATAGTGTATATAGTGTGTATAGTGTGTATATAGTGTATACAGTGTGTATATAGTGTGTATATACTGTATATAGAGTGTATAGTGTGTATATAGTGTGTATATAGTGTATATAGTGTGTATAGTGTGTATATAGTGTGTATATAGTGTATATAGTGTGTATAGTGTGTATATAGTGTATACAGTGTGTATATAGTGTGTATATAGTGTGTATATAGTGTATATAGTGTGTATAGTGTGTATATAGTGTGTATATAGTGTATATAGTGTGTATAGTGTGTATATAGTGTATACAGTGTGTATATAGTGTGTATATAGTGTGTATATAGTGTATATAGTGTGTATATAGTGTGTATATAGTGTATATAGTGTGTATAGTGTGTATACAGTGTGTATACAGTGTGTATATAGTGTGTATATAGAGTGTATATAGTGTGTATATAGTGTGTATATAGTGTGTATATAGTGTATATAGTGTGTGTATAGTGTGTGTATAGTGTGTATATACTGTATATAGTGTATATAGTGTGTATATAGAGTATGTATATAGTGTGTATATAGTGTGTATAGTGTGTGTATACAGTGTGTATATAGTGTGTATATAGAGTGTATATAGTGTATATAGTGTGTATAGTGTGTATATAGTGTATACAGTGTGTATATAGTGTGTATATACTGTATATAGAGTGTATAGTGTGTATATAGTGTGTATATAGTGTATATAGTGTGTATAGTGTGTATATAGTGTGTATATAGTGTATATAGTGTGTATAGTGTGTATATAGTGTATACAGTGTGTATATAGTGTGTATATAGTGTGTATATAGTGTATATAGTGTGTATAGTGTGTATATAGTGTGTATATAGTGTATATAGTGTGTATATAGTGTATACAGTGTGTATATAGTGTGTATATAGTGTGTATATAGTGTATATAGTGTGTATATAGTGTGTATATAGTGTATATAGTGTGTATAGTGTGTATACAGTGTGTATACAGTGTGTATATAGTGTGTATATAGAGTGTATATAGTGTGTATATAGTGTGTATATAGTGTGTATATAGTGTGTGTATAGTGTGTGTATAGTGTGTATATACTGTATATAGTGTATATAGTGTGTATATAGAGTATGTATATAGTGTGTATATAGTGTGTATAGTGTGTGTATACAGTGTGTATATAGTGTGTATATAGAGTGTATATAGTGTATATAGTGTGTATAGTGTGTATATAGTGTATACAGTGTGTATATAGTGTGTATATACTGTATATAGAGTGTATAGTGTGTATATAGTGTGTATATAGTGTATATAGTGTGTATAGTGTGTATATAGTGTGTATATAGTGTATATAGTGTGTATAGTGTGTATATAGTGTATACAGTGTGTATATAGTGTGTATATAGTGTGTATATAGTGTATATAGTGTGTATATAGTGTGTATATAGTGTATATAGTGTGTATAGTGTGTATACAGTGTGTATATAGTGTATATAGTGTGTATATAGTGTATACAGTGTGTATATAGTGTGTATATAGTGTGTATATAGTGTATATAGTGTGTATATAGTGTGTATATAGTGTATATAGTGTGTATAGTGTGTATATAGTGTGTATATAGTGTGTATATAGTGTGTATATAGTGTGTGTATAGTGTGTATAGTGTGTATATAGTGTATACAGTGTGTATATAGTGTGTATATAGTGTGTATATAGTGTATATAGTGTGTATATAGTGTATATAGTGTGTATAGTGTGTATATAGTGTATATAGTGTGTATATAGTGTGTATATAGTGTGTATATAGTGTGTATATAGTGTGTATATAGTGTGTGTATAGTGTGTATAGTGTGTATATAGTGTATACAGTGTGTATATAGTGTGTATATAGTGTGTATATAGTGTGTATATACTGTATATAGTGTATATAGTGTGTATATAGTGTATATAGTGTGTATAGTGTGTATATAGTGTATATAGTGTGTATATAGTGTGTATATAGTGTGTATAGGATTGTTTGGTGTCATAGTATTAGTTAGGACTGAGGAGGATTCAGGACAGGAACATGCAGGGAGGAGGATGGATCAGTTGTTGCTGCTGAGGGTAAATAATACAAAGTGATTTTAGGCGGATCCTGTGGGGAGATCTAGTACAGCTCCAATCATTATATAGAGCTGGGTTCACACTTGCAGATTTTATGACAATGGCTGCACACAGATCCATTTTCGACTCCATTGACTTTCAGTGGTGACAGACAGGACTTGTGTTTGCATCCAGTTGTCGCCATTTTCCCACGGATCTGTGTGTCTCCATATTTTACCAGATGCACAAAAACGCAACTTGTTGCAGTTTTGTGTTGTCTGAAAAACACAAAGGCGCAGGGACCCGGACGGATCCATGGCTGCACGTCTGGAATTACCATGGAGCACGGATCCAGGACAACACGTCATGTTCGTGCCTCATGTGCAGGGATCCGTTATGTGGGACTGAGCATGCTCAGAAGGGACGTGCTGTATGGGAAAGTGATGACACTGTATGGGAGCAGGACGCAGACATAATGTAGACTCTGCGTGCTGTGCCGTCATACAGTGAGCGGCCGCACTAGAAGGGCTGGTGCCCCATGTTATAGCGTGCTAATAAAATGTATTGGGAGCCTGTATATAACATGGGGCACCTGGTGAGGGGCTGTCTTCACACTAGCGCTTTGGTACAGTGCGGTGTGTAGCAATCCTAATGCATCCCCATCCAGACTGCATCCCTACACTTACCATAGGGGCACATGGAGCTGCGTTTGCATCAGGATTTTTCATGTGCTCCCAAAACGCAGCTTGTTGCGAATTTTGGGTGTTAAAAAATCTGCAGCCATCCTGGTACGTGGCAGCACAACCAAAAAACATCTGATTGTCAATGTAGACGCCCCCGAATCAGGAGGCTGCGGCCAATGTGGATGTCATACTGCACAGGCTCAGAGAACCATTATTTTTTCCTTTCACCAGTCTCTCCCCTCTCCATTCTCCTCTCCTCTCTCCTTTCCCTCCCCTCTCCTCTCCATTCTCCTCTCTATTCTCCTCTCTCCATTCTCCTCTCCTCTCTCCCCTCTCCTCTCTTCTATTCTCCTCTCCTCTCTCCATTCTCCTCTCCTCCCTCCCCTCTCCTCTCTCCATTCTCCTCTCCTCTATTCTCCTCTCTCTCCTCTCCTCCCTCCCCTCTCCTCTCTCCATTCTCCTCTCTCCTTTCCCTCCCCTCTCCTCTCCCCTCTCTTCTCTCCCTCCCCTCTCCATTCTCCTCTCTATTCTCCTCTCTCCATTCTCCTCTCCTCTCTCCCCTCTCCTCTCTTCTATTCTCCTCTCCTCTCTCCATTCTCCTCTCCTCCCTCCCCTCTCCTCTCTCCATTCTCCTCTCCTCTATTCTCCTCTCTCTCCTCTCCTCCCTCCCCTCTCCTCTCTCCATTCTCCTCTCTCCTTTCCCTCCCCTCTCCTCTCCCCTCTCTTCTCTCCCTCCCCTCTCCATTCTCCTCTCTATTCTCCTCTCTCCATTCTCCTCTCCTCTCTTCTATTCTCCTCTCCATTCTCCTCTCCTCCCTCCCCTCCCTCCCCTCTCTCTCCTCTCCTCCCTCCCCTCTCCTCTCTCCATTCTCCTCTCCTCTCTCCCCTCCTCTCTCCATTCTCCTCTCCTCCCTCCCCTCTCCTCCCTCCCCTCTCCTCTCTCCCCTCTCTTCTCTCCCCTCTCCTCCCTCCCCTCTCCTATCCTCCCTCCCCTCCTCTCCCCTCTCTCCCCATTCTCTCCTCTCCTCCCTCCCCTCCTCTCTCCTCCCTCCCCTCCTCTTCTCTCCCCTCTCCTCCCTCCCCTCTCTTCTCTCCTCCCCTCTCCCCTCTCCTCTCCCTTCTCCTCTCTCCTTTCCTCTCCTCCCTCCCCTCTCCTCTCCCCTCTCCCCATTCTCTCTTCTCTCCATTCTCCTCTCCTCTCCCTCCCCTCCTCTTCTCTCCCCTCCTCTCCCCTCTCTTCTCTCTCCTTCTCTCCCCTCTCCTCCTTCCCCTCTCCCTTCTCCTCTCTCTCCTTTCCTCTCCTCCCTCCCCCCTCCTCTTCTCTCCCCTCCTCTTGTCTCCCCTCTCCTCCCTCCCCTCTCTTCTCTCCTATCTCCCCTCCTCTTCTCTCCCCTCTGCTCCCTCCCCTCTCCTCCCTCCCCTCTCCTCCCCTTCTCCTCTCCTCTCTCTCCTTTTGGGTACCGTCACACAGTGCCATTTTCATCGCTACGACGGCACGATTCGTGACGTTGCAGCGTCGTATGATTATCGCTCCAGCGTCGTAGACTGCGGTCACACGTTGCAATACACGGCGCTGGAGCGATAATTTCATGACGTATTTGCGATGTAGAAGCCGTTGGTTACTGTGCGCACATCGTATACAACCTGTGTCACACGATGCAATCATGCCGCCACAGCGGGACACTAGACGACGAAAGAAAGTTTCAAACGATCTGCTACGACGTACGATTCTCAGCGGGGATCCGGATCGCAGTAGCGTGTCAGACACAACGATATCGTAAATGCATCGCTGGAACGTCACAAATCGTGCCGTTGTAGCGATCAAAATTGCACTGTGTGACGGTACCCTTACTCTCCTCCCTTCCCTATCCTCTTTTCTCTCCCCTCCCCTCTCCTCTCTCTCCCTCCTCCTCTTCTCTCCTCCCTCCTCTCCTCCTCTCTCTTCTCTCCTCCCTCTCATCCTCTCCATTCTCCTCTCCTCTCCTCCCCTCCCCTCTCCTCTCTCCCCTCTCCTATTCTCTCCTCCCTCCTCTCCTCCCCTCTCTCCTCTCCTCTCTCTCCTCCCTCTCTCCTCTCCATTCTCCTCTCCTCCCTCCCCTCTTCTCTCTCCTCTCTCCCCTCTCTCCTCTCCTCTCCTCTCTCCCCTCCTCTCCCTTCACTTCTCCTCCCCTCTTCTCTCTCCTCTTCTCCCTCTCCTCTCTCTCCTCATCTCCTCTTCTCCTCCCCTCTCCTCTCTCCCCTCTCCTCTCTCCCCTCCTCTCCTCTTCTCCTCCCCTCTTCTCTCTCCTCTTCTCCCCTCTCTCCTCTCTTCTCTCTCCTCCCTCTCTCCTCTCCATTCTCCTCTCCTCTCCATTCTCCTCTCCCCTCTCCTCCTCTTCTCTCCTCTTCTCTCTCCTCTCCATTCTCCTCTCCTCTCCCCTCTCTTCTCTCCTCTCCTCCCTCCCCTCTCCTCCTCTCCATTCTCCTCTCCTCCCTCTCCCCTCTTCTCTCTCCTCTTCTCCCCTCTCTCCTCTCCTCTCTCTCCTCTCCTCTCTCCCCTCTTCTCCTCTCCTCTCTCCCCTCTCCTCCCTCCTCTCCTCTCTCTCCTCCCTCTCTCCTCTCCATTCTTCTCTCCCCTCCTCCCTCCCCTCTCCTCTCCCCTCTCTCCTCCCTCTCTCCTCCCTCTCTCTCCTCTTCCCCTCTCCTCCCCTCTCTCCTCTCCCCTCTCTCTCCTCTTCTCCTCTCCTCTCTCCTCTTCTCCTCCCTCTCTCCTCTCCATTCTCCTCTCCTCTCCATTCTCCTCTCCTCTCCATTCTCCTCTCCATTCTCCTCTCCTCTCCATTCTCCTCTCCTCTCTCCTCTTCTCCTCCCTCTCTCCTCCCTCTCTTCTCTCCATTCTCCTCTCTTCTCCTCTCCATTCTCCTCTCCATTCTCCTCTCCTCTTCTCTTCTCCTCTCTTCTCTCTCTTCTCCTCTCCTCTCCTCCTCTCCTCTCCTCTTCTCCTCTCCTCTCCTCTCCTCTTCTGTCCTCTTCTCCTCTCCTCTCCTCTTCTCCTCTCCTCTCCTCTCCTCCTCTCCTCTTCTCCTCTCCTCTCTCCTCTTCTCCTCCCTCTCTCCTCTCCATTCTCCTCTCCTCTCCATTCTCCTCTCCTCTCCATTCTCCTCTCCATTCTCCTCTCCTCTCCATTCTCCTCTCCTCTCTCCTCTTCTCCTCCCTCTCTCCTCCCTCTCTTCTCTCCATTCTCCTCTCTTCTCCTCTCCATTCTCCTCTCCATTCTCCTCTCCTCTTCTCTTCTCCTCTCTTCTCTCTCTTCTCCTCTCCTCTCCTCCTCTCCTCTCCTCTTCTCCTCTCCTCTCCTCTCCTCTCCTCCTCTCCTCTCCTCTCCTCTTCTGTCCTCTTCTCCTCTTCTCCTCTCCTCTCCTCTCCTCTCCTCTTCTCCTCTCCTCTCCTCTCCATTCTCCTCTCCTCTCCCCTCTTTCTCCTTTGCCCCAGAAGTCAGAATTTCACATTTCCAACCAAATCCTGATCAGGAGGCAGTTTCCGGCGTTTGCAGATACAATCCGGCTGCAGAGAACTTGTGCCCGGGAGGGACTGACCGCAGCCACAGACTAGAGAGTGACAGGACACTACAGCCGAGGAGCCGAGGCCTGGCGGTCACAGGAGCGGACAGTCTGAGGAGACAGCGATGCTGATAACAGTCTGTACCGCTTCACTAGAGGCTTATCCAGCGGTATAATGAGGCCCTCACTGTACAGGGAAACACCGGGAGCCATGACTGTGGAAAACATATTTCTATTTACAGAAAGAGTCGGACTGCCCATCACTGCCGGGAGATTCCAGTCTTGTAGAATTATGAGTGCAGCTCTGGAGCTTTTTGTAACTTGATGTCAATTTCAGGAATATTAATAATTAATTACAGACATTCCACTGATACATTGTCCAATAATTGGGTTTAATCAATGTCTGAAGACATCTGTGTTAAAACTACAACTCCCACAATGCCTTTCAGTTACGCAGCGGCCTCTGAGGCTGCGCACAGTGCGTGACGTCAGAGTTTGGTTGCTAGGTGACTGGTTGCGGCCTAGTGGACTGTTTGGAAGCCTCGGGATGCTTCGGGAGATTGATCCGGGGTCCGGGCCTCCTCAGCTCCGGTCCTTCAACAGCCGGCAGCAGGCGCAGGTCGTGTTCTGTAACCGCAGCTCCCGCACCGTGCAGCCCATCTGGGTGAACTTCCAGGGGAACCCGGAGCCGTACCCGGTCCTGCTCCCCGGCACCGGCCGCAGGATGTGCACCTACCATGGTACGTGAGCTGCGGCTCTGTCAGCTGGTGACAACCGTCCTGGTGATTGTACAGCAGCTGTAACCAGACTCGGCCCATTCACTGACGGCAAGCAGAGGGGTGAAGTGTCATGGCGGATGGTGTCTCTCCTCACAGGTCACATCTGGTTGTTTCGTGAAGTCAACACGGACGTGGGGCTGACGGTGAACAAGAATGAGATCTACATCGCCCCGGGCGACGACAACGGCCAGCAGCAGCCGGTGATGGTGAACATCTGCCTGCCAGGTGACCCCCGCGACTGGCGCCGGATCAGCACGCCCACCGCTGTGAGCACCGCCGCTCTGTCCCCCCAGTGACCCCGCGCCGCTCTGTCCCCCCAGTGACCCCGCACCGCCGCTCTGTCCCCCCAGTGACCCCGCGCCGCTCTGTCCCCCCAGTGACCCCGCGCCGCTCTGTCCCCCCAGTGACCCCGCGCCGCTCTGTCCCCCCAGTGACCCCGCACCGCCGCTCTGTCCCCCCAGTGACCCCGCACCGCTTTGTCCTCCCAGTGACCCCGCGCCGCTCTGTCCCCCCAGTGACCCCGCACCGCCGCTTTGTCCCCCCAGTGACCCCACACCGCTTTGTCCTCCCAGTGACTCCGTGCCGCTCTGTCCCCCGTAACCCCACACCACCACTCTCCCCCAGTGACCCCGCACCGCCGCTCTCTCTCCCCCCCAGTGACCCCGCACCGCCGCTCTCTCTCCCCCCCCAGTGACCCCGCACCGCCGCTCTCTCTCCCCCCCAGTGACCCCGCGCCGCCGCTCTCTCTCCCCCCCCAGTGACCCCGTGCGGCCGCTCTCTCTCCCCCCCAGTGACCCCGTGCGGCCGCTCTCTCTTCCCCCCCCAGTGACCCCGCGCCGCTCTCTCTTCCCCCCCCAGTGACCCCGCGCCGCTCTCTCTCCCCCCCAGTGACCCCGCGCCGCTCTCTCTCCCCCCCAGTGACCCCGCGCCGCTGCTCTCTCCCCCCAGTGACCCCGTGCGGCCACCACTCTGGCCCCTGTGACCCATGCCAGCTGCGCTCTGCCTTCTATGAACCGCCGCTTTTCCCCCCCCAGTGACCTCGTGCCGCTGCTCTCTACCCCCCTGTGGCTCATGCCAGCTGCAGAGTGCAGCTTCTATGACCCGCCGCTCTCTCCCCCAGTGACCCCGTGCTGCTGCCGCCCCTCTCTCCCCCAGTGACCCCATGCTGCCGCCGCGCTCTCCCCCCAGTGATCCGTGCCGCCGGCGTTCTGGTCCCTGTGACCCTGCACCGTCGCCTCTTTCTCCCCTGCGTTGCCACCACTCAGGCCCCTGTGACCCATGCCAGCTGCGCTCTGTGACCCTGTGCCGCCGCGCTCTCCCCCCAGTGATCCGCGCCGCCGGCGTTCTGGTCCGTGTGACCCTGCACCGTCGCCTCTTTCTCCCCTGCGTCGCCACCACTCAGGCCTCTGTGACCCATGCCAGCTGCGCTCTGTGACCCTGTGCCGTCGCCTCTCTCCCCAGTGACCCCACGCCGCCGCCGCTCTCGCCCCTGTGACATGTTGTGTCTGTGGCTGCTGACGGGTCCACTGCGCCCTTTATTCTGATTGATAGGATGGGTGCACACCATCTGCCAATACCCAGAACGTGGCCAACCACGTGACATCAGTGCCTCTCGCCTTCCAGTGTAAAAATGAGGATAACTAGTTTTAAAGGAGATTTTCCCTTAGAACAGTGGTTCACAAATGTTTGCTCAGCACAGAGCATCTGCTGATATAGACCTCACGAGCTGCAGAGTTCAGTGATTGGCTGCAGCGGTGATGTGCGCTATATAGTCATGACATCACCGCTGCAGCCAAAACACAGAGACTGAAGCAGCAGCAGGGAGGAGGCACTGGACCCCATGAGGATGATTTTTCTTAGAATTATGAGCTTTCTGCCTATGCACAGTACACAGTTTCTTTTTTTATTTCTATTTGTGGGCTGCACAATTCTTCCTGCTGATAAGGAAACCAAAGTGTCATTGCCTGTGATCCACACTCTCTTTTATTATGCCGCCATTATTATGTAAGGGAGTTGTCTCAGATCCCGGTCATTGCAGGGGGATGTCAGCTGTGTATGGTAGCCGGCACCTGGAACGTCCATTGATGAGAAGGGCTTCTCCAGGCTTATGATATTGATGACCTCTGCTGAGGATAGCTCCTCAGACAGGTGGGGGCGGCGGACCCTCACTAATCAATAGCAGAGGCCTTGACAACCCCTTAAAGGAGATGTAGCAAATATCTCAAACAAGGTGACACTTGTATCATCATCACATTCTAGGAGTTCAGATCCCCTATAAGGACCGGCTTGTGTTTCTCTATTACAGTCTTCACATTGAAGGATTGCTGCCTTCAGGTGATCAGGAATCTGGTGAAGCCGGAAGATTACAGAAAGCTGGAGATCGTGACCTCCCTGTACGACGATCTAGAGAACCGACCCAACGTCCAGAAGGATCTGCAGCGCCTGGCCCTAGGCATCTGGAATCAGTGTCACCCAGAAGACTCGTAATCTGGATATGGAACCGGACGGAGGCGTCGAGGGGACGTTCATTGTAGATAATGGCGTAGAATGAGACTGATTCATCGGCGTCGGATGTTCACACTGCACCCACCGTACGGATGGACACGTGTAACATAAAGCAGTAAAATGATAACGAGTTCAGAAAAAGACTGACTGTTGTAAAGCTTGTATATAGTTAACGACCAATTGCACTGTCCCATGTCGTGCGGTTATCGCAGCCCACAATGGAAATCCTCAGCAGCGGCAAACTGCAACTTGTCAGAGGACTGGAGCCCTGCGGCCATTCACTGTGTGTTCTGCAGGTGCTGTTATTCCCTGTTATCAGCCATGTCAGCCTGCAGGTTATCTGACCGTAACACTGATAAATAGGATTTATTCTTCTCTCTTATCAACCGTTGCCTTCAGTTCTTCAGCGGGATGAGTGACGAGAAGTGTCGATTACCAGGATTACTTCTTGTCACGAATCTCGGGTGCATCTCATCAGGGTGTTGGGGGAGGACATATTGTATTTCTAAGGCCGGGATCACACATGCGAGCAAGTCGGCCGAGTCTCGCATGTTAATACCCGGCCCTGCCACTCCGGAGAGGAGCGTGCGGCTCCATGTATTGCTATGCGGCCGCACGCTCCGCTCCGGACTGCAGGCAGTAGGGCCGGGTATTAACATGTGAGACTCGTCCGACTTTCTCGCATGTGTGATCCCGGCCTTAGCCTCATTCTTTTAGCTTCTGATGATAATCAGCTGCCAGAGGAGTCTGCAGGCGACATAGAAATATGGCAGCTGCTTCCCTCTTCCTATTGAAAACACAAGAACGCTCCGTTGAGCTGAGCGTGCACGTGCATGGGGGGATGGGCGGGAGATATAGCTGTTTAATACTCTGTGTATGTGCACCGTATTATTGGAAGAGCCGTATTACAAGCAGCGCTCTGACACTGGTCCGTATGCACTGAGGCATTAGAAAGAAACGCTGTGCATCAAGCTTTTTTGGGGAAAAAAACAAATGGCTTCATTAAAAGAAACCGAGATCGTTTAGCGATTTGCACACAGATTCCCGCAAGGTCCTTCTGCAATAAAGGTGAACGTTCCAGTCACACGGGCCGCGCGCCATTTATCAGTCCTCTGCCTCTGGGGGCAGCAATACCGCAGCGTAACCTTATTTCACATTTGTAAATCTCCACGGGGTCGAGAAAACGGGACCTTTTCACTGCCAGTCGCATGTATCGTGTGCCACTTGTACAGATCTTATGCTCAGAGATGTAGATTTCTATCTGATCTGTTAGCCACAACATTATTTTATCTATATATTTTTTTCAATAAAATGGATTCTGTCATCCCTTATAAAGTGACCGAGTCTGAATACGGTAGAAAATGGTGTTAATTGTGTCCTGATTAAAGGGAAGGTTCCCTTTAAGGCTAAGTTCACACAGGTCAACTGTGAAGCAAATTCTCCAGATATAAAATCAGCTGAGAGTTGCAGCATTGGAGGTGATATTTCGGCCAAATCCCATCCATGGTGCGCTGAAAACCTGCAGATTAATGCAACTGGTGAAATCTGGACAGTTTGTGCTAGAATTAATTCTGCAGGGAACAGGTCTCCAAAGAGTGTGGATTATTGCAAGATGTGCAGCTGAGAATCCACCCCAGAATTGTGCACGCGGTTGTTCCTGCACCACATGCAGGGATTTTAGCAAGTTCTGTCGGGTGAATAGGAAAGTCGCAGAAATGTATTCCTGATGGCTCCAAATTGTCACTTGTGGCTTTCACAAGAGAGAAAACCAGGACGTCATGGGAACACTTGTCTTATGTATGATTGTGCTGGCGAGTTGCATCAAGTTTACAAGGCAGCTCGGTAACCGGCACCAAATTGCCAAAATTCACAACATTTTGCAAGTGTTTTTCCTGCAGCATTACTGATAGCGACTCCCTAATGACTCACTACAACCCCAGCCATCCATCAGGGCGGTTTGGAAAAATAGCGCTGGCGTCTGGGTTCCATGCTCTGTAGCACCATAGCAGATAGTGTGACGCTTCGTGTCATTCTCCACTTAAAAGGAACGTATGGCTAAAAAATAATAATAATTCTGCTATAAGTGGTAAGTGATGCATCCTACTAATATGGTTGACGCTTTGAAGGTGCCTCTGTCTTCCCTCACGTGCTGCAGTCCTGCCCTTTTTGTATCAAACATGGGGCAGCACGTCATCAATGCTGTGTGTGAAGGGGGCTGGCTGACTGCTCACTCCCATAGCTAGACCGGACCCCTTCTGTCTGTCCATCAGTTGTGACAAAGAAGGGAGTTGCCTTATAGAAATGATCCAGACAGCCAGCCCCCTCTGACAACATGCTGGCACCAGAAGAAAGAGGACCGTTCACCGGAGAGGACCATCAGGCTCTTTCAGATGTTAGATACAGGTGCTTCTCACAAAATTAGAATATCATCTAAAAGATCATTTATTTCAGTTCTTCAATTCAAAAAGTGAATCTCATATATAGAGTCATTACACACAGAGTGATCAATTTCACGTGTTTATTTCTGTTAATGTTGATGATTATGGCTTACAGCCAATGAAAACCCAAAAGTCATTATCTCAGTAAATTAGAATACTTTATAACACCAGCTTAAAAAATGATTTTAAAATCCGAAATGTTGACCTACTGAAATGTATGTTCAGTAAATGCCCTCAGTACTTGGTCGCGGCTCCTTTTGCATCAATTACTGCAGCAATGCGGCATGGCATGGAGGCGATCAGCCTGTGGCACTGCTGAGGGGTTATGGAAGCCCAGGTTGCTTTGATAGCAGCCTTCAGCTCGTCTGCATTGTTGGGTCTGGTGTCTCATCTTCCTCTTGACAATACTCCATAGATTCTCTATGGGGTTAAGGTCAGGCGAGTTTGCTGCCAATCAAGCCCAGTGATACTGTTGTTTTTACACCAGGTATTGGTACTTTTGGCAGTGTGGACAGGGGCCAAGTCCTGCTGGAGAATGACATCTCCATCTCCAAAAAGCTTGTCGGCAGGGGGAAGCATGAAGTGCTCTATTATCTCCTGGTAGACGGCTGCGCTGACTTTGGTCTTGATAAAACACAGTGGACCTACACCAGCAGATGACATGGCTCCCCAAACCATCACTGATTGTGGAAACTTCACACTAGACCTTAGAAATCAAGGTCCCAGAGTCTGGAGGAAGAGTGGAGAGACCACAATCCAAGCTGCTGGAGGTCTAGTGTGAAGTCTCCACAGTCAGTGATGGTTTGGGAGCCATGTCATCTGCTGGTGTAGGTCCACTGTGTTTTATCAAGACCAAAGTCAGCACAGCCGTCTACCAGGTAGAATCTATGGAGTATTGTCAAGAGGAAGATGAGACACCAGACCCAACAATGCAGACGAGCTGAAGGCTTCTATCAGAGCAACCTGGGCTTCCATAACCCCTCAGCAGTGCCACAGGCTGATCGCCTCCATGCCACGCCGCATTGATGCAGTAATTGATGCAAAAGGAGCCGCGACCAAGTACTGAGTGCATTTACTGAACATACTTTTCAGTAGGACGACATTTCAGATTTTAAAATCATTTTTCAAGCTGGTGTCATAAAGTATTCTAATTTACTGAGATAATGACTTTTGGGTTTTCATTGGCTGTAAGCCATAATCATCAACATTAACAAAAATAAACCCGTGGAATAGATCACTCTGTGTGTAATGACTCTATAGAATATAGGAGATTCACTTTTTGTATTGAAGAACTGAAATAAATTCACTTTTTGATGATATTCTGTTTTGTTGTGAGATGCACCTGTATATTAGTACATGTAATAAATTAAAGTTTTTTTTAACTTGAGATCCTTTTTTTCAGCGTCCCGCTGTCACGCCTGACGACTTCTCGGCAGCTTTTTCTCCTGTTTGGCTGACAGCTCAGGCCAGCAGCGTAATGGCGGCTCTGATCTGAACCTGCAGCTGATGGTGATCGTGGTCCGCACGACCGGGGAGGTGCGCAGCGCTGCACAGGAGCTCCTGGGCCTCTGCCTGTGTCCGGTCTACAGTTCTCACCAGGTTAGGAGCTGCACTTGCTCAGCGACTGCTTCCAGACCGCAGCGGTGGACGGTCTCCTTGGCAATGAGCTGTAAACAAAAAGGTATCTAATAAGTTGCGTATTTTACCAGTCCCTGCACAGGCCCATTTACGAAGATGGGAAGAACCCTTTAAGCTCATCTAACGGTTTATTTTAGATGGAAAATCCCTTTAAGCCCTAATAAAAATGTCCCTGCTCCCCATCCGTTCAGCACTTTCTGTTTCAGGATGGCAGAAGTCATTGCCGTCTTTACAGGTCGTACTGGAGTGCTCACCCAGCTTTCTAGGAGTCCTGAGGAGCAGCACAGAGGATGTAAGCATCCAGCTTTACCAGAGTTCTGAAGGAGACATGCAGCCGATTTGCTGTTCAGGAGCCTGGGAAAGCTGAATTATTGCTGTGCCTCAATTCTTTAGCCTGTTGAACATCTCTGCTTGCTGAGATTGGGGATATTCTCACTCACCCCTTCCCAAAGGCTTAAAACACAGCCAATACTTGTCACAGCTGAGTGTTTGCCACACTTGTATCCTGTCTTAAAGGGGTTGTCTTTACAAAAAGGTGCGTGTTATCTTCAGGTTGGGTTCTGCAACAAAATAAGAAAGTAAGTCTTCCTCACCTGCTGTCGCCGTTGTGGCCGGAGCATTGGCCGCTCTCCGCTGTATGATCTGCCCCGGAGGCGATGGCGTCACCACACAGCCAGCCAGAGGACCGCTGCCGTTTGTGATGGGCTGCAGCAATCCGGTGACTTGAGCTGGACGTTTTTCTGATAACGTGAGGGGTTCAAGTCAACTGACCGCTGCAGCCAATCACTAGACCGCTGCGTCATCGATAGATGCGGTGACAGCAGCCGTGGATGATTTATTTTGGTATTTTTACTAATTCAACCCCCTAGATAATTGAACAGCTTTTCCCCCTTTAATGTTCATCATCTAAGCCGAGTGATACATTGTAGCAAACGATCAGAAGCAGAATTGTGCTGTGAAGTGTTTCGCTCACAGAGGATTGCCCGGCCTGATACAAATGTAAAACTTTAGTCTTTTGGGGTTTTTTTTTATCCCCCGAATGTTAACATCCACCGACAACAAGCGGAGATAGTGAAAATAATCGGGAATTGAAGCCCAGCCTACATAGTGATTGGTGATTATTTACATGGGACTGCAGCGCCAGCAGTATTGCTCACCTGTGTAGTCACAGATCGCCCCCTCCTTCTTCCCGCATCAGAGGTTTGCTGCACTTCCTGCTCTACTGGTTGTATAGCATTTTCGGGCCTCGTCCCTCACCTCCCCCCGCACAACTCGCTACGAGGAAGTTCTGGGCGTCTGACGATTTTCAGTTCTGCAGTAGATGACGTCTGCACCAACAGGTGACTGACAGGAAGGAACGAGGGGATCCCTGCGTGATTTGGGGGGTGGCCGCATAGGGTTGTCCCCCACAGTGACGCCCCTCCCAGTACATAAAGCAGAACTCCGGCTCCTGGGGCCAGACGCAGCCATCACTCGCTGGGATTTGTAGTAGAAAACCCTGCAGCTTCCGATTCCTAGTCCGTCCCGGCAGCACCAAGTAAGTGACGAGACGCCGTGTGTAAATCTGTAACACGGAGCGGACTCTCATCCCTGAGGGTCTCGCCCATGGGCCATGTTCACACTGACGGATCTCGCCCATGGGCCATGTTCACACTGACGGATCTCGCCCATGGGCCATGTTCACACTGACGTGTGTTCCGCTCCCTTTCTATTCATTTTTATGGGATTTTGTGTTCATACCAGAAGCTCTTTTTGTTGCTGAAGGTTTTGAAAAAAAATAAATGATGGTGCAAAAAATAAAAAGTGCTTATAACTTCTTGGAAGCAGATCCTGACGGAAACTGCTCCAAACTAGGCTGCACAGAAGAGTCCAGGAGCGACCTGCACCTGGGAGCTCAGGATGTGTTCTGCCTCCCGCACACCATCATTTTCATGGTCTCCTCTCACTGACACTTCAGGGGAACAATCCTGTTTTGTTTTTTTTCATTCTAAAGGATAAAAAAACCCCTAAAGCTGAGAGTTTGTTACCATCGTATCCAGTCCGGGCAAAGCTCTGTGAGCTAAAGACACCGGAACCGCCAAACTCTCCCATCCCCTGATCGATTGGTGCAATGTATCAGTCTGGAGATGGGATTGTAAGATCTTGGGGGATTTAGACTGGATGCAATTGTAGCAAAACCTCAGCTGTGAGAAGTCTTAGGTCTGTTTTAGCCTTTCAGAGTAAACGGGAATGTTCCCAATCACTGTCAGCAAAAAGGCTAAAAAAAACCATCCACAAAGTATATTAGAACATTCCGAAAGTTTTCGTCTTAAAAGGATTAAACTTTATTACAAAAACGGAAATTCCCTCTAAGATATTGTGCAGAACACACTGATGCCTGGTGTCCGTCCTGTCAGCGTCGTGCGTAAGTCGTGACGCTATTTATTATTTCTGCAGGTACAACAGGAGAAAAGACAACTATGGCGCAGTCACTGAATGGCGGGAGCTCATCCCCCCTGATCATTGACGTCCCACCCAGAGTTCTGGACGACTTCTGCCGCTGTGTCGACAGCTTGAATGACTGGGAGTGGATGCGGTTTGGTAAGAAGGATTCATTCTCTGCTGTTACATCTAACAACTAAAGGGATAGTAATCACATGTAATGTATGGAGTGCACCAGCAGAACAGTGAGCGCAGCTCTGGAGTATAGTACAGGATCAGTAATGTAATGTATGTACACAGTGACTCCACCAGCAGAATAGTGAGTGCAGCTCTGGAGTATAATACAGGATCAATAATGTAATGTATGTACACAGTGACTCCACCAGCAGAATAATGAGCGCAGCTCTGGGGTTTAATACAGGATGTACTGTAACTCAGGATCATTAATGTATGTACACAGTGTACGAATAAGTGACACCACGGAGTAGGGATCCGTGACACACAGTAACTCAGGATCAGTAATGTAATGTATGTACACAGTGACTGCACCAGCAGAATAGTGAGCGCAGCTCTGGAGTATAATACAGGATGTAACTCAGGATCAGTAATGTAATGTGTGTACACAGTGACTGCACCAGCAGAATAGTGAGTGCAGCTCTGTAGTATAATACAGGATGTAACTCAGGATCAGTAATGTAATGTATGTACACAGGGACTGCACCAGCAGAATAGTGAGTGCAGCTCTGGGGTATAATACAGGATGTAACTCCGGATCAGTAATGTAATGTATGGACACAGTGACTGCACCAGCAGAATAGTGAGTGCAGCTCTGGAGTATAATACAGGATGTAACTCAGGATCAGTAATGTAATGTGTGTACACAGTGACTGCACCAGCAGAATAGTGAGTGCAGCTCTGGGGTATAATACAGGATGTAACTCAGGATCAGTAATGTAATGTGTGTACACAGTGACTGCACCAGCAGAATAGTGAGTGCAGCTCTGGGGTATAATACAGGAGGTAACTCAGGATCAGTAATGTAATGTATGTACACAGTGACTGCACCAGCAGAATAGTGAGTGCAGCTCTGGAGTATAATACAGGATGTAACTCAGGATCAGTAATGTAATGTATGCACACAGTGACTGCACCAGCAGAATAGTGAGTGCAGCTCTGGGGTATAATACAGGATGTAACTCAGTAATGTAATGTATGTACACAGTGACTGCACCAGCAGAATAGTGAGTGCAGCTCTGGAGTATAATTCAGGATGTAACTCAGGATCAGTAATGTAATGTATGTACACAGTGACTGCACCAGCAGAATAGTGAGTGCAGCTCTGGAGTATAATTCAGGATGTAACTCAGGATCAGTAATGTAATGTACGTACACAGTGACTGCACCAGCAGAATAGTGAGTGCAGCTCTGGAGTATAATACAGGAGGTAACTCAGGATCAGTAATGTAATGTATGTACACAGTGACTGCACCAGCAGAATAGTGAGTGCAGCTCTGGGGTATAATACAGGAGGTAACTCAGGATCAGTAATGTAATGTATGTACACAGTGACTGCACCAGCAGAATAGTGAGTGCAGCTCTGGGGTATAATACAGGAGGTAACTCAGGATCAGTAATGTAATTTATGTACACAGTGACTGCACCAGCAGAATAGTGAGTGCAGCTCTGGGGTATAATACAGGAGGTAACTCAGGATCAGTAATGTAATGTATGTACACAGTGACTGCACCAGCAGAATAGTGAGTGCAGCTCTGGGGTATAATACAGGAGGTAACTCAGGATCAGTAATGTAATGTATGTACACAGTGACTGCACCAGCAGAATAGTGAGTGCAGCTCTGGGGTATAATACAGGAGGTAACTCAGGATCAGTAATGTAATGTATATACACAGTGACTGCACCAGCAGAATAGTGAGTGCAGCTCTGGGGTATAATACAGGATGTAACTCAGGATCAGTAATGTAATGTGTGTACACAGTGACTGCACCAGCAGAATAGTGAGTGCAGCTCTGGGGTATAATACAGGATGTAACTCAGGATCAGTAATGTAATGTATGTACACAGTGACTGCACCAGCAGAATAGTGAGTGCAGCTCTGGAGTATAATACAGGATGTAACTCAGGATCAGTAATGTAATGTATGTACACAGTGACTGCACCAGCAGAATAGTGAGTGCAGCTCTGGATTATAATACATTGTGTAACTGAAGATCAGTACAGAATAAGTAAGGTAATGTACCTTATATGGTGAGTATATTCTGCGTGCTCGAATAATATGTCCGATTCTCCTCGCCTGCAGATCTCACGGCTATTAGTCGGCTACAACACATGCAGGTGAGGAGAGTCGGACCTATTATTCGAGCACACAGAAGACACTGGGTTCGCACCTGAGCATGGTCTGATAACACTTTATCTGAGCACATTCGCTCGTCACTTGTGGCCACACAAAATATTGAGACTTTGGGCACAATTTGGCCTTTTTCCCTTAGGGGTGTACTCCTTTTTGCTGCCTCTGGTTTAGACCTGTTATTTACACTGTTATATGAGCCGCACGCCGACTACTGTACATTGTATCACAGTCAGATCTGCAGCGTTGTCCCAATGAGCAGATATAATAAAGTATCTATGAAATGTCAGGGGTGTACTCTCTTTTGTCATGTACTGTATTTGCACAGTGATTCACAGTTAGACTTTATTCTCTGCGCCGTCACGTATCTGATTGGCTGGCTCAGTATCAGTCTCGGTGGTAATTGGTCGTTACCGTTGTGACTAATTAGCCGCTGATCTTAAAATCAATTAGTCAATCTCCTTCAGCTTTAGTAATAGAGGAAGCCGTCCTGATAAGGGCCTGCACTTCCTCTACTGTGGCCCCGCCGCGGCTTGTGGGGTGATCTCTGATGATGGGACAAGCGGGGGCCGGACACTGCGAGCCCCATATGACGCACCTGGATACTAGAGACGTACACGGCGGAATATGGAAATGTGACAAGTTCTGCTGCTTTGTAACATCCTTCGTTACAATGTGTCAGCGTGCGTCTGCTGTCAAAGGCTGAGAGCCTGTAAAGACCTGTTCATCGCACAGCTGAGGGTTTGTTACAGTTCTATGCCGTCCAGACCATCCTCTGTGGACTCCAGACTGATACATTGTAACAAAACAGGCGAGGGATTTGTGATGTGGAGGCTGCAATTGTGACAAACATTCAGCTGTGAGAAGTTTTCAGCACAGAAGGAAAAATCTACATAATTAAACTAATAAAAGTAAAACCTCGCTGCTTGTGTAACATCTCACGTGTTTCTACCTATGTGTTCTCTGACAGTGAATGAGAGAAGGTTTTAACTCCCTGTATAAAAAAAAAAAAACATTCATTGGCAGCAAGCGGAGATCTGTAAAATGTCTTTTTTTTTTCTTCTTCAGCTTCACATGTTGTGAACGACCAGACGACCATCCAGCGCTTCTACATGAGGCGGCGGTGGGGCGACTGCGTCACCGGGGAGCTGCTGTGGAGCTGGGGGCAGAAGCTGGCCACCGTCCACGACCTGGAGCTCGTCCTGCAGAAGCTGGAGCTCTACCGGGCCTTAGAAATCCTCCAGCAGTGTAAGGGTTACTCTCCGTTCTGGCCCCCGGGGGGTCACCCAGACTTCAGTATCCCCCGGGATCCCATATCATGCTGCACTGGCTCCATCTCCTGCACTGCGCTGCCTGTGTCAGTCTTTACTGCGGCTCCGGCATTCTATTCCTGAGCCATGTCCTGCAGCGCTTGGACTGTGCGGAGCGTGTGATGAGCAGATTACTAATGTGATTTATTACACAGACCCCTGTAGTCCGGCGATGTCCCCCGTGACTTGTGAGAAAAGGAAAGGAGCAGCACAATCCTCTGAAGAAGCAGAAAGGCACTGCAGCAGTGTTACAAAAATGGTGTCAGGTAAAGACTACAGGACGGTATAACATGGGCTGTGAGGAGGGAAGACAGGGAGGGAATCATTGTATCATCCTCTGTGTTCTAGAATCCAAAGTACCACCACTCCCATCACCACCACAACCCCCATCAGAGCTGCTGAGGTCCATGGGGACAGACTCCTATTCAGACCAGGTGTCCAGCACAGATCAGGTATGTCAGATACTGGTATAACCTGGGCATCTCCTGTGTATACCTGTACATGTACCTCCGATATAACCTGGGTATCTCCTGTGTATAACTGTATATGTACCTCTGGTATAACCTGGGCATCTCCTGTGTATACCTGTACATGTCCCTCTGGTATAACCTGGGCATCTCCTGTATATAATTATATATGTACCTCCCGTATAACCTGGGCATCTCCTGTATATAACTATATATGCACAGCCGGTATAACCTGGGCATCTCCGGTATATAATTATATATGTACAGCTGGTATAACCTGGGCATCTCCTGTATATAATTATATATGTACAGCCGGTATAACCTGGGCATCTCCTGTATATAATTATATATGTACCTCCGGTATAACCTGGGCATCTCCTGTATATAATTATATATGTCCCTCCGGTATAACCTGGGCATCTCCTGTATATAATGATATATGCACAGCCGGTATAACCTGGGCATCTCCTGTATATAATTATATATGTCCCTCCGGTATAACCTGGGCATCTCCTGTATATAATTATATATGTACCTCCCGTATAACCTGGGCATCTCCTGTATATAACTATATATGCACAGCCGGTATAACCTGGGCATCTCCGGTATATAATTATATATGTACAGCTGGTATAACCTGGGCATCTCCTGTATATAATTATATATGTACAGCCGGTATAACCTGGGCATCTCCTGTATATAATTATATATGTACAGCCGGTATAACCTGGGCATCTCCTGTATATAATTATATATGTACCTCCGGTATAACCTGGGCATCTCCTGTATATAATTATATATGTCCCTCCGGTATAACCTGGGCATCTCCTGTATATAATGATATATGCACAGCCGGTATAACCTGGGCATCTCCTGTATATAATTATACATGTCCCTCCGGTATAACCTGGGCGCTCCGGGATGTCCGTGTATGTGTTAGTGTGTCCCCCGGCGGTCCGGTAACGCTCTCCTCCCCCGGCTATAGGCATTACGTGCCCCCCAGCAGGAGATCAGCCGCTCCCTGAACACCACCTGTCAGCACTGGACCCGGCGGCAGCTGGAGGAGGCTACGGACGGCTTCAGTGTGAACAGGCGGCTGCACTGCGGACCGTCTGCGGACGTCTTTGTGGGATGCAGAGGAGACAATGTTTATGCTGTGAAGAGGCTGAAGGAGGTAATGCGCGATTCCGGGGGGTCTGCTCCGGGGGGCTTTATATCTGGCAGGTGTTGGGTGTGACCGGGTCATCTCTGCACTTTCTTTAGGGGCAGTCGGAGAGGACGAATTTATCCTATGAGACAGAGGCTCAGATCGGTGTTCGGTAAGAGACGACCCTCTGTCCCATCACTGTCTGTATATGGCGGAAGTTCTGCAGCTTCTACGTGCTGCAATGTGTTACTATGGTCAAGATCTCCGCTGCCTGTCAGTGAATAGAATAACAAGTCCTAGAGACCCGTATGACTAGAGTCTGAGATGTGTGAATGCTGCACATGGACAGCTGTAGCGCTAAGCAGTGAATAATGCCGAGGTGTGAATACGGGTCTGAACTTAATATTGCAAACAGCTGAGGGTTTGTTACAGTTGTATCTAGTCGGTAAAATCTTCTGCCCTGACCAGCCTGTTCTCCAGACTGACACATTGTAACAAACTGTCAGGAGAGGAGAGAGATTTCTGCTGCTGATGGGTTTATCTCACAAATAATTGTCCAGAATGGATACAATTGTAACAAACCCTCAGCTGTGCAAAGTTCATTTCCCCAATGGTGTAATTGTGGACTTTGTAGCTTTTCTGTCTCGTGTCTTGTACAGATGTCATCATCCCAATCTCCTGAAGTTGCTCGGCTTCTGTGTGGAGAGCGGCCTGCACTGTCTCATCTACCGTCTCATGAGCGGGGGGTCTCTGGATGTCGCCTTACAGAACGTGAGTCCAGGAAGAAGTAACCTCCCCTCCTTCTATATGGGCGGATAAAGCCGTACTTTTCTATAGGTGACACATGTAACAGTCAGGTATATAGATACATACATATATACATATACTGTAGTATATACATATTCCATCCACAGCACCTCTCCTGTAGCCGATGATTATTCCATAGGTGATGGCAGCTCTGCCCGTGTCTCTGTGACATCCCTGCGTCTTTCCTGCTTCTTTCATCTGTGCTCTTCCCCCAGTGCCTGCAGTTACTGCTGCTTCATAGACTTTCCATTACAGGGTCGTGTCCCTTTCCTGAATTTCACTTCCTAGAATTCTCAACATCTGGAGGCCTGGAAATATCTGGACTAGAAAGTTTTCCATATAAATAAATGTACCATTTTCACTCTTCACTACTAATGTATAAACTTTCATTATATACATATTATATATACATACGTTATACTGTTACATCCTGTATTATACTCCAGAGCTGCACTCACTATTCTGCTGGTGCAGTCACTGTGTACATACATTACATTACTGATCCAGAGTTACATCCTGTATTATACCCCAGAGCTGCACTCACTATTCTGCTGGTGCAGTCACTGTGTACATACATTACATTACTGATCCTGAGTTACCTCCTGTATTATCCTCCAGAGCTGCGCTCACTATTCTGCTGGTGCAGTCACTGTGTACAAACATTACATTACTGATCCTGAGTTACCTCCTGTATTATACCCCAGAGCTGCACTCACTATTCTGCTGGTGCAGTCACTGTGTACATACATTACATTACTGATCCTGAGTTACCTCCTGTATTATACCCCAGAGCTGCACTCACTATTCTGCTGGTGCAGTCACTGTGTACATACATTACATTACTGATGCTGAGTTACCTCCTGTATTATACTCCAGAACTGCACTCACTATTCTGCTGGTGCAGTCACTGTGTACATACATTACATTACTGATCCTGAATTACATCCTACATTATACTCCAGAGCTGCGCTCACTATTCTGCTGGTGCAGTCACTGTGTACATATATTACATTACTGATCCTGAGTTACATCCTGTATTATACTCCAGAGCTTCACTCACTATTCTGCTGGTGCAGTCACTCTGTACATACATTGCATTACTGATCCTGAGTTACCTCCTGTATTATACCCCAGAGCTGCACTCACTATTCTGCTGGTGCAGTCACTGTGTACATACATTACATTACTAATCCTGAGTTACATCCTGTATTGTACTCCAGAGCTGCACTCACTATTCTGCTGGTGCAGTCACTGTGTACATACATTACATTACTGATCCTGAGTTACCTCCTGTATTATACTCCAGAGCTGCACTCACTATTCTGCTGGTGCAGTCACTGTGTACATACATTACATTACTGATCCAGAGTTACATCCTGTATTATCCTCCAGAGCTGCGCTCACTATTCTGCTGGTGCAGTCACTGTGTACAAACATTACATTACTGATCCTGAGTTACCTCCTGTATTATACCCCAGAGCTGCACTCACTATTCTGCTGGTGCAGTCACTGTGTACATACATTACATTACTGATCCTGAGTTACCTCCTGTATTATACCCCAGAGCTGCACTCACTATTCTGCTGGTGCAGTCACTGTGTACATACATTACATTACTGATGCTGAGTTACCTCCTGTATTATACTCCAGAACTGCACTCACTATTCTGCTGGTGCAGTCACTGTGTACATACATTACATTACTGATCCTGAATTACATCCTACATTATACTCCAGAGCTGCGCTCACTATTCTGCTGGTGCAGTCACTGTGTACATATATTACATTACTGATCCTGAGTTACATCCTGTATTATACTCCAGAGCTTCACTCACTATTCTGCTGGTGCAGTCACTCTGTACATACATTGCATTACTGATCCTGAGTTACCTCCTGTATTATACCCCAGAGCTGCACTCACTATTCTGCTGGTGCAGTCACTGTGTACATACATTACATTACTAATCCTGAGTTACATCCTGTATTGTACTCCAGAGCTGCACTCACTATTCTGCTGGTGCAGTCACTGTGTACATACATTACATTACTGATCCTGAGTTACCTCCTGTATTATACTCCAGAGCTGCACTCACTATTCTGCTGGTGCAGTCACTGTGTACATACGTTACATTACTGATCCTGAGTTACATCCTACATTATACTCCAGAGCTGCACTCACTATTCTGCTGGTGCAGTCACTGTGTACATACGTTACATTACTGATCCTGAGTTACATCCTACATTATACTCCAGAGCTTCACTCACTATTCTGCTGGTGCAGTCACTCTGTACATACATTGCATTACTGATCCTGAGTTACCTCCTGTATTATACTCCAGAGCTGCACTCACTATTCTGCTGGTGCAGTCACTGTGTACATACATTACATTACTGATCCTGAGTTACCTCCTGTATTATACTCCAGAGCTGCACTCACTATTCAGCTGGTGCAGTCACTGTGTACATACATTACATTACTGATCCTGAGTTACATCCTGCATTATACTCCAGAGCTTCACTCACTATTCTGCTGGTGCAGTCACTGTGTACATACATTACATTACTGATCCTGAGTTACCTCCTGTATTATACTCCAGAGCTGCACTCACTATTCTGCTGGTGCAGTCACTGTGTACATACGTTACATTACTGATCCTGAGTTACATCCTACATTATACTCCAGAGCTTCACTCACTATTCTGCTGGTGCAGTCACTCTGTACATACATTGCATTACTGATCCTGAGTTACCTCCTGTATTATACCCCAGAGCTGCACTCACTATTCTGCTGGTGCAGTCACTGTGTACATACATTACATTACTGATCCTGAGTTACATCCTGTATTGTACTCCAGAGCTGCACTCACTATTCTGCTGGTGCAGTCACTGTGTACTTACATTACATTACTGATCCTGAGTTACATCCTACATTATACTCCAGAGCTGCGCTCACTATTCTGCTGGTGCAGTCACTCTGTACATACATTACATTACTGATCCTCCCGAGTTACATCCTGTATTATACCCCAGAGCTGCACTCACTATTCTGCTGGTGCAGTCACTGTGTACATACATTACATTACTGATCCTGAGTTACATCCTGTATTATACCCCAGAGCTGCACTCACTATTCTGCTGGTGCAGTCACTGTGTACATACATTACATTACTGATCCTGAGTTACCTCCACTATTATACCCCAGAGCTGCACTCACTATTCTGCTGGTGCAGTCACTATGTGCATACATTACATTACTGATCCCGAGTTACATCCTGTATTATACCCCAGAGCTGCACTCACTCTTCTGCTGGTGCAGTCACTGTGTACATACATTACATTACTGATCCTGAGTTACATCCTGTATTATACTCCAGAGCTGCGCTCACTATTCTGCTGGTGCAGTCACTGTGTACATACATTACATTACTGATCCTGAGTTACATCCTGTATTATACCCCAGAGCTGTGCTCACTATTCTGCTGGTGCAGTCACTGTGTACATACATTACATTACTGATCCTGAGTTACATCCTGTATTATACCCCAGAGCTGCACTCACTATTCTGCTGGTGCAGTCACTGTGTACATACATTACATTACTGATCGTGAGTTACATCCTGTATTAAACCCCAGAGCTGCACTCACTATTCTGCTGGTGCAGTCACTGTGTACATACATTACATTGCTGATCCTGAGTTACCTCCTGTATTATACCCCAGAGCTGCACTCACTATTCTGCTGGTGCAGTCACTGTGTACATACATTACATTACTGATCCTGAGTTACATCCTGTATTATACCCCAGAGCTGCACTCACTATTCTGCTGGTGCAGTCACTGTGTACATACATTACATTACTGATCTTGAGTTACATCCTGTATTATACCCCAGAGCTGCACTCACTATTCTGCTGGTGCAGTCACTGTGTACATACATTACATTACTGATCCTGAGTTACATCCTGTATTATACCCCAGAGCTGCACTCACTATTCTGCTGGTGCAGTCACTGTGTACATACATTACATTACTGATCCTGAGTTACCTCCACTATTATACCCCAGAGCTGCACTCACTATTCTGCTGGTGCAGTCACTATGTGCATACATTACATTACTGATCCCGAGTTACATCCTGTATTATACCCCAGAGCTGCACTCACTCTTCTGCTGGTGCAGTCACTGTGTACATACATTACATTACTGATCCTGAGTTACATCCTGTATTATACTCCAGAGCTGCGCTCACTATTCTGCTGGTGCAGTCACTGTGTACATACATTACATTACTGATCCTGAGTTACATCCTGTATTATACCCCAGAGCTGTGCTCACTATTCTGCTGGTGCAGTCACTGTGTACATACATTACATTACTGATCCTGAGTTACATCCTGTATTATACCCCAGAGCTGCACTCACTATTCTGCTGGTGCAGTCACTGTGTACATACATTACATTACTGATCGTGAGTTACATCCTGTATTAAACCCCAGAGCTGCACTCACTATTCTGCTGGTGCAGTCACTGTGTACATACATTACATTGCTGATCCTGAGTTACCTCCTGTATTATACCCCAGAGCTGCACTCACTATTCTGCTGGTGCAGTCACTGTGTACATACATTACATTACTGATCCTGAGTTACATCCTGTATTATACCCCAGAGCTGCACTCACTATTCTGCTGGTGCAGTCACTGTGTACATACATTACATTACTGATCCTGAGTTACATCCTGTATTATACCCCAGAGCTGCACTCACTATTCTGCTGGTGCAGTCACTGTGTATATACATTACATTACTGATCGTGAGTTACATCCTGTATTATACTCCAGAGCTGCACTCACTATTCTGCTGGCGCAGTCACTGTGTACATACATTACATTACTGATCCGGAGTTACATCCTGTATTATACCCCAGAGCTGCCCTCACTATTCTGCTGGTGCAGTCACTGTGTACATACATTACATTACTGATCCTGAGTTACATCCTGTATTATACCCCAGAGCTGCGCTCACTATTCTGCTGGTGCAGTCACTGTGTACATACATTACATTACTGATCCTGAGTTACATCCTGTATTATACCCCAGAGCTGCGCTCACTATTCTGCTGGTGCAGTCACTGTGTACATACATTACATTACTGATCCTGAGTTACATCCTGTATTATACCCCAGAGCTGCACTCACTATTCTGCTGGTGCAGTCACTGTGTACATACATTACATTACTGATCGTGAGTTACATCCTGTATTATACTCCAGAGCTGCACTCACTATTCTGCTGGTGCAGTCACTGTGTACATACATTACATTACTGATCCGGAGTTACATCCTGTATTATACTCCAGAGCTGCACTCACTATTCTGCTGGTGCAGTCACTGTGTACATACATTACATTACTGATCCTGAGTTACCTCCTGTATTATACCCCCAGAGCTGCACTCACTATTCTGCTGGTGCAGTCACTGTGTACATACATTACATTACTGATCCTGAGTTACATCCTGTATTATACCCCAGAGCTGCGCTCACTTTTCTGCTGGTGCAGTCACTGTGTACATACATTACATTTCTGATCCTGAGTTACATCCTGTATTATACCCCAGAGCTGCACTCACTATTCTGCTGGTGCAGTCACTGTGTACATACATTACATTACTGATCCTGAGTTACATCCTGTATTATACTCCAGAGCTGCACTCACTATTCTGCTGGTGCAGTCACTGTGTACATACATTACATTACTGATCCTGAGTTACATCCTGTATTATACCCCAGAGCTGCACTCACTATTCTGCTGGTGCAGTCACTGTGTACATAGATTACATTACTGATCCTCCCGAGTTACATCCTGTATTATACTCCAGAGCTGCACTCACTATTCTGCTGGTGCAGTCACTGTGTACATACATTACATTACTGATCCTGAGTTACCTCCTGTATTATACCCCCAGAGCTGCACTCACTATTCTGCTGGTGCAGTCACTGTGTACATACATTACATTACTGATCCTGAGTTACATCCTGTATTATACCCCAGAGCTGCGCTCACTATTCTGCTGGTGCAGTCACTGTGTACATACATTACATTACTGATCCTGAGTTACATCCCGTATTATACCCCAGAGCTGCGCTCACTATTCTGCTGGTGCAGTCACTGTGTACATACATTACATTACTGATCCTGAGTTACATCCTGTATTATACCCCAGAGCTGCACTCACTATTCTGCTGGTGCAGTCACTGTGTACATACATTACATTACTGATCGTGAGTTACATCCTGTATTATACCCCAGAGCTGCACTCACTATTCTGCTGGTGCAGTCACTGTGTACATACATTACATTGCTGATCCTGAGTTACCTCCTGTATTATACTCCAGAGCTGCACTCACTATTCTGCTGGTGCAGTCACTGTGTACATACGTTACATTACTGATCCTGAGTTACATCCTACATTATACTCCAGAGCTGCACTCACTATTCTGCTGGTGCAGTCACTGTGTACATACGTTACATTACTGATCCTGAGTTACATCCTACATTATACTCCAGAGCTTCACTCACTATTCTGCTGGTGCAGTCACTCTGTACATACATTGCATTACTGATCCTGAGTTACCTCCTGTATTATACTCCAGAGCTGCACTCACTATTCTGCTGGTGCAGTCACTGTGTACATACATTACATTACTGATCCTGAGTTACCTCCTGTATTATACTCCAGAGCTGCACTCACTATTCAGCTGGTGCAGTCACTGTGTACATACATTACATTACTGATCCTGAGTTACATCCTGCATTATACTCCAGAGCTTCACTCACTATTCTGCTGGTGCAGTCACTGTGTACATACATTACATTACTGATCCTGAGTTACCTCCTGTATTATACTCCAGAGCTGCACTCACTATTCTGCTGGTGCAGTCACTGTGTACATACGTTACATTACTGATCCTGAGTTACATCCTACATTATACTCCAGAGCTTCACTCACTATTCTGCTGGTGCAGTCACTCTGTACATACATTGCATTACTGATCCTGAGTTACCTCCTGTATTATACCCCAGAGCTGCACTCACTATTCTGCTGGTGCAGTCACTGTGTACATACATTACATTACTGATCCTGAGTTACATCCTGTATTGTACTCCAGAGCTGCACTCACTATTCTGCTGGTGCAGTCACTGTGTACTTACATTACATTACTGATCCTGAGTTACATCCTACATTATACTCCAGAGCTGCGCTCACTATTCTGCTGGTGCAGTCACTCTGTACATACATTACATTACTGATCCTCCCGAGTTACATCCTGTATTATACCCCAGAGCTGCACTCACTATTCTGCTGGTGCAGTCACTGTGTACATACATTACATTACTGATCCTGAGTTACATCCTGTATTATACCCCAGAGCTGCACTCACTATTCTGCTGGTGCAGTCACTGTGTACATACATTACATTACTGATCCTGAGTTACCTCCACTATTATACCCCAGAGCTGCACTCACTATTCTGCTGGTGCAGTCACTATGTGCATACATTACATTACTGATCCCGAGTTACATCCTGTATTATACCCCAGAGCTGCACTCACTCTTCTGCTGGTGCAGTCACTGTGTACATACATTACATTACTGATCCTGAGTTACATCCTGTATTATACTCCAGAGCTGCGCTCACTATTCTGCTGGTGCAGTCACTGTGTACATACATTACATTACTGATCCTGAGTTACATCCTGTATTATACCCCAGAGCTGTGCTCACTATTCTGCTGGTGCAGTCACTGTGTACATACATTACATTACTGATCCTGAGTTACATCCTGTATTATACCCCAGAGCTGCACTCACTATTCTGCTGGTGCAGTCACTGTGTACATACATTACATTACTGATCGTGAGTTACATCCTGTATTAAACCCCAGAGCTGCACTCACTATTCTGCTGGTGCAGTCACTGTGTACATACATTACATTGCTGATCCTGAGTTACCTCCTGTATTATACCCCAGAGCTGCACTCACTATTCTGCTGGTGCAGTCACTGTGTACATACATTACATTACTGATCCTGAGTTACATCCTGTATTATACCCCAGAGCTGCACTCACTATTCTGCTGGTGCAGTCACTGTGTACATACATTACATTACTGATCTTGAGTTACATCCTGTATTATACCCCAGAGCTGCACTCACTATTCTGCTGGTGCAGTCACTGTGTACATACATTACATTACTGATCCTGAGTTACATCCTGTATTATACCCCAGAGCTGCACTCACTATTCTGCTGGTGCAGTCACTGTGTACATACATTACATTACTGATCCTGAGTTACCTCCACTATTATACCCCAGAGCTGCACTCACTATTCTGCTGGTGCAGTCACTATGTGCATACATTACATTACTGATCCCGAGTTACATCCTGTATTATACCCCAGAGCTGCACTCACTCTTCTGCTGGTGCAGTCACTGTGTACATACATTACATTACTGATCCTGAGTTACATCCTGTATTATACTCCAGAGCTGCGCTCACTATTCTGCTGGTGCAGTCACTGTGTACATACATTACATTACTGATCCTGAGTTACATCCTGTATTATACCCCAGAGCTGTGCTCACTATTCTGCTGGTGCAGTCACTGTGTACATACATTACATTACTGATCCTGAGTTACATCCTGTATTATACCCCAGAGCTGCACTCACTATTCTGCTGGTGTAGTCACTGTGTACATACATTACATTACTGATCGTGAGTTACATCCTGTATTAAACCCCAGAGCTGCACTCACTATTCTGCTGGTGCAGTCACTGTGTACATACATTACATTGCTGATCCTGAGTTACCTCCTGTATTATACCCCAGAGCTGCACTCACTATTCTGCTGGTGCAGTCACTGTGTACATACATTACATTACTGATCCTGAGTTACATCCTGTATTATACCCCAGAGCTGCACTCACTATTCTGCTGGTGCAGTCACTGTGTACATACATTACATTACTGATCCTGAGTTACATCCTGTATTATACCCCAGAGCTGCACTCACTATTCTGCTGGTGCAGTCACTGTGTATATACATTACATTACTGATCGTGAGTTACATCCTGTATTATACTCCAGAGCTGCACTCACTATTCTGCTGGTGCAGTCACTGTGTACATACATTACATTACTGATCCTGAGTTACATACTGTATTATACCCCAGAGCTGCACTCACTATTCTGCTGGTGCAGTCACTGTGTACATACATTACATTACTGATCCTGAGTTACATCCTGTATTATACCCCAGAGCTGCACTCACTATTCTGCTGGTGCAGTCACTGTGTACATACATTACATTACTGATCCTGAGTTACATCCTGTATTATACCCCAGAGCTGCACTCACTATTCTGCTGGTGCAGTCACTGTGTACATACATTACATTACTGATCCTGAGTTACCTCCACTATTATACCCCAGAGCTGCACTCACTATTCTGCTGGTACAGTCACTATGTGCATACATTACATTACTGATCCCGAGTTACATCCTGTATTATACCCCAGAGCTGCACTCACTCTTCTGCTGGTGCAGTCACTGTGTACATACATTACATTACTGATCCTGAGTTACATCCTGTATTATACTCCAGAGCTGCGCTCACTATTCTGCTGGTGCAGTCACTGTGTACATACATTACATTACTGATCCTGAGTTACATCCTGTATTATACCCCAGAGCTGTGCTCACTATTCTGCTGGTGCAGTCACTGTGTACATACATTACATTACTGATCCTGAGTTACATCCTGTATTATACCCCAGAGCTGCACTCACTATTCTGCTGGTGCAGTCACTGTGTACATACATTACATTACTGATCGTGAGTTACATCCTGTATTAAACCCCAGAGCTGCACTCACTATTCTGCTGGTGCAGTCACTGTGTACATACATTACATTGCTGATCCTGAGTTACCTCCTGTATTATACCCCAGAGCTGCACTCACTATTCTGCTGGTGCAGTCACTGTGTACATACATTACATTACTGATCCTGAGTTACATCCTGTATTATACCCCAGAGCTGCACTCACTATTCTGCTGGTGCAGTCACTGTGTACATACATTACATTACTGATCCTGAGTTACATCCTGTATTATACCCCAGAGCTGCACTCACTATTCTGCTGGTGCAGTCACTGTGTATATACATTACATTACTGATCGTGAGTTACATCCTGTATTATACTCCAGAGCTGCACTCACTATTCTGCTGGTGCAGTCACTGTGTACATACATTACATTACTGATCCGGAGTTACATCCTGTATTATACCCCAGAGCTGCCCTCACTATTCTGCTGGTGCAGTCACTGTGTACATACATTACATTACTGATCCTGAGTTACATCCTGTATTATACCCCAGAGCTGCGCTCACTATTCTGCTGGTGCAGTCACTGTGTACATACATTACATTACTGATCCTGAGTTACATCCTGTATTATACCCCAGAGCTGCGCTCACTATTCTGCTGGTGCAGTCACTGTGTACATACATTACATTACTGATCCTGAGTTACATCCTGTATTATACCCCAGAGCTGCACTCACTATTCTGCTGGTGCAGTCACTGTGTACATACATTACATTACTGATCGTGAGTTACATCCTGTATTATACTCCAGAGCTGCACTCACTATTCTGCTGGTGCAGTCACTGTGTACATACATTACATTACTGATCCGGAGTTACATCCTGTATTATACTCCAGAGCTGCACTCACTATTCTGCTGGTGCAGTCACTGTGTACATACATTACATTACTGATCCTGAGTTACCTCCTGTATTATACCCCCAGAGCTGCACTCACTATTCTGCTGGTGCAGTCACTGTGTACATACATTACATTACTGATCCTGAGTTACATCCTGTATTATACCCCAGAGCTGCGCTCACTTTTCTGCTGGTGCAGTCACTGTGTACATACATTACATTTCTGATCCTGAGTTACATCCTGTATTATACCCCAGAGCTGCACTCACTATTCTGCTGGTGCAGTCACTGTGTACATACATTACATTACTGATCCTGAGTTACATCCTGTATTATACTCCAGAGCTGCACTCACTATTCTGCTGGTGCAGTCACTGTGTACATACATTACATTACTGATCCTGAGTTACATCCTGTATTATACCCCAGATCTGCACTCACTATTCTGCTGGTGCAGTCACTGTGTACATAGATTACATTACTGATCCTCCCGAGTTACATCCTGTATTATACTCCAGAGCTGCACTCACTATTCTGCTGGTGCAGTCACTGTGTACATACATTACATTACTGATCCTGAGTTACCTCCTGTATTATACCCCCAGAGCTGCACTCACTATTCTGCTGGTGCAGTCACTGTGTACATACATTACATTACTGATCCTGAGTTACATCCTGTATTATACCCCAGAGCTGCGCTCACTATTCTGCTGGTGCAGTCACTGTGTACATACATTACATTACTGATCCTGAGTTACATCCCGTATTATACCCCAGAGCTGCGCTCACTATTCTGCTGGTGCAGTCACTGTGTACATACATTACATTACTGATCCTGAGTTACATCCTGTATTATACCCCAGAGCTGCACTCACTATTCTGCTGGTGCAGTCACTGTGTACATACATTACATTACTGATCCTGAGTTACATCCTGTATTATACTCCAGAGCTGCACTCACTACTCTGCTGGTGCAGTCACTGTGTACATATATTACATTACTGATCGTGAGTTACATCCTGTATTATACCCCAGAGCTGCACTCACTATTCTGCTGGTGCAGTCACTGTGTACATACATTACATTACTGATCGTGAGTTACATCCTGTATTATACCCCAGAGCTGCACTCACTATTCTGCTGGTGCAGTCACTGTGTACATACATTACATTGCTGATCCTGAGTTACCTCCTGTATTATACCCCAGAGCTGCACTCACTATTCTGCTGGTGCAGTCACTGTATACGTACATTACATTACTGATCCTGAGTTACATCCTGCATTATACCCCAGAGCTGCACTCACTATTCTGCTGGTGCAGTCACTGTGTACATACATTACATTACTGATCCTGAGTTACATCCTGTATTATACTCCAGAGCTGCACTCACTATTCTGCTGGTGCAGTCACTGTGTACATACATTACATTACTGATCCTGAGTTACATCCTGTATTATACCCCAGAGCTGCACTCACTATTCTGCTGGTGCAGTCACTGTGTACATACATTACATTACTGATCCTCCCGAGTTACATCCTGTATTATACTCCAGAGCTGCACTCACTATTCTGCTGGTGCAGTCACTGTGTACATACATTACATTACTGATCCTGAGTTACATCCTGTATTATACTCCAGAGCTGTGCTCACTATTCTGCTGGTGCAGTCACTGTGTACATACATTACATTACTGATCCTGAGTTACCTCCTGTATTATACCCCAGAGCTGCACTCACTATTCTGCTGGTGCAGTCACTGTATACATACATTACATTACTGATCCTGAGTTACCTCCTGTATTATACCCCAGAGCTGCACTCACTATTCTGCTGGTGCAGTCACTGTGTACATACATTACATTACTGATCCTGAGTTACCTCCTGTATTATCCTCCAGAGCTGCACTCACTATTCTGCTGGTGCAGTCACTGTGTACATACATTACATTACTGATCCTGAGTTACATCCTGTATTATACCCCAGAGCTGCACTCACTATTCTGCTGGTGCAGTCACTGTGTACGTACATTACATTACTGATCCTCCCGAGTTACATCCTGTATTATACTCCAGAGCTGCACTCACTATTCTGCTGGTGCAGTCACTGTGTACATACATTACATTACTGATCCTGAGTTACATCCTGTATTATACCCCAGAGCTGCACTCACTATTCTGCTGGTGCAGTCACTGTGTACGTACATTACATTACTGATCCTCCCGAGTTACATCCTGTATTATACTCCAGAGCTGCACTCACTATTCTGCTGGTGCAGTCACTGTGTACATACATTACATTACTGATCCTGAGTTACATCCTGTATTATACCTCAGAGCTGCACTCACTATTCTGCTGGTGCAGTCACTGTGTACCTACATTACATTACATTACTGATCCTGAGTTACATCCTGTATTATACTCCAGAGCTGTGCTCACTATTCTGCTGGTGCAGTCACTGTATACATACATTACATTACTGATCCTGAGTTACATCCTGTATTATGCTCCAGAGCTGCACTCACTATTCTGCTGGTGCAGTCACTGTGTACATACATTACATTACTGATCCTGAGTTACCTCCTGTATTATACCCCAGAGCTGCACTCACTATTCTGCTGGTGCAGTCACTGTGTACATACATTACATTGCTGATCCTGAGTTACATCCTGTATTATACCCCAGAGCTGCGCTCACTATTCTGCTTGTGGATCTTCTGTGTATATTTCAGGCTGGACCTGTCCTGGGCTGGGAGAGGCGGCTGGCTGTCGCTGTAGGTCTGTTACATGGTGTCGGTCACTTGCACAATGCTGGGATTTTTCATGGTAACATTAAGAGGTGAGACATTTGTGGGGAAATGAGCCCTTTATGACTTAGTTGTAACACGCAATTGCTCAAAAATGATGCAACTTCGGGAGTTTTTTTTCGAGCTCCAACACCTAGTATAACACATTTGCAGCGGTGCGGGTGTTGTCCGTTCCCCGCTGTGCCGGCGGTGGTCTCTCTGTGCCCCTCAGGTGCCGCACCGTCTTCTCACTTCTCTACCTGCCGGATATCGCCGTGCGCACATCCGCCGCTGATTCCGGAGGTTTCCACATTTTCACTTCTTACATCCTGCGCCTCCATTATTGCTTCCTCATTTTTGGTTCCTTTATGATTAACCCTTTCATGGTCAGAGTTATTGGAATCATAAGAGAAATCCCTGTATATATCAGATTCCCAAATGTCCGAGCCCCCTCCAGTTAGATACCACCTGTGACTATGGCGCTGCACAGAATAAGCTTTACAACAGAATTGATGCCCTGCGGCTCCTTCATTCCCGGGCACTGCCACCACTAACTCTATAAACTGCTGGGAGTTGTAGTTCCAGTAATGAGAAGGGGTCACATGCTGTGCGCTAATACAAGGTGATACATTCCTAGTTAACCCCTTGTTCTCTTCACTTTTTTAGTTCCAACGTCTTCCTGGACGAGGATTTCACTGCGCGGTTGGGCCACGCTGGGACGCGATTCCGTCCTGATCGATCGGCAAATTACACTAATGTGAAGACGCAGGAGCTGCAGAGGTTCCAGCCGTACCTGCCCGACGTGTACCTGCGGAGCGGCCAGCTGAGCGCACAGACGGACATCTTCTCCTGCGGGATAGTAAGTGCCTATGCTATCAGAAGCGGCCCCTGCTTTATGGCACAGGGGTCCTCCAGTGGTGGCCCAGGAGGCGAGGGAATAAAAAGTCCTGCACCCTTCCAATGTGCCTTGGGGCAGAGACTGGAGTCCAAAAAAAAGCAAAAATAGCAGTCGATCAATAAAATGTAAAACTTGTTTTCATCTGGTAAAATCAGATCACAAAAATGGCTCAATCATCAGAGGAAAAATCCCAGAGAAGAATACAGTCAAGGCTGACGCTTTTTGGAAGTGAAACCTCTTAGGAATTACCTAAGATCCAATGAGATCTTGGGGATCTCACAAGTGACCGCACCTCTACACATATGATGAACGGCCTCATTAATAATATCAGTCTGTGTTATGTAAAAGACGGAACAATCCGTCATAATAGAAACATTAGACATTCCGAGGATCTTATTCTGACTAGTGAAGGAGATGAAATCCGTCCATTTGTTTAATCCCGGAGGATACAAAGTATTTAGCCGGGAATCCAGGAGGTAAGAGCCCCCTCAATGTTCTCCCCTCCGACTGAACAATTAACCTTTCGCTACCTAACCCCTTAATGACCGCCAATACGTCTTTTAACTGACCTGAGATATAAGAGAATTTCATCCCCATACAGGAGACAATCCTGCAGCTGTCGGCTGTCCACTATAGCTGACAACTTGCTGCATCGGCCACAATCAGTGTTTGCACCGTCCATATCTGTTTAACCCCTTAGACGCTGCTGTCAATAGTGACCACATCATTATATATGGTTAACAGAGTGTGGCTTCTCCCTCTTTATCCCCATCGGTGCCCTGAGATCATGATTCTGTGGTCCTGATGTTTGCCATGACAATTCACAACCAAATAGCGGCCTTAGAGTCTCCCGGCTACAGCGGCCTGATCAGAAGTTAGCGACCTTTAGTTGGTAAAAATACACTTTTTCATTCCTATCATGTCACTTTGCATTAATTCCTGAAATTAACCTGAAGGGTTAATAATCTACCTGACAGCAGTTTTCAGTATGTCAAGGGGTGCTGTTTTTAAAATGGTATAACTTTTGGGGTTTTACAATATATGGGACCCCTAAAGTCATTTTAAACAAGGATAAGCCCCTAAAATAATAATTTTGGAAATTTCCTGGAAAAAATGAAAAATTACCGCTACATCTTTAAACCTCCTAAAATGCTAACAAAATAAAAGAACATTTTACAAACGGTGCTGATGTAAAGCCGACATGAGGGAAATGATATTTATTAATGTTTTGCTGTGGTATGATTATCTGGATTAAAGGGATAATCATCCAAAGTTTGAAAATTGCTAATTTTTTTACATTTCTGTCAAATTTGTGATATTATTTATAAATAAACACAAAACATATCTACCTAAATTTACCATTATCATAAAGTATAATGTGCCACAAAAAAACAGTCTGAAATCACTGGGATTTGTTGAAGTGTTGCAGAGTTATTACCACATAAAGTGACACTGGTCAGATTTTTAAGATTTGTCTCCGTCACTAAGGGACTAAACAAACTGAAAGTTCCTCTGATCATCTTTGTGTTCTGTAAGAAAATGGCTGGAAACATGGTAAGGTTAATAGCCTTGGAGTTATTGAGCCTCTTCTTCCTCATTGATTCTTTGATGCAGATACTTTGGTGAGATGTAAACACTGGATACAATACACCAAACCTTAAGGTACCGTCACATTAAGCGACGCTGCAGCGATAGCGACAACGATGCCGATCGCTGCAGCGTCGCTGTTTGATCGCTGGAGAGCTGTCACACAGACCGCTCTCCAGCGACCAACGATGCCGAGGTCCCCGGGTAACCAGGGTAAACATCGGGTTGCTAAGCGCAGGGCTGCGCTTAGTAACCCGATGTTTACCCTGGTTACCAGAGTAAAAGTAAAAAAAACAAACAGTACATACTCACCCAGCGTCCCCCAGCGTCTGCTTCCTGACACTGACTGAGCTCCGGCCCTAACAGCACAGCGGCTTTCACTTTCACTTTAGGGCCGGCGCTCAGTCAGTGTCAGGAAGCAGACGCTGGGGGAGGTATGACGCTGGGGGAGGTATGACGCTGGGTGAGTATGTACTGTTTGTTTTTTTTACTTTTACGCTGGTAACCAGGGTAAACATCGGGTTACTAAGCGCGGCCCTGCGCTTGGTAACCCGATGTTTACCCTGGTTACCAGTGTAAAACATCGCTGGTATCGTTGCTTTTGGTGTCAAACACAACGATACACGGCGATCGGACGACCAAATAAAGTTCTGGACTTTATTCAGCGACCAGCGACATCACAGCAGGATCCTGATCGCTGCTGCGTGTCAAACTAAACGATATCGCTAGCGAGGACGCTGCAACGTCACGGATCGCTAGCGATATCGTTTAGTGTGACGGTACCTTTACTGATACAATTAATTGTTTAATTAAATGCTTTTTATCTAATGTGATGAAGTGATCCCATGCCATTGTTTGTGTAATGTATTTATAGATTTACATTCCTCAATGAGGCGTTTGTGGGTGTGAGCCGGGCTCTTTTATTATGCGATTCTCCTGTAATTAAGGCTGAGAAACAAGAGTCCTGAAAGGTTGGGAATTATTTATCTTAGAACTGGCAACAATTCCCGAACATTTGCCTGAGTTGACCATCACTAGTGTTGAGCGATACTTTCCGATATCGGAAAGTATCGGTATCGGAAAGTATCGGCCGATACCGTCAAAATATCGGATCCAATCCGATACCGATACCCGATCCCAATGCAAGTCAATGGGACGAAAATATCGGAATTAAAATAAACCCTTTATAAACTTGTAGGTTCATTCTACATGAAGGAAAACAACTAAGAATATTGTAGGATGTATTGGGGGACGTGGCGGAGACATTAAAGGCACAGAGGTTTAGCCCAATGTAATAGAATAGCAGGATTTTGGGGGTTTTTTATGACGTTCGGCGGTAGAAAGATTTTGACTATGTTAATTTTTTTTTTTATTTTGTCAGATATTGATGTTTCACTACTTCCACGCCCTTCACCTTCTTTTTTACTTCTCCCACACTTTCTTCTTCATTATCCTCATCATCAGCTTCTTTGACATCAACTTCTTCACCTTATTCATCTTCTTCTTCATCTTCTACCTATTATTTTTTTGGTTACATTGTTCATATTCTTTTTATTTTACTATTATCTTCATCATATTCTACTTCTTCATCATATTCTTATTTGTGACAGGCATTCCCGTAGTTGTTATCTATAAAAGTTTGAAGATTACACCTTCCGTTCTGCCTGTCACAAAAGAGTTACATTTGTCCGCGTTCAGTTTGGCCTGCAGCATCAGGCTTTATCCAGGGGCACCACGAGGAGGAACGGACTCACCCCCATACACTGCTTAGTCTTCTTCTGCTTATAATTTAGATAATATTTTTTGCTCTGATATTTAGTGTTATGCTTAATGTTCTTCTGCTCTTTGTTCTGCAGCCTCTTGTTCTTCTGCTTCTCGGTCTTCCAGGTCGTCGTCGTCTCCAGGGTCGTCGTCTCCGGGGTCGTCGTCATCGGGGTGGTCTTCAGGGTCGTCGTCTCCGGGGTCGTCGTCATCGGGGTGGTCTTCGGGGTCATCGTCTCCAGGGTCGTCGTCATCACGGTGGTTGTCGTCTCTGGTGTCGTCGTCATCTTAGGGGTGGTCTTCCGGGTCATCGTGTTTAGTCTCTTGAACTTGGAAATGTAGCAGAAGGTACAAGAAGGCTGAGAAAATGCCGAGAACCAGCTGATGGAACTGGAACTCGGATGGCTACCCGAAGGTCCAAGAGCCAATGGAACTACCGAGGACCAGCTGACGTTACTGGAACCCAGTTACTAAGCAGGAGGTACCCGTGCCTGAAAGCACTACCAAGGACCACCTGACGTTGGTGGAACTCGGATACCCAGAGGGAGGCACCTAAGCCAAAGGCTCTGCCCGGAACCAGCTGACGGTACTGGAACCAGGATGGGGAGCAGAAGGTACAAGAGCAAAAGACACTGCCGAGAACCAGCTGACGGTGCTGGAACCCGGATGGGTAGCCGAAGGTCCAAGAGCCAATGGAACTACCGAGGACCAGCTGACGTTACTGGAACCCGGTTACTAAGCAGGAGGTACCCGTGCCTGAAAGCACTACCAAGGACCACCTGACGTTGGTGGAACTCGGATACCCAGAGGGAGGCACCTAAGCCAAAGGCTCTGCCCGGAACCAGCTGACGGTACTGGAACCAGGATGGGGAGCAGAAGGTACAAGAGCAAGTGTCTGCGTGGCTTTTGCAGGACACGATGCCGGCTGCACAGCAGGGGAACAGCTGGCGGTGCTGAACCCCACTGACACATTGGCTGGTGTTTTTCTCTGTGCAGCTAGCAGTACCGGGCCCCAACTGGCGGTGTTGGAGCCCGGGGTCAGCAGGAGGAGGAGATGGAGCAGAGTGTAGGCCGAAGCCTGCACTGGCGGCAGCTTTTGGGTCTGTTGTGCCTGCGTGGCAGTTGCAGGACACGTTGCCGGCTGCACAGCAGGGGAACAGCTGGCGGTGCTGAACCCCACTGACACATTGGCTGGTGTTTTTCTCTGTGCAGCTAGCAGTACCGGGCCCCAACTGGCGGTGTTGGAGCCCGGGCTCTGCAGGGGGAGCAGAGTGTAGGCCGAAGCCTAATCGAACCAATTTCAAAGGTAACCTTTAACCCCCCCTCAGGGGTTACAAAGTAGAAGAGCCACAGCTTATGCAGCAGTAGTGGTGCACAAGTCAAAGGTTGCTCTTTTAATTTGGCTCCTTGCACACGCTGAATGGAACACGTATAACATTTAGCCCTTTATACAGTCAAACTGTGTTGGAGGCGCGAGTTCCCTTTGTAATGAGACGCAGCACAGATGTCAAGAATCCCACCTTGGTGCTGGGTGCAGCCTCCTGAGCGTTGTTATTTGCTGTACAGGAGTCTGCGCTGTCGTGTTATCCCCTGGCCTAGCGCTGTTAGCGCTGCCCATCTTCTGACCTCATTTAATGTTGGCTGGTGCGGTTCGCGATGCCCATGAATCACAGCCCCGCAGTGTATTGACATAGTTAAAACACTGCGGGGCTGGGATTCATGGCCTGGCGCAGTACATATGTTCGCCTCTCGCTTGGGTTCTTACACCTGCTTCAGACTATGTGGCGTCAGCTGATCCCTTATCGCATGCCACGGCCATGAAGCCGCACAGTCTGAAGAAGGCGGAAGGAGATGAGGGACAGGCGAACTGATGCACTGCTCATGCCCATCAAACACACCCTTGCAGTCCCAAGAAATAAGACACCGAGGGGCGTTGTGTGGGTCAGGGCGGCCGCAGAGGCGCAGGCAGCCAAACAATGATGCCAGAAGACGGGCAGCGCTACCAAGGGGGTTGCAGCGTGTCATTACAAAGGAAAGTCACACCACCGGGACGGTTAAATGGTCACACAGAGGACACATTTTAGACGTGTTTTCCGTTCCACATGTGCGAGGAGAATACGTTTATGAGCCACCTTGCACACATGCAGCATTACCGCTGTACAAGGTGGCCTTAAAAACGTACAAACGCCTGGGGGAGGGGGGACAGGTTCCCTTCAATTTCAGTTCTTGTGTCTGCGTGGCTTTTGCAGGACACGATGCCGGCTGCACAGCAGGGGAACAGCTGGCGGTGCTGAACCCCACTGACACATTGGCTGGTGTTTTTCTCTGTGCAGCTAGCAGTACCGGGCCCCAACTGGCGGTGTTGGAGCCCGGGGTCAGCAGGAGGAGGAGATGGAGCAGAGTGTAGGCCGAAGCCTGCACTGGCGGCAGCTTTTGGGTCTGTTGTGCCTGCGTGGCAGTTGCAGGACACGTTGCCGGCTGCACAGCAGGGGAACAGCTGGCGGTGCTGAACCCCACTGACACATTGGCTGGTGTTTTTCTCTGTGCAGCTAGCAGTACCGGGCCCCAACTGGCGGTGTTGGAGCCCGGGCTCTGCAGGGGGAGCAGAGTGTAGGCCGAAGCCTGCACTGGAGCAAGTTGAAAGGAAACCTTTAACCCCCCCCCCAGGCGTTTGTAGCTGGAAGAGCCATCGTGTACAGCACTAATGCTGGAAAAGGTAAACTTAGCTCTTTTAATTATGGTCCTTGCAGATGCTGAACCTAACACTTATGAAATGTGTCCCCTCACAGCGTTCAACCGTCCGGTAGGTGGAACTTTCCTTTGTCATGTGACGCAGCACAGCCGTCATTTTTACCCCCTTGTCGCCGTGCGCCGCCTCCTCAGCGTTGTTTGAATCTGTCCCGGAGCCTGCGCTGTTAGGTTACCCCTTGGCCATGCACACATTTTGCGCTGCCCGTCTTCTGACATCATTTGCTGTCAGGCTGGCTGCGCCTGTGCGGGTGCGCTGTCCGAGATTCAGCCTCGCGGTGTCGTCTAATGTAATCCCACCGCGGGCCTGGGATCCGTGTCCATGCGCAGTGCATATCCTCGCCTCTCACACCCCTCCCTACGGCTTCTAAAGACTGTGCGGTGTCACGGCCGTGGCATGCTATTAGGGATCAGCTGACACCGAACAGTCTTTAGAAGCCGTAGGGAGGGGAGTGAGAGGCGAGGATATGCACTGCGCATGGCCACGGATCCCAGGCCCGCGGTGGGATAAGTGTTAGGTTCAGCATCTGCAAGGAGCACCACGAAAAGAGGCACTTTTTCCCTTTGCATCATTACTGCTGCACAAGGTGGCTCCTTCAGTAACAAACGCCTGGGGGGGGGGGGGGGGGCAGGTTCCCTTAAATTTAACTTGTTGTGCCTGCGTGGCGGTCGCAGTACACGTTGCCGTATACACAGCAGGGGAACAGCTGGCGGTGCTGAACCCCACTAACACATTGGCGAGGTGTTTGGCTCTGTGCGTACAGCACTTCTGGACGGCAACTGGCGGTGTTGGAGCCCAGGGGCAGGTGGAGGAGGAGGAGGTTGGAGGAGGTAGGAGGGATTGCCACACACACAGCAGGGGAACAGCTGATGTTACTGAACCCCAATAACAGAGGAGGGACTGTTGACTGTGCGTACAGCACTTCTGGACGGCAACTGGCGGTGTTGGAGCCCAGGGACAGGTGGAGGAGGAGGAGGTTGGAGGAGGTTGGAGGAGGGATTGCCACACACACAGCAGGGGAACAGCTGACGTTACTGAACCCCAATAACAGAGGAGGGACTGTTGACTGTGCGTACAGCACTTCTGGACGGCAACTGGCGGTGTTGGAGCCCAGGGACAGGTGGAGGAGGAGGAGGTTGGAGGAGGTAGGAGGGATTGCCACACACACAGCAGGGGAACAGCTGACGTTACTGAACCCCAATAACAGAGGAGGGACTGTTGACTGTGCGTACAGCACTTCTGGACGGCAACTGGCGGTGTTGGAGCCCAGGGACAGGTGGAGGAGGAGGTAGGAGGAGGTAGGAGGGATTGCCACACACACAGCTGGGGAACAGCTGACGTTACTGAACCCCAATAACAGAGGAGGGACTGTTGACTGTGCGTACAGCACTTCTGGACGGCAACTGGCGGTGTTGGAGCCCAGGGACAGGTGGAGGAGGAGGAGGTTGGAGGAGGTAGGAGGGATTGCCACACACACAGCAGGGGAACAGCTGACGTTACTGAACCCCAATAACAGAGGAGGGACTGTTGACTGTGCGTACAGCACTTCTGGACGGCAACTGGCGGTGTTGGAGCCCAGGGACAGGTGGAGGAGGAGGAGGTTGGAGGAGGTTGGAGGAGGTAGGAGGGATTGCCACACACACAGCAGGGGAACAGCTGACGTTACTGAACCCCAATAACAGAGGAGGGACTGTTGACTGTGCGTACAGCACTTCTGGACGGCAACTGGCGGTGTTGGAGCCCAGGGACAGGTGGAGGAGGAGGTAGGAGGGATTGCCACACACACAGCAGGGGAACAGCTGACGTTACTGAACCCCAATAACAGAGGAGGGACTGTTGACTGTGCGTACAGCACTTCTGGACGGCAACTGGCGGTGTTGGAGCCCAGGGACAGGTGGAGGAGGAGGAGGTTGGAGGAGGGATTGCCACACACACAGCAGGGGAACAGCTGACGTTACTGAACCCCAATAACAGAGGAGGGACTGTTGACTGTGCGTACAGCACTTCTGGACGGCAACTGGCGGTGTTGGAGCCCAGGGACAGGTGGAGGAGGAGGAGGTTGGAGGAGGTTGGAGGAGGTAGGAGGGATTGCCACACACACAGCAGGGGAACAGCTGACGTTACTGAACCCCAATAACAGAGGAGGGACTGTTGACTGTGCGTACAGCACTTCTGGACGGCAACTGGCGGTGTTGGAGCCCAGGGACAGGTGGAGGAGGAGGTAGGAGGAGGTAGGAGGGATTGCCACACACACAGCTGGGGAACAGCTGACGTTACTGAACCCCAATAACAGAGGAGGGACTGTTGACTGTGCGTACAGCACTTCTGGACGGCAACTGGCGGTGTTGGAGCCCAGGGACAGGTGGAGGAGGAGGAGGTTGGAGGAGGTAGGAGGGATTGCCACACACACAGCAGGGGAACAGCTGACGTTACTGAACCCCAATAACAGAGGAGGGACTGTTGACTGTGCGTACAGCACTTCTGGACGGCAACTGGCGGTGTTGGAGCCCAGGGACAGGTGGAGGAGGAGGAGGTTGGAGGAGGTTGGAGGAGGTAGGAGGGATTGCCACACACACAGCAGGGGAACAGCTGACGTTACTGAACCCCAATAACAGAGGAGGGACTGTTGACTGTGCGTACAGCACTTCTGGACGGCAACTGGCGGTGTTGGAGCCCAGGGACAGGTGGAGGAGGAGGTAGGAGGAGGTAGGAGGGATTGCCACACACACAGCAGGGGAACAGCTGACGTTACTGAACCCCAATAACAGAGGAGGGACTGTTGACTGTGCGTACAGCACTTCTGGACGGCAACTGGCGGTGTTGGAGCCCAGGGACAGGTGGAGGAGGAGGAGGTTGGAGGAGGGATTGCCACACACACAGCAGGGGAACAGCTGACGTTACTGAACCCCAATAACAGAGGAGGGACTGTTGACTGTGCGTACAGCACTTCTGGACGGCAACTGGCGGTGTTGGAGCCCAGGGACAGGTGGAGGAGGAGGAGGTTGGAGGAGGTTGGAGGAGGTAGGAGGGATTGCCACACACACAGCAGGGGAACAGCTGACGTTACTGAACCCCAATAACAGAGGAGGGACTGTTGACTGTGCGTACAGCACTTCTGGACGGCAACTGGCGGTGTTGGAGCCCAGGGACAGGTGGAAAAGCAGAGGAACACAATGTAGGCCGAAGCCTGAGAAAGTCGAAAGGGAACCTTTAACCCCCCCCAAGGCGTTTGTAGCTGAAAGAGCCAGCTTGTGCAGCACAAAAGATGCAAAAGGAAAAGGTGGCTCTTTTCATCATGCTCCTTGCAAACACAGAACTAAACACTTATAAAATGTGTCCCCTGCAACCGTAAAACCGTCCCGGAGGTGGGACTTTCCTTCGTAATGTGACGCAGCACAGCCGTCATTCCTACCCCCCCGGCGCCGCGCACCCGCTCCTCAGCGTTGTTTGATTCCGTCCCGGAGCCTGCGCTGTTATGTTATCCCGTGGCCAGGCACACTTAGCGCTGCCCGTCTTCTGGCATCATTTGGTGTCTGGATGGCTGCGCCTGTGCGGCCGCGCTGGCAGAGAGCCCGCCTCGCAGTGTCTTCTGATTTAATCCCACTGGGGGCCTGGGATCCATGGACATGCGCAGTGCATATCCTCGCCTCTCACTCCCCTCCCTACGGCTTCTTAAGACTGTGCGGTGTCACGGCCGTGGCATGCTATTAGGGACCAGCTGACACCGAACAGTCTGAAGAAGCCATAGGGAAATGAGTGAGAGGTGGAGGTTCAGATATGCACTGCGCATGTCCATGGATCCCAGGCCCCCAGTGGGATTAAATCAGAAGACACTGCGAGGCGGGCTCTCTGCCAGCGCGGCCGCACAGGCGCAGCCATCCTGACACCAAATGATGCCAGAAGACGGGCAGCGCTAAGTGTGCCTGGCCACGGGATAACATAACAGCGCAGGCTCCGGGACGGAATAAAACAACGCTGAGGAGCCGGTGCGCGGCGCCGTGGGGGTAGGAATGACGGCTGTGCTGCGTCACATTACGAAGGAAAGTCCCACCTCCGGGACGGTTTTACGGTATCAGTGGACACATTTTATAAGTGTTAAGTTCTGCGTGTGCAAGGAGCTAAACAAAAATAGCTACCTTTTCCTTGTGCAGCATTACTGCTGCACAAGGTGGCTCTTTCAGTAACAAACGCCTTGGGGGGGGGGGGACAGATTCCCTTACATTTCAGTTGTTGTGTCAGCGTGGCGGTCGCATGACACATTGCCGGCTACACAGCTGGGGATCAGCTGACGTTACTGAAACCCAATAACACTGGGTCGTATGTTTTGACTGTGCAGACGGCACTTCTGAGCCTCAACTGGCGGTGTTGGAGCACAGGAATTTAAGTTCAGGTGGTAGAAAGATGAACACAACAGGAGACCTGGATAACGTATACAGTGACCTAATTATTTAATCAGGAGGAGGAGTGGCAAATTCCTGCGAGATCCAGGCCTTGTTCATTTTCAGGAAAGTAAGCCGGTCAACGTTATCGGAGGATAGTCGCATGCGACGGTCAGTTAGTACACCACCTGCAGCACTAAAGACACGTTCCGATAATACACTGGCCGCAGGGCAAGACAGCACCTCCAATGCATACTGGCTTAGCTCTGGCCATGTATCCAGCTTTGAGACCCAAAACTTGAAAGGGGAAGAGCCGTCTGGGAGTACAGCAAGAGGGCAAGACATGTAGTCTGTCACCATCTGACGGAACCGTTGCCTCCTGCTGACTGGAGCCGTCTGTGATGGTGTAGACTTTTGTGGGGGGCACACAAAACTGTGCCACAGTTGGGCCATACTGGTCTTGCCTTGGGCAGAGGCACTGCTTCTGCTCCCTCTTTGTGCAGAGCCTCCACCACTGCCTGGACGCACTGAGCTGCTTTGGAATGCAGTAGCAGCACTTCTCTCAGTTGGAATGGAGAAGATGATGGAACTGACCAGTGTGTCTTGGTACTCCCGCATTTTTCGCTCCCGGTTCAACGGTGTGATGAGGCTTTCTACGTTGTCCCGGTAGCGAGGATCGAGGAGGGTGAACACCCAATAATCAGACATGTTGAGAATGTGGTCGATGCGGCGGTCGTTTCTCAGGCACTGCAGCATGTAATCCACCATGTGCTGCAGACTGCCAACTGCCCAAGAAACGCTGTCCCCTGCTGGAGGCGTGATCTCTGCCCGCTCGTCATCACCCCACCCTCGCTGTACACACTGAGTACTGGACAATTCGGTAACTCCCTCCTCTGGACGGACGTCTTCCTCCTCCATTGACTCCTCCTCATCCTCCTCACAAACTGTCCCCTGCCTACGCGTTTGTGAGGAACCACGTGGCGCTGACTGTCCAGAAGATGATGGAAATGGTGAATCCTCATCCTCCACCTCTTCCACAACATCATCCCTTAGCGCTTGCAGTGATTTTTCAAGCAGGCAGATAAGGGGGACAGTCATGCTGACTAGTGCATCATCTGCACTCGCCATCCGCGTGGAATAATCAAAGGGACGCAAAACCTGGCAGACGTCATTCATAGTGGCCCACTCTGTGGTTGTGAAGTCTGTACGGCGCTGACTGCGACTTTTTTGCGCCTGAAGCAGCTGGTACTCCATTACAGCTTGCTGCTGCTCACACAACCGCTCCAACATATGTAACGTGGAATTCCACCTGGTAGGTAGGTCACATATGATGCGATGTTCCGGCAGGCGGTGTCGGCGCTGCAGAGCCGCAATGCGCGCTTTTGCCGTGCTGGAACGCCGCAAGTGAGCACACTCTAGGCGGACCTTGTGCAGCAGTGCATCAAGATCCGGATAGTCCCTCAAAAAGCTCTGCACGACCAAATTGAGCACATGTGCCAGACATGGGATGTGAGTGAGGTTGCCGAGGCCCAGAGCTGCCACCAGATTTCGGCCATTATCACACACTACCATGCCTGGCTGGAGATTCGCTGGCACAAACCACACATCGCTCTCCTGCTTGATGGCATTCCAGAGCTCCTGCGCTGTGTGGCTACGATTCCCCAAAAAAATTAATTTCAACACGGCCTGTTGACGTTTGGCCACGGCTGTGCTCATGTCGGTCGTAACAGGTACACGTTCATCACGGGTCCATGTGGAGGTGGACTGTGACGGCTCCTGCAGCGATGATTCTGAGGAACTGGTGTAAGAGGAGGAGTCAATGCGTACAGAATGGATTCCTGCAATCCTTGGAGTGGGCAGGACACGTCCTGCGCCACTCGCACGGTCTGTACCCGGCTCAACTACATTAACCCAATGGGCAGTGAGGGAAAGGTATCGCCCCTGTCCATGTTGACTGGTCCACGCATCGGTGGTGAGGTGGACCTTGCTACTGACGGCGTTCAGAAGCGCGTGTTTTATGTGTCCCTCCACATGCTTCTGCAGGGCAGGGACGGCTTGCCTGCTGAAGTAAAAGCGGCTGGGCACATTGTACTGTGGGACTGCCAATGACATCAAGTCACGGAAGCTGTCAGTCTCCACCAGCCTGAATGACAGCATTTCCAGTGACAGAAGTTTGGCAATGCCTGCAGTCAGAGCCTGTGCTCGTGGGTGGTTTGACGAGAAAGGCCGCCTTTTCTCCCATGCCTGTACTACCGATGGCTGTAGACTGGGCTGGGAGTGTGTGGATGACTGGGAAAGTGGTGCTGCGGGTGGAATTACAGCGGGTCTCTGGACAACAGGGCCAGAGGTTCTTCCACGGCGATCCTGGGAGGAAGCCGAACCAGCTGCGTGTGAGCTAGAGGAAGAGGCAACACGAGCTGAAGAGGTGGTAGCTGCCGCTGTTGGTTGGCCTACCTCTTCAGTGTGTTTTTCTAACTCCGCCGGGTGCCTGTTGCGCACATGTTTCCACATGTTGGAGGTATTGAGGTTGCTGACATTTCGACCTCTTTTGACTTTTTGATGACACACGTTGCATCTGACATAGCAAATGTCATCTGCAACTGTGTCAAAAAAGGACCAGGCACTGCAAGTCTTGGGAGCGCCCTTTTTGGCTTTTGGAAGAGACATGCTCCTAACGGGTGCCAAAGCGGAGGCTGCAGGATCCGCAGTCTTCCCCCTCCCTCTCCCTCTTTGGGCCGTACGGGGAATCTCTTCCTCAGAGCTGCTCCCACCACCTTCCTGTCCCTCACGCCAAGATGGGTCGAGGACCTCATCATCTACACTACCCTCTGCCCCCAACTGCTCCTCCTGGGTAGTCTCAGCAGCAGAGCACGCACCAGTAAGTGGCACCTGAGTGTCATCATCAGCTGATGCGGCCTGCGATGTGGTGACCGGAGCCACTGGCCCACCCGCCTCTTCAGAGGAAGACAGAAAAAGCTGTTGGGCATCACTGCACCCTGCCTCTTCTTCCATTTCTCCAATGCTGCTTGGCTGGCCCCCTGTTTCCAAGCCAAGAGATTCAGAGAACAGAAGTAGAGACGGCTCCTGTCCTGGGCTCTCTGTCTGCCTGGGCAATTTGGCAGGTGGTGAAGAGACAGATGGCTGCTCTCCAGTGCTCTGTGTCTGAGAGGATGTGGCACTAATGGAAGTTGATGCATTAGCTGCCATCCATCCGACAACAGCTTCAATTTGGTCTTGACGCAGCAGCGGTGTACGGCGCTCGGACACAAAGCTGCGCATGAACGACTGTTGCCTGGTGAAAGTGGGTGCTGATGAGTCACCGGTGCCCGCAGCAGGCACAGAATCCCCACGTCCCCTCCCTGCTCCGCGCCCACGCCCACGCCCACGTGCCTTACTCACTGCCTTCTTCATCTTGGTTGACTGATAAAGATAAGCAGAAAAGTACTAACGGCTTTGTGTGCTTATTCCTGAGCAACTCCTCCTAACAGGTATAAGAAACACTAATTTTCTAAAGTGTGGACTAGACTTTAATATGAGCTAATGTGGCCTACAGAAATGTAAAGTGGTGTCACTGGTGTGTTTGGTGAACTTTATTATTTATTTCTTTTTTGGGGGCTGAACTGACAACAGATAGAGCTGCAGTCACACAGAGACCGTGCAGACAGACGTAAACGGCGCTGCAAGGCCCAAAAACCCTCCTCTACTTTATCCTATGTAGTGTTTTTCCACAAATTAGCTGGAGACGGGTGGAAAGACACTAATAGGATTTTTTTAAATTAATTAGCAGCAGACTACACTACTTGAAAAAAAATTTAAAATTGATTTGGCGGTATGACGCAGTGAACAACCCTGAGCTGGAGACAACCAGGCTACGGCTGCTCACAGACTACAGGGCGAGCTGCAGTCACACGGAGACCGTGCAGACAGCCGTAAACGGCGCTGCAAGGCCCAAAAACCCTCCTCTACTTTATCCTATGTAGTGTTTTTCCACAAATTAGCTGGAGACGGGTGGAAAGACACTAATAGGATTTTTTTAAATTAATTAGCAGCAGACTACACTACTTGAAAAAAAATTAAAATTGATTTGGCGGTATGACGCAGTGAACAACCCTGAGCTGGAGACAACCAGGCTACGGCTGCTCACAGACTACAGGGCGAGCTGCAGTCACACGGAGACCGTGCAGACAGCCGTAAACGGCGCTGCAAGGCCCAAAAACCCTCCTCTACTTTATCCTATGTAGTGTTTTTCCACAAATTAGCTGGAGACGGGTGGAAAGACACTAATAGGATTTTTTTGAATAAATTAGCAGCAGACTACACTACTTGAAAAAAAAAAAAAAAAAAGAACAGTATGAGGCAATGAACCACCCTCCCTGAACTGAATACAACCAGCTATGGATGGCCTATGTGGCTGCACTCAGACTAGAGAGTGGGCTGCACTCACACACACACACACACACACAGACCTTGCAGATCGCTGTGAAAACAGCGCTACAAGGCAAAAGCAAGGTGAATAGTAGGTGAACACAGCGGTTGCTAAATTAGCCTTTGGAAAGCACAAAGAAGCAAATCGCTATCTCTAAACTGTCCCTCAGTCAGCAAACAGCGTCCTGTCACTAACTGAATTCACAGCAGAGTGATCGGAAAATGGCGCCAGCGACTTTTAAACTGCATCATGACATCATTTCAGCAGCCAATCACAGCCATGCCAGTAGTTTCATGCCCTCCATGCTAAACAGGATGTGCCCACACTTGGAATCATTCTCATTGGCTGAATTTCGGAATTTTGAATCTGGGAACTTCCGATTCCGGTATCCGATACGCGGCAAGTATCGGAATCCCGGTATCGGAATTCCGATACCGCAAGTATCGGCCGATACCCGATACTTGCGGTATCGGAATGCTCAACACTAACCATCACTATACAACATAGGGAAATATTTATTAATGAATATGATGAATGCAAAACCTTGTAAATACGATAAAAACGGAAAGAACATTAATTTGATCACATTAGATAAAGCATCTAATTAAACAATTCATCAACTGTGGCAGCAAGTTCTGGTGTATTGTATCCAGTGCTTGTAATACTGTAAAGATATCGGCTGCACCACCGTAAATTGAGACAAAGAATCAATACATAAGGGCTTTTTCACTCATTTTGCCCATGTTCAATGGCTCCATTGGGGTTTACGTCCGGACCCCCCTGCAAAACGGGATTTGGACATATGCACCAACTATAATCAATGTGCGCCCTGATGGGAGGCAGACCCCCATCGGAGAAGACTACGGTTATGGTTTTGACCGGATGAAAATAAAAAGCTTTATATTTTATTAAAGTGTTGGATCTGCTACTGTTTCTGGTTTGTTCTTGCTGTGGAATTTGGATCCTTTGCTCTCTGGACAGGTGACTCTTTCTGCAAAAATCTCCTAAAAACCAAGTGTATTGGATAGAATTGCACCAAACATATTAACAGGGGGAACGATGGACGGTCCTAAAGCCAGAACATAAAATCTGCTGTATGACGACGTCGGACAATCAGGGATTTTTGTTTAATACAATGTGTTATATGATCTTTCAGGTTTTAGCAGAACTCCTGACCGGACTGAAGCCCACCGACCAGGACCGAGACCCCTCGTATCTGGTAGGAACAGCCACACGCAGTTTTGCATTAATTCTGTCCTTTTTATGGATCCACCTAATAAGTCGCCCTCTGTCCCCTCCAGAAAGATCTTATCCTGACGGAGGTGGAGCGGGTGAAATTAAAAGCGGAGTCCGACAGTCCCGGATCGGAGTCTGTGGACCTTCTCTGCGCAAAAGAAATCAGCCAAAAATACACAGATCGAAGACTTGAGCGTTTGGGAAGAAGTTCTGCGATACATTGGGCTTCTGCCGTCTGCCTGTGTCTGACCAAGAAGAGAACTTTATTATCAGAGGTGACGTTATAATAGTATCCCGGACATTATAGTGCGTTACTATGTCTCTGAAGATCTGGTGGTGCCGGGAGTGCGGGGAAAAGAAACATGCACATTAGCTTCCCTCCAGAAGGAATACATTTGTCTCTATAGCATAGGTAAAAGCTTACTGCGCCCATTGCTTTTTCCATAGAGGTTTTTATCTGCTATAGAGGCACATGTCTACCTGCTTGCTGACTGTCTCCAGTGCCATTATACAATACAATTTACTTTTTTATGCCCTAAATCATCTTTAACCCTTATATTATATATTATATCCACAACAGGTCATAACAATGATGGAGAAGGCTCAGGAGACGTTCACGGCCTGTGCGAAGGAAGCGCAGGAGGACGACGCGTCCAGTGCGAATGTTCCCGAGGAGAGTGACGAGTCCTTGTCTGTAGGTTACACCCGTGGAGAAGCGGTGGAGCTGCCCAACAGGTCATCCAAAGCTGTCGGCTCCATGAGCAGCCAATCCGCACCGCCATGTTGCCCAGCGCGAAATGACGTGTTCAAGAGGAGCCCGTGTGAACTGGATGAGTCTGGAAGCTTCGACTTGTACCCTGATGACAGCTGGTACCGGAGCGAGCCGCTATCTGTACCGACCACAGCGTCCTCTGCGGGACATCAGGACAAATCGTGGACCCCAGAAAGGAACATACCCCGAAAATTGGCAAATTCACCAACAGGTAAACTGAAAGTATCAGTCATAACACTATATGGAGAAAAGTATGTGCCCCCCATCACATCCACCTCCTTTTACCGGGTCTTTTCTGACCTCCCATCCTCCATCCATAGACATTAATATAGAGTCGCCTTCTGCAGATATAACTTCACCAAACTGTTCCCTCAAATCTGAAGCTACAATTGTCCACGATGTCTTGTACTGACGATGAAGATTTCCCATCACTGGAGCTGAGGGTCCGCGGCCGCCCCCTGATAACAGCACAAAGCATTATCCTCCTCCACCATCTGTACAGGGGGCACAATGCAGTCAGGGGGTAACGTCCTCCTGGAATCACCAAACCCAGACCCCTCCACGAGACGCAGATAGAGAAGTGCGATCCATCACTGCACAGAACACGTCTCCTCCAGAGTCCAGTAGTGGCGGCTTTACACCACTCCATCCGACACTCGGCATTGTGCTTGGTGATGTACGGCTGCATGCTGATGCTCGGCCATTGAAACCCATGTAATGAAGCTCCAGCAGACTGTATAACAAGTCTCCATAACAACGTCATATTTTATGGAATGCGTGTAACTGATCTTTCTTATTTTCTTCTCGTTTTCCAGAAAGCAATGAGCCATCATGGGGAATTGAAATGAATGAAGCCAAGCTGAAGATGATGGAGGAGATCGGACTGTACGAAGACGAGAGGGTGGACAGCTCCGTTCTGTTTGACTGACTTCACTATGTATTGCCCCAACGGTGGCCATTATAGGGCTGAGCATACGCCATTAACACTACTACCTTCTGGGTACCGACTTCATCTACCTCTGCGGGGACTACCTCAACGTCTGCCATGTTCTGGCCCAGCATAGTGGGGTACTCGTCCTACCCCCATCGCACAAGGATAATAAAGCATCATGGCCCCTTGTGTGCTTATGCTGGGGAGGAAGAAGCCTGAGCAAATTTAAAGGAGTTGAATAAAGTGAGAAAAACATGTCCGCTTCCTTCCAGATCCAGCGCCACCCTTGTGTTTGGGCCTAGTGGGAAATTGCTCTTTAATTCCAACCACTTCCATGTAAAGAGAGGGCGGCCATGTTTTTCTATATCCAAACAAAGGCCTCATTCATGTGTAAGTTTGTCCCAGGTACGAGAAAAATGAATTAATTATTTTGATCAGAGTCAGCGCCGAGTGTCATCAGATTTTCTCTTTTGTGGAGGAGAAGAAAAAAATCAGTTTCTCCACCTTCTCCTTTCTGACAGTCCGTGAACATCAGACCTAAATCAGATTTCATCCAAGTGATGTCCGATTTTTTTTAATGGTCCCATAGACTTGTATTGCTGATTTTGAGCCGACCCTCCGTGTCATAGATGTAGTGGGAAAAAAATCGATAAACCGTGTCTTAGTGGACGTGTCCCCCTCACATTACTGACTGAGGGAAGGTTCATCATGAACTGAAGGAACAAGATCCAGCACTCAACAATCACTCCACGTGCCCCCTCGCCAGCTAGGACCCCCGCTGTGGGACTATCTGATGACTCGCAGACACAGTGTATACGTATATACCGGAGGCGGAGGAGCGACACTTTGCAGAGTCAGTAATGTTTCCGGCTTTCACAGGGACTTATATCGGACACTCTGGCACTGAAGTCCAGTTCTGAACATTGGTTTTCTTTTGATATTTGTATATTCTATAGTTATGGGAGACATATATTTGGCGTTGTGATGAAGTGTCGAATGTGACGTATTTATGTGCCTCACTGGGCGGCCTGCACATCAGTCACAAATCAATATGGAACAGATGAAAATATATACATGCCTTGTTTCCTATCTATAGAAAGCTAAGATCGTGATAGGAAATCTGGCATTACTATCTCCCGCCTGGGACCTCCAGGGGCAAAGATATCCTAAAATGTAGGAATCACATAATTTTTGGAGGGACCCTAGCCACATCCCATAGACCAGCCCCTATAGGAGCCCACCAATGGGAGGCCTGTGGGCGTGATATTTACCTGATAAATACTGATTGGGAATGGTAGTCACTGTCAGTCTTGGAGGATCCGGCCGCTGTAGTTCTTTACCATTTCTTCCCGCCATAAAGACCTGAGCAGCTCCTGAGACCACAGGTTTGTACTTCTGTTATCCCTTTGTGTCTCATGTGATTGTATACACTGTAGTGTTTTGTCCCCTTTGTGATATATTTTGTATAGTGTTATAAACATTGCCTGCTTTCCTCAATTTTGGTAACTTACGAGCAATGAAAGGTCTCGTCATTCAGTGTTACTGTCATTTATTTCCACTTAATTTCGTAACTTTTTTAATGATTGTAATTATCGACTTTATATATTGTAATTATTGGTTTTATACATTGTGTAAAATAAATAGAATTGTGTAGTTCATCACATCATCAATGTCGCCTCCAACTTATAGTGGAGAGTATGGGAACCAGTTAAAGGGGTTGTCTAGTCATCTGGCGGAGCGATCAGTAAGGCCCCGGGCACCAATTCATGGTGGGATCGTGTCCAGGCCCTCACATGTCATAGATGGGACAATGGTACAAGTCACTCTGTGGTCAACGCTTGTTTATTCTCATTAGGCCGCGTTCACACACTCAGTATTCTACATCAGTTATTGGAAGCCAAAAGCAGGAGTGGAAAAGTGTCATAGAAACTCCTCACCACTGCTGTACAATACTGACAGAATACTGAGCGTGTGAACAGGGCCTCAATGCACAATACCGGGTGTCGGCTGATAATGCGCCAGTGTAAACAATCCCTTTATGTACCTACTCGTGCATATGAATGGAGGTGGCATTGGATTGTAGTGTCAACCTGAATGTGTGAACAAAGCCATAGTTATAGTTATGATAGTCCCCATTGGGGGGGGATTAGAGAGAGAATGAGAGTGTGTGTATGTGTGTGTGTGTGTGTGTATATATATATATAAAATCTACTATATAATTGTCTAATGGTCACTTCTGTCTGTCACGGATATTCATTGGTCGCGGCCTCTGTCTGTCATGGAAATCCAAGTCGCTGATTGGTCGCGGCAAAACGGCCACGACCAATCAGCGACGGGCACAGTCCGGCGGCAAAATGGCCACTCCTTCCTCCCCGCAGTCAGTGCCCGCTCCATAATCCCCTCCAGTCATCGATCACACAGAGTTAATGACAGCAGTAACGGACCGCGTTATGCTGCGGGAAACGCACTCCGTTACCGCCGCTATTAACCCTTGTGTGACCATCTTTTTTACTATTGATGCTGCCTATGCGGCATCAATAGTTAAAAGATCTAATGTTAAAAATAATAAAAAAAAAAAAAAATCGTTATATACTCACCGGCCGTCGGCCCCTTGAATCCAGAACCGGCCTTTCCTGCTCCTCGCGACGCTCCGGTGACTGCTCCATGCATTGCGGTCTCGCGAGATGATGACGTAGCGGTGTCGCAAGACCGCAATGCACTCTTGGGACCGGAGCGAGCGAGCGAGCAGCGTCGATAACCGCTTCGCCTGGATCCTGGCCAACGGAAGGTGAGTATATAACTATTTTTTATTTTAATTCTTTTTTTTAACAGGGATATGATGCCCACATTGCTATATACTACATGGGCTGTGCAATATAATACGTGGGCTGTGCAATGTACTACGTGGGCTGTGCAACGTACTACGTGGGCTGTGCAACGTACTACGTGGGCTGTGCAACGTACTGCGTGGGCTGTGCAATGTACTACGTGGGCTGTGCAATGTACTACGTGGGCTGTGCAACGTACTACGTGGGCTGTGCAACGTACTGCGTGGGCTGTGCAACGTCCTGCGTGGGCTGTGCAATGTACTACGTGGGCTGTGCAATGTACTACGTGGGCTGTGCAACGTACTGCGTGGGCTGTGCAACGTACTGCGTGGGCTGCGCAACGTACTGCGTGGGCTGCGCAACGTACTACGTGGGCTGCGCAACGTACTACGTGGGCTGCGCAACGTCCTGCGTGGGCTGCGCAACGTCCTGCGTCGGCTGCGCAACGTCCTGCGTGGGCTGCGCAACGTCCTGCGTGGGCTGCGCAACGTCCTGCGTGGGCTGCGCAACGTCCTGCGTGGGCTGCGCAACGTCCTGCGTGGGCTGCGCAACGTCCTGCGTGGGCTGCGCAACGTCCTGCGTGGGCTGTGCAATGTGCTGCGTGGGCTGCGCAATATACTATGTGGCTGTACTATATACTACATGACCGGCCGCGAACAATCAGTGACAGGCGCAGTCTGGCCACGAATTGGCGCAGGATTTGAGCCACGCTTCGGTAATTGGTTTCGGCCGGCTGAATCCTGTGTATTCAATGTATTATTCTAAAATCTTCATAAATAAACTACATACATATTCTAGAGTACCCGATGCGTTAGAATCGGGCTACCAGCTAGTATATATATATATTTTTACTTTAGCCCATTTCTGTTTACATACACATGGGCTATACCGTAGTGACGGCGTTGTGCATAGCAACCATTCAGGTGTTTGCTTTCTATTTCCAAAATGAAAGCTGTGATCTGATTGGGCCGCCCCATACCTAGACACCAATCAGATTGCAAAAGCCTGATAATGAAAGCAGCGATCTGATAGGCCGCAGCACTGATCGCCCCGCTATAGATGCCTCGCGTGTGCGGCCCCGTCCTCTCTATGACACAGTCTCGGGTGAACACTGGGGACATTTCTCTACTTCACTGTAAATTTTACTAGAACAAACTGGTTATCAGCGTGTACTTGTCAGCCAATCAATCCGCATCACTTTCATCAACCAATAGGAGAGCCGAACAATAAGGCGGACAAGTTTTCTGACGAATAAACGAGCAGAACAGGAGGGGGTGGGGCGGTGTCGCGCTAGGGTTCAGCCAATCACTGTTAGGCGTTCTAGGGGGCGCTGGGCTGCGGAAGGCGGAGAGCAGAGTTCTCGGGGCGGCGGTGCTGTGCGGCAGTAAGTTCGGGGGGCGCTCCCGGCACGGGTGGTGCGCATGTGTGAGAGGGGCGCCCGGTGGAACTCGGGTCTCGGAGCTTTGTAGTTTGCGTACAGTTCACGGGTTCAGCTGTCGGTTCTGTGCAAACACCAAAAAGGCAGTGAGCTGCTGGGACTAGTAGTACCACAGAGCAGGCCCTGATAGAGCAGTGCGGGCCCCGGGCAGAACGGTCATAGTTAATGCTGGTAAACCGGGGAGTACGCCGAGCGTCTGCGGCAGAGCGCACTGTGGGACCTCGGGGAAGTTCACACCCAGCGTCTTAGGCTACGTTCACATTTGCGGTCAGCGCCGCAGCGTCGGGCGCCGCAGCGGCGCCGCATGCGTCATGCGCCCCTATACTTAACATGGGGGCGCATGGACATGCGTTGTGCTGCGTTTTGCGCCGCATGGCCGCAAGCGTTGGACGCAAGAAACGCTTCAAGTTGCATTTTTTTTGCGTCCAACTTGCGGGCAAAAACGACGCATGCGGCGCAAAACGCAGCGTTTTAGCGTGCGTTTTGCCGCGTTTTTGTTTGCGTTGTGCGCTGCGGCGCCGACGCTGCGGCGCACAACGCAAATGTGAACGTAGCCTTAGTTCCGTTTTGTTTTGTCCTCCCCCCGCCCCCACCAGAACAATGCAGGACAATTCCGCATAAAACTGCATTTCTTCATGGTGCTTCTTATGCAGGGTTTGTGTATAAAGCTCCTTCTGTCCCATCAATATTGATTAAAAAGAAAGTTACAAAAGGGGAAAAGAAGCGACGTGTGAACGAGACGTCTAAAGGCGCATAAAATAATTTTTTTTTACCTTTTATAAGGCTGGTTTATCACTGTCCTATCATTATGGCCGATCATCAGTGTCTGCTCTGTGGGGGGCGGGTGTCAGACCACGCCGTCAGTGTCTGCCCTGTGGGGGGCGGGTGTCAGACCCCCGACCACTCCGTCAGTGTCTGCTCTGTGGGGGGCGGGTGTCAGACCCCCCCGACCACTCCGTCAGTGTCTGCTCTGTGGGGGGCGGGTGTTAGACCCCCGACCACTCCGTCAGTGTCTGCTCTGTGGGGGGCGGGTGTCAGACCCCCGACCACTCCGTCAGTGTCTGCTCTGTGGGGGGCGGGTGTCAGACCCCCCCGACCACTCCGTCAGTGTCTGCTCTGTGGGGGGCGGGTGTCAGACCCCCGACCACTCCGTCAGTGTCTGCTCTGTGGGGGGCGGGTGTCAGACCCCCGACCACTCCGTCAGTGTCTGCTCTGTGGGGGGCGGGTGTCAGACCCCCCCGACCACTCCGTCAGTGTCTGCTCTGTGGGGGGCGGGTGTCAGACCCCCGACCACTCCGTCAGTGTCTGCTCTGTGGGGGGCGGGTGTCAGACCCCCGACCACTCCGTCAGTGTCTGCTCTGTGGGGGGCGGGTGTCAGACCCCCGACCACTCCGTCAGTGTCTGCTCTGTGGGGGGCGGGTGTCAGACCCCCCCGACCACTCCGTCAGTGTCTGCTCTGTGGGGGGCGGGTGTCAGACCCCCGACCACTCCGTCAGTGTCTGCTCTGTGGGGGGCGGGTGTCAGACCCCCGACCACTCCGTCAGTGTCTGCTCTGTGGGGGGCGGGTGTCAGACCCCCGACCACTCCGTCAGTGTCTGCTCTGTGGGGGGCGGGTGTCAGACCCCCCCGACCACGCCGTCAGTGTCTGCCCTGTGGGGGGCGGGTGTCAGACCCCCGACCACTCCGTCAGTGTCTGCTCTGTGGGGGGCGGGTGTCAGACCCCCCCGACCACTCCGTCAGTGTCTGCTCTGTGGGGGGCGGGTGTTAGACCCCCGACCACTCCGTCAGTGTCTGCTCTGTGGGGGGCGGGTGTCAGACCCCCGACCACTCCGTCAGTGTCTGCTCTGTGGGGGGCGGGTGTCAGACCCCCCCGACCACTCCGTCAGTGTCTGCTCTGTGGGGGGCGGGTGTCAGACCCCCCCGACCACTCCGTCAGTGTCTGCTCTGTGGGGGGCGGGTGTTAGACCCCCGACCACTCCGTCAGTGTCTGCCCTGTGGGGGGCGGGTGTCAGACCCCCCCGACCACTCCGTCAGTGTCTGCTCTGTGGGGGGCGGGTGTTAGACCCCCGACCACTCAGTCAGTGTCTGCTCTGTGGGGGGCGGGTGTCAGACCCCCGACCACTCCGTCAGTGTCTGCTCTGTGGGGGGCGGGTGTCAGACCCCCCCGACCACTCCGTCAGTGTCTGCTCTGTGGGGGGCGGGTGTTAGACCCCCGACCACTCCGTCAGTGTCTGCTCTGTGGGGGGCGGGTGTCAGACCCCCCCGACCACTCCGTCAGTGTCTGCTCTGTGGGGGGCGGGTGTCAGACCCCCCCGACCACTCCGTCAGTGTCTGCTCTGTGGGGGGCGGGTGTTAGACCCCCGACCACTCCGTCAGTGTCTGCTCTGTGGGGGGCGGGTGTCAGACCCCCGACCACTCCGTCAGTGTCTGCTCTGTGGGGGGCGGGTGTCAGACCCCCCCGACCACTCCGTCAGTGTCTGCTCTGTGGGGGGCGGGTGTTAGACCCCCGACCACTCCGTCAGTGTCTGCTCTGTGGGGGGCGGGTGTCAGACCCCCCCGACCACTCCGTCAGTGTCTGCTCTGTGGGGGGCGGGTGTCAGACCCCCCGACCACTCCGTCAGTGTCTGCTCTGTGGGGGGCGGGTGTCAGACCCCCCCGACCACGCCGTCAGTGTCTGCTCTGTGGGGGGCGGGTGTTAGACCCCCGACCACTCCGTCAGTGTCTGCTCTGTGGGGGGCGGGTGTCAGACCCCCCCGACCACTCCGTCAGTGTCTGCTCTGTGGGGGGCGGGTGTCAGACCCCCCGACCACTCCGTCAGTGTCTGCTCTGTGGGGGGCGGGTGTCAGACCCCCCCGACCACTCCGTCAGTGTCTGCTCTGTGGGGGGCGGGTGTCAGACCACCGACTACTCCGTCAGTTTCTGCTTTGTGGGGGGCGGGTGTCAGACCCCCGACCACTCCGTCAGTTTCTTCTCTGTGGGGGGCGGGTGTTAGACCCCCGACCACTCCGTCAGTGTCTGCTCTGTGGGGGGCGGGTGTTAGACCCCCGACCACTCCGTCAGTGTCTGCTCTGTGGGGGGCGGGTGTCAGACCCCCCCGACCACTCCGTCAGTGTCTGCTCTGTGGGGGGCGGGTGTCAGACCCCCCCGACCACTCCATCAGTGTCTGCTCTGTGGGGGGCGGGTGTTAGACCCCCGACCACTCCGTCAGTGTCTGCTCTGTGGGGGGCGGGTGTCAGACCCCCCGACCACTCCGTCAGTGTCTGCTCTGTGGGGGGCGGGTGTCAGACCCCCCCCCGACCACTCCGTCAGTGTCTGCTCTGTGGGGGGCGGGTGTCAGACCACCGACTACTCCGTCAGTTTCTGCTCTGTGGGGGGCGGGTGTCAGACCCCCGACCACTCCGTCAGTGTCTGCTCTGTGGGGGGCGGGTGTTAGACCCCCGACCACTCCGTCAGTGTCTGCTCTGTGGGGGGCGGGTGTCAGACCCCCCCGACCACTCCGTCAGTGTCTGCTCTGTGGGGGGCGGGTGTCAGACCCCCCCGACCACTCCGTCAGTGTCTGCTCTGTGGGGGGCGGGTGTCAGACCCCCGACCACTCCGTCAGTGTCTGCTCTGTGGGGGGCGGGTGTCAGACCCCCCCGACCACTCCGTCAGTGTCTGCTCTGTGGGGGGCGGGTGTCAGACCCCCGACCACTCAGTCAGTGTCTGCTCTGTGGGGGGCGGGTGTCAGACCCCCGACCACTCCGTCAGTGTCTGCTCTGTGGGGTGCGGGTGTCAGACCCCCGACCACTCAGTCAGTGTCTACTCTGTGGGGGGCGGGTGTAAGACCCCCGACCACTCAGTGTCTGCTCTGTGGGGGGCGGGTGTTAGACCCCCAACCACTCCGTCAGTGTCTGCTCTGTGGGGGGCGGGTGTCAGACCCCCGACCACTCCGTCAGTGTCTGCTCTGTGGGGGGCGGGTGTCAGACCCCCGACCACTCCGTCAGTGTCTGCTCTGTGGGGGGCGGGTGTCAGACCCCCGACCACTCCGTCAGTGTCTGCTCTGTGGGGGGCGGGTGTCAGACACCCGACCACTCAGTCAGTGTCTGCTCTGTGGGGGGCGGGTGTTAGACCCCCGACCACTCAGTCAGTGCTCTGTGGGGGGCGGGTGTCAGACCCCCCCGACCACTCAGTCAGTGTCTGCTCTGTGGGGGGCGGGTGTCAGACCCCCGACCACTCCGTCAGTGTCTGCTCTGTGGGGGGCGGGTGTCAGACCCCCCCGACCACTCCGTCAGTGTCTGCTCTGTGGGGGGCGGGTGTTAGACCCCCGACCACTCCGTCAGTGTCTGCTCTGTGGGGGGCGGGTGTCAGACCCCCCCGACCACTCCGTCAGTGTCTGCTCTGTGGGGGGCGGGTGTCAGACCCCCCGACCACTCCGTCAGTGTCTGCTCTGTGGGGGGCGGGTGTCAGACCCCCCCGACCACTCAGTCAGTGTCTGCTCTGTGGGGGGCGGGTGTAAGACCCCCGACCACTCTGTCTGCTCTGTGGGGGGCGGGTGTTAGACCCCCAACCACTCCGTCAGTGTCTGCTCTGTGGGGGGCGGGTGTCAGACCCCCGACCACTCCGTCAGTGTCTGCTCTGTGGGGGGCGGGTGTCAGACCCCCGACCACTCCGTCAGTGTCTGCTCTGTGGGGGGCGGGTGTCAGACCCCCGACCACTCCGTCAGTGTCTGCTCTGTGGGGGGCGGGTGTCAGACACCTGACCACTCAGTCAGTGTCTGCTCTGTGGGGGGCGGGTGTTAGACCCCCGACCACTCAGTCAGTGCTCTGTGGGGGGCGGGTGTCAGACCCCCCCGACCACTCAGTCAGTGTCTGCTCTGTGGGGGGCGGGTGTCAGACCCCCGACCACTCAGTCAGTGTCTGCTCTGTGGGGGGCGGGTGTCAGACCCCCGACCACTCAGTCAGTGTCTGCTCTGTGGGGGGCGGGTGTCAGACCCCCGACCACTCCGTCAGTGTCTGCTCTGTGGGGGGCTTGTCAGACCCCCCCGACCACTCCGTCAGTGTCTGCTCTGTGGGGGGCGGGTGTCAGACCCCCGACCACTCCGTCAGTGTCTGCTCTGTGGGGTGCGAGTGTCAGACCCCCGACCACTCAGTCAGTGTCTGCTCTGTGGGGGGCGGGTGTCAGACCCCCGGCCACTCAGTGTCTGCTCTGTGGGGGGCGGATGTTAGACCCCCGACCACTCCGTCAGTGTCTGCTCTGTGGGGGGCGGGTGTCAGACCCCCGACCACTCCGTCAGTGTCTGCTCTGTGGGGGGCGGGTGTCAGACCCCCGACCACTCCGTCAGTGTCTGCTCTGTGGGGGGCGGGTGTCAGACCCCCGACCACTCAGTCAGTGTCTGCTCTGTGGGGTGCGGGTGTCAGACCCCCGACCACTCCGTCAGTGCTCTGTGGGGGGCGGGTGTCAGACCCCCGACCACTCAGTCAGTGTCTGCTCTGTAGGGGGGCGGGTGTCAGACCCCCGGCCACTCAGTGTCTGCTCTGTGGGGGGCGGATGTTAGACCCCCGACCACTCCGTCAGTGTCTGCTCTGTGGGGGGCGGGTGTCAGACCCCCGACCACTCCGTCAGTGTCTGCTCTGTGTGGGGCGGGTGTCAGACCCCCGACCACTCCGTCAGTGTCTGCTCTGTGGGGGGCGGGTGTCAGACCCCCGACCACTCCGTCAGTGTCTGCTCTGTGGGGGGCGGGTGTCAGACCCCCGACCACTCCGTCAGTGTCTGCTCTGTGGGGGGCGGGTGTCAGACCCCCGACCACTCAGTCAGTGTCTGCTCTGTGGGGTGCGGGTGTCAGACCCCCGACCACTCAGTCAGTGTCTGCTCTGTGGGGTGCGGGTGTCAGACCCCCGACCACTCCGTCAGTGTCTGCTCTGGGGGGGGCGGGTGTCAGACCCCCCCGACCACTCCGTCAGTGTCTGCTCTGCGGGGGTTCGGGTGTCAGACCCCCGACCACTCAGTGTCTGCTCTGCGGGGTGTGGGTGACAGGTATAATTTATTGCAGATTTACCGCTGTGGTTTTTCTGCAGCAACACAGGGTGCTGGTGACGGATCCTGAGCGGCTGCAGCGGAGCTGCGTGTGAGCGCGGATTAATGGCTCTCACTCATTATATCACATTTTCCATTATAGGCGCAGGATGGATTTTTGGTGTTTATGTTGCAGCGTTTTTCTAGTATTGACATCTGGTAGAGATCTGGACATATTGGGGTCCCCTCCCCCATTTAGGGTGTCCAGAAAGGATGACGAGTTGCTGAATGTCTTCTTTACACTTGTGACTAATGATTACTTTTTTTTTTTTAGCTCTTAAAGTCATCATGGCAGACAGGAGCGGTTCACGGAAGCATAGATGGCTGAGCCCGCCCGAGGTATCTCCTCGCAAATATCGGAAGAGCAGCAAGTCACGGACAGTCAGTCACAGCCGAGAGCGTAATGCAGAGAGTCACAGCCGAGAGCGCGATGATGGGAGTCGCAGCCGAGAGCGCGATGCAGAGAGTCGCAGCCGAGAGCGCGATGATGAGAGTCGCAGCCGAGAGCGCGATGCAGAGAGTCGCAGCCGAGAGCGCGATAATGAGAGTCGCAGCCGAGAGCGCGATGATGAGAGTCGCAGCCAGTCCCGAGAGCAGCGCGTGATCTTCTCTCCCCTGCAGAGTACGCCCAGGCGCCGGCCGGATGTCGGCACCGGGGTCCGCTCTACTGTGAGGGCCCAGAGGAGACAAATGGACGGAGTCCAATCCCACAGAACTGCCACCCACATAGAGACATCAGAGGCTTCGCCGGAGAAAGAGGTACTTCAGTAGCAATATTCAGGGGTCTGGCTATAGAGACCACCACAATATCAAGATTGGGGATCCCAAAGTCCTTTGTGAATGCTGTTGTAGCGAGTATGTGTGACCACTGCAGTGGAGTAACTAGAGTTTGACGGGCCCCTGTGCAAGATTCGGACCGGGCCCCCCATGATATATATGTATATGCCCCCCCATCCTGATGTTTATCTTCTTCATTCTAGTATATGTTCCCTGTTCTGCCGCTGTTCTTTAATGAATAGAAAAATATAAACCATTATAATCACCAAGGATGTACATAGAAGTCAAGACTCCATATCAGAAGTATAATGCACTCCCCATAGTCCTCCATATAGTATAATGCACAGCCCATAGTCCTCCATACAGTATAATGCACCCCCATAGTCCTCCATATAGTATAATGTACAGCCCGTAGTCCTCCATGTAGTGTAATGCACAGCCCATAGCCCCTGCATGTAGTGTAATGCACAGCCCATAGCCCCTACATGTAGTGTAATGCACAGCCCATAGCCCCTACATGTAGTGTAATGCATAGCCAGCCCATAGCCCCTGCATGTAGTGTAATGCACAGCCCATAGTCTTCCATGTAGTGTAATGCACAGCCCATAGTCTTCCATGTAGTGTAATGCACAGCCCATAGTTCTCCATGTAATATAATGCACAGCCCATAGTCCTCCATGTAGTATAATGCACAGCCCATAGTCCTCCATGTAGTGTAATGCACAGCCCATAGCCTCTGCATGTAGTGTAATGCACAGCCCATAGCCCCTGCATGTAGTGTAATGCACAGCCCATAGCCCCCTGCATGTAGTGTAATGCACAGCCCATAGCCCCCTGCATGTAGTGTAATGCACAGCCCATAGCCCCTGCATGTAGTGTAATGCACAGCCCATAGTCTTCCATGTAGTATAATGCACAGCCCATAGTCTCCTATACAGTATAATGCACAGCCCATAGTCTCCTATACAGTATAATGCACAGCCCATAGTCCTCCATGTAGTATAATGCACAGCCCATAGTCCTCCATGTAGTATAATGCACAGCCCATAGTCCTCCATGTAGTATAATGCACAGCCCATAGTCCTCCATGTAGTATAATGCACAGCCCATAGTCCTCCATGTAGTATAATGCACAGCCCATAGTCCTCCATGTAGTATAATGCACAGCCCATAGTCCTCCATGTAGTATAATGCACAGCCCATAGTCCTCCATGTAGTGTAATGCACAGCCCATAGTCCTCCATGTAGTGTAATGCACAGCCCATAGTCCTCCATGTAGTGTAATGCACAGCACATAGTCCTCCATGTAGTGTAATGCACAGCACATAGTCCTCCATGTAGTGTAATGCACAGCCCATAGTCCTCCATGTAGTGTAATGCACAGCACATAGTCCTCCATGTAGTGTAATGCACAGCCCATAGTCCTCCATGTAGTATAATGCACAGCCCATAGTCCTCCATGTAGTGTAATGCACAGCCCATAGTCCTCCATACAGTATAATGCACAGCCCATAGTCCTCCATGTAGTGTAATGCACAGCCGATAGTCCTCCATGTAGTGTAATGCACAGCCCATAGTCCTCCATGTAGTGTAATGCACAGCCCATAGTCCTCCATGTAGTATAATGCACTCCCCATAGTCCTCCATGTAGTGTAATGCACAGCCCATAGTCCTCCATGTAGTGTAATGCACAGCACATAGTCCTCCATGTAGTGTAATGCACAGCACATAGTCCTCCATGTAGTGTAATGCACAGCCCATAGTCCTCCATGTAGTGTAATGCACAGCACATAGTCCTCCATGTAGTGTAATGCACAGCCCATAGTCCTCCATGTAGTATAATGCACAGCCCATAGTCCTCCATGTAGTGTAATGCACAGCCCATAGTCCTCCATACAGTATAATGCACAGCCCATAGTCCTCCATGTAGTGTAATGCACAGCCGATAGTCCTCCATGTAGTGTAATGCACAGCCCATAGTCCTCCATGTAGTGTAATGCACAGCCCATAGCCCCTGCATGTAGTGTAATGCACAGCCCATAGTCTTCCATGTAGTATAATGCACAGCCCATAGTCTTCTATACAGTATAATGCACAGCCCATAGTCCTCCATGTAGTATAATGCACTCCCCATAGTCCTCCATGTAGTGTAATGCACAGCCCATAGTCCTCCATACAGTATAATGCACAGCCCATAGTCCTCCATGTAGTATAATGCACTCCCCATAGTCCTCCATGTAGTGTAATGCACAACCCATAGTCCTCCATGTAGTATAATGCACAGCACATAGTCCTCCATGTAGTATAATGCACAGCCCATAGTCCTCCATGTAGTATAATGCACAGCCCATAGTCCTCCATGTAGTATAATGCACAGCCCATAGTCATCCATGTAGTATAATGCACAGCCCATAGTCCTCCATGTAGTATAATGCACAGCCCATAGTCCTCCATGTAGTATAATGCACTCCCCATAGTCCTCCATGTAGTGTAATGCACAGCCCATAGTCCTCCATACAGTATAATGCACAGCCCATAGTCCTCCATGTAGTATAATGCACTCCCCATAGTCCTCCATGTAGTGTAATGCACAGCCCATAGTCCTCCATACAGTATAATGCACAGCCCATAGTCCTCCATGTAGTATAATGCACAGCCCATAGTCCTCCATGTAGTGTAATGCACAGCCCATAGTCCTCCATGTAGTATAATGCACAGCCCATAGTCCTCCATGTAGTATAATGCACTCCCCATAGTCCTCCATACAGTATAATGCACAGCCCATAGTCCTCCATGTAGTATAATGCACTCCCCATAGTCCTCCATACAGTATAATGCACAGCCCATAGTCCTCCATGTAGTATAATGCACTCCCCATAGTCCTCCATGTAGTGTAATGCACAGCCCATAGTCCTCCATACAGTATAATGCACAGCCCATAGTCCTCCATGTAGTATAATGCACAGCCCATAGTCCTCCATGTAGTGTAATGCACAACCCATAGTCCTCCATGTAGTATAATGCACAGCCCATAGTCCTCCATGTAGTATAATGCACTCCCCATAGTCCTCCATACAGTATAATGCACAGCCCATAGTCCTCCATGTAGTATAATGCACAGCCCATGATCGGTGTAATTTTCTCTTGTGCCCACAAACGACTAAGATTCCACATTTTCTCTCCAGCGCGATCACCAGGAGCAGAGAAATATTGACTCTAATAGGAGATCGAGTAATGAAGAGATGAGACAGCGAAGCTTGAAAATCAAAGTGCCTTCTCTCCTGTTCCAGAGGGCATTCAATGACATCCTGGGGACGCCCCGGAGAGCGCGGGACAGCGAGACCAGGCGTTCACATGAAAGAAAACCAGTGGAAAAAAGTATTCGCTCTGATCCAGAAGATTCGCCTCCGCTCCGCTCAACCCCAAAATCCACAGTCTCCAAGAAGGAAGTTGTGGGAGACCGGAAACAGAGCAGCGACGACAGAAAGCGAGCGCCCAGCCCGAGACGCACGGTCATCAATGTGACTCCCAGACCCGAAGCCAAAGTCCCGCAGGAAAACCCCCGACTTGTGTTCTTACATGAAGACAGCGATGATGATGTGAGTACAACAGTAAGTCCTTAAAGGGCACCTGTCACCCCGTTTTTTCAGTATGAGATAAAAATACCGTTAAATAGGGCCTGAGCTGTGCTTTACAATAGTGTATTTTGTGTACCCTGATTCCCCCACCCATGCTGCCGAGATCGCGGCGGCCATTTTCCTGAAGCCGAGATGCGATAACCAGGGGAATAGCGCAGATCATGCTCTTTTTCTTCACCTGCGCAGTGGATTCGGCAGTTGGGCATGCGCAAACCACTACGCCACCAACGGAAAGATAAGCAAGATCTGGGGGAAGAAACAGAGATTTCACCACGCCCATTTGACCAGACCACCTCGATTGACAGGCGAAAATGGCGACTTTGGTAAGGTATTTCGGCAGCATAGGTGGGGAATCGGGGTCCACAAAATACACTATTGTCCAGCACAGCTCAGGCCCTATTTAACGGTATTTTTATCTCATACTGAAAAAACGGGGTGACAGGTTCCCTTTAAAGGGGTTGTCTGGGGTTGGGATCCTGATGCTTGCACTTAGGAAAGGTCATCAGTATAATCGGGGTCTGATGTTCGGCACCTCCACAGTCCTCTGTAGCTCTGGTGATGTGTAAAGTGCACGGGCCCAAAGCTCGGTGCAGTGTCACATTCTGGTGCTGCGGCTCCTAGTGAAGTCAGTGGGATCCTACCTTTAGTACCTAGACCTACCACTACACCGTGTATGACTCTGTACATTGTGTCCATCCATCCCCCCCTGGAGGAGCACAGAGCTGATCGGTGGGGTGCGGTGTGCCGGACCCCCACCGGATTATTCACATTGTGGAAACGCTGATCCCATCAATTAACCCTCTCACTGCCGCTATCACGGCTAATGGAGGCTATGTGCAGGGAGCCATGATCACAGGCCGGGACCAGATCAAGGCCATAATGCTCGCTCATTGTTTATCGGTGGGGGAGACACATTTCCATTTCTGAGATAACAGACCGTAATCATTACCTATTTTTGCAGGTAGCAGAAAAGGATCCTTCTATCGGAAGTGACTTCTCCGACGTAGAAGACGTGGGGCCGCTGGCCAGATTTTCTCAGGATGACAATTTCCCGCCTTGCTGTTCTATAAATGATCGCCAGTTTGAAAGTCTCTGGGAGCGTTACACCGAGCCGATCATCCCCGTCTACAGACCCCCCGCAGAACATGGCACCTGGCGCCAGAAAGAGCAAGACAGCAGCTACGCGTCGGAACCTTCCCTGCTGGACAGCAGTCGCCTCAGCGCGTCCAGCGACAACGTCAGCCCCATAGTAAGGAGCCACAAGCGATACGAGTCTTCTGACGACGCCTGGACCTCTGGTCGCACCACCAAGTCCGGCAGACGGACTCTGGAAATTCCCTCTACGAGTTCGGACTCCAAGTTCCTGCCTGGAGGCTTCATAGACACCCACTGCCACCTGGACATGCTCTACTCCAGACTGGCGCACAGGTCGTCCTTCGCGGACCTCCGGGAACAGTTCACCTCCACCTTCCCCCGGGAGTTTCAGGGCTGCATCACCGATTACTGCGATCCTCGCACGCTGCACAGGCTTCCATGGGATCAGGTGCTGAACGAGGACTTGGTGTGGGGGGCATTTGGCTGCCACCCCCACTTCGCTCAGTATTACGATAAGTACCTGCATGAAGACATGATGATGGCTCTGCGGCACCCGAAAGCCATCGCCTTCGGAGAAATGGGTCTGGACTATTCCCATAAGTGTTCCACGGAGATCGCAGACCAGATCATGGTGAGGAATTACTTTCTGTAGACTTATTTTTTATTATTCTGCTGTAACCTGTGTAGCCCCCCCACCCAACCCCCATCCCGCTTCTTCCTGATCTCTGCTTGCTGTCATTTAATAGTTACACAGAGGCGTATGGCTCCAATAACTGGACGGTAAGGGGCCGTGCGCCGGTGTCCATCACATGATCGGGATAGATCCTGTATAAAGTGGGATCAGACTACGGCATTTGTAGTCTTACCATGGAAAGGGGTCTTTGTGATCTGCCCCGATCAGTGATATATGAGCCCCCCCCCCCATGTATTATACAATATTTAAGGTTTCTATTAAATACCAGTAAGCAGAATTCTTTAAAATCATGAAAAATGTGGTGGTGTGTTTGCTGCGGGTTACAGCACGTCTGCGGGGGATTTCGTTTTTGTTGCACTTTATTATCAGGTTTACTAATAACATTCCTCTGTTTTTCCACCCGAGCAGGTTTTCGAGAAGCAGCTGAAGCTGGTGGTGCAGTTGGGGAAACCTCTGGTCATTCACTGTCGGGGTGCGGACAAGGACTTGTTCAAAATATTGAAAAAATGGCTTCCTCGAGACTACAAGATACACCGGTGAGTTACCTTCCCTGTCCGATCTCCATGTTCACGTGCTTGGTCTGGACCCTCGGTAACATCTCCTTCTCCGCAGGCACTGCTTCACCGGCAGCTACCAAGACATCGAGCCATTTCTGGAGGAGTTCCCGAACATGATGGTGGGCTTCACCGCCGTCCTGACGTATCCTTCTGCTGTGGCACCGCGAGACGCCGTTACAAAAATCCCCTTGGACCGGCTGATTGTGGAGACGGACGCCCCATATTTCGTTCCTAAACAGGTAATGGGAGACATCTGTTTGGAGTGAACACTACTACCCCCACTATGCACAGTAGCAGAGCTTCCTCCGTGCAGACACTGAACCAGCAGGCGGCGTCCATCAGTGTGACATCATATCCCAGCGATCTGTGTATGTGTCACTAATGATACTTTTTTTTTTTTTTTTTTCCTTTTCTTTAGGTACCTAAACACGTCTGTAAATTTTCGCACCCCGGTCTCGCCATACACACCGTTCACGAAATCGCCAGGCTACAAAACTTACCCATCAAAAGCGTCATGTCAAAATTACGGGAGAACACGTACCGGATCTATAGTGTATAGTACCGCTCTCTGTGATGCCTTGTTTTAATAAAACTTGAAATTAGAGAAGATTTCTGTCCAGTGCCTTTTTTTTTCCTGTTAAGGTCTCATAAAAAAAACTACAAATGAAAAATCTTTTTTTGTTTTTTTTAAGATTTCTTTGCTATGTAATGGTATTAAAGACGATTTCACTTTTCTGGGGTACAGTGGGCCCCCACTAATAAAATCACCAGATATCAGTGATCCGCTCTGTTCAGGTGGATGACGAAATGCAACTAGTGAAGTGCTGAGTATTCAGGAGCTGAGACTGGCAGCCTGCGCCTAGGGCAACACGTGGTGTAAAACATTGCATAGAAGACTGATAGCTGCAGCTGCATCCCCCTCCTCCCAAAGTAGAGGCGAGGAGGGGGATGTAGCTGCATCTTCTTTCTATAATCGGGTATGCAGGGAGGGGAGAGGAGCGGGATGCAACTGCAGCTTCTCCCCTCCCAACATACCTGATCATAGAAAGAAGCTGCAGCTACGTTCCTCTCCTCTCCTTCCTGCAAACCTGGTCATAGAAAGGAGGGGGATAGAGCTGCAGCTTCTTTCTATGATCAGTTATGCTGAGAAGAGAGGAGGGGAATGCAGCTTCTTACTGTGTTCTGGTACGCTGGGAGGGGAGAGGAGGGAGACGCAGATGCAGTTTCTTTCTATGATTAGGTACGCTGGGAGGGGAGAGGAGGGAGATGTAGCTGCTGTTCCTTTTTATGATTAGGTATGCTTGGAGGGGAGAGGAGGGAGACGCAGATGCAGTTCCTTTTTATGATTAGGTATGCTGGGAGGGGAGATGTAGCTGCAGGTCCTTTCTATGATCAGGTTTGCTGGGAGGTTAGAGGAGGGGGATGCTGCTGCAGCTTCCTCTGATTCTGCACTCTCGGATCTGGAGGAGGGAGTCATTGGACTGGCGTATAACACTCCGCTCTGACATCGCACCTGGAAGGATTTGTCCTTTCAACCAACATAGAGAAAATATCCAACAACCTGTGATCTGTAGACGCCACACACGATTTTTGGCGGCTCCAGCTCCTGTTTTTTTGCCGGAGCGGTGAATTGTGTCCTGATAAATGGCTGGGACGTGACAGTCAGAAATAACCACAAGACGGATAAATTGCTTGTAAACATCTATTTTATTTAATGGAAAGGTTCGTGCAATGATTGACAGGATGGGGTCCTGCGGCGGTGGGCATGGGGTGCGGATGGCTAGTCCTCCTCCTGGGGCTCTGGTGACATAAAGAGAAGAAACTCCTAGAAATCATGGTACATGCGAGTGCGGGATAAGATATATATATATATATATGTTACGCAACACATTATAGCTGATAACGCTCGGCTTTGGTGTTAGTTCTTTCATTATCAGACTTTTTATTAAAGGGAACTCTTCTCTTCCTCCATCATGACGTGCCACTGGGATCTTCTATTATATCCAAATCATTGGGGTCCGACCTGCCCCAGCAATATATAGGAGGAGACGTCTGGTATAACGGTGCCCGCAGCATCTTACAGGAGGCCAACGATTATACTTAAGACTCCTAAAGGGGCATTCCAGTGTTTGTGTAATTGCCTTTTTGGTCGCACTTTTGCCCCCTATGTGTTTTGCCTTTTGAATTCGGTCGCAGACTACAATTCCCATGATGCACTACTGACATTCATTCTAAGCTGAGCTCCTCCTGCAGTCTCCGCCCTCTTGTGCATTTCATATTGTGCTCCTCCACTACAGAGCCGCTCACATTAGTTCCCCTCCTATAAACGCCTAATGTCCGAGCAGCAAAGTGATGATGAACTGCAGGTGGTCACTCGCTGAGCGGTGAGGTTTATAACGTTGCGTCGCATGCTTTCAATGAGGGTCACATTTTATAAACTGGAACATCCCTTTAACCGCGGGATCAGAATGGACGATCGCTGATAGTTTAGTGATCAGAGATATAAACCCCATGTGCCGCTCTGCTGCTGGAGGGAGAGCCGCTGTTTGCAGCCATCCTTCACTTTGTCTAGTGGTTTTGGCAGCTCCAGATGAGGGGCCCCTCACTCAGCCATTGTCTCCTCACAGCCATTGTCTCCTCACTCTGCCATTGTCTCCTCACCCCGCCATCGTCTCCTCACTCTACCATTGTCCCCTCACTCCGCCATCGTCTCCTCACTCCTCCATTGTTCCCCTCACTCAATTGTCTCACCCTTCCATTGTCCCCTCACTCTTCCGTTGTCCCCTCACTCTTCCATTGTCTCCTCACTCTGCCATTGTCTCCTCACTCCTCCACTGTCTCCTCACCCCGCCATTGTCCCCTCACTCCTCCTTTGTCTCACCCTTCCATTGTCCCCTCACTCCTCCACTGTCCCCTCACTCTGCCATTGTTCCCTCACTCTGCCATTGTCCCCTCACTCTGCCACTGTCCCCTCACTCTTCCGTTGTCCCCTCACTCTTCCGTTGTCCCCTCACTCTTCCATTGTCTCCTCACTCTGCCATTGTCTCCTCACTCCTCCACTGTCTCCTCACCCCGCCATTGTCCCCTCACTCCTCCTTTGTCTCACCCTTCCATTGTCCCTCACTCTGCCATTGTCCCCTCACTCCTCCACTGTCCCCTCACTCTGCCATTGTTCCCTCACTCTGCCATTGTCTCCTCACTCTGCCATTGTCTCCTCACTCTGCCACTGTCCCCTCACTCTGCCACTGTCCCCTCACTCTTCCGTTGTCCCCTCACTCTTCCGTTGTCCCCTCACTCTTCCGTTGTCCCCTCACTCTTCCGTTGTCCCCTCACTCTGCCATTGTCTCCTCACTCTGCCATTGTCTCCTCACTCCTCCACTGTCTCCTCACCCCGCCATTGTCCCCTCACTCCTCCTTTGTCTCACCCTTCCATTGTCCCTCACTCTGCCGTTGTCCCCTCACTCCTCCACTGTCCCCTCACTCTGCCATTGTTCCCTCACTCTGCCACTGTCCCCTCACTCTGCCGTTGTCCCCTCACTCCTCCACTGTCCCCTCACTCCTCCATTGTCTCACCCTTCCACTGTCTCCTCACTCTGCCATTGTCTCCTCATTCCTCCATTGTCTCCTCACCCCGCCATTGTCTCCTCACTCCTCCATTGTCTCACCCCGCCATTGTCCCCTCACTCCTCCATTGTCTCACCCTTCCATTGTCTCCTCACCCCGCCATTGTCTCCTCACTCCTCCATTGTCTCACCCCGCCATTGTCCCCTCACTCCTCCATTGTCTCACCCTTCCATTGTCTCCTCACTCCGCCAAGGTCTCAGGTCTGTCCCAACAGGCATTGACACGGTTGTGGGATACATTGGCGGCCACTGACCTATTCGTGTTCTATAACCCGGGTGACTTTCTGGACAATGAACCCTCCTCCCCAGGTTATAGCGTCACACGTGCAGCAGGAACACAGGGTTCTGTACCTTCAGGGGAGCCGAGGGCGAACAGTCCGAGCAGGAGGTTTTCTATGGCCGCTTTCTGCCTCCAGATCTGCTCCCGAGTCACCATCATGTTAACATCCAGAGGGATCGTCACCTGGAATAGAGAAGACTAAGGGAAGATGGGGGAACAGATCCAGCGGGGCCCAGACCCAGTGGGAACACAGATCCAGCGGGGGCACAGACCTAGTGGGTGCACAATTCAGGCAGCTGCACCCCACGTTTCAGCACCCCACAATATACAGACCCCAATCTCTTCCTGATCTTCAGAACGTTCGTCTGTGACATCCCCCATGGAGTCTCCGGCCTCCCTGCGGCCCATATTATTGTACTGCAGCTTTTTTGGTATTTTCTTGCCCTGGAAAAAACTTAGAGGTAAAAAAAAATCTATATACATAATTCATTAGAAAACTCCCAGAGCTGCGCTCACAATTCTGCTCACTGTCCCCTATCTTGGGTCTATGCTGTGAGCTGCTATAATGCACTGAAGGCAGGCTGCAGACGCCGAACCAGCAGGATGCATCAGTATGATGTGCTTGCCTTAAATCTAAGGAGAAAATAGCAGAACTGTGAATGCAGCTCTGGATGTGACTAGTGTATGACATATGGTCAAATTACAGTTATTTTTGCAGTTTTTCCCCCCAAGTTGCAGCTTTCTAGATATGGCAAAACTTCATCACTCTGCATGTGCCCGTACGGCGACAGTAAAAGGATGCTGGGAGTTGCAGTTTTGCCAGAATGCTGCAGTTTGGTGATCGCTGCTCTCCACTTACTGCGTTTTTCTGCATATCTGCCGGACTTAGGAAGCTCGATCCGCCCTCCACGTCCTCCGTCCACAGAAGGCAAAACAGGACGATGGCGCAGAGCGAAGCTTTACCCAACATCGTCGCTGGAGATCTGCAAAATGGGAAAAAACGTTACATTGAGTCCAAAGCGAAAATGGTCAATACCTGGAGATGTGACGTACAAGAAGCTTCACGGGAAAGTTCACACCCTGAAGTCCGCGGCATATTTATAGGAAAGACCGAAGAAAAATGGAGGCGACTGAACCAACACAACGAGGGAATGACGAGAGCCGCCATTGTGACCGCGGCCGCTGTGCTGACCCCGGGGACCTGACACTGATAGTGCAGGAGGGAGCAGGAAGAATTTCTATTATTGCTCTGATGTCGTGTTTGTCTGCGGATATTTCCATCTACATCAGAACGGAAAAGTCAGAGACGGCGAGAACAAATATATGTCACCGAGGAACGGAGTCATGTACCCGAGGATGGGCAACAATGTCATGTATGTAGTGAGCGCAGCTCTGGAGGATAATACAGGATGTAACTCAGGATCAGTAATGTAATGTATGTACACAGTGACTGCACCAGCAGAATAGTGAGTGCAGCTCTGGGGTATAATACAGGATGTAATTCAGGATCAGTAATGTATGTACACAGTGACTGCACCAGCAGAATAGTGAGCGCAGCTCTGGAGGATAATACAGGATGTAACTCAGGATCAGTAATGTAATGTATGTACACAGTGACTGCACCAGCAGAATAGTGAGTGCAGCTCTGGGGTACAATACAGGATGTAACTCAGGATCAGTAATGTAATGTATGTACACAGTGACTGCACCAGCAGAATAGTGAGTGCAGCTCTGGGGTATAATACAGGATGTAACTCAGGATCAGTAATGTAATGTATGTACACAGTGACTGCACCAGCAGAATAGTGAGTGCAGCTCTGGGGTATAATACAGGATGTAACTCAGGATCAGTAATGTAATGTATGTACACAGTGACTGCACCAGCAGAATAGTGAGTGCAGCTCTGGGGTATAATACAGGATGTAACTCAGGATCAGTAATGTATGTACACAGTGACTGCACCAGCAGAATAGTGAGTGCAGCTCTGGGATATAATACAGGAGGTAACTCAGGATCAGTAATGTAATGTGTGTACACAGTGACTGCACCAGCAGAATAGTGAGTGCAGCTCTGGGGTATAATACAGGATGTAACTCAGGATCAGTAATGTAATGTATGTACACAGTGACTGCACCAGCAGAATAGTGAGTGCAGCTCTGGAGTATAATACAGGATGTAACTCAGGATCAGTAATGTAATGTATGTACACAGTGACTGCACCAGCAGAATAGTGAGTGCAGCTCTGGGGTATAATACAGGATGTAACTCAGGATCAGTAATGTAATGTATGTACACAGTGACTGCACCAGCAGAATAGTGAGTGCAGCTCTGGGGTATAATACAGGAGGTAACGCAGGATCAGTAATATAATGTATGTACACAGTGACTGCACCAGCAGAATAGTGAGTGCAGCTCTGGGGTATAATACAGGAGGTAACTCAGGATCAGTAATGTAATGTATGTACACAGTGACTGCACCAGCAGAATAGTGAGTGCAGCTCTGGGGTATAATACAGGACGTAACTCAGGATCAGTAATGTAATGTATGTACACAGTGACTGCACCAGCAGAATAGTGAGTGCAGCTCTGGGGTATAATACAGGATGTAACTCAGGATCAGTAATGTAATGTATGTACACAGTGACTGCACCAGCAGAATAGTGAGTGCAGCTCTGGGGTATAATACAGGAGGTAACGCAGGATCAGTAATATAATGTATGTACACAGTGACTGCACCAGCAGAATAGTGAGTGCAGCTCTGGGGTATAATACAGGAGGTAACTCAGGATCAGTAATGTAATGTATGTACACAGTGACTGCACCAGCAGAATAGTGAGTGCAGCTCTGGGGTATAATACAGGATGTAACTCAGGATCAGTAATGTAATGTATGTACACAGTGACTGCACCAGCAGAATAGTGAGTGCAGCTCTGGGGTATAATACAGGAGGTAACGCAGGATCAGTAATATAATGTATGTACACAGTGACTGCACCAGCAGAATAGTGAGTGCAGCTCTGGGGTATAATACAGGATGTAGCTCAGGATCAGTAATATAATGTATGTACACAGTGACTGCACCAGCAGAATAGTGAGTGCAGCTCTGGGGTATACTACAGGATGTAACTCCGGATCAGTAATGTATTGTATGTACACAGTGACTGCACCAGCAGAATAGTGAGTGCAGCTCTGGGGTATAATACAGGATGTAACTCAGGATCAGTAATGTAATGTATGTACACAGTGACTGCACCAGCAGAATAGTGAGTGCAGCTCTGGGGTATAATACAGGAGGTAACGCAGGATCAGTAATATAATGTATGTACACAGTGACTGCACCAGCAGAATAGTGAGTGCAGCTCTGGGGTATAATACAGGATGTAACTCAGGATCAGTAATGTAATGTATGTACACAGTGACTGCACCAGCAGAATAGTGAGTGCAGCTCTGGGGTATAATACAGGATGTAGCTCAGGATCAGTAATATAATGTATGTACACAGTGACTGCACCAGCAGAATAGTGAGTGCAGCTCTGGGGTATACTACAGGATGTAACTCCGGATCAGTAATGTATTGTATGTACACAGTGACTGCACCAGCAGAATAGTGAGTGCAGCTCTGGGGTATACTACAGGATGTAACTCCGGATCACTAATGTAATATATGTACACAGTGACTGCACCAGCAGAATAGTGAGTGCAGCTCTGGGGTATAATACAGGAGGTAACTCAGGATCAGTAATGTAATGTATGTACACAGTGACTGCACCAGCAGAATAGTGAGTGCAGCTCTGGAGTATAATGTAGGATGTAACACAGGATCAGTAATGTAATGTATGTACACAGTGACTGCACCAGCAGAATAGTGAGTGCAGCTCTGGGGTATAATACAGGAGGTAACTCAGGATCAGTAATGTATGTACATAGTGACTGCACCAGCAGAATAGTGAGTGCAGCTCTGGGGTATAATACAGGATGTAGCTCAGGATCAGTAATGTAATGTATGTGCACAGTGACTGCACAAGCAGAATAGTGAGTGCAGCTCTGGGGTATAATACAGGAGGTAACGCAGGATCAGTAATGTATGTACACAGTGACTGCACCAGCAGAACAGTGAGTGCAGCTCTGGGGTATAATACAGGATGTAACACAGGATCAGTAATGTAATGTATGTACACAGTGACTGCACCAGCAGAATAGTGAGTGCAGCTCTGGGGTATAATACAGGATGTAACTCAGGATCAGTAATGTAATGTATGTACACAGTGACTGCACCAGCAGAATAGTGAGTGCAGCTCTGGGGTATAATACAGGATGTAACTCAGGATCAGTAATGTAATGTATGTACACAGTGACTGCACCAGCAGAATAGTGAGTGCAGCTCTGGGGTATAATACAGGAGGTAACGCAGGATCAGTAATGTAATGTATGTACACAGTGACTGCACCAGCAGAATAGTGAGTGCAGCTCTGGGGTATAATACAGGAGGTAACTCAGGATCAGTAATGTATGTACACAGTGACTGCACCAGCAGAATAGTGAGTGCAGCTCTGGAGTATAATACAGGATGTAACTCAGGATCAGTAATGTAATGTATGTACACAGTGACTGCACCAGCAGAATAGTGAGTGCAGCTCTGAAGTATAATACAGGATGTAACCCAGGATCAGTAATGTATGTACACAGTGACTGCACCAGCAGAATAGTGAGTGCAGCTCTGGGGTATAATACAGGATGTAACTCAGGATCAGTAATGTATGTACACAGTGACTGCACCAGCAGAATAGTGAGTGCAGCTCTGGAGTATAATACAGGATGTAACTCAGGATCAGTAATGTAATGTATGTACACAGTGACTGCACCAGCAGAATAGTGAGTGCAGCTCTGGGGTATAATACAGGATGTAACTCAGGATCAGTAATGTAATGTATGTACACAGTGACTGCACCAGCAGAATAGTGAGTGCAGCTCTGGGGTATAATACAGGAGGTAACTCAGGATCAGTAATGTAATGTATGTACACAGTGACTGCACCAGCAGAATAGTGAGTGCAGCTCTGGAGTATAATACAGGAGGTAACTCGGGATCAGTAATGTAATGTATGTACACAGTGACTGCACCAGCAGAATAGTGAGTGCAGCTCTGGAGTATAATACAGGAGGTAACTCGGGATCAGTAATGTAATGTATGTACACAGTGACTGCACCAGCAGAATAGTGAGTGCAGCTCTGGGGTATAATGCTGGAGATTAGGTATGTAGTAGTAGCTTTACAGGATGTTCACCTGATGTTTATTTTCCACAGATTCTGCCCTTTGGCTGATTTTCCTTCTCCACCATTAGGGCAGCGCTGTGACTATGGATTAGTTTCTGTGACCCTTCTCCTTCCTGACCGCATCTTCTGTCTTCATCTATTGTAATCCCTGAACGTCTTCAGGACATGCAGCCGATATATTTCTGCCTTCAGTGATCAGGGGGCAGATATTAGTCTCCTGTTCCAGCATCATCCATAGATGTTTTGTCTTTGCTCCTGTCCTTCCACACAATTGTACATATGGTGTTCCTGTTCTCCTGTCCCCTTCTCCCCCATTGATTTTGGTGCAGATACCAGTCTAATATGGCCAGGAACTGTCCTAACTCCCTGATTCTGCATTTTCCCATCCACTGTTTCCGTGGGCAATTCCTTTTCATTAGTATTCTGCCAGAACTATATGTGCTGGAACTTCCTGACATACACACTGCTTCTGGCAGTGTCTGCGTTAATGGAAAGCCACCTCCCAGTAGTGTGACAGATAGGAGTGCACATTTCCTGTATAAAGACCCTATTTCCAATAAAGATTTCCTCTGCCCCCCACTATCTGTATCTCATCTCAGCATATCTGCTCCTATAGATGGATGACACTTGACAACAGGCCGCGCACAGATGGGAGACAGCGGCCGACACTTAGCAGTAGAGACCAAGGTGCCAAAGTACGAGGGCAATTAGAAATGTGACGGCGCCTCGAGCTTCCTCTGCTCTGTGACAATGACATCTACAAGTCTGTGAGGGGTGGATAGGAAGTCTGTTGTATAGCAGGTAGTACCTCCGCTGCAATAATCGCCGGTCACCACCTGACAGGCAGTCACAGGGTTTCTGAGCTCACAGCGCAGCCATATAAAGTATATAGTAAAGCAATTGTAGAGATTCTGCAAATCAGAAGCAAAAGAAACATAAAATAATTCAATATTTTATTCCAAGAATTAAACAAAACGTTTACAAATAAAGAGCAAAATTTCAGTTTTATAAAAGGAAACGATTGTGGGAACATTGGGCGGTCTCCAGTCTGAGGCTACTATGAAGGACGTGACTTCTGGGATCACTTAAAGGGGTTTTCAAATGTGTTTTTATGTTTTTTATTTTTACAAAGGGCCCAAGTCCGATCTTAAAATTAAGCACAAACTTGCCAACCAGCCACAACATTCATAATCCCGTGCCAATCAGCAGCTGCAGCAGGGAGGAAGCGTTCCTCAGTCCCCAAACACTCCAGAAAATGAGGAAAGGTGAGCGGTGGGGAACGTGATGAGCAGCACAGGAGCGGTAGGTGCTTTTTATTGTTTTTAGAGCACTTAGGCTCACGGTATAATAAGGACGACAAGTGGAAAATCCCTTTAATTACCCCTTCCCATACCACAAGCTGCACTAATAACCAATAACTCCCTCGAGGAGCAGCATGCCGTTGTCTACGGGACCTAGGGGCCATAAATTAATAGAACGATCGAATAACAGGTCCTGGTCTCCGATACAATATGGCAGCCACCAGACGCTGAAAATCTATGTGTCAAATATTCATCTTCACAAAAAAAGTCTATTGGAAAATAAGACAAAAAAATGTCCTAAAGTCAGATCTTAGGGAGAGGATCTGCAGTTCCATTTTGGCCATGAAAGCGTTAATAAAAGCTTTGGGGAATTGTCCTTCTGAGATTTCTATATAGCAGAGAGTCTGAATTCAGGGTCCGGAGGCACAGAGGGGTCACTGCTCGTTCTGGTGTCCGTCTGTCGCCGCAGACACGGCCCCTTGTCCCTTGTTTACATCGCTGATCAGCGCCCACTGACCGTCCACCGACTCCTTCCACAAGGTCACCTGGAAACAGGAGGAGTGAAGGGGTTAATAGAGATGGAGTTAATGCACCGGCCCGCTTGGCTCTTCCGCCGTGCACCATACCTTGTTATCGCCCCCAGACACGGCCAGGATGTTGGCGGTGATGGACCAGCTCACGTGCCAGACGACATCGTTAAATTTGTGCAGCAATTTTGGGGTCCAGCTGTTACTGGTCGGGTCGTCACAAGTCCAGATGTAAACTCTGCCGTCCTGCAAAAAGACGAGCGATTCAGGAAACGACACGCGGACCCCTCCACCGTCACACCACGGACCGCCCCGGCCGGCGTTACCTGAGAACAGCTGGCGATGGTGCTGGTAGGGAGACCGATGGAGGGGGCCCAGGCCACGTCCCGCACCCAGTCACTGTGCGCCTCCAGCTTCTGATCTTCCTTCCACTGCCCGTCCTCTTCCCTGTGGCACAAGCAGAGGCCCCGTTACATCGGCTGGTATCACCTCTATATAATCCTGCCTTATACCTGCTTCATTCACACATTTCCTCAAGAATCAGCACCCAAGTTAGTGAGGATTTATGGCAGAAGATTGGGTTAACATGAAATGTCCATAAAAACCCCAAACGCTATTCTCCCCTCTCCTGACGCTTCCTTTTGCCAATCTTGTCCATGTGACCGATGCCACAATGACATTAATGCAGGAGGCTGTGTTATACAGAGACCAGGGGAGGCGAGCGGCGCCATATTTCTTCCAATTTACCCAATGTACACCAGAAATTCTGCCCCAAAATCTGCAACAACGGCGGCTTGTTGTGGAGTCTCGATATCACAGCTGAAGTCAATTGGGAAAATCTGACATAAATGGATATGGATTTAATTTCCCAGTGTCTGGGTGAAGCTTGTCATCCACTATGTCACTTTTCTGTGGACTACAAACTTCCACCTGGGGGAGATTCTGCAGCGGATACAGCACGTGTGAACATGGCCTAACGGTCTGATTCTTACGGATTACATCCTGGACGCGACTTGTCTCAGTCCTACCACCTATAATCCATCCAGAAAGCTGCCATGACCAATGCAATGACATGAGGTACGGACTGTGGGCGACCGTCCATCTGCTCCTAAGTACTGAGGCAGAACACATGCTGCGACCACAGGAGCTCGACTGCACCTCATCTAATAGGGGACAGGTATCGGGGGGACCCGCATCATGTCCTGCAGTTTAGCTGCAACCCCCTGTAACCTGAAGTAATAGGGGATTGACTTCACTTATATGAGTCGCAGGTAGAACCTAAGTTGTCACTTACCTCCAGATCTTTACCAGGTTGTCGCATCCACCAGAGACAAACCTCTTGATGTAGTTTGGCCTCTGTCCAGACGGCTGATCCACTAAACTGCCCGGGACGACAGAGGGAGACCAGCTGACCGCGTTACACCCGATCTATATGTGACAGGTACAGGAACGTCTACACTGAGACCGCAGTAGGCCCCATGGAGGACATCTTATCTAAAGTGCTTGCACTGCCCCCTACTGGTGTTATATAGTAGGGTAAAACCGTGTATTTACCGGCACTTACCGTGTGAGCGTTGCTGATTTTTTTTACGTCCCAGGGGCCGTCACCCGTGTAGGTGAGGAGGGAAATGGCACCATCTGAACTGCCGCAGGCCAACATCAGCCCAAAGTCATGAGGGGCCCAGCACACAGAATTCACTGAACCGGACACAAAACAGAATTACAAGCTGCAAGTGTCGTCTGATATCAGAACAGTTCATGGGGAGGGGAGGCAACAAGTGCAGACCACCACAACTGCTGCACTACTACCCCCATCATACTGCCAGGCGTCATCACCTGAAGAGTCGTGGCCGGTGTACTCGTACGTCTTGTCCCAGGTCCCGTTCTCTTCTTTCCATATAATAACCTTACGGTCATAGGAGCAGGACGCCAGGATGTTTCCGTACATGGGATGAGCCCAGGCCACCTGCCACACCGGCCCCTCGTGTCTGCAACGCAAATCCGAAAGTTGTGGAACGATGAAAAAAAAAAAACACAACCTGCAGCCTTTACAACTAACTTTTAGCCATTTTTAAGTTTGACAGAACAGAAAAACTTTTTGGAAGTTATTATGGTAAATGTTAATTTTAATATTTCCAGCCTCACTCTGTTGACCACATCTACAATGTGTGGTATACGGTGCACTACTAGTCATGGCGGACCCCATTTATGTTAAATGATCGAGATCAGAGAAGATGAAACCTTCCTTGATCCCGGACATACGACATTTAGCGACTGCGCACATTGGTGTGCAGCTGCATGAAGGAGGGGGACAGACTGATGGCACATCCCCTGGAATACATGGGGGCCCGACCACTGAAACCGATGCCAATCCTGAGAACTGGGGTCGTTTCTTCTCCGGGGCCTGTTTTTAGGATTATTGCCTTCCTGTCAGAGTTCGGCCTGGTGACTGTGATCTGTGTTACGTTATGGTCAGCCTCGCTCACCCCCGCAGATCAGCAATCAGGATCTGACCGCCATTCTTTACATCAAAGATCTTCACGGATCGGTCGGAGGAGCAGGTGGCCAGACGAGTGCCGTAATAATCCATCTGAGCGTCGTGCTGAAAAAAAAACAAGAACAGAACATTCTCGTAAATTGTCCAAATACACAAAGGACAAACACGATAGAAGGGACTCAAAAGGGACGTGAAGGGTAACACCGGCAATACTGACGGCAGGGATAGAGCAGCAGGTTCTGACCACCAAAGGCTAGAACACAGCATGTCGTGCACTGTGAACACCAGGGGGCAGCAATGTGCACATCCACTTAACGGACCGAGTCATGGTGGTTGCACTTATCAATCACTCTCCCCAGGTCTCTGCATAGTGACCCTCTGTTCACTGCATGCACCCAATAGGAATAGCTTTCTCCCTAACTGTCAGGGAAGGAGAAGTCTCGGCAGCACACGGTAGTACAGATGAGCTCCTACAGGGGAAGTAAGAAATGGCAACATTGTCAGCTGCCAGAGGGGGAAGGAGATTCATTCTGATAAGAGCAAACCCCCAGCAGAGCAAAGGGGGACACACAGGAGCAATAGAGGTGCGTGTGCAGCAGCCATTAGCAGCATTTAGGGCTCCTCACTTTACATTGGGGCGTTTGCCCTGGCTGCCGAATGCTGCTCGTTTCCTGTACACAGCAGCAGGTGAAATCTCTACAGAAAGGTAAATGTCAGATAAGAAGCCGGATCGTCCACTCACAATCATATCCTCGTGGGAGGTGTCCACAGTGTTGATTACAGAAACCTGAGAAAAGAAAGGTTGGAGTTCAGATGACGTGTGCGAGTACACAGGTGACACACAGACCGTTCATTACAGCACAGACCCGTGTACCATCAGGGAAAACCCCGCTCCCACTACAAGCAGCCTCACCCGCAGCCCCACAAAAGGATGCCACCTCACCCGCAGCCCCGCTTAAGAATGCCGCCTCACCCGCAGCCCCGCTTAAGAATGCCGCCTCACCCGCAGCCCCGCTTAAGAATGCCGCCTCACCCGCAGCCCCGCTTAAGAATGCCGCCTCACCCGCAGCCCCGCTTAAGAATGCCGCCTCACCCGCAGCCCCACTTAAGAATGCCGCCTCACCAGCAGCCCCATGCAAGGATGTCGTCTCACCTGCAGCCCCATGTATAATGGCTTGCAAAACTTATCACCCCCTTGGCTTTTTGCCTATTTTGTTACATTACAACCTGTGTTTAAATATTTTTGTCACCTGATTTGTGTGTGATGCATCAGCACTAAATAGTCTAAGTTAGTGAAGTGAGAAAAAATATAGGCATAAATTACATTTATTGGGATCAAATAACTACAAATTGTCATGTGCAAATGTATTCACCCGTTTTGCTTGAAAGCCCCTAAAACTTTGTGGTGCAATTACCTTCGTAGAACTCAGGAGGACGTCCTAAGTGTCACATTGCTCTCAGTATATACACTTTACCTTTTCAAAAAGGTCACAGATGCTGCAACACCATTAACAAGAGGCACCACTAACCAAACACCACCGCGAAGGCCAAGGAGATCTCCAAACACCACCACGAAGACCAAGGAGATCTCCAAACACCACCACGAAGACCAAGGAGATCTCCAAACACCACCACGAAGACCAAGGAGATCTCCAAACACCACCACGAAGACCAAGGAGATCTCCAAACACCACCACGAAGACCAAGGAGATCTCCAAACACCACCACGAAGACCAAGGAGATCTCCAAACACCACCACGAAGACCAAGGAGATCTCCAAACACCACCACGAAGACCAAGGAGATCTCCACACAACACCATGAAGACCAAGGAGATCTCCACACAACACCATGAAAACCAATGAGATCTCCACACAACACCATGAAGAACAAGGAGATCTCCAAACACCACCACGAAGACCAAGGAGGTCTCCACACAACACCATGACGACCAAGGAGATCTCCACACAACACCATGAAAACCAATGAGATCTCCACACAACACCATGAAAACCAATGAGATCTCCAAACAACACCATGAAAACCAATGAGATCTCCAAACAACACCATGAAAACCAATGAGATCTCCAAACAACACCATGAAGACCAAGGAGATCTCCAAGCAAGTCAGGGACAAAGTCGTTGAGATGTAGAAGTCAGAGTTGGGCTGCAAAAAAATATTCCAATCTTTGATGATCGCCTGGAGAACCATCACATCTGTTATCATCAAATGGGAAGAACATGGAACCACAACTAACCTGCCAAGAGAGGGAGCCCACCAAAACTCTAAGCCCGGGCAAGGAGGACATTAATCAGAGGGGCAACACAGAGACCAAAGGTGACCCTGAAGGAGCTGCAGAGTTCAACAGCAGAGACTGGAGCATCTGTCCATAAGACCACAATAAGCCATACACTCCATAGAGGTGGCCTTCATGGCAGACTGAGGAGAAAAAAGCCTTTACTTATACACAAAAACTGTAAGGGTATGTGCACAAGCTGCGGATCCGCAGCTGCAGATCCGCAGCTGCAGATCCGCAGCTGCAGATCCGCAGCTGCAGATCCGCAGCTGCAGATCCGCAGCTGCAGATCCGCAGCTGCAGATCCGCAGCTGCAGATCCGCAGCTGCAGATCCGCAGCTGTTTCCCATGCATTTACAGTACCATGTAAAGCTATGGGAAATGAAATCCGCAGTGCACATGCTGCGGAAAATACAGCGCGGAAATGCTGCGTTGTTTATTCCGCAGCATGTCAATTCTTTGTGCAGATTCCACAGCGGTTTTTCACCTGCTCCAATAGGAAACTGCAGGTGAAAAACCACAGTGGAAACCGCAATAAATCCGCAGTAAAAACCGCAGCGGTTTTGCACTGCAGATTTATCAAAACCGCTACGGAAAATTCCGCAATGAAATCTGCAGCGTGTGCACATGGCCTTAGGCTTGTTTTCAATTTGCTAAAAGACATGTGGGAGACTCCCCAAATGTATGAAGGAAGGTTCTGTGGTCAGATGAGACCAAAATTGAGCTCTTTGGCCACCAAGGGAAATGCTATGTCTGGTGCCAATCCAACACTGCTCATTCATCACCCCAAGAACATCATCCCCACAGTGAAACATGGTGGCGGCAGCATCATGCTATAAGGATGTTTTCTGGCAGCAGGGACAGGAAAATAGTTTCAGTCAAGGGGAAGATGGATGGTGCGAAATACAGGGATATTCTTCAGTAAAAGTTGTCTCAGTCTGTCGGTGCTTTGGGACTGGGGCAGAGATTCACCTTCCAACAAGACAATGACCCAAAGCAAACTGCTAAAGCCACACTCGAGTGGTGTAAGGGGAAACGTGTGAATGTTCTGGAGCGGCCGAGTCACAGCCCAGACCTGAATCCACTGGAGAATCTGTGGTCAGACGTGAAGATCCCTGTTCACCAGAGGAAACATCTAACGTGAAGGCGCTGGAGCAGTTTTCACTTAGGAATGTGAAAAAAATCCCAGTGGGAAGATGAGGAAATCTCAGAGACTTACCTAAAGCGACTGCAGCTGTAATTGCCGCAAAAGGAGGCTCCACACAGTACTGACTGTAGGGGGGTGAGGATTTATGCACACTGAAGGTTTCAGTTATTTTGTCTTATTTGTTGTTTACTTCACAATAAAAAGAAAACAAAATGTTCACAAGTGTCGGCACGTTCTGTACATGAACTGATGCAAACCCTCAAAAAAAAACAATAAATTCCAGATTGTGGGGTAGCAGCCCCATGTAAAAATGCTGTATCACCCACAACCCCATGTAAGAACATTGTATAACCCACAGCCCCATGTAAGAACACTGTATAACCCACAGCCCCATGTAAGAACGTTCTATCACCCGCAGCCCCATGTAAGAACGTTCTATCACCCGCAGCCCCATGTAAGAACGTTCTATCACCCGCAGCCCCATGTAAGAACGTTCTATCACCCGCAGCCCCATGTAAGAACGTTCTATCACCCGCAGCCCCATGTAAGAACGTTCTATCACCCGCAGCCCCATGTAAGAACGTTCTATCACCCGCAGCCCCATGTAAGAACGTTCTATCACCCGCAGCCCCATGTAAGAACGTTCTATCACCCGCAGCCCCATGTAAGAACGTTCTATCACCCGCAGCCCCATGTAAGAACGTTCTATCACCCGCAGCCCCATGTAAGAACGTTCTATCACCCGCAGCCCCATGTAAGAACGTTCTATCACCCGCAGCCCCATGTAAGAACGTTCTATCACCCGCAGCCCCATGTAAGAACGTTCTATCACCCGCAGCCCCATGTAAGAACGTTCTATCACCCGCAGCCCCATGTAAGAACGTTCTATCACCCGCAGCCCCATGTAAGAACGTTCTATCACCCGCAGCCCCATGTAAGAACGTTCTATCACCCGCAGCCCCATGTAAGAACGTTCTATCACCCGCAGCCCCATGTAAGAACGTTCTATCACCCGCAGCCCCATGTAAGAACGTTCTATCACCCGCAGCCCCATGTAAGAACGTTCTATCACCCGCAGCCCCATGTAAGAACGTTCTATCACCCGCAGCCCCATGTAAGAACGTTCTATCACCCGCAGCCCCATGTAAGAACGTTCTATCACCCGCAGCCCCATGTAAGAACGTTCTATCACCCGCAGCCCCATGTAAGAACGTTCTATCACCCGCAGCCCCATGTAAGAACGTTCTATCACCCGCAGCCCCATGTAAGAATGTTCTATCACCCGCAGCCCCATGTAAGAATGTTCTATCACCCGCAGCCCCATGTAAGAATGTTCTATCACCCGCAGCCCCATGTAAGAATGTTCTATCACCCGCAGCCCCATGTAAGAATGTTCTATCACCCGCAGCCCCATGTAAGAATGTTCTATCACCCGCAGCCCCATGTAAGAATGTTCTATCACCCGCAGCCCCATGTAAGAATGTTCTATCACCCGCAGCCCCATGTAAGAATGTTCTATCACCCGCAGCCCCATGTAAGAATGTTCTATCACCCGCAGCCCCATGTAAGAATGTTCTATCACCCGCAGCCCCATGTAAGAATGTTCTATCACCCGCAGCCCCATGTAAGAATGTTCTATCACCCGCAGCCCCATGTAAGAATGTTCTATCACCCGCAGCCCCATGTAAGAATGTTGTCTCACATGCAGTCCTAAGAATATAGTTCATCTTACAGACAGCACTATGAAAACGACTCCTCACTTGTAGAAAAAAAATGTATGGCAATCTGCAGTCCTATGTAAACATGTTGTATATACCCCGCAGTCCTAAGTACATTTATCTTGCCTGCACTTTTATGTAAATACTGTTATTTGCAGTTCCATGTAAACGTCATACGTTATCCGCAGTCCTATGTAAATGTCATATGCTGCCCTAAATCCTAGGTAAGAATGTAACGTCACCTACAGTCCTATGTAAGTATAACACCCTGCCCGCAGTCCTATGTAACAGCAGAACTCGGCTGTGGCCCTCTCCCTCCGGGAGCCCCGGCCTGTTCCTCCCGCCCCCTGCGGCCGCCCGGAGTGTGCCCCGCGGGGATGATACGCACCATGGTGCCGCTCCCGGCCGCTGTGCTCTCCGCCTCTTCGGTGTCTGTCAGACGTGGCAACTCCCGGCGCCTTCAGCAGCACGAAACACTTCCGGCGGTGCACAGCGACTTCCGGTCCGGACAGGGGAAGTTTGTTTCCCAAGTACAAAGGTTCCGCGCACAGCTGTAGATGCAGAGTCCTGTGTGCACCGTATAATGTGTCCCCTATGCAGTCACCTCACGGATCAAGGGACAAAGGACAGAGGACACAGGGCAGGGGACAGGAGATAGGACCAGGGACAGGAGACACAGGGCAGAGGACAAAGGACAGAGAACACAGGGCAGGATACAGGGCAGTGGACAGAGGAAACAGGACAGGGGACACAGGACAGGAGACAGAAGACGGGGCAGAGGACACAGGGCAGGAGACAGAAGACGGGACAGGGGACACAGGGCAGGGGACAGAAGATGGGACCAGGGACAGGAGACACAGGGCAGAGGACAAAGGACAGAGAACACAGGGCAGGATACAGGGCAGGGGACAGAGGAAACATGACAGGGGACACAGGACAGGAGACAGAAGACGGGACAGAGGACACAGGGCAGGAGACGGGACACAGGACAGAGGAAACAGGACAGAGGACAAAGGACAGAGAACACAGGGCGGGGGACAGAGGGCACTGGACAGGGGACACAGGAGAGAGGAAACAGGACAGGGGACACAGGGCAGGAGACAGAAGACGGGACAGAGGACACAGGGCAGGGGACAGGAGATGGGACCAGGGACAGGAGACACAGGGCAGAGGACAAAGGACAGAGAACACAGGGCGGGGGACAGAGGATACAGGGCAGGGGACAGAGGGCACTGGACAGGGGACACAGGACAGAGGAAAAAGGACAGGGGACACAGGGCAGGAGACAGAAGACGGGACAGGGGAGACAGAAGACGGGACAGAGGACACAGGGCAGGGGACAGGAGATGGGACCAGGGACAGGAGACACAGGACAAGTGACAGAGGACATAGGACACAGGACAGGAGACAGAGGACAGGAGACGGGACACAGAACAAGTGACAGAGGACAGGGGACACAGGACAAGTGACGGGACACGGGACAGGGGACACAGGACAGGAGACAAGGGACAGAGGACACAGGGCAGGGGACACAGGACAAGTGACAGAGGACAGGGGACACAGGACAGGAGACAGAGAAAACGACAGGGGACACAGGGCAGGTGACAAGGGACAGGGGACACAGGGCAGGAGACAGGACAGAAGACGGGACAGGGGACACAGGGCAGGAGACAAGGGGCAGAGGACACAGGACAAGTGACAGGGGACACAGGACAGGAGATAGAGGAAACAGGACAGGAGACAGAGGACAGGGGACACAGGGTAGGAGACAAGGGACAGAGGGCAGGGGACAGAGGACAAGGGACAGGAGACAGATGGAAGGAGACGGGACACAGGACAAGTGACAGTGGACACAGGACAGGAGACAGAGGAAACAGGACAGGGGACACAGGATAGGAGACAAGGAACAGAGGACACAGGGCAGGGGATTGGAGACGGGACAGGGGACACAGGGCAGAGGACATAGATCACAGGACAGGAGACAGAGGACATGGGACAGGTGACGGGACACGTCAGGGGACACAGGACAAGTGACGGGACACAGGAGACGGGACACAGGGCAGGGGACACAGGACAAGTGACAGGGGACATGTGACAGAGGACAGGAGGCAGGACAGAGGACACAGGACAGGAGACATAGGGCAGGGGACAGAGGTCAAAGGACACAGGAAAAGTGACAGAGGACAGGAGACACAGGACAGGAGACGCAGGGGACAAAGGTCAGAGGACACAGGACAGGCCGGTCATTATTATCGTCTACCCTGACTTCTCTCCCATGTTTCCGCTTCTGTCAGGGAGGAGAACACTTGTTATTTTTCTATAGACTGTTTCACATTTTTCGTTCGATTCTCAGTACGAGACATAACACAAATCTCCCTCTATAGTCGCCATTGATCCCTCGCCGCCATGGCAATGCATTAGTATCATTGCGTCACATTTTGGGGTAACGGAGACGATACAGTCCAACATGTCACTGACAGCAGACAGAAGCAGAATGGCTGTAGGATTAGACAGAGTCATGGCCGAAAGTATTAGCACCCTTGAAAATTATTACAGTTACACAGGTTTATTACCTTTGTGTGTATTGGACAAATAAAAAAAAAGGTAAATTGGACATTATCTTACACAAAAAGAAACCCCAAAAGGTCCTGGCAAAATTGTTGGCACTTTTCCAAAATTGTGAGTAAACAACTTTGTTTCTAGCCTGTGATGCTCGTTCAGACTCTCCTGTGGCAAGTAATAGGTGTGGGCAATATGAAAATCACACCTGAAACCAGATAAAAAAGGGGGAAGGTGACTCAGTCTTTGCGTATCACACTAAGCATGGAGAACAGAAAGAGGAGTAGAGAACTGTCTGAGGACACGAGAACCAAAATAGTTGAACAATATCCACAATCTCAAAGTTACAAGTCCGTCTCCAGAGATCTTGATGTTCCTTTGTCCACAGCGCGCAACATAATGAAGTTTACAACCCATGGCACTGAAGCTAATCTCCCTGGACGGCAATGAAAATTAGATGAAAAGTTGTAACGCAGGATAGTCTGGATGGTGGATAAGCCCCAATAAAGGTCCAAAGAAATCCAAGCTGTCCTGCAGGCCCAGGGGGCATCAGCGTCAGCGCAAACTTCTGACATAGTTCTTATTAATCAGATTGACAGCTGCTAATAGACAGTCACATCCCCAGTTATTATATCTACTTATATCATGCACTTCACTGCTTTAGACTTGATGGTGCAATGATATTTATTATTGATTTAATCCACTGGCACTTTATCAAGTTTCACAAAAATATCAAGTTTCCATTTGCACTTTATTGCCAGCCATGGTGTTTATTACAATCCTGCATTTCCCTGGGGTGTGATGATTGGTTATTATGTGCATTCAGTCACATTGTGGCTATTTCTCTGACCCTTCATTGTATCTTTTACTTTAATTCATTGTTATCAGTTAATTCTGCAAGTTATTTTTATGCTGGATTGTTGCAGGTGTAGCCAGGTTTTACTAATATCCATCTGACTTTTGTTGTTAGTTTGTTTCACCTTTCAGTATCCCCCTGTTATTATTTTCGCCCCCCCCCCCCCCCCCCCCCTGTATTTCTGCTGGTGACCAGCAGGGGTCTTTCCATCTATTAATATCCCGGCAGTGTCAGGTTTTCCAGTTACTTCCAAAGAGGGGACAGCAGACACGATCCCCTCACCCCCGCACGACTCTCGTCGCCATATTTTCTCCATACAGGGGTCAAAAGTTGCAGCCCCCCGTGTCCCCCTGTGATTCCCTGTAGACTGGCTGCAGTGCTGCTGTCATCATGAGCAATGTCACCTATCATATCTCCAGCCTGCTGGAGAAGATGACGTCCAGTGACAAGGACTTCAGGTGAGGAGGGGGCCTGGACGGGACCACGGGGCAGGGGATCTATGTAGGATTACATCTATGGAGATAAATGCTACACCCTCCGTTCAGTCATCTGGAAATAATGGGGGCACAGGTGCTCGCCATTCCTATGGGACTCCACCGCACGTTCCTGGATTTCATTTATTCTGAAGACATTTTTATAGCAATGGCCCTTTAAGTAGAGAACTGATTGCCAAGTAGACGAAATTTTGTAGGACAAAAATGTCCGCTGTATAATCGTGCAGGAGCGTTATAATGAGATAATAATGAATATACAGTACAGACCAAAAGTTTGGACACACTTCTCAGTTAAAGATTTTTCTGTATTTTCATGACTATGAAAATTGTACATTCACACTGAAGGCATCAAAACTATGAATTAACACATGTGGGATTATATACTTAACAAAAAAGTGTGAAACAACTGAAAACATGTCTTATATTCTAGGTTCTTCAAAGTAGCCACCTTTTGCTTTGATGACTGCTTTGCACACTCTTGGCATTCTCTTGATGAGCTTTAAGAGGTAGTCACCGGGAATGGTTTTCACTTCGCAGGTGTGCCCTGTCAGGTTTAATAAGTGGGATTTCTTGCCTTATAAAAGGGGTTGGAACCATCAGTTGTGTTGTGCAGAAGTCTGGTGGATACACAGCTGATAGTCCTACTGAATAGACTGTTAGAATTTGTATTATGGCAAGAAAAAAGCAGCTAAGTAAAGAAAAACGAGTGGCCATCATTACTTTAAGAAATGAAGGTCAGTCAGTCAGAAAAATTGGGCAAACTATGAAAGTGTCCCCAAGTGCAGTGGCAAAAAACATCAAGCGCTACATAGAAACTGGCTCACATGAGGACCGCCCCAGGAAAGGAAGACCAAGAGTCACCTCTGCTTCTGAGGATAAGTTTATCCGAGTCACCAGCCTCAGAAATCGCAGGTTAACAGCAGCTCAGATTAGAGACCAGGTCAATGCCACACAGAGTTCTAGCAGCAGACACATCTCTACAACAACTGTTAAGAGGAGACTTTGTGCAGCAGGCCTTCATGGTAAAATAGCTGCTAGGAAACCACTGCTAAGGACAGACAACAAGCAGAAGAGACTTGTTTGGGCTAAAGAATACAAGGAATGGACATTAGACCAGTGGAAATCTGTTCTTTGGTCTGATGAGTCCAAATTTGAGATCTTTAGTTCCAACCACCGTGTCTTTGTGCGACGAAGAAAAGGTGAACGGATGGACTCTACATGCCTGGTTCCCACCGTGAAGCATGGAGGAGGAGGTGTGATGGTGTGGGGGGGCTTTGCTGGTAACATTGTTGGGGATTTATTCAAAATTGAAATACTGAACCAACATGGCTACCACAGCATCTTGCAGCGGCATGCTATTCCATCCGGTTTGCGTTTAGTTGGACCATCATTTATTTTTCAACAGGGCAATGACTCCAAACACACCTCCAGGCTGTGTAAGGGCTATTTGACCAAGAAGGAGAGTGATGGGGTGCTACCCCAGATGACCTGGCCTCCACAGTCACCAGACCTGAACCCAATCGAGATAGTTTGGGGTGAGCTGGACCACAGAGTGAAGGCAAAAGGGCCAACAAGTGCTAAGCATCTCTGGGAACTCCTTCCATTCCCAGTGACTACCTCTTGAAGCTCATCAAGAGAATGCCAAGAGTGTGCAAAGCAGTCATCAAAGCAAAAGGTGGCTACTTTGAAGAACCTAGAATATAAGACATATTTTCAGTTGTTTCACACTTTTGTGTTAAGTATATAATTCCACATGTGTTAATTCATAGTTTTGATGCCTTCAGTGTGAATTTACAATTTTCATAGTCATGAAAATACAGAAAAATCTTTAAATGAGAAGGTGTGTCCAAACTTTTGGTCTGTACTGTAGAGGTCCTCAGTGCTGAAGATACCTGGTCAGGGGGTAGGGAGATTTCCGCACTTCTGATCTGTCACCCGATTTACGTATATAAACTACAGTCAGGTTTGCATGGCTGATCACAGAGATACCATTCAATGATAAAATGTAGGGCATGTGGCCTGGAGATATTGGATTTTACACTTTTTCTGCTTCCTGTTAAAGGTTCATGGCCACAAATGACCTGATGGTGGAGCTGCAGAAGGACTCCATCAAGTTAGATGAGGACAGCGAGCGGAGGGTGGTGAAGATGCTGCTGAAGCTGCTGGAAGACAAAAACGGAGAGGTGCAGAACTTAGCAGTGAAATGGTGAGAGGGGTGTAGGCCTAGTGACCCTCCTGTTCATTGCCTGTAAAATTCATCACTTCCCCATCAGCTCCTAAACATCATTCATGGTCTTCATACACTTCCTACCTTTATTGTCTACACTACTTTCACAGTTGAGGTCCCTCTATCTCCAGTTCTCCACCATACATTCACAGTTGAGGTCCCTCTATCTCCAGTTCTCCACCATACATTCATAGTTGAGGTCCCTCTATCTCCAGTTCTCCACTATACATTCATAGTTGAGGTCCCTCTATCTCCAGTTCTCCACCATACATTCACAGTTGAGGTCCCTCTATCTCCCGTTCTCCACCATACATTCACAGTTGAGGTCCCTCTATCTCCAAGTTCTCACCATACATTCACGGTTGAGGTCCCTCTATCTCCAGTTCTCCACCATACATTCATAATTGAGGTCCCTCTATCTCCCGTTCTCCACCATACATTCACAGTTGAGGTCCCTCTATCTCCAGTTCACCATACATTTATAATTGAGGTCCCTCTATCTCCCATTCTCCACCATACATTCACAGTTGAGGTCCCTCTATATCCAGTTCACCATACATTCATAATTGAGGTCCCTCTATCTCCAGTTCTCCACCATACATTCATAATTGAGGTCCCTCTATCTCCCGTTCTCCACCATACATTCACAGTTGAGGTCCCTCTATCTCCAGTTCTCCACTATACATTCATAGTTGAGGTCCCTCTATCTCCAGTTCTCCACCATACATTCACAGTTGAGGTCCCTCTATCTCCCGTTCTCCACCATACATTCACAGTTGAGGTCCCTCTATCTCCAAGTTCTCACCATACATTCACGGTTGAGGTCCCTCTATCTCCAGTTCTCCACCATACATTCATAATTGAGGTCCCTCTATCTCCCGTTCTCCACCATACATTCACAGTTGAGGTCCCTCTATCTCCAGTTCACCATACATTTATAATTGAGGTCCCTCTATCTCCCGTTCTCCACCATACATTCACAGTTGAGGTCCCTCTATATCCAGTTCACCATACATTCATAATTGAGGTCCCTCTATCTCCAGTTCTCCACCATACATTCATAATTGAGGTCCCTCTATCTCCCGTTCTCCACCATACATTCACAGTTGAGGTCCCTCTATCTCCAGTTCACCATACATTTATAGTTGAGGTCCCTCTATCTCCAGTTCTCCACCATACATTCATAATTGAGGTCCCTCTATCTCCCGTTCTCCACCATACATTCACAGTTGAGGTCCCTCTATATCCAGTTCACCATACATTTATAGTTGAGGTCCCTCTATCTCCAAGTTCTCACCATACATTCACAGTTGAGGTCTCTTTATCTCCTAGTTCTCACCATACATTCACAATTGAGGTCCCTCTATCTCCAGTTCTCCACCATACATTCACAATTGAAGTCCCTCTATCTCCAAGTCTCCACCATACATTCACAGTTGAAGTCCATCTATCTCCAGTTCTCCACTATACATTCACAGTTATTGAGGTTCTACAAGCCCCACATGTACAGGATAACCAATCAGTTACACATTCTGTGGCTTTTTCATGCCTCCATATTTACTCTATTCCTGATTTTGAATGTTGTTTTCAACTCCCATGCCTTTCTGCAGCCTTGGACCTCTGGTGGGAAAAGTGAAGGAGCATCAGGTGGAGATGATTGTGGATACTCTGTGCAGTAACATGCTATCCGAGAAGGAACAGCTGAGAGATATCTGCAGCATCGGACTAAAGACTGTTATACTGGAACTTCCCGCAGCAAGCTCAGGTACACGCTGGGGCACAATGGGGAAAATTGGGAAACATCAGAGGAGAGACATAGACTATTGGTGATGTAACTCTGGGTCACTAATGTACACAGTGACTGCACCAGCAGAATAGTGAGTGCAGCTCTGGAGTATAATACAGGATGTAACTCAGGATCAGTAATGTAATGTATGTACACAGTGACTGCACCAGCAGAATAGTGAGTGCAGCTCTGGAGTATAATACAGGATGTAACTCAGGATCAGTAATGTATGTACACAGTGACTGCACCAGCAGAATAGTGAGTGCAGCTCTGGGGTATAATACAGGATGTAACTCAGGATCAGTAATGTAATGTATGTACACAGTGACTGCACCAGCAGAATAGTGAGTGCAGCTCTGGAGTATAATACAGGATGTAACTCAGGATCAGTAGTATAATGCATATTCTTAATACATTTTTATGGTTTTCCTGTAGGCTCTACTTTAGCTGCCAATGTGTGCAGGAAGATCACAGGACAACTGACTGGAGCTATAGGAAAGCGGGATGATGCTGCGGTGCAGTTAGAAGCTCTTGATATATTGTCGGACATGTTGGGAAGGTGAGATGATTCTTTATAGGGAGTTTATTTTTGTTACCAACATAATAAAGCTGCACTCTGTAGGGCTATAGCATGACAACGTGAAATATATGGAATATGAATCACATTACTGCACTAGAAGATTTGAAAAATTGAGAATACTTATCTCATACGTTCTCAATTTTTCATATTTTCTAGTGCAGTAATGTGATTCATATTCCATATATTTCACGTTGTCATGCTATAGCCCTACAGAGTGCAGCTTTGTTTTGTTAGTTATATTTGGAGATGGCTGCTCTTAGCTCCTGTACACACCTGATTTCTGTTTGCAGGTGACGGTCAGTCTTTTGATATTTGAGTGTATTTTTGTTGTGGCCCCATCTCATCTCCTGTATGCCCCCAGCAGATTGGGAGGAGCGCTCTACTCCTTCCACCCCTCCATCCTGAGCTGTCTTCTGCCCCAGCTCACCAGTCCTCGTCTTGCAGTGAGGAAGAGAGCGGTGCTGGCGCTGGGGCACCTGGTGCAAACCTGCAATGGAAACCTGTTCACAGAACTGCTGGAACATCTGGTGGCCGAAATGAAAAAGAACGAATCCACATCTACCACTAGAACGTATATTCAGTGTGTGGCCGCTGTCAGCATGCAGGCCGGACACAGGCTGGGTAAGGAAGGCGCCATGATGCCAATGCATATTATAGGAACATTATCATTTATTACCTCCTCATCCCATCTGCCCTTTCTCCAGGGCCACATCTAGAGAGAATAGTGCCCCTAGTGGTGGGGTTCTGCAAAGTGGAAGATGACGAGCTGCAAGAGCAGTGTTTCCAGGCTCTGGACTCCTTCATCAGACGCTGCCCCAAAGAAATATCACCGTATGTCCCCACAGTCATGGATTTATGTCTGAAGTATATTTCTTATGACCCTAACTACAACTATGATAGTGAAGAGGAAGAGGAGAAAATGGAGACAGAAAGTGAAGAAGAACCAGGTATGACCCTCAAATACTGCCCCTATGTACAAACATATAACTACTATAATACTGCCCCTATGTACAAGAATATAACTACTATAATACTGCTCCTATGTACAAGAATATAACTACTATACTACTGCCCCTATGAACAAGAATATAACTACTATAATACTGCCCCCTATGTACAAGAATATAACTACTATAATACTGCTCCTATGTACAAGAATATAACTACTATAATACTGCCCCTATGTACAAGAATATAACTACTATAATACTGCCCCTATGTACAAGAGTATAACTACTATAATACTGCTCCTATGTACAAGAATATAACTACTATAATACTGCACCCTATGTACAAGAATATAACTACTATAATACTGCTCCTATGTACAAGAATATAACTACTATAATACTGCTCCTATGTACAAGAATATAACTACTATAATACTGCCCCTATGTACAGGAATATAACTACTATAATGCTGCTCCTATGTACAAGAATATAACTACTATAATACTGCTCCTATGTACAAGAATATAACTACTATAATACTGCTCCTATGTACAAGAATATAACTACTATAATACTGCTCCTATGTACAATAATATAACTACTATAATACTGCTCCTATGTACAAGAATATAACTACTATAATACTGCTCCTATGTACAAGAATATAACTACTATAATACTGCTCCTATGTACAAGAATATAACTACTATAATACTGCTCCTATGTACAAGAATATAACTACTATAATACTGCTCCTATATACAAGTATATAACTACTATAATACTGCTCCTATGTACAAGAATATATCTACTATAATACTGCTCCTATGTACAAGAATATAACTACTATAATACTGCTCCTATGTACAATAATATATCTACTATAACACTGCTCCTATGTACAAGAATATAACTACTATAATACTGCTCCTATGTACAAGAATATAACTACTATAATACTGCCCCTATGTACAAGAATATAACTACTATAATACTGCTCCTATATACAAGTATATAACTACTATAATACTGCTCCTATGTACAAGAATATAACTACTATAATACTGCTCCTATGTACAATAATATATCTACTATAACACTGCTCCTATGTACAAGAATATAACTACTATAATACTGCCCCTATGTACAAGAATATAACTACTATAATACTGCCCCTATGTACAAGAATATAACTACTATAATACTGCACCCTATGTACAAGAATATAACTACTATAATACTGCTCCTATGTACAAGAATATAACTACTATAATACTGCTCCTATGTACAAGAATATAACTACTATAATACTGCTCCTATGTACAAGAATATAACTACTATAATACTGCCTCTATGTACAAGAATATAACTACTATAATACTGCTCCTATGTACAAGAATATAACTACAATACTGCTCCTATGTACAAGAATATAACTACTATAATACTGACCCTATGTACAAGAATATAAATACTATAATACTGCCCCTATGTACAAGAATATAACTACTATAATTACTGCTCCTATGTACAAGAATATAACTACTATAATACTGCCCCTATGTACAAGAATATAACTACTATAATACTGCCCCTATGTACAAGAATATAACTACTATAATACTGCTCCTATATACAAGAATATAACTACTATAATACTGCTCCTATGTACAAGAATATAACTACTATAATACTGCCCCTATGTACAAGAATATACCTACTATAATACTGCCCCTATGTACAAGAATATAACTACTATAATACTGCCCCTATGTACAAGAATATAACTACTATAATACTGCTCCTATGTACAAGAATATAACTACTATAATACTGCCTCTATGTACAAGAATATAACTACTATAATACTGCTCCTATGTACAAGAATATAACTACTATAATACTGCCCCTATGTACAAGAATATAACTACTATAATACTGCCCCTATGTAAAAGAATATAACTACTATAATACTGCTCCTATGTACAAGAATATAACTACTATAATACTGCCTCTATGTACAAGAATATAACTACTATAATACTGCTCCTATGTACAAGAATATAACTACTATAATACTGCTCCTATGTACAAGAATATAATTACTATAATACTGCACCCTATGTACAAGAATATAACTACTATAATACTGCCCCTATGTACAAGAATATAACTACTATAATACTGCCCCTATGTACAAGAATATAACTACTATAATACTGCTCCTATGTACAAGAATATAACTACTATAATACTGCCTCTATGTACAAGAATATAACTACTATAATACTGCTCCTATGTACAAGAATATAACTACTATAATACTGCCCCTATGTACAAGAATATAACTACTATAATACTGCCCCTATGTACAAGAATATAACTACTATAATACTGCTCCTATGTACAAGAATATAACTACTATAATACTGCCCCTATGTACAAGAATATAACTACTATAATACTGCCCCTATGTACAAGAATATAACTACTATAATACTGCTCCTATGTACAAGAATATAACTACTATAATACTGCTCCTATGTACAAGAATATAACTACTATAATACTGCTCCTATGTACAAGAATATAACTACTATAATACTGCTCCTATGTACAAGAAAATAACTACTATAAAACTGCTCCTATGTACAAGAATATAACTACTATAATACTGCTCCTATGTACAAGAATATAACTACTATAATACTGTCCCTATGTACAAGAATATAACTACTATAATACTGCTCCTATGTACAAGAATATAACTACTATAATACTGCCCCTATGTACAAGAATATAACTACTATAATACTGCCCCTATGTACAAGAATATACCTACTATAATACTACTCCTATGTACAAGAATTTAACTACTATAATACTGCCACTATGTACAAGAATATAACTACTATAATACTGCTCCTATGTACAAGACTATAACTACTATAATACTGCTCCTATGTACAAGAATATAACTACTATAATACTGCCCCTATGTACAAGAATATAACTACTATAATACTGCTCCTATGTACAAGAATATAACTACTATAATACTGCCCCTATGTACAAGAATATAACTACTATAATACTGCCCCTATGTACAAGAATATAACTACTATAATACTGCTCCTATGTACAAGAATATAACTACTATAATACTGCTCCTATGTACAAGAATATAACTACTATAATACTGCTCCTATGTACAAGAATATAACTACTATAATACTGCTCCTATGTACAAGAAAATAACTACTATAAAACTGCTCCTATGTACAAGAATATAACTACTATAATACTGCTCCTATGTACAAGAATATAACTACTATAATACTGTCCCTATGTACAAGAATATAACTACTATAATACTGCTCCTATGTACAAGAATATAACTACTATAATACTGCCCCTATGTACAAGAATATAACTACTATAATACTGCCCCTATGTACAAGAATATACCTACTATAATACTACTCCTATGTACAAGAATTTAACTACTATAATACTGCCACTATGTACAAGAATATAACTACTATAATACTGCTCCTATGTACAAGACTATAACTACTATAATACTGCTCCTATGTACAAGAATATAACTACTATAATACTGCCCCTATGTACAAGAATATAACTACTATAATACTGCCCCTATGTACAAGAATATAACTACTATAATACTGCCCCTATGTACAAGAATATAACTACTATAATACTGCTCCCTATGTACAAGAATATAACTACTATAATACTGCCCCTATGTACAAGAATATAACTACTATAATACTGCTCCTATGTACAAGAATATAACTACTATACTACTGCCCCTATGAACAAGAATATAACTACTATAATACTGCCCCCTATGTACAAGAATATAACTACTATAATACTGCTCCTATGTACAAGAATATAACTACTATAATACTGCCCCTATGTACAAGAATATAACTACTATAATACTGCCCCTATGTACAAGAGTATAACTACTATAATACTGCTCCTATGTACAAGAATATAACTACTATAATACTGCACCCTATGTACAAGAATATAACTACTATAATACTGCTCCTATGTACAAGAATATAACTACTATAATACTGCTCCTATGTACAAGAATATAACTACTATAATACTGCCCCTATGTACAGGAATATAACTACTATAATGCTGCTCCTATGTACAAGAATATAACTACTATAATACTGCTCCTATGTACAAGAATATAACTACTATAATACTGCTCCTATGTACAAGAATATAACTACTATAATACTGCTCCTATGTACAATAATATAACTACTATAATACTGCTCCTATGTACAAGAATATAACTACTATAATACTGCTCCTATGTACAAGAATATAACTACTATAATACTGCTCCTATGTACAAGAATATAACTACTATAATACTGCTCCTATGTACAAGAATATAACTACTATAATACTGCTCCTATATACAAGTATATAACTACTATAATACTGCTCCTATGTACAAGAATATATCTACTATAATACTGCTCCTATGTACAAGAATATAACTACTATAATACTGCTCCTATGTACAATAATATATCTACTATAACACTGCTCCTATGTACAAGAATATAACTACTATAATACTGCTCCTATGTACAAGAATATAACTACTATAATACTGCCCCTATGTACAAGAATATAACTACTATAATACTGCTCCTATATACAAGTATATAACTACTATAATACTGCTCCTATGTACAAGAATATAACTACTATAATACTGCTCCTATGTACAATAATATATCTACTATAACACTGCTCCTATGTACAAGAATATAACTACTATAATACTGCCCCTATGTACAAGAATATAACTACTATAATACTGCCCCTATGTACAAGAATATAACTACTATAATACTGCACCCTATGTACAAGAATATAACTACTATAATACTGCTCCTATGTACAAGAATATAACTACTATAATACTGCTCCTATGTACAAGAATATAACTACTATAATACTGCTCCTATGTACAAGAATATAACTACTATAATACTGCCTCTATGTACAAGAATATAACTACTATAATACTGCTCCTATGTACAAGAATATAACTACTATAATACTGCTCCTATGTACAAGAATATAACTACTATAATACTGACCCTATGTACAAGAATATAAATACTATAATACTGCCCCTATGTACAAGAATATAACTACTATAATTACTGCTCCTATGTACAAGAATATAACTACTATAATACTGCCCCTATGTACAAGAATATAACTACTATAATACTGCCCCTATGTACAAGAATATAACTACTATAATACTGCTCCTATATACAAGAATATAACTACTATAATACTGCTCCTATGTACAAGAATATAACTACTATAATACTGCCCCTATGTACAAGAATATAACTACTATAATACTGCCCCTATGTACAAGAATATACCTACTATAATACTGCCCCTATGTACAAGAATATAACTACTATAATACTGCCCCTATGTACAAGAATATAACTACTATAATACTGCTCCTATGTACAAGAATATAACTACTATAATACTGCCTCTATGTACAAGAATATAACTACTATAATACTGCTCCTATGTACAAGAATATAACTACTATAATACTGCCCCTATGTACAAGAATATAACTACTATAATACTGCCCCTATGTACAAGAATATAACTACTATAATACTGCTCCTATGTACAAGAATATAACTACTATAATACTGCCTCTATGTACAAGAATATAACTACTATAATACTGCTCCTATGTACAAGAATATAACTACTATAATACTGCTCCTATGTACAAGAATATAATTACTATAATACTGCACCCTATGTACAAGAATATAACTACTATAATACGGCCCCTATGTACAAGAATATAACTACTATAATACTGCCCCTATGTACAAGAATATAACTACTATAATACTGCTCCTATGTACAAGAATATAACTACTATAATACTGCCTCTATGTACAAGAATATAACTACTATAATACTGCTCCTATGTACAAGAATATAACTACTATAATACTGCCCCTATGTACAAGAATATAACTACTATAATACTGCCCCTATGTACAAGAATATAACTACTATAATACTGCTCCTATGTACAAGAATATAACTACTATAATACTGCCCCTATGTACAAGAATATAACTACTATAATACTGCCCCTATGTACAAGAATATAACTACTATAATACTGCTCCTATGTACAAGAATATAACTACTATAATACTGCTCCTATGTACAAGAATATAACTACTATAATACTGCTCCTATGTACAAGAATATAACTACTATAATACTGCTCCTATGTACAAGAAAATAACTACTATAAAACTGCTCCTATGTACAAGAATATAACTACTATAATACTGCTCCTATGTACAAGAATATAACTACTATAATACTGTCCCTATGTACAAGAATATAACTACTATAATACTGCTCCTATGTACAAGAATATAACTACTATAATACTGCCCCTATGTACAAGAATATAACTACTATAATACTGCCCCTATGTACAAGAATATACCTACTATAATACTACTCCTATGTACAAGAATTTAACTACTATAATACTGCCACTATGTACAAGAATATAACTACTATAATACTGCTCCTATGTACAAGACTATAACTACTATAATACTGCTCCTATGTACAAGAATATAACTACTATAATACTGCCCCTATGTACAAGAATATAACTACTATAATACTGCTCCTATGTACAAGAATATAACTACTACTAGACTGTTGCCCGATTCTAACGCATCGGGTATTCTAGAATATGCATGTCCCCGTAGTATATGGACAATGATGATTCCAGAATTCGCGGCAGACTGTGCCCGTCGCTGATTGGTCGAGGCAACCTTTATGACATCATCGTCGCCATGGCAACCATTATGACATCTATGTCGATACTGTGCCCGTCGCTGATTGGTCGAGGCGAATTCGCGGCAGACTGTGCCCGTCGCTGATTTGTCGAGGCAACCTTTATGACATCATCGTCGCCATGGCAACCATTATGACATCTACGTCGATGCTGTGCCCGGCGCTGATTGGTCGAGGCCTGGCGACCTCGACCAATCAGAGACGCGGGATTTCCAGGACAGACAGACAGAAAGACAGACAGAAAGACAGACAGACAGACGGAAAAACCCTTAGACAATTATATATATAGATAATACTGCTCCTATGTACAAGAATATAACTACTATAATACTGCTCCTATGTACAAGAATATAACTACTATAATACTGTCCCTATGTACAAGAATATAACTACTATAATACTGCTCCTATGTACAAGAATATAACTACTATAATACTGCCCCTATGTACAAGAATATAACTACTATAATACTGCCCCTATGTACAAGAATATACCTACTATAATACTACTCCTATGTACAAGAATTTAACTACTATAATACTGCCACTATGTACAAGAATATAACTACTATAATACTGCTCCTATGTACAAGACTATAACTACTATAATACTGCTCCTATGTACAAGAATATAACTACTATAATACTGCCCCTATGTACAAGAATATAACTACTATAATACTGCTCCTATGTACAAGAATATAACTACTATAATACTGCTCCTATGTACAAGAATATAACTACTATAATACTGCTCCTATGTACAAGAATATAACTACTATAATACTGCTCCTATGTACAAGAATTTAACTACTATAATACTGCCCCTATGTACAAGAATATAACTACTATAATACTGCTCCCTATGTACAAGAATATAACTACTATAATACTGCTCCCTATGTACAAGAATATAACTACTATAATACTGCCCCTATGTACAAGAATATAACTAATATAATACTGCCTTTATGTACAAGAATATAACTACTAAAATACTGCCCCTATGTACAAGAATATAACTACTATAATACTGCTCCCTATGTACAAGAATATAACTACTATAATACTGCCCCTATGTACAAGAATATAACTAATATAATACTGCCTCTATGTACAAGAATATAACTACTAAAATACTGCCCCTATGTACAAGAATATAACTACTATAATACTGCCCCTATGCACAAGAATATAACTACTATAATACTGCCCCTATGTATAAGAATATAACTACTATAATACTGCTCCTATGTACAAGAATATAACTACTATAATACTGCTCCTATGTACAAGAATATAACTACTATAATACTGCCCCTATGTACAAAAATATAACTAGTATAATACTGCCCCTATGTACAAGAATATAACTACTATAATACTGCTCCTATGTACAAGAATATAACTACTATAATACTGCCCCTATGTACAAGAATATAACTACTATAATACTGCCCCTATGTACAAGAATATACCTACTATAATACTACTCCTATGTACAAGAATATAACTACTATAATACTGCCACTATGTACAAGAATATAACTACTATAATACTGCTCCTATGTACAAGAATATAACTACTATAATACTGCCCCTATGTACAAGAATATAACTACTATAATACTGCTCCTATGTACAAGAATATAACTACTATAATACTGCTCCTATGTACAAGAATATAACTACTATAATACTGCTCCTATGTACAAGAATATAACTACTATAATACTGCTCCTATGTACAAGAATATAACTACTATAATACTGCCTCTATGTACAAGAATATAACTACTAAAATACTGCCCCCTATGTACAAGAATATAACTACTATAATACTGCTCCTATGTACAGGAATATAACTACTATAATACTGCTCCTATGTACAAGAATATAACTACTATAATACTGCTCCTATGTACAAGAATATAACTACTATAATACTGCCCCTATGCACAAGAATATGACTACTATAATACTGCCCCTATGTATAAGAATATAACTACTATAATACTGCTCCTATGCACAAGAATATAACTACTATAATACTGCTCCTATGTACAAGAATATAACTACTATAATACTGCCCCTATGTACAAGAATATAACTACTATAATACTGCCCCTATGCACAAGAATATGACTACTATAATACTGCCCCTATGTATAAGAATATAACTACTATAATACTGCTCCTATGCACAAGAATATAACTACTATAATACTGCTCCTATGTACAAGAATATAACTACTATAATACTGCCCCTATGTACAAGAATATAACTACTATAATACTGCCCCTATGTACAAGAATATACCTACTATAATACTGCCCCTATGTACAAGAATATAACTACTATAATACTGCCCCTATGTACAAGAATATAACTACTATAATACTGCTCCTATGTACAAGAATATAACTACTATAATACTGCCTCTATGTACAAGAATATAACTACTATAATACTGCTCCTATGTACAAGAATATAACTACTATAATACTGCTCCTATGTACAAGAATATACCTACTATAATACTGCTCCTATGTACAAGAATATAACTACTATAATACTGCCTCTATGTACAAGAATATAACTACTATAATACTGCTCCTATGTACAAGAATATAACTACTATAATACTGCTCCTATGTACAAGAATATAACTACTATAATACTGCTCCTATGTACAAGAATATAACTACTATAATACTGCCCCTATGTACAAGAATATAACTACTATAATACTGCCCCTATGTACAAGAATATACCTACTATAATACTACTCCTATGTACAAGAATATAACTACTATAATACTGCCACTATGTACAAGAATATAACTACTATAATACTGCTCCTATGTACAAGAATATAACTACTATAATACTGCTCCTATGTACAAGAATATAACTACTATAATACTGCCCCTATGTACAAGAATATAACTACTATAATACTGCTCCTATGTACAAGAATATAACTACTATAATACTGCTCCTATGTACAAGAATATAACTACTATAATACTGCTCCTATGTACAAGAATATAACTACTATAATACTGCTCCTATGTACAAGAATATAACTACTATAATACTGCTCCTATGTACAAGAATATAACTACTATAATAGTGCTCCCTATGTATAGGAATATAACTACTATAATACTGCTCCTATGTACAAGAATATAACTACTATAATACTGCTCCTATGTACAAGAATATAACTACTATAATACTGCTCCTATGTACAAGAATATAACTACTATAATACTGCTCCTATGTACAAGAATATAACTACTATAATACTGCTCCTATGTACAAGAATATAACTACTATAATAGTGCTCCCTATGTATAGGAATATAACTACTATAATATTGCTCCTATGTAAAAGAATATAACTACTATAATACTGCCTCTATGTACAAGAATATAACTACTAAAATACTGCCCCTATGTACAAGAATATAACTACTATAATACTGCCCCTATGCACAAGAATATGACTACTATAATACTGCCCCTATGTATAAGAATATAACTACTATAATACTGCTCCTATGGACAAGAATATAACTACTATAATACTGCCCCTATGTACAGGAATATAACTACTATAATACTGCTCTTATGTACAAGAATATAACTACTATAATACTGCTCCTATGTACAAGAATATAACTACTATAATACTGCCCCTATGTACAAGAATATAACTACTATAATGCTGCCCCTATGTACAAGAATATAACTACTATAATACTGCCCCTATGAAGAGGAATATAACTATTATAATACTGCCCCTATGTACAAGAATATAACTACTATAATACTGCTCTTATGTACAAGAATATAACTACTATAATACTGCCCCTATGTACAAGAATATAACTACTATAATACTGCTCTTATGTACAAGAATATAACTACTATAATACTGCCCCTATGTACAAGAATATAACTACTATAATACTGCCCCTATGTACAAGAATATAACTACTATAATACTGCCCCCTATGTACAAGAATATAACTACTATAATACTGCCCCTATGTACAAGAATATAACTGCTATAATACTGCTCCTATGTACAAGAATATAACTACTATAATACTGCCCCTATGTACAAGAATATAACTACTATAATACTGTCCCTATGTACAAGAATATAACTACTATAATACTGCTCCCTATGTACAAGAATATAACTACTATAATACTGCTCCTATGTACAAGAATATAACTACTATAATACTGTCCCTATGTACAAGAATATAACTACTATAATACTGTCCCTATGTACAATAATATAACTACTATAATACTTCTCCTATGTACAAGAATATAACTACTATAATACTGTCCCTATGTACAAGAATATAACTACTATAATACTGTCCCTATGTACAATAATATAACTACTATAATACTTCTCCTATGTACAAGAATATAACTACTATAATACTGCTCCTATGTACAAGAATATAACTACTATAATACTGTCCCTATGTACAAGAATATATCTACTATAATACTGCCCCTATGTACAAGAATATAACTACTATAATACTGCCCCTATGTACAAGAATATAACTACTATAATGCTGCCCCTATGTACAAGAATATAACTACTATAATACTGCTCATATTTACAAGAATATAATTACTATAATGCTGCCCCTATGTACAAGAATATAACTACTATAATGCTGCCCCTATGTACAAGAATATAACTACTATAATACTGCCCCTATGTACAAGAATATAACTACTATAATACTGCCCCCTATGTACAAGAATATAGCTACTATAATGCTGTCCCCTATGTACAAGAATATAACTACTATAATACTGCCGCCTATGTACAAGAATATAACTACTATAATACTGCTGCTATGTACAAGAATATAACTACTATAATACTGCCCCTATGTACAAGAATATAACTACTATAATGCTGCCCCTATGTACAAGAATATAACTACTATAATACTGCTCCTATGTACAAGAATATAACTACTATAATACTGCCCCTATGTACAAGAATATAACTACTATAATACTGCTCCTATGTACAAGAATATAACTACTATAATACTGCTCCTATGTACAAGAATATAACTACTATAATACTGCCCCTATGTACAAGAATATAACTACTATAATACTGCTCCTATGTACAAGAATATAACTACTATAATACTGCTCCTATGTACAAGAATATAACTACTATAATGCTGCCCCTATGTACAAGAATATAACTACTATAATACTGCTCCTATGTACAAGAATATAACTACTATAATACTGCCCCTATGTACAAGAATATAACTACTATAATACTGCTCCTATGTACAAGAATATAACTACTATAATACTGCTCCTATGTACAAGAATATAACTACTATAATACTGCCCCTATGTACAAGAATATAACTACTATAATACTGCCCCTATGTAGAAGAATATAACTACTATAATACTGCCCCTATGTACAGGAATATAACTACTATAATGCTGCCCATATGTACAAGAATATAACTACTATAATACTGCCGCCTATGTACAAGAATATAACTACTATAATACTGCCCCTATGTACAAGAATATAACTACTATAATACTGCTCCCTATGTACAAGAATATAACTACTATAATACTGCCCCTATGTACAAGAATATAACTACTATAATACTGCTCCTATGTACAAGAATATAACTACTATAATACTGCCCCTATGTACAAGAATATAACTACTATAATGCTGCCCCTATGTACAAGAATATAACTACTATAATACTGCTCCTATGTACAAGAATATAACTACTATAATACTGCCCCTATGTACAAGAATATAACTACTATAATGCTGCCCCTATGTACAAGAATATAACTACTATAATACTGCCCCTATGTAGAAGAATATAACTACTATAATACTGCCCCTATGTACAGGAATATAACTACTATAATGCTGCCCATATGTACAAGAATATAACTACTATAATACTGCCGCCTATGTACAAGAATATAACTACTATAATACTGCCCCTATGTACAAGAATATAACTACTATAATACTGCTCCCTATGTACAAGAATATAACTACTATAATACTGCCCCTATGTACAAGAATATAACTACTATAATACTGCTCCTATGTACAAGAATATAACTACTATAATGCTGCCCCTATGTACAAGAATATAACTACTATAATACTGCCCCTATGTAGAAGAATATAACTACTATAATACTGCCCCTATGTACAAGAATATAACTACTATAATACTGCTCCTATGTACAAGAATATAACTACTATAATACTGCCCCTATGTACAAGAATATAAATACTATAATGCTGCCCCTATGTACAAGAATATAACTACTATAATACTGCCCCTATGTAGAAGAATATAACTACTATAATACTGCCCCTATGTACAAGAATATAACTACTATAATACTGCTCCTATGTACAAGAATATAACTACTATAATACTGCTCATATGTACAAGAATATAACTACTATAATACTGCCCCTATATACAATAATATAACTACTATAATACTGCCCCCTATGTACAAGAATATAACTACTATAATACTGCCCCTATATACAATAATATAACTACTATAATACTGCCCCCTATGTACAAGAATATAACTACTATAATACTGCCCCTATATACAATAATATAACTACTATAATACTGCTCCCTATGTACAAGAATATAACTACTATAATACTTCTCCCTATATACAATAATATAACTACTATAATACTGCCCCTATGTACAAGAATATAACTACTATAATACTGCCCCCTATGTACAAGAATATAACTACTATAATACTGCTCCTATGTACAGGAATATAACTACTATAATACTGCTCCTATGTACAAGAATATAACTACTATAATACTGCTCCTATGTACAGGAATATAACTACTATAATACTGCCCCTATGTACAAGAATATAATTACTATAATACTGCCCCTATGTACAAGAATATAACTACTATAATACTGCCCTTATGTACAAGAATATAACTACTATAATACTGCTCCTATGTACAAGAATATAACTACTATAATACTGCCCCTATGTACAAGAATATAACTACTATAATACTGCTCCTATGTACAAGAATATAACTACTATAATATTGCCCCCTATGTACAAGAATATAACTACTATAATACTGCCCCCTATGTACAAGAATATAACTACTATAATACTGCCCCCTATGTACAAGAATATAACTACTATAATACTGCCCCTATGTACAAGAATATAACTACTATAATACTGCCCCTATGTATAAGAATATAACTACTATTATACTGCCATTATATACAAGAATATACAATAAGGTCCATATATATTTGGACAGAGACAACATTTTTCTAATTTTGATTATAGACATTACCACAATGAATTTTAAACAAAACAATTCAGATGCAGTTGAAGTTCAGACTTTCAGCTTTCATTTGAGGGTATCCACATTAAAATTGGATGAAGAGTTTAGGAGTTTCAGCTCATTAACATGTGCCACCCTGTTTTTAAAGGGACCAAAAGTAATTGGACAGATTCAATAATTTTAAATAATATGTTCATTTCTAGTACTTGGTTGAAAACCCTCTGTTGGCAATGACTGCCTGAAGTCTTGAACTCATGGACATCACCAGTGTTTCCTCCTTTTTGATGCTCTCCAGGCCTTCACTGCGGTGGTTTTCAGTTGCTGTTTGTGGGCCTTTCTGTCTGAAGTTTAGTCTTTAACAAGTGAATTGCTGCTCAATTGGGTTGAGATCAGGTGACTGACTTGGCCATTCCGGAATATTCCACTTCTTTGCTTTAATAAACCCCTGGGTTGCTTTGGCTTTATGTTTTGGGTCATTGTCCATCTGTAGTATGAAGCGACGACCAATCAGTTTGGCTGCATTTGGCTGGATCTGAGCACACAGTATGGCGGCTCTGAAGACCTCAGAATTCATTCCTGTGTCACATCATCCATAAACACTAGTGCCCCAGTGCCACTGGCAGCCATGCATGCCCAAGCCATCACGCTGCCTCCGCCGTGGTTACAGATGATGTGGTATGCTTTGGATCATGAGCTGGACCTCGCCTTCACCATACTTTTCTCTTTCCATCATTCTGGTAGAGGTTTATCTTGGTTTCATCTGTCCACAGAATGTTCTTCCAGAACTGTGCTGGCTTTTTTAGATGTTTTTAGCCTTTTTCTTCTTGATACTTATGAGTGACTTGCACTGTGCAGTGAACCCTCTGTAGTTACTCTCATGCAGTCTTCTCTTTATGGTAGATTTGGATATTGATACGCCTACCTCCTGGAGAGTGGTGTTCACTTGGTTGGCTGTTGTGAAGGGGTTTCTCTTCACCATGGAGATTATTCTGCGATCATCCACCACTGTTGTCTTCCGTGGGCGCTCAGGTCTTTTTGCATTGATGAGATCACCAGTGCTTTCTTTCCTTCTCAGGATGTACCAAACTGTAGATTTTGCCACTCCTAATATTGTAGCAATTTCTCGGATGGGTTTTTTCTGTTTTCGCAGCTTAAGGATGGCTTGTTTCACCTGTACGGAGAGCTCCTTTGACCGTATGCTTACTTCACAGCAAAATCTTCCAAATGCAAGTACCACACCTCAAATCAACTCCAGGCCTTTTATCTGCTTAATTGGGAATGACATAACGAAGGGATTGCCCACACCTGTCCATGAAATAGCCTTGGAGTCAATTGTCCAATTACTTTTGGTCCCTTTAAAAAACAGGGTGGCACATGTTAAGGAGCTGAAACTCCTAAACCCTTCATCCAATTTTAATATGGATACCCTCAAATGAAAGCTGAAAGTCTGAACTTCAACTGCATCTGAATTGTTTTGTTTAAAATTAAATTGTGGTAATGTCTATAACCAAAATTAGAAAAATGTTGTCTCTGTCCAAATATATATGGACCTAACTGTATCTACTATAATACTGCCCCTATGTGCAGTAGAATATAAATATTGCTGTTGGTTTGCTGTCTGTAGAGAGTGATGAAGAATACAGCGATGATGATGATATGAGCTGGAAAGTGAGGCGCTCAGCTGCTAAGTGCCTGGAGACTCTGATCACCGCCAGACCCGATCTTCTATCAGAATTTTATAGGTCCGCGGCTCCAGCGATCATTTCACGATTTAAGGAAAGAGAGGAGAACGTGAAGGCGGACATCTTCTCTGCGTACATCGCAATGCTCAGGCAGACACGCTGCTCTCACAGCTGCAGACAGAATGTGGAGGCCTCAGATAAGGGGGACAGTCCCCTTAGCGCTCTGCAGAAACAGGTGACCAAAGTCGGGGGGTGAAGAGCCTTCTAAATGCCAATGCTTGTTGGTCACCACCTTGATCTCCTTCCTTCCTAGGTTCCATCGGTTATGAAGTCTCTCCAGAAACTGCTCAGGGATAAGAGCTTCAAGTCTCGTCAGGGATGTTTTGCCGTCCTTACAGAGCTGACCGCTGCCCTTCCTGGCTGCCTCTCCCAGCATATCCCTGCATTGGTTCCAGGTAGGACTCCATGATATCCATAGACAGCACCGAGTGGAGAAGTCTTCTTGTAGTGGCCATATATGTTTCCACCGATAGGTCTCGCTTTCTCCTTGACGGACAAAGGCAGCAGCTCCAACATGCGCCTGGATACGCTGATGTTCCTTCACGTCATCCTCAACTGTCATCCCCCCGAATGCTTCCAGCCTCACCTTCCAGCCCTCTTACCTCCGGTGGTCACCTGTATTTCTGACACCTTCTACAAGATCACCTCGGAAGCCCTGCTGGTGGCTCAACAGTTGGTAAAAGTAATCCGACGGCTGGACCAGGCCAAGATACCCGAGCCTTCGCCCTATACCAAAGAGCTATTCAGCGCCACATTGAAAAGATTGCAGGCGACAGATATTGACCAGGAGGTGAAGGAGAGGGCTTTGTCTTGCATGGGTCATCTCATAAGCCATCTTGGAGACCAACTGGGGAATGATCTCCCATCCACTCTCCTGCTCATTCTTGAACGTCTCCGCAATGAAATCACAAGACTGACGGCGGTGAGGGTTCTCACCCTCATTGCAGGATCTCCTCTCAAGATTGACCTGCGGCCTTTGCTGAAGGACGCACTGCCGATTCTGGCGTCCTTCCTACGTAAGAACCAGCGAGCCCTCAGGCTAGGAACAGTATCTGCCCTTGAGGTGTTAGTCAGGAACTACAATGACTGTTTGAAGCCCGCCATGTTGGAGCCCGTGTTGGAGGAGCTTCCATCTCTTCTGGCTGAATCGGACATGCATTTGGCTCAAGTGTCTGTAGATTTTCTTACCACCTTGGTATCTGCACATCCGGCTTCTCTTCCCAAACTTAGTGCCCGCATCCTTCCCCAATTGTTCCAGCTGGTGCACTCAGCTCTTCTCCAAGGAGGCGCCTTGGCATCCATTCTTTCCTTCTTGCAGGCGCTGGTCATGAGCCACACAGCTCACCTTGGATATGCCGATCTTCTCAAACAACTCACCGGTCCTGTCCAGTCCACTGGGCCCACCCTTCACAAACAGGCCTTCCATTCCGTGGCCAAGTGCGTGGCCACTTTGGCCAGTGCCTGCCCTAAGGAATCCAATGCTTCCATTACCCAATTCATACAAGATGCCAAAAATCCCCGTGTCGGAGACCCAGTGAAGGTGCTGGCATTCTTGACACTGGCAGAAATTGGGCGCAAGCGGAGCCTTGGCAGCCAGCAGAAGGAGCTGAAGACTGTGATCCTCGAGGCTTTTGCGTCTCCCAGCGAGGAGGTGAAGTCTGCAGCATCGTATGCCCTTGGAAATGCCTGTGTGGGCAGTCCGGCAGATTTCCTGCCCTTCCTGTTGCATGAAATTGGAGGTCAGCTCAGAAGGCAGTATCTGCTCCTCCATTCTCTTAAAGAAGCCCTTACCTGCCTACCCAGCGAGGAGCTGCGACCGTACCAGGAAGATGTCTGGAAACTGCTGCTGGAGCACTGCGAGGCTGCAGAGGAAGGCACCAGGAACGTGGTAGCCGAATGTGTGGGAAAACTGACCCTTGTGAACCCAGAAGAACTCCTGCCGCGGCTGTGCAAACAGCTGAGCTCAGGTGATTTATACAGTGACCACTAGGGGGAGCTCACGACATATTTATACGGCCACCACTAGGAGGAGTTCACTGCATACAGACTTATACAGCCACCACTAGGGGGAGCTGACTACATGCACACTTATACAGCCACCACTAGGGGGAGCTCACTGCATACAGATATATACAGTCACCACTAGGGGGAGCTCACTACATACAGATTTATACAGCCACCACTAGGGGGAGCTCACTGCATACAGATTTATACAGCCACGGCTAGGGAGAGCTCACTACATACAGATTTATACAATCACCACTAGGGCACTATATACAGATTTATACAATCACCACTAGGGGGAGCTCACTACAGATTTATACAGTCACCAGTAGAGGGAGCGCACCACCTACAGATTTATACAGCCACCACTAGGGGAAGCTCACTACATTCAGATTATGCTGGACTCGGACTTTTGCTTTGGACTGGGGGGGTAATGTTGGACTCGGACAGTTGCTTTTGCTGAGGTTTTGATTTTTGCTATCTATTGATTGTAAGTTTTGTATTTTTATAATAAAAGAGTTCACTACATATTTCTAGTCACCACTAGGGGGAGCGCCATGTAGGACTCAATATTAAACCCTTCTGTGTTCCTAAGCTTTTGTAGTTCCCTTCACTGGTGTGATTTACAAGATCAGTATCCACGTGACAGGCCCTCCATGCAGATGGGCCGTGTATCTTTTCATCACTTGTTCCCCGATTCGCAGGTTCCCCGCATACTCGCAGCACAGTTGTCACCGCTATCAAATTCACCATATCTGACCAGCCGGCTCCCATTGACCCCCTCCTGAAGAATTGCATCGGTAAGGGCTGTGACACAAGACTGACACCTAGTGGTCACCAACCTGCATTACAAGTGTGAATGGAAAACGTAAAGAAGACCTGAACTAAAATAGTTTTATCGGCATTTTATTCACAGGTGATTTCTTAAAACCCCTCCAGGACTCGGAGCCCAATGTCCGTCGCGTCACTCTGGTCATGTTTAACTCAGCCGCTCATAACAAACCGTCTCTGGTGCGGAAACTTCTGAGCAGAGTCCTTCCGCCTGTGTACGAAGAGACCAAAGTACGGAAAGAACTGATCCGTGAGGTGAGGAGACATTATCAGACTAGAAGTGCAACAATCAATGCTCTAAGCCAGGGATCATTAACAGCGCCACACCTGTCCTCAGGTTGGGTGTGGTACTGCAGCTCTTCACATCTTTCCATCATTTAATTACGAGCTACTGATACTTGTCCTTCTACGTACCGGGACCCCTCAGAGTTAGTGAAAATACTGCTGCAAAATGGGCAGCTCTTGCAGGAGCGTACGACGACGCATGGGCACTGCGCACTTCAGAATGGTGTATTGACTGACCGGTGGGGGTCCCAGTCCTCAAACCACCACTTAGAAGGATTGTAGCCCCTTAAACTAAAAAAAAAATTTGATTAAATTGTATTTAATAAGTAACTGCAAGGCATTAGCTGATCTTTGCTGGTATTTTCGTGGCAGGTGGAGATGGGCCCATTCAAGCACACGGTGGACGACGGCCTGGATGTCCGGAAGGCGGCATTCGAGTGCATGTACACGCTGCTGGAGAGCTGCCTGGACCAGCTGGACATCTACGAATATCTGAACCACGTGGAGGACGGACTGAAAGATCACTACGACATTAGGGTAACCAAGCTCCGGCTTCTATACAGCCCAGAAATCATCCAAAATGACCGTGAAAGGCGACTTGTCTGCACCACAAAAGATTTCTCGGCCCATCAAACTCTACTTGTTTTGCAGATGCTCACCTTCATCATCCTCACCCGTTTGGCTACTCTGTGCCCCAGTGCTGTTCTGCAGCGCCTGGACCAGCTCATCGAGCCCCTTAGAGCCACATGCACCACCAAGGTATGGCCACTGGTAGCAACCAGTCCAGATGCGCGTGTGCAGACTGGATACATGTCCAGAGATTTTCTCAGCATAGAGTGTAGACCCCTGATGTGATGTAACCGGGGCAGAACAGTCAGCCCGATCATTGTCCCTCCTAATGATGCATAATATTGACCTTCTGCTCGCAGGTAAAGGCCGGCTCCGTGAAGCAGGAGTTCGAGAAGCAGGATGAGCTGAAGCGCTCGGCTATGAGAACCATCACTGCGCTGCTCACAATCCCGGAGGTGGAGACCAGTCGCAGCATGGCCGAGTTCCTGATGCAGATCAGAGCCAACCCCGAGCTCTCGTCCCTAATGGAGAACATCCAGAAAGACTCGGTGACCGCCTGCAGCACGGAGCTGATGGACATCAGCTAAGAGTCTGACAGCAGCTGCAGCGCAGAAAACCAACCCGACGCACTGAATGCAATGGCTACCAAGTGTGACCTGAGCCCGAGCACCGTGCCCAGAGGAGGCTGCCACACTGCATCTATAAGGGCTTCAAACAGGAAACCAAAGTGTAGGGTGTGTTCATAAATAAAATCCTAAAACCCGATTATAGAGAAGAGTTATTATAGAGCAGAAAACTGAGGCTACCGGCAGCCATACTTTATACAATGAAGTGGGTGCAGGTGGTATGGTCTGGGGGAGGGGAATGTGTCAGGAGGTATTGGGCCCCATCCCCTCGGATGCTGAACTACTCAGAACAGGGTCACTTATGTATGTAAAGTCCCTTAAAAGGTTGCTCCAGCGCTGCTGACTTCTGGATCAGGTGATGAATGAGTCTACAAACGCAGGAGGGGACCCATGAACGATACCTACTGGTTGCGCATAAGATTTTGCAAGCGCCTAATAAGAAGTGAGCTGCGCTGAAAGCAATTCTTTACGCTCGTGGAGCATGAGGTGCAGACACTTTCCTTTGTACCATTACTTTATCTAATCCAAAACCAAGACACAGACTAAAGTCCAAAACTCCCGTTCTGTTTATTAGCACAAATACTCGGAGCAATTGGTTTATTCGTTCTCCTCGCTGCGCAGTCTGGCGTTGGGGTTTGTCACTTTGATGGCGAGTTGTGCCGCCCGCTCCACAATGGTCTTTCGGTTCTTGGAGGAGACGTTGTGAGCGATCTCTGCACAGAAGGATCTGGGAAAGAAGCAGATTGTGAGATTCTAGTATAATATACATCTACTCTATTCAAGTGCAGGACGTTCCTAATTTTCTTAAACAATCGTCTTACTGGGACCAGTATAAATTAGGAGTTCATGCAGACAGTTTTCAGCAGCAACCAGCATGTACTGCACATGGGCCTTTCTGGGTCACGTCAGGGGGCATCACATGCAAAAATGCTCTTTACTAGCGCCCCCAATGTTGAATTATTACATGCACATCATTAAATAGCTCAACAGCAAAGTAATAAATCAGATATCTAGCTTTCTCTTGCCGCCCCATTGAGAACTAATGAAATTTGGACATGTCAGAGCCCCGATCTTGAGATTGCTAATAAACCTAGCCCCTAAATAAGTGATATTCTACATCTAAGGATCACCATTTAGCCTCCCATTTTCCAGTATTACCCCCTCCCGTCTTATATAACCTCCTCCCAGTTCAGGATTAAAGAACTCTCCAGTTTTATACAAATTAATGTAAAATGAAAACTATTCCTCATCAGTTTCCAGCCATGGGGAAAACAAGAGTTTCTATTCTTGACAGCAAGCAGAGATCTGAAGACATTGGGGTATAATGACACTGAGGCAAAGTCCTGTGGCACCACATGGACAGACTCCACAGGGGGTGATGTTTACACGTCCTTTAACAAGAGGCAACTTTTGCACCCGTCAGACCTCATCCTGCCGCCCCTCCAGGTTCGGTCACTCACTTGTTGCTCATCATCAGAACCTCGAGTTCCTTGACGTTGCGGACCAGAAACTTGCGGAAGCCTGTGGGCAGCATGTGCTTGGTCTTCTTGTTGCTACCGTAACCGATGTTGGGCATCAGGACCTGACCCTTGAACCTCCTGCGGGCCCTGTTGTCGATACCTCTGGGTTTACGCCAGTTGCGCTGCAGGAAGGAGAAGATGTGCTGTGAGTTATCACCATCTCCGCGCTGGCATCGATCACATATTACACTCGTAGGTCTCTGCACTTACCTTAATCTTAACATAACGGTCTGACTGGTGGCGAACGAACTTCTTCGTCCGCTTCTTGACGATCTTGGGTTTGATGACAGGCCGGAGAGCTGCCATGATATCTAAAGACAACAGATGATTAGTTAGATCTTTACCGTCGGTATTTACGGTGACGATCGATTGACGCCATTGCTGACTTGTCGCAGACCAACTTCCATCAACTGATATAAGGAACCAGCCATGGAATGGGTATCTGGCTGCAGTGCTCTGCCTCCATGTCCGCACGCTGCAAGAGCACAGGCCGCCCCGCAGACTAATGGATGGAGGCGCTTACTGTCCGCACGCTGCAAGAGCACAGGCCGCCCCGCAGACTAATGGATGGAGGCGCTTACTGTCCGCATGCTGCAAGAGCACAGGCCGCCCCGCAGACTAAAGGATGGAGGCGCTTACCGTCCGCACGCTGCAAGAGCACAGGCCGCCCCGCAGACTAAAGGATGGAGGCGCTTACCATCCGCACGCTGCAAGAGCACAGGCCGCCCCGCAGACTAAAGGATGGAGGCGCTTACCGTCCGCACGCTACAAGAGCACAGGGAAAAGGATGGAGGCGCTTACTGTCCGCACGCTGCAAGAGCACAGGCCGCCCCGCAGACTAAAGGATGGAGGCGCTTACTGTCCGCACGCTGCAAGAGCACAGGCCGCCCCGCAGACTAAAGGATGGAGGCGCTTACCGTCCGCACGCTGCAAGAGCACAGGGAAAAGGATGGAGGCGCTTACTGCCGGCACGCTGCAAGAGCACAGGCCGCCCCGCAGACTAAAGGATGGAGGCGCTTACCGTCCACACGCTGCAAGAGCACAGGGAAAAGGATGGAGGCGCTTACTGCCGGCACGCTGGAAGAGCACAGGCCGCCCCGCAGACTAAAGGATGGAGGCGCTTACCGTCCGCACGCTGCAAGAGCACAGGGAAAAGGATGGAGGCGCTTACTGCCGGCACGCTGCAAGAGCACAGGCCGCCCCGCAGACTAAAGGATGGAGGCGCTTACCGTCCGCACGCTGCAAGAGCACAGGGAAAAGGATGGAGGCGCTTACTGCCGGCACGCTGCAAGAGCACAGGCCGCCCCGCAGACTAAAGGATGGAGGCGCTTACCGTCCACACGCTGCAAGAGCACAGGGAAAAGGATGGAGGCGCTTACTGCCGGCACGCTGGAAGAGCACAGGCCGCCCCGCAGACTAATGGATGGAGGCGCTTACTGCCGGCACGCTGCAAGAGCACAGGCCGCCCCGCAGACTAATGTATGGAGGCGCTTACTGCCGGCACGCTGCAAGAGCACAGGCCGCCCCGCAGACTAAAGGATGGAGGCGCTTACCTCCGCACGCTGCAAGAGCACAGGGAAAAGGATGGAGGCGCTTACTGCCGGCACGCTGCAAGAGCACAGGCCGCCCCGCAGACTAATGGATGGAGGCGCTTACTGTCAGCACTAACATACACCATGCCTGGTGGGCTGAGAGCTGGACCCTGCACTGATTACAGGCTCCCGGCTTTGCGGCCATGCACTGTCAGGGTGCAGCGGCACACTGGGCCCCCTTCATTCTCAGGGAACCCTAGAGGTCAGGTTACCACCGACCGTACAGTGATGCCACACCCTTGCAACAAGCTACCATCTTTTAAAGGGGTATTCCTATCTAATAGTGATGAGCGAGCGGGTTCAAGTGTTCCCCAAGTGTCTTCGGCGTGCTCGAATCCCCACGGCTGCATGTCTCATGGCTGTTTGACAGCCGCAACACATGCGGGGGGGTTGCCTGTTTGTGAGGCATCAATCCCTTGCATGTGTTGCGGCCGCGGGGATTCGAACATATTATTTGAGCACTCCGAAGACACTCGAGCATGCTCACTCATCACTACTCTCCAACTCCCTCACTTTATACACCTGCAGAAGCCCCACCACTACAACACTGACAGGGAGTGTCACCCCAAAAGGGACGGATTCAAAAATGTATTTATTTTTTTTTAATATATAGATCACTCCTTCCCCTTTTCCACCACAAAATGCAGTCCTTACAGGGAATCTGTGGCCAGTTTCTTGCTCCCCATCAGATAAGCATTTTGTAGCAGTATAAACCTCACTTCCAGCGATGAGTCACTTACTGGGCTGCTTGCTGTAGTTTTGATGAAAACAGTGTTTTATCTGCTGCAGATCTAGCAGTGCTCAGGCTGCTGGGCTGTGTATAACCCAACCCACACCACTGGTTGGCAGCTCTGTGTACACTGTGCATAGGCAAAAAGCTGCCAATCAGTGATGGGGTGGGGTTACAAAGTGCTCATGAATATGGAAAACTACATGGCAGCAGGTTTACTAGTGCTCTAGTGATAATCTGCTGATAAACCTACGCAGCCCAGTAAGTGACAGATCACTGGAATCAGGTTCTCAAGTCTCTATATTATGCTGCTCTCAGATTAGGTGGCAAAAAAATCTGGTAACAGATTCCCTGTAAAGGAGCGGCCTGACAAGTTTTTTTTACCCATGGATTAATTAAAAATAATAAATGGAGGCATTTAGCCTTTTCTCAGATTATGTGGTCTTCTAGTCACCTGACCGCTTCAGCTACTTGAAGGCTGAAGAAATGCTGAAATTCTGAACCCAGAAGTCAGAGGAGACCCCTGGAGGAGCCAGTGGAGACCCTCAGGCCAGCTTGCATAGGTCTTGTGGGGCGTGCCAGAAGAAGAGTAGGACTCCGTTTACTATATTTAGCAAAACCATAGGTAAAAATATATATAGATATATTTACCATACTGATTGACAACCACTTAAAGAGTTAAAAAGATAGCAACTCCTGCAGGACTGACAAGCCTATGGCACATGGTCATATACGCTGCAGTGTAATTCCTGGCAACATCCTACAGGGGTGACAAACTGATGGAAGACCCCCCAGGATTAACCCATCAGTATCTCTACAAGCAGCTCAGTCATAGACCCTCCAAGTGACCAGTAAAGTGTCCACCATGCCCGAGTACTGGTGACCAGTACGGCCACCTCTTAGGCTGAATGCACCTGGTGCTTATCACATGGGCTGGGAATATGGCGGTGTATATACATCAGGGGCCAGAACCGTGTCCCTTTGGCCTCTCTGTGCCGGTATACAGTATATACACATTTCTCCATGGTATAGAATAGCAGAGTCTTCTGTGCGACTCCATAGAGAAGTAATGTATAACACGCAGGGTACAATACACCACGGGGGTCTGCGGACATAAGAACGTGTGGATGTGTCCGTACCCTATAGATGCAATATGATGTAACGGCAAGTAAATAAAATCCTGAACTCCGACATTGATCTATTGCGGCTCAGCAAAAATGTACAAAACTGAAGACGAGGATCTTAGGTAGCATCTGATCAGACTGTATGTAGCCCCTGCCGCGCCACAGCGACCTCTTAGTGGGGCCCTAGCGGGTCAGGGATGACGTGATAAAGCACCAGCAGGTGGAGAGAGCCAGGCGCCCCATAGTAGCCATGCTGCAAGGAACAATGGCCGCCTCCTCAGCAGGACACTGCAGGAGGGGCTGCTCCTATCTGGCTCTCAGCTTTTTAGTTTTTATCTCCTCACTTGGTGTTGGTGCTTCATGGCGGCCATTGTTGCTGTGCCTGTGGGGTGCTTTTCCTTGCAGCATAGATGCTATGGGGAACCCAAGCCGCTCCACTAGTTGACACACTGTCATCTCAGAAGAGGTTGGCGCCGCACCATTAAGGGAAGGGACCCACTAAGAGCTTTGCCGTGAGGCGGCTTCATACAGTCCATTCAGATGTTACCCGAGATCCTTGCGTTCAGTTCTGTACATTTTTGCTGAGCAATCGATTAATGTCAGAGTTTTGGATGCGCCGTCCATGTCTTCTACAGGTACGGTACCCTCAGGTGCGCCCTCCACCCCACAGGACCTGTATATAGCGCCCCCTCTATAGTGCCCATATATAATGCCCCTCCACATCACAGGCCCTGGGTATATAATGCCCTCCACCTCTATAGAACCCCCTAGCACCTCAGGCCCTGGATATAATACCTCTCCACCTCTCAGGACCTGTATATAGCGCCACCGCTACAGTGCCCGCATATAATGCCCCTCCACACCACAGGACTTGTATATAACGCCCCTCCAGCTCAGGCCCTGGGTATATAATGCCCTCCACCTTTATAGCACCCCTCTGCACCTCAGGCCCTGGATATAACGCTCCGCCACACCACAGGACCTGTATATAACACCCCCACCACCTCTATAGTGCCCATATATAATGCCCCCCACATCACAGGCCCTGGGTATATAACGCCCCTCAACTTCTATAGAAGCCCCTAGCACCTCAGGCCCTGGATATAACGCCCCTCCACACCACAGGACCTGTATATAATGCCTCTCCACCTTTATAGCACCCCAGGCCCTGGATATAACGCCCCTCCACACCACAGGACCTGTATATAATGCCTCCACCTTTATAGCACCCCTTGCACCTCAGGCCCTGGATATAACGCTCCTCCACACCACAGGACCTGTATATAATGCCTCCACCTTTATAGCACCCCTTGCACCTCAGGCCCTGGATATAACGCTCCTCCACACCACAGGACCTGTATATAATGCCTCCACCTTTATAGCACCCCTTGCACCTCAGGCCCTGGATATAACGCTCCTCCACACCACAGGACCTGTATATAATGCCTCCACCTTTATAGCACCCCTAGCACCTCAGGCCCTGGATATAACGCTCCTCCACACCACAGGACCTGTATATAATGCCTCCACCTTTATAGCACCCCTTGCACCTCAGGCCCTGGATATAACGCTCCTCCGCCGGCAGAGTCCACCTCATACCACCCCGCACTCTCACCACATAACGCGCCGCCGATTTGGGGGGGCTGCACCTGGCCCTCAGACTGCAGGAAGCCGAGCTACGGCGCTGTCTGCAGGGTCCCCAGTTATCAGTCTGGCCTCGATGCTGGGACTTGTAGCTCCACACTCCGCTCCTATCCCTGCCCCATCCCGTGCCCACACAAGCCGCCATATTCACCACAGGCCCCGCTGACCCAACACCTCCTATCCCGGCTGTATACGGGGCCCACCCGGGACAAAATAACAGCGGCTGTCCCCAGTCACACCACCGGCTTACACTGCGGTACCGGCAGGGACGGGAAGGAGACCGGATCCGCGCGGATGACGATGGATTCACTCACCGGTCCGGAGCGTCCGCCTTCTCCGCAGACAGCCCGAGGAAGAGAGAGCGAGAGGCGCCGCGCGAGGTGAAGAGGAGCCGTGGACTTCCGGCGGAACAGCGCCACTGCTACAGCGGCACCCGGCGGTACTGCAGCCTTGTACAAGTCAGTTTCCACAGTTTTCTTTGACTTTCTTGTTTTTTCCTCTCAGTGACACTTTGGGGTCTGTGGAACCTTCTGATCTTTCTTTATTCAATTCTGTAGGGAGGCGACGTGGCCTGAAAACAGCGATTCTGCCCTTACAATTATTGTTTTTCTTTCTTCTCATTTTGACAGTGCCATTACAATCACGTTGCAGGGGGCTGATGATCAGAACGACCACCTTCCCCCACTTCTGTTAGTGGGATCGTCCCTCCTGAGCCGTCTGTAGGGAATGTAGGTCTCAGGACGCTGAATACAATGACACCTTGATGTCTGCGATCCCCTGAATAGTTCCTGAGACATCCATGGTTTTCTTAATATGTAAATGCGCTGTTAAGATCTGTGGGCGGGACATAGATCTCCCTGAGACTCCGCCTCCAGAGCTTAGCCAAAATGAAGGGGGCGTTACCTGTGTGAGACATGTAATGACCGACAGTCTGCCCTCCTGATCTAATGGTGACGCTCCCTGTCATTTACAATAATCTCAGGAGGCGGATTCTTGGGGAGATCTATGTCCCACCCATAGATCTTAACAGCTCATTTACATACTAAGAAAACGTGGCTTTCTGTGGAATAAGACATCATATCACAGATATCAATGCTTCTGAGATACAACTGACACCTGTGCAGCGTGGCCCCCAGGAGCCGTGGATCTCGCTCATCCTCAGGGCCCCGGTTATGGTGGTCCCTATAAGGGTCGCATAGGGTGTTATTATAAGAGTGCAGAGGTGGCATGCGCACACGGACCGGCATAGTATGGGGCCAACCCCTCTTCATCATAATAAATGGCATAAAGTAGTTGGGATGTTGCATCAGGGCCCGGATACTTCCCAAAAAATCAGCTCCCTCCTCTCCTGAAATCCTCTGCGCTGCTGCGGACACGGCACCTTCCGGTGTGCAGCTTTAGTCTGTGACCCTCCCACCTGATCAATGCACGCCACTCCTGAAATCCTCTGCGCTGCTGGAGGCATTCTCCTACTGTGGCACAAGATCACTCTGCTCTGCTGAAATACTCTGCGCTGTCATTTAGTTTGGATGGTTGGGGTCATATATTTAAAAAAACTGACCGTCACATCCAAACATAGACTAAGTGTGAACAGGTGCTGAACCCAGAGTCACCAACTCATATACAGTGAAGCAAATAAGGCAGCACACTGCAGCGCTAAAACATGCAAACATGACTGCATTACTGCACTAGAAATATGAAAAATGAGAGCGTTTAGCGCATAAAAATGGCCAATTTTATGTGTACCTGGCAGCCACTTTACGGCATCTCTCGTATACCAGGTCCTACACTTCCTTTTGTCGCTGAGAATAAACGTCTCCATCTGAATAAGGTTGGGGTCATAGTTATTACCTAATTTTTGCAGTAAGTTTTGGACGCGCCCCGGAACAGCTCAGAGGTAGCAGACGTACCCAGGACCTGGTGCTGGAGGGGCCGAAAGACTCTTCTTCCACATAAGACCCCAATGTTGAAAATGGAACATAAAAGGTGGGACCCTCGTATAGGGGCCCGGGAGCCGCAGGTGACCCCTCTGCATGGTGAGAAATCCTGGTGAGCACAGCGCCCCCTGCATGTCACTGGCACCACAAGGGGCTGCACTGCAGAACGCGGACCACCTACAGCCCCTCATATCTCCGCTGTGACACGCGGAGGAGGAACATTACTTGAAGTTCTAGTTAGCACAGTAGAAATAAGTCACTGACATCAGGTTTGTGTGACAGTCGGTTTATTACTCCGTCCATGATGTAGACTTTGGGGTCTCGGCCTCAGGACGCATCTGACACTTTGGGCAGATAAATACGCAGCTTCTCCAGCATCTGCCCCGGCCAGAACGCGTTGTCATCAGACGTACAGAAGCTGTGCGGGAAGCGGTGCCTCAGGGTCCTAGTAAAATAGGAGAGATCATCAATATCAGATGGGTGGGGGTCCGACACCCAGGACCCCCGTACAGATCAGCAGTACAGAGTGGAACAGTGCCGTATACAACGTAGTGGATGTTCTCAGTACTGCAGCTAAGATACATTCACTTCAATAGGCACGGATTTGCAGTACCGGGAATGGCCACTGCACAGGGTGCGGCGCTGTGCTGATCAGCAGGGGAGAGGTGGGGGGATGAATGTCGGACTCCCAGTGATTGGTAATTAATGACCTTTTCTAGGGATACCACAGTCTTGGACAACCCCTTTAACACTCTCCTGATATTGGTGAAGAAACGTGTTTCAGCAGCAGAGAGAATATTACTGTCACCCCGTGATCTGTGCCGCACACGTCCGCTGCTTCTGTGTGCCTCATACAAGATCACCGCACTCATCTCCTGAAACCCTCTGTGCTGCTAGGACTCTGCTGATAGTGCTATCCTCAGATGGAAACTCCCCACAGGATCAGTGCACTGCTCTCCTGAAATACTCTGTGCTGCTAGGACTCTGCTGATAGTGCTATCCTCAGATGGAAACTCCCCACAGGATCAGTACACTGCTCTCCTGAAATACTCTGTGCTGCCAAAGACAACCGTCCCCGTTCACATCCCCACACGGAGCAGATTTTTTCTTTTCCATCTTACCGACTCATTTCTTCGAACTCTTCGAAGGTCGTCCAACATTTCAGAGTCTCCGTCCTGTCTTTCTTCTTCCCTCTGACTTTTCTCTTAACCCATTTAACATATTCTTGCGGAGGGTACGGAGCTTCCCCGACCGAGATTCTGGAAACTTCTTCCTCCTTGTCTTCTGACTTTGCAGAGAAGATTCGCCTGTAATATATGTACACAGTGACTGCACCAGCAGAATAGTGAGTGCAGCTCTGGAGTATAATACAGGATGTAACTCAGGATCAGTAATGTAATGTATGTACACAGTGACTGCACCAGCAGAATAGTGAGTGCAGCTCTGGAGTATAATACAGGATGTAACTCAGGATCAGTAATGTAATGTATGTACAGAGTGACTGCACCAGCAGAATAGTGAGTGCAGCTCTGGAGTATAATACAGGATGTAACTCAGGATCAGTAATGTATGTACACAGTGACTGCACCAGCAGAATAGTGAGTGCAGCTCTGGAGTATAATACAGGAGGTAACTCAGGATCAGTAATGTAATGTATGTACACAGTGACTGCAGCAGCAGAATAGTGAGTGCAGCTCTGGGGTATAATATAGGATTTAACTCAGGATCAGTAATGTAATGTATGTACACAGTGACTGCACCAGCAGAATAGTGAGTGCAGCTCTGGAGTATAATACAGGATGTAACTCAGGATCAGTAATGTAATGTATGTACACAGTGACTGCACCAGCAGAATAGTGAGTGCAGCTCTGGAGTATAATACAGGAGGTAACACAGGATCAGTAATGTAATGTATGTACACAGTGACTGCACCAGCAGAATAGTGAGTGCAGCTCTGGGGTATAATACAGGAGGTAACTCGGGATCAGTGATGTAATGTATGTACACAGTGACTGCACCAGCAGAATAGTGAGTGCAGCTCTGGGGTATAATACAGGATGTAACTCAGGATGTTCAATGAGTTCAGGGCCTCACATTAGTTTGTCCTCTTACTTCTATCTATCGGTCGGTGAGATCGGGGCACACCTTGCAATAAACCAAAGAGAATACATTTCTGGAGATCCATCTTGTCCTTTCCTATATAAGTAGGGCAGGTAGAGACATACAGTTATGGCCGTAAGTGCTGGCACCCTTGAAATTGTTCCAGAGAATTCTTGCAATTACACGTTTTGTTAATATTATTATTATTGACGCCCTCGGCTGGATCTCGAGCCATGGCGACTTGATGAATGAACGATCTGTAGGAAGACCCATCTTGTGCAAACCTAGACAGGTCCACCAGGGTCTTCTCCGCCGTTATCTTGATTGTATCAAGCCATCAGGTTGCTTGTCTTCCTCTTCGCCTTGTTCCTTCTATTCTTCCATGATGTCCTTCTCCAGTGACCACTCTCTTCGTATGATGTCTCCATAGCTGTTCTCCATGCTTACTGAGGCACTCACAGTCACACAATACAAAGATTGAGGCAACTTTTCCCCTTTTTTGATTTCCGACATGATATTCATATTGCCTACACCTCTTACTTGCCACAGGTGAGTCTGAACGAGCATCACATGCTGAAAACAAAGTTGTTTACACTCAGTTTCAGAAAGTTGCCAACAATTTTGTCCAGGCCATTTTTGGGGGTTTTGTGTAAAATTATGTCCAATTTGCCCTTTGTTTTCTCAGTTTTTTTTGTGTTGCTCCAATAAACACAAAGGAAATAAACCTGTGTATAACAGACTGTGTGTAAGTGCAATAATTTTCTGGGAGAAATACTTAATTTTCTGGAACAACTTCAAGGTTGCCAACACTTTCGGCCATGGCTGGATATCGCCCCCTTATCACCAGCATGGGGTATGGTTTGAACGGCTAACATAAGGGGCCCTTTCTCTTTTTCGGGGCCCGGTTTGATCCCATATGATTTGTGCTGTTCTCATAGCTTTTTACCCGGACTCTGGAGAACTCCTCATCGTCTTGCCCGTTCTTGCCGCCTCTGGAGACGTCGCCCTCCTGGTCGTACGCTTGGGTCTGAGCGCTGTCCCGGGCTGTCGGAGCTGCAGATGTTCTTTAGATTCACAGATCAGCTTATCCCCGGGGTGCAATAAAGCTGCGCATAGGAAAAAATGGGATCTCGTCAGGCTCAGAGCGGCTGTAGCGCGAGGATGTGGGGATGAAGTCGGGGTGTCACCTCGTTCCAGCAGCGTCTCGGTGAGGGGCACCCCGCGGGCCTGGCACAGTTTTAGGATCTGGTAGTATTGCTGCAGGCCCTGTCGTCTGAACTTCTCCACCCGCTCCGCTGCCTCCTCTCCCAGCGTAGAGGGCAGAGCGTGGCCATCGATGGCGGCATTACCGCTACGCACCAGGCGGCACTGCTCCAGCCATTCTAATAGCCGGGTGTTGCTCTAAGGACAGAAGAAATACATAACAGGTATAACTAGACTTATCAATCAGGAGCTTAGGAAAGATGGGTCACAGCCCCAGGGTAAATGAGGATGCTGGGACTTGTAGTTCCTGCCATGTTTCTTCCCTGTGGTTTCGCATCCGATGCCCTCACCTGTGCTCTTCGTCTCCTTTCCCTGTAATTTTTTCCGATCTCCTCCATGTCCTCGTAGCTGAGGGGTCTCATCTCATCCAGACTGATGGGGGGCACCTGTAAAAAGTGCGATTTGCTGCTGTCGCTCGGCGCACTGTGTGGCGGATGGGATCTACATCTGGAAAAAAATGAGCCATCGAGAGTTACAGAAACAGACGCCTCGTGCCGAGCATCACCGGGTGGCGGGAACCATTGTGCTTTATCTGCGGACACAAAACAAAGGACGTATGAGAATAAAAAAGTCCAGAGAGTCTGAAGGCGCGTGACCACTTTACCGTACCGTGAGTCACCAACCCGCCGCTCTTCCTCTCGGCTCTTGTATTCTTCCACCATAAATGGCGCCCAACTGAAAGCTCCTTGTAATTGACGTGATTTGGATGTTTGATGCCGAGTGAGACGACCAAATCATCAAACTGCAAGTCACTGATAGGTATCATAGCCTGGAAAAATACATACATGATATAATACTGCCCCTATGTACAAGAATATAACTACTATAATACTGCCCCCTATGTACAAGAATATAACTACTATAATACTGCCCCCTATGTACAAGAATATAACTACTATAATACTGCCCCCTATGTACAAGAATATAACTACTATAATACTGCCCCCTATGTACAAGAATATAACTACTATAATACTGCCCCTATGTACAAGAATATAACTACTATAATACTGCTCCTATGTACAAGAATATAACTACTATAATACTGCTCCTATGTACAAGAATATAACTACTATAATACTGCTCCTATGTACAAGAATATAACTACTATAATACTGCTCCTATGTACAAGAATATAACTACTATAATACTACTCCTATGTACAAGAATATAACTACTATAATACTGCTCCTATGTACAATAATATAACTACTATAATACTGTCCCCTGTGTACAAGAATATAACTACTATAATACTGCTCCTATGTACAAGAATATAACTACTATAATACTGCCCCTATGTACAAGAATATAACTACTATAATACTGCTCCTATGTACAAGAATATAACTACTATAATACTGCCCCCTATGTACAGGAATATAACTACTATAATACTGCTACTATGTACAAGAATATAACTACTATAATACTGCCCCTATATACAAGAATATAACTACTATAATACTGCCCCTATGTACAAGAATATAACTACTATAATACTGCCCCTATGTACAATAATATAACTGCTATAATACTGCTCCTATGTACAAGAATATAACTGCTATAATACTGCCCCTATGTACAAGAATATAACTACTATAATACTGCCCCTATGTACAATAATATAACTACTATAATACTGCTCCTATGTACAAGAATATAACTACTATAATACTGCCCCTATGTACAAGAATATAACTACTATAATACTGCCCATGTACAAGAATATAACTACTAGAATACCGCCCCTACGTACAAGAATATAACTACTATAATACTGCTCCTATGTACAAGAATATAACTACTATAATACTGCTCCTATGTACAAGAATATAACTACTATAATACTGCCCCTATGTACAAGAATATAACTACTATAATACTGCCCCTATGTACAATAATATAACTGCTATAATACTGCTCCTATGTACAAGAATATAACTACTATAATACTGCCCCTATGTACAAGAATATAACTACTATAATACTGCTCCTATGTACAAGAATATAACTACTATAATACTGCTCCTATATACAAGAATATAACTACTATAATACTGCTCCTATATACAAGAATATAACTACTATAATACTGCTTCTATGTACAAGAATATAACTACTATAATACTGCTCCTATGTACAAGAATATAACTACTATAATACTTCCCCTATGTACAAGAATATAACTACTATAATACTTCCCCTATGTACAAGAATATAACTACTATAATACTGCCCCTATGTACAATAATATAACTGCTATAATACTGCTCCTATGTACAAGAATATAACTACTATAATACTGCCCCTATGTACAAGAATATAACTACTATAATACTGCTCCTATGTACAAGAATATAACTACTATAATACTGCTCCTATATACAAGAATATAACTACTATAATACTGCTTCTATGTACAAGAATATAACTACTATAATACTGCTCCTATGTACAAGAATATAACTACTATAATACTGCTCCTATATACAAGAATATAACTACTATAATACTGCTTCTATGTACAAGAATATAACTACTATAATACTGCTCCTATGTACAAGAATATAACTACTATAATACTTCCCCTATGTACAAGAATATAACTACTATAATGCTACTCCTATGTACAAGAATATAACTACTATAATACTGCTTCTATGTACAAGAATATAACTACTATAATACTGCCCCTATGTACAAGAATATAACTACTATAATACTGTTCCTATGTACAGGAATATAACTACTATAATACTGCTCCTATGTACAAGAATATAACTACTATAATACTGCTCCTATGTACAAGAATATAACTACTATAATACTGCCCTATGTACAAGAATATAACTACTATAATACTGCCCTATGTACAAGAATATAACTACTATAATACTGCTCCTATGTACAAGAATATAACTACTATAATACTGCCCTATGTACAAGAATATAACTACTATAATACTGCCCTATGTACAAGAATATAACTACTATAATACTGCCCCTATGTACAAGAATATAACTACTATAATACTGTCTCTATGTACAAGAATATAACTACTATAATACTGCCCCTATATACAAGAATATAACTACTATAATACCGCCCATATGTACAGGAATATAACTACTATAATACTGCTCCTATGTACAAGAATATAACTACTATAGTACTGTCCTATGTACAAGAATATAACTACTATAATACTGCCCCTATGTACAAGAATATAACTACTATAATACTGCTCCTATGTACAAGAATATAACTACTATAATACTGCCCCTATGTACAAGAATATAACTACTATAGTACTGCCCCTATGTACAAGAATATAACTACTATAATACTGCTCCTATGTACAAGAATATAACTACTATAGTACTGCCCTCTATGTACAAGAATATAACTACTATAGTACTGTCCTATGTAGGTGATATAACTACGGCAGCACTCATACTCTGTGGACGGGTTACATGATGAGTACAGTATGGACATGTTTTCGTCACCTCTTTCCTCACAGACTTCAGGTCGTGACTGGAGATTTCCTTCTTCTTGCGTTTGTTCGTCTGGTTGTAGAGATCCACCAGGCGCAGCCGTCGTTGGTGCAGGTAGTCGGCCATTATTGCCAGGGCTTCGGGGCTGGGTTGCTGGATGCTGGGGGTGACCCTGCTGCGCTGTGCGCTCTTTGACGCGCTGACTTCTTCATCCTATAGATCACATTAGGGAGGAGGGGAGTGATGAGAGAAGACTATGACTCCCATCATCAGGGGGAGCGGAGGTTTCGGCTGCCTCTTGGTGTAGTCCCTACATGATGGGCATTGTAGCTGTAGACCGCGGCTTGCTGTACTCACCACATCCCCAGTATCGTCCCTGGACGCCCGGCTTTCTTCTCGTCTCTCCACCATTTTTTTCCGTACACGTTTCTCCAGATCCGTCAGCTCCGATTTTCCTTGCAGCCATTTTTCGACGTCCCCCATATTGTCCACTTGTGACCTGAGATTCTTCCTGTCCAGTATCCAGTCTGACAGGCTCCTCGCGGCCGGGCTCGGCTCCTCCATCACTCTCGACCCATCAGCTTGTGACTTGTGGAGGCCTCTGGAGTCCACATTGGTCTCCCCTTTAAATTCTTGTCTCTCCGCTTCCAATTTTTCCATTGAGGGAGCGAAGATTCGTCGGGTTCTTGACTTTGGAGGTCCGAACGTCCTGCAAGCCGCCCGGAAGAAGCGAGTCTGGGCCAGGTCCCGCTCTCTCCACCCCGTCGGCCCATTATTGGGGGTCTGGTCTAGGAAGGAAACTTCTTTAGCCATCGTACAGATTTGGGCCGGGCACCATGGGTTTCGGGTACTGGGGGATGTCAGCACTTATGGCCGTCTGATCGTCGCAGGTCCTGAGTCTGAGATGACCGGTGACATCAGGAGGTGAAAAAAAGGCTGAAAAAGCAAAAATTGCCAACAATCAACAGTTCTATCAGGTCTGACTGGGAAAATGGCTGCATCCGATCCTCCCACAGTGTCAGCAGCACCAGATGGGACGGGACATCAGATCCAGGGAGATAAGAGACATCATGGGACCCAAAGCAAAAGGGCAAAGTGCTACCCCTCTAAAAACAAATATGTGGCAGAGTCACTGTGCCGCACAGAAGGGAGTACGCACTGCTAACAAAAGGGAAGTGGGACACGTATCGCAGCCCACAGACTGAGGTAGTGTATGGGCCCCGTACAGTGTGATGTCTGCACAGTGATTTCCCCCAATTTACCCCCACACACAGTATGGGGCCTTTACAGTCCCCCCAAAACAGTACAGTGCTACTATAGTGAACCAATGCAGTGAAGTGCCCCCAACACATCATGAAACACCAGTGCTACCCACACAGTACAATGCCACAGTGCCCCCAACATAATGATTCCTCCAAAGTGCCCAAATCACAGGATGCCCCCAACATAGTATGATTCCCCCACAGTGCCCCCAACATAGTATGTATCCTCCAGAGTGCCCCCAACATAGTATGATTCCCCCACAGTGTCCCCAACATAGTATGATTCCCCCACAGTGCCCCCAACATATCATGAAGCACCAGTGCTACCCACACAGTACAATGCCATTGTGCCCCCAACATGATGATTCCTCCAGAGTGCCCAAATCAAAGGATGCCCCCAACATAGTATGATTCCCCCACAGTGCCCCCAACATAGTATGATTCTTCCACAGTGCCCCAACATAGTATGATTCCTCCACAGTGCCCCCAACATAGTATGATTCCCCCACAGTGCCCCCAACATAGTATGATTCCCCCACAGTGCCCCCAACATAGTATGATTCCCCCACAGTGCCCTCAACATAGTATGATTCCCCCACAGTGCCCCCAACATAGTATGATTCCCCCACAGTGCCCCCAACATAGTATGATTCCCCCACAGTGCCCCCAACATAGTATGATTCTTCCACAGTGCCCCCAACATAGTATGATTCTTCCACAGTGTCCCAACATAGTATGATTCCCCCACAGTGCCCCCAACATAGTATGATTCTTCCACAGTGCCCCAACATAGTATGATTCTTCCACAGTGCCCCAACATAGTATGATTCCCCCACAGTGCCCCCAACATAGTATGATTCCCCCACAGTGCCCCCAACATAGTATGATTCCCCCACAGTGCCCCCAACATAGTATGATTCCCCCACAGTGCCCCCAACATAGTATGATTCTTCCACAGTGCCCCAACATAGTATGATTCCCCCACAGTGCCCCCAACATAGTATGATTCCCCCACAGTGCCCCCAACATAGTATGATTCCCCCACAGTGCCCCCAACATAGTATGATTCCTCCACAGTGCCCCCAACATAGTATGATTCCCCCACATGCCCCCAACATAGTATGATTTGTCCAGAGTGTCCCCAACACAGGATGCCCCCAACACAGTATGATGCCACGACAGAGCCCCCAACATAGTATGGTTCCTCACAGTTCTACCTCCCAAATACAGTACGATTATTATGCCCCCCAACACAGATTTCCCACAGTGCCCCACAACACATTACCTGCAGTGTGGGACACCTGGGGCACAGTCAGTATTTTGTGTTCCTTAGTCCATGGACTGTTAGCGGTTCCCAGCCCCGTCCCTGAGCCGCTCATTCCCCAATCACTTGTGTTTTGAGAAAATGCAGATCTCATTATAATTTGCCTTCTCTCGTTATAATTAAAAATTTTCCGACAAAATCAAAATAGAAAATGTAAAGTTACACGTTGTTATATATATTTTTGTCATCTGTTTTCTATGTAAATATTTTCTTCCTCTCGCCCTAACATCTTATGCCCCCCAGCATTGGCTCCAGCCCCCCATCCTGACCTCATATCAATGTCTGGACTGGATGCAATAGTAGCGAACAATCAGCCGCGAGCAGACGCCCATTCTGTAGAAGTAAGCCATGTTCCCATTCACTGACAACAAGCAAAGATCTTGAAATTAGTGAGGAACCAAACGACAAAGCACATTAGAACGCTGCGGGGCGACACGTCTCAGACCGCGGGCTCATCTGGGCATTATTACGTCAGTGTGCAGAGAAAGCGCCGGATAATCAGATATTCTGGATTATCGAACACACGGAAAAGTACAAAAAGTTTTGCATATTCCCTTGCAAGCACTTATTTGGAGGGTGAGCTGCTGTTGGATCCTGTCTTCCTTTAGAAGCCCCTGATCTGTCAGAATCCCCCCACAGATGTAGAGGACCAGTGTTATCCCCCCCAGGTGCAGATAACGCCTCCCCCACACACCTGAGCAGCCAGCGCCTCCGCACAGTGTGTACAGCGCGCCATGGTAACAGCACCTCCCCCTCACTGATTGGATAAGAGCCAAACTCTGCAGACCTAAGAGGCCCAACTGCAGAATGTCTCCTGGCCGCCATGTTTGTGAAGACCAAGACTGCAACTACCGAGGGCTGAGACAATGCAATAGCCAAAGTGTTCATTTTAACCCTTTTCAGCACCGATAATTTCTCCATTTTAATTTTTGTTCTTCTTCTTCCAGGATCTATAACTACTAGACCGGTAATTCTGACTTTTTTTATTTTGTATTTTTTTTGCATTCATGACATTTAAAAAAAAAAAAAAATGGGATAAATATTTTGATAGATCGGATTCTTATGGACGGGACGATACCAGACACATTTATTTTTCTTTGCCTTTTAATTTAGTTTTTAAAACTAGAAAATGTGGGTGATCGAAAAAGTTCTCTTTAAAAAAAAAGATTTAATACATTTATTTCAATATTCCACTTGGAGAGATGATGCCGCTTTAACCCCTTCATGACATGGCGATTTACCGTTCTCGTTTTTCGCTCCCCTTCTTCCATCATTTTTTATTTTTCCATCAATATGGCCGTGCGAGGGATTTTTTTTTGCGGGACGAGTTGTACTTTTCAATGACATGATGGATTATATCATATACCGTACTGGAAAACAGGGAAAAAAAATCCAAGTGCGTTGAAATTGCAAAAAAAAAAGTGCAATCCCACAATTGGTTTTAAAAGGTTTCTATTTAACAAGTTCACTATCTGGTAACATTGACCTGGGAATACGACCCCCCAGGCCAGTGCGAGTTCGCAGATGGAAAACATATATAGTTTTTTTTTTTATATTTAAGTGGTGAAAAAATTCACAAATTTGTCAAAAAATAAATAAATAAATAAATAAATTTGCTTTTGTCGCCATTTGCATAAAGCCTTCATTTTTGGGGATCCGGGGCTGGGACAAGGCTTATTTTTTGCTACCTGGGCTGATGTTTTTATTGATACCACTTTGCGGTAGATACAATGTTTTGATCACCTCGTATTGAATTTTATTGTAATGTTGCAGCGACCAAAAAAACATTATTTTGGTGTTTTGATTTTTTTCTCATTATGCCGTTTACCTATCGGATTCATTTTATAGAAAAGTTTCTGAATGCAGCGATAACAAATATGTGTATTTTTTTTTTTTTAAATTGCACTATTTTTAATGAGGCGAAAGGGAGGTGATTTGAACTTTTGTGTTTTTTGCTGTCATACTTTTAAAAACTTATTTTTCTCACTTTTTACTGTATTTAATAATCCCCTTAGGGGACTTGAAGCTGCGATCGTCTGATCACTTCTGCTATGCACTGCGGGGATTCAGCTCTTTGTAAAGGGTAAATCACGATCTCCTACGGGGCTTTCACTGGAGGATCGTAATGAAAGCATGGGGGTCTTCAGCAGACCCTCAGCTGTCATGACAATCCATCGGCGCAGCGCGTGGAACTGCGCGTTCCCCCTGCCGGTGCATGTTAAACGCAGCTGTCAGAGATTGAAAGCGGGATTTAACAGGTTAACAACTCCACCAGCGGCTGTTAGGGGCACATGATGGCTGATTAAATCAACCATCATCTGCAGGGAATGCTGTGGGCTGCACAGACACGACATATGACGTTAATGTATGTCATTTGTTGTGAAGGGGTTAATGTATTAAAAAAAATAAAAAAAACACAGAATGATATAAAACATTTATTGTACAAAAGGTTTTATTACAATTTAATATTTGACAGATATAAAAGATACAACGTTTATAAAAGTGACAGACACAATAGGTGACATAGGAGAGATAACGGCGCCGTATCCGCATAAAGCCGTCAGCCTAATCCGAGAGCGTCCTTGTTCTCCCGCAGCCAGGAGTGGTACGAGTTCAGCTTGTGATCCTCCGGACGCACCTGAAAAAACACAAAATAAAACGGTCTATGGGGAGGGGGATATAACGGGAATTAACTACAGTAGGATTACAATAGAAGTAACAGTCCTGACGGACACACTGTATCCGGGAACCGGCGGGATCCGCACCTCTCTCCACTCGTTCACACAGAAGATTCGATACGAGTCGTTTCCGTATTTTCCGATTCCGTGAAGCTCGATGGGATAGCGCCACTTCTTTGTGAGAAACTCATCTGCATTATAGAATACAGGGCTGATGAGTGCCCCCTCCCCCGCTGCAGACCCCGTTATATCACGGCTGTGCTCAGTTATACCCGAGAACCTGACGATCGTCTTCGCTCTGAGTTCGTAGAGTCCGAGCGGCTGCAGAAGTTCAGACATCTCCTTCCAGTCGGCTGCTCGCGCCATGTCCGGGGTCGGGTATTTCTCTAGGAAGCTCCACAGGACAGGGACGGCCATTTTTCCTATTAGTACAGATGGTGACAGGTGATAACTGAGCACCCACCGGAGGCCGTCACCCAGCTTTCCAGGGTCCCTGAGTGGCACCTCCCAGTTATACAGCTGTGAGGGGAATGGGGGAAGAGAAGTGAAGAGCAGTAAATGTGACGAGTTCTCACCAGATGTCTTGTTCAGGAAGATGGTGGCGATGAGAAGCTTCCAAGGATCGTGAAAGAGCGTTTCTTGGACTAAATTGAAGGGAGAGCGAGGAGGAGTCCATTTACAGAAAGCTTTCCTCCGAGGCGGATTCATAGCTACGAGCGGAGGAAAAATAACAATACTTTTACAATCTACACATAGTGAAAACATAATTGTTATTATTATTAGTGGCTTATATAATTAGATAGGAAGAGGTTCAATGACAGGAAAATCACAAACGTGATTCCTGCGTAATCAGTGATGAATCCTATACATAGGTTACATAATATATCCTGTATTATACTCCAGAGCTGCACTCACTATTCTGCTGGTGCAGTCACTGTGTACATACATTACATTACTGATCCTGAGTTACATCCTGTATTATACTCCAGAGCTGCACTCACTATTCTGCTGGGGCAATCGCTTTTTCCAGTATTATTGCACATATGCTGCATCTTATATACTGTATGTATATATATACAGTGGGGCAAAAAAGTATTTAGTCAGTCAGCAATAGTGCAAGTTCCACCACTTCAAAAGATGAGAGGCGTCTGTAATTTACATCATAGGTAGTCCTCAACTATGGGAGACAAACTGAGAAAAAAAATCCAGAAAGTCACATTGTCTGTTTTTTTATCATTTTATTTGCATATTATGGTGGAAAATAAGTATTTGGTCAGAAACAAACAATCCAGATTTCTGGCTCTCACAGACCTGTAACTTCTTCTTTAAGAGTCTCCTCTTTCCTCCACTCATTACCTGTAGTAATGGCACCTGTTTAAACTTGTTATCAGTATAAAAAGACACCTGTGCACACCCTCAAACAGTCTGACTCCAAACTGCACAATGGTGAAGACCAAAGAGCTGTCAAAGGACACCAGAAACAAAATTGTAGCCCTGCACCAGGCTGGGAAGACTGAATCTGCAATAGCCAACCAGCTTGGAGTGAAGAAATCAACAGTGAGAGCAATAATTAGAAAATGGAAGACATTCAAGACCACTGACAATCTCCCTCGATCTGGGGCTCCACGCAAAATCCCACCCCGTGGGGTCAGAATGATCACAAGAACGGTGAGCAAAAATCCCAGAACCACGCGGGGGGACCTAGTGAATGAACTGCAGAGAGCTGGGACCAATGTAACAAGGCCTACCATAAGTAACACACTACGCCACCATGGACTCAGATCCTGCAGTGCCAGACGTGTCCCACTGCTTAAGCCAGTACATGTCCGGGCCCGTCTGAAGTTTGCTAGAGAGCATTTGGATGATCCAGAGGAGTTTTGGGAGAATGTCCTATGGTCTGATTAAACCAAACTGGAACTGTTTGGTAGAAACACAACTTGTCGTGTTTGGAGGAAAAAGAATACTGAGTTGCATCCATCAAACACCATACCTACTGTAAAGCATGGTGGTGGAAACATCATTCTTTGGGGCTGTTTCTCTGCAAAGGGGCCAGGACGACTGATCCGGGTACATGAAAGAATGAATGGGGCCATGTATCGTGAGATTTTGAGTGCAAACCTCCTTCCATCAGCAAGGGCATTGAAGATGAAACGTGGCTGGGTCTTTCAACATGACAATGATCCAAAGCACACTGCCAGGGCAACGAAGGAGTGGCTTCGTAAGGAGCATTTCAAGGTCCTGGAGTGGCCTAGCCAGTCTCCAGATCTCAACCCTATAGAAAACCTTTGGAAGGAGTTGAAAGTCCGTGTTGCCAAGCGAAAAGCCAAAAACATCACTGCTCTAGAGGAGATCTGCATGGAGGAATGGGCCAACATACCAACAACAGTGTGTGGCAACCTTGTGAAGACTTACAGAAAACGTTTGACCTCTGTCATTGCCAACAAAGGATATATTACAAAGTATTGAGATGAAATTTTGTTTCTGACCAAATACTTATTTTCCACCATAATATGCAAATAAAATGATAAAAAAACAGACAATGTGATTTTCTGGATTTTTTTTTCTCAGTTTGTCTCCCATAGTTGAGGTCTACCTATGATGTAAATTACAGACGCCTCTCATCTTTTTAAGTGGTGGAACTTGCACTATTGCTGACTGACTAAATACTTTTTTGCCCCACTGTATATATACACACACACACACACTTTATATACATGTTCACATAGATGAAATCAGCACAAACCTTCACGTAAGACTTTCTTGGAGAAGTACGGGCTGGTCTTCCTCTTCTCCACCTGTGATCTTGGGATGGGATCTGAGTCGCTGTTGTCCTGGTGGGAATCACTTGCCGTTCCCTCCTGCTCAGTGTCAGTCGGCAGCTGTAAAGCACAGGACACGGACTGGTCATGGGTTTCCTCCGGCTTACCAGTCTCAGTCCGGTCTATGGACTTATCCATCTTTTCAGAGTCAACAGGCGACAGTAATTGGGGGTCATTCATCAAATCCTCTCCATGTTCTTTGTTTCTTTTCCTTGTATTAACCCTTTGATTGCACTTATTTTGTTGTATCTGAGCCTCTTGCTTAGATGCCGAACGCTTCCTTGGTCTGTTTAGCCGTCTTTCCGATGCCCTCCTGACACTTCTTACTCTTTTCCGGTCACCGCCTTTCTCCATGTTGACTTCTATTTCAGGGACGGTGATATTATTGTCTTCCGCGTCCTGCGCCGCCCTGGTATTGTATGAAGCCTCGGTCCCATGATCACTGACCGCCGGTCCTTCCTCTTTGTCCTTCCCTGCAGCTCCATTCCCCTTGGCCGCTCTTTGCCTTTCACACTTTGTGAATTGCTTCAGTGGTGAAGCTGAGAAATCAAAGTCTTCGATCTTCATCTTGATGTGATTGACGTGGAGATATTTTACCAGGGCACATTTTGATCGGAGTTTGGTCCCCTGGGGGCTGAGAAACAAGTCAAGGAAATAACTTATTCCTGTGCAATAGATTAATATTCCCGTAATACAAGAGCATAGAAAAACATTGACAGTATATCTTATCAGAGAAAATCTAGTCCTTTCTCCACTTATGAGCCTCTTCTATTTCTTCCCTGCATCCTAAACTCATTATTCTCTCTGCTGATATATGACCAAGACAGACTGCCAGCTCACTGAGGAATCAGATTACAGCTAAATGTAGAAGCCAATGGAGGGAGGAGAGTGAAAGAGACACACATAGATCAGCGCTGCAGCTTTTTAATAAATGTTTTATCGAAACCCAGAGCTGGATTCACATCTACACTGCTGATGTCCGCACTCTGGAGACTCACAGCAAGTGTACACAGCAGCTGTGAGTAGCTTGTTGTATGGGACTGACCTCACAAATAATACATTGTATTTTCCAGCTGTTTTTCCGGACTTCCTCTGGGTTATGACTTTTCTCCAGCCCTCGGGAATTGTATCCTGGACATCAGGCCCTGAATCTAGGTCATCTCCGGGTATTTCTGTGTCAGTGCAGGTATTCACTGTAGCATCTTGTGAGTGCAGAACTTCGGATTCCACAGGATCTTTAGCCGCTTTCCTGGAAGAAATTAGCAAGAAAAGTAAGATGAATGTGGACAAACCCAGAAGGGGGTAACGTTTACGCTCCTATCCCCTCCTCCTTCAAAGAGGAATCAACTTCTGGAACCAAAGAAACAAAAGGAATACAGCTGTGGTGTGGAGATGTGTCCTCCTATATTGTTTCTCCTGGAGACTCTTTGTATTGGGATCTGTGGCATATTAAATGGAGTGGACACTTTGGGAGGTTTTTTTTTTTTTTTTTTGCTACAGTGGATGTATTTTGGGCCATTTGTTTTTTTTTTGCAGCTGGGCTTCACTAAAGATTTTGCAGCGTTGGACATTTTTGAGCTCTTTCTTTTCATCCACATTGCTGTCTGTCAAATGAGCTAACTAATTATCTATTAGCGAGTTCATTTCAAAGTGGAGTTTGTATCATTTGTCTTTTCGTGATGTCTCCAAAATGGAATTATGACCACATCTAAGTAGACCTAAACTTTCATGTGACCATAAATTAGCAGAGAAGAGCTCAGTGACACATAAGAGAGAGTTAAACTCCCCACTAGAACGAGCTCACTGATGGATTCTCAGTCAACTCATTCTGCAGCCAACAGTCAGCGCAGCATACAGTGGGGCAAAAAAGTATTTAGTCATTCAGCAATAGTGCAAGTTCCACCACTTAAAAAGATGAGGCATCTGTAATTTACATCATAGGTAGACCTCAACTATGGGAGACAAACTGAGAAAAAAAATCCAGAAAATCACATTGTCTGTTTTTTTTTATCATTTTATTTGTATATTATGGTGGAAAATAAGTATTTGGTCAGAAACAAAATTTCATCTCAATACTTTGTAATATATCCTTTGTTGGCAATGACAGAGGTCAAACGTTTTCTGTAAGTCTTCACAAGGTTGCCACACACTGTTGTTGGTATGTTGGCCCATTCCTCCATGTAAATCTCCTCTAGAGCAGTGATGTTTTTGGCTTTTCGCTTGGCAACACGGACTTTCAACTCCCTCCAAAGGTTTTCTATAGGGTTGAGATCTGGAGACTGGCTAGGCCACTCCAGGACCTTGAAATGCTTCTTACGAAGCCACTCCTTCGTTGCCCTGGCGGTGTGCTTTGGATCATTGTTATGTTGAAAGACCCAGCCACGTTTCATCTTCAATGCCCTTGCTGATGGAAGGAGGTTTGCACTCAAAATCTCACGATACATTCTTTCATGTACCCGGATCAGTCATCCTGGCCCCTTTGCAGAGAAACAGCCCCAAAGCATGATGTTTCCACCACCATGCTTTACAGTAGGTATGGTGTTTGATGGATGCAACTCAGTATTCTTTTTCCTCCAAACACGACAAGTTGTGTTTCTACCAAACAGTTCCAGTTTGGTTTCATCAGACCATAGGACATTCTCCCAAAACTCCTCTGGATCATCCAAATGCTCTCTAGCAAACTTCAGACGGGCCCGGACATGTATTGGCTTAAGCAGTGGGACACGTCTGGCACTGCAGGGTCTGAGTCCATGGTGGCGTAGTGTGTTACTTATGGTAGGCCTTGTTACATTGGTCCCAGCTCTCTGCAGTTCATTCACTAGGTCCCCCCGCGTGGTTCTGGGATTTTTGCTCACCGTTCTTGTGATCATTCTGACCCCACGGGGTGGGATTTTGCGTGGAGCCCCAGATCGAGGGAGATTATCAGTGGTCTTGAATGTCTTCCATTTTCTAATTATTGCTCCCACTGTTGATTTCTTCACTCCAAGCTGGTTGGCTATTGCAGATTCAGTCTTCCCAGCCTGGTGCAGGGCTACAATTTTGTTTCTGGTGTCCTTTGACAGCTCTTTGGTCTTCACCATAGTGGAGTTTGGAGTCAGACTGTTTGAGGGTGTGCACAGGTGTCTTTTTATACTGATAACAAGTTTAAACAGGTGCCATTACTACAGGTAATGAGTGGAGGAAAGAGGAGACTCTTAAAGAAGAAGTTACAGGTCTGTGAGAGCCAGAAATCTTGATTGTTTGTTTCTGACCAAATACTTATTTTCCACCATAATATGCAAATAAAATGATAAAAAAAACAGACAATGTGATTTTCTGGAATTTTTTTTCTCAGTTTGTCTCCCATAGTTGAGGTCTACCTATGATGTAAATTACAGACGCATCTCATCTTTTTAAGTGGTGGAACTTGCACTATTGCTGACTGACTAAATACTTTTTTGCCCCACTGTAGAAGCTATAGAAATCAAACAGTGCAATATTGTTAATGAAAATCAATAGTATTAATTATTTCTAACAAAAAATACATGCGATTAAGTAATAATAAATAAATAAATGCCCTTTAAGGTGGTCTTATCTCTTATCCTTTATGTGAATTCAAAGGAAAATAAACTCCAAGCAAATGTGGCGCTAAGGATTTTTTGAAGGCATCCATTTACAGTGAAAAATGTTAATAAAAACTCATTTATTTTCTCAAAACAAAAAAAGGAAAAAATATATATATATTTTTTTCCTATGTTTGTTTTGAGAAAATAAATGAATTTTTATTAACATTTTTCACTGGAAGTGGATGCCTTCAAAAAATCCTAAGGTGCTTAGCGCCACATTTGCTTGGAGTTTATTTTCCCTTTGAATTTGCCACCTATGTGGATCCAAAGCAGGATGAACACATAGTTCTCCACAGTGAGCTGCACACCTTATTGGATTATACAACATATGGAGAAGAGTTGCCTAAAGAATTGATTCCTATAGAATCTCAACATGTATTTCTTACCGATAGAAGGTAGCATAACCACAACTAAAATAATTTTTTTTTACTGTTGGTAAAAACGTATTACGCTCAGAGGAAGCGCCGCACTTGTCTCTTTTTTTTCCCCTCTTTCTAAAGGTTATCCTTTATGTGAATAGGGTTGACTGTAATTCTCCACACAGTCTGGTGGCTGGGAGCGCCGCTGTGCAGGGAAACTATACGCGGGGACGCCGCATGAAACCAGACCTGCAGCCCCTTCACTCTTTAGATTGGTGGTGGTCCCAGAGGTCAGTGCAGCAGAATTAATAATATAATTACCAACCTCTGATAAGTGTCAGAGACCACAATGTATATCAATAGGGCATAGAGAAAAACGATACACTTTGCTTCTCAGTTCTCCGGTGCAGATCAAGATCTCCCTTTACAGTCAGTGAGTGGAAACCGTCTGCTAATACTTCTCACAGCTGAAGGTTTGGTACAATTGGAGCTGAACAGTTGAGGCTGTAAACACCGTCTGTCCTGATCTCCTACCTTCCTTCCTGATACTTACACCATCTGCACAGATCTCCTACCTTCCTTCCTGATACTTACACCATCTGCACAGCTCTCCTACCTTCCTTCCTGATACTTACACCATCTGCACAGATCTCCTTCCTTCCTGATACTTACACCATCTGTCCTGATCTCCTACCTTCCTTCCTGATACTTACACCAGCTGCACAGATCTCCTACCTTCCTTCCTGATACTTACACCATCTGCACAGCTCTCCTACCTTCCTTCCTGATACTTACACCATCTGCACAGATCTCCTTCCTTCCTGATACTTACACCATCTGTCCTGATCTCCTACCTTCCTTCCTGATACTTACACCAGCTGCACAGATCTCCTACCTTCCTTCCTGATACTTACACCATCTGCACAGATCTCCTACCTTCCTTCCTGATACTTACACCATCTGCACAGCTCTCCTACCTTCCTTCCTGATACTTACACCAGCTGCACAGATCTCCTACCTTCCTTCCTGATACTTACACCATCTGCACAGATCTCCTTCCTTCCTGATACTTACACCATCTGTCCTGATCTCCTACCTTCCTTCCTGATACTTACACCAGCTGCACAGATCTCCTTCCTTCCTTCCTGATACTTACACCATCTGCACAGATCTCCTTCCTTCCTTCCTGATACTTACACCAGCTGCACAGATCTCCTACCTTCCTTCCTGATACTTACACCATCTGCACAGATCTCCTACTTTCCTTCCTGATACTTACACCATCTGCACAGATCTCCTACCTTCCTTCCTGATACTTACTCCATCTGCACAGATCTCCTACCTTCCTTCCTGATACTTACACCATCTGCACAGATCTCCTACTTTCCTTCCTGATACTTACACCATCTGCACAGATCTCCTACCTTCCTGATACTTACACCATCTGCACAGATCTCCTTCCTTCCTTCCTGATACTTACACCATCTGCACAGATCTCCTTCCTTCCTGATACTTACACCATCTGCACAGATCTCCTTCCTTCCTGATACTTACACCATCTGCACAGATCTCCTTCCTTCCTGATACTTACACCATCTGCACAGATCTCCTTCCTTCCTGATACTTACACCATCTGCACAGATCTCCTTCCTTCCTGATACTTACACCATCTGCACAGATCTCCTTCCTTCCTGATACTTACACCATCTGCACAGATCTCCTTCCTTCCTGATACTTACACCATCTGCACAGATCTCCTTCCTTCCTGATACTTACACCATCTGCACAGATCGCCTTCCTTCCTGATACTTACACCATCTGCACAGATCTCCTTCCTTCCTGATACTTACACCATCTGCACAGATCTCCTTCCTTCCTTCCTGATACTTACACCATCTGCACAGATCTCCTTCCTTCCTTCCTTCCTGATACTTACACCATCTGCACAGATCTCCTTCCTTCCTGATACTTACACCATCTGCACAGATCTCCTACCTTCCTTCCTGATACTTACACCATCTGTCCTGATCTCCTTCCTTCCTGATACTTACACCATCTGCACAGATCGCCTTCCTTCCTGATACTTGGTTGCACTTTTCCTGCACTCAGACATTTTATTCTGGACCCCACAATGTCTCAATGTAACAAAGTATCAGGAGGAGGGAGACTGGTGCCGACGGACCAGCGTTTACCCCACAGATGATTGTTTATACTGGACACAAAGGCACAAACCCTCAGCTGAGAGAAGCATGACAAGTTCACAGCATTGCAATGTAAACAAGAGACGTCATGTCATTAACCGCAAAGGGAAAATAATTAGAAAGTTGTGTTACTTCAGATCTGACAATCACTGAGGATTTCTGAGGTCAGACTGACACATCATTACTCCTAATAACGGGACTTTATTATTATTTATGTTTTCATTTTATTTCCATTTTGTGCACAAATATGAAAAATTACAATACAGTATAACATTGCCTGCACCTAGGCCTCATCCTGCCCATCTGATCGCCAGCAGCGCCTCCTCCCTGCTATCAATCGTTCCTGACGCGCAGTAAGAAGCAGCTTATAGTCACCAGTCCTGGATGGGCGCAGCCATGTTTGAGCCTTGCAGAATCACGTGACTTGATCAGCGCTCCTGACTGCGCATGCTCCCCGCATACTTTGTCTAGTTGGAGCATGCGCTGTGTGAGCTAGGACACGGGGCGGGGCTCAGTATGGTAATAATCTCCTGTCTGTTGTGGTGACACCGGAGTCCGGTGAGCAACTGTAACGGATTCCTGAACCCCAGAAAAGCGGAGCCATGAGGGCCGTACCCACCTGGGTGGACAAGGTCCATGACCGGGACAAGGTGGAGCAGTGGTAAGGAGGCCGCGGGCGCTGCAGGCGGACCGAGGAGCTGCGAGTGCTTAGCAACCAGTGGCTTCAGGTGTAAAAGTGCATAGCAACCGGGGGCTGAGGGTTCATGGGTGCCTAGCAACCAGATATGGAGGACTGAAAACTGCATAGCAACCAGGTATGGAGGTCTCAGCTGCATAGTAACCAGGTACAGAGGTCTCAGCTGCATAACAACCAGGTACGGAGGTCTCTACTGCATAGTAACCAGGTACGGAGGTCTCTACTGCATAGTAACCAGGTAAGGAGGTCTCAGCTGCATAACAACCAGGTACGGAGGTCTCTACTGCATAGTAACCAGGTACGGAGGTCTCAGCTGCATAGCAACCAGGTACAGAGGTCTCAGATGCATAGCAACCAGGTACGGAGGTCTCAGGTGCATAGTAACCAGGTACGGAGGTCTCAGGTGCATAGTAACCAGGTACGGAGGTCTCAGCTGCATAGTAACCAGGTACGGAGGTCTCAGCTGCATAGTAACCAGGTAAGGAGGTCTCAGATGCATAGTAACCAGGTACGGAGGTCTCAGATGCATAGTAACCAGGTAAGGAGGTCTCAGATGCATAGTAACCAGGTAAGGAGGTCTCAGCTGCATAGTAACCAGATACGGAGGTCTCAGCTGCATAGTAACCAGGTAAGGAGGTCTCAGCTGCATAGTAACCAGGTAAGGAGGTCTCAGCTGCATAGTAACCAGGTAAGGAGGTCTCAGATGCATAGTAACCAGGTACAGAGGTCTCAGCTGCATAGTAACCAGGTACGGAGGTCTCAGATGCATAGTAACCAGGTAAGGAGGTCTCAGATGCATAGTAACCAGGTACGGAGGTCTCTACTGCATAGTAACCAGGTACGGAGGTCTCAGCTGCATAGTAACCAGGTACGGAGGTCTCAGCTGCATAGTAACCAGGTAAGGAGGTCTCAGCTGCATAGTAACCAGGTAAGGAGGTCTCAGATGCATAGTAACCAGGTACGGAGGTCTCAGCTGCATAGTAACCAGGTACGGAGGTCTCTACTGCATAGTAACCAGGTAAGGAGGTCTCAGCTGCATAGCAACCAAGTACGAGGTCTCAGGTGCATAGCAACCAGGTACGGAGGTCTCAGCTGTATCGTAACCAGGTATGGAGGTCTCAGCTGTATAGTAACCAGGTACGGGGGTCTCAGCTGCATAGCAACCAGGTACGGAGGTCTCAGCTGCATAGCAACCAAGTACGAGGTCTCAGGTGCATAGCAACCAGGTACGGAGGTCTCAGCTGTATCGTAACCAGGTATGGAGGTCTCAGCTGTATAGTAACCAGGTACGGGGGTCTCAGCTGCATAGCAACCAGGTACAGAGGTCTCAGCTGTATAGTAACCAGGTACGGAGGGCTCTACTGCATAGTAACCAGGTACGGAGGTCTCAGATGCATAGTAACCAAGTACGGAGGTCTCAGATGTATAGTAACCAAGTACGGAGGTCTCAAATGCATAGCAACCAGGTACGGAGGTCTCAGCTGTATAGTAACCAGGTACGGAGATCTCAGGTGCATAGTAACCAGGTAAGGAGGTCTCAGATGCATAGTAACCAGGTAAGGAGGTCTCAGATGCATAGTAACCAGGTATGGAGGTCTCAGCTGCATAGTAACCAGCTACGGAGGTCTCAGGTGCATAGTAACCAGGTACGGAGGTCTCAGCTGCATAGTAACCAGGTACGGAGGTCTCAGCTGCATAGTAACCAGGTACGGATGTCTCAGGTGCATAGTAACCAGGTACGGATGTCTCAGGTGCATAGTAACCAGGTACGGAGGTCTCAGGTGCATAGTTACCAGGTACGGAGATCTCAGGTGCATAGTAACCAGGTACGGAGGTCTCAGCTGTATAGTAATAATAATAATAATTTTTATTTATATAGCGCCAACATATTCCGCAGCGCTTTACAACTTATAGAGGGGACTTGTACAGACAATAGACATTACAGCATAACAGAAATCGCAGTTCAAAACAGATACCAGGAGGAATGAGGGCCCTGCTGCTCGCAAGCTTACAATCTATAAGGAAAAGGGGAGACACGAGAGGTGGATGGTAACAATTGCTTTAGTTATTCGGACCAGCCATAGTGTAAGGCTCGGGTGTTCATGTAAAGCTGCATGAACCAGTTAACTGCCTAAGTATGTAGCAGTACAGACACAGAGGGCTATTAACTGCATAAAGTGTATGAGAACATGATGCAAGGAACCTGATTATGTGTTTTTTTTGTTGTTTTTTTTTATTTTTATTTTTAATAGGCCACACAGGGATAGTTAGGTTAATGCATTGAGGCGGTAGGCCAGTCTGAACAAATGCGTTTTTAGGGCACGCTTAAAACTGTGGGGATTAATCGTATTAACCTAGGTAATGCATTCCAAAGAATCGGCGCAGCACGTGTAAAGTCTTGGAGACGGGAGTGGGAGGTTCTGATTATTGAGGATGCTAACCTGAGGTCATTAGCGGAGCGGAGGGCACGGGTAGGGTGGTAGACTGAGACCAGAGAGGAGATGTAGGGTGCTGCTGAGCCATGGAGTGCTTTGTGGATGAGGGTAGTAGTTTTGTACTGGATTCTGGATTGGATGGGTAGCCAGTGTAATGACTGGCACAAGGTAGAGGCATTGGTGTAACGGTTGGTGAGGAATATGATCCTGGCAGCAGCATTCAGGACAGATTGGAGCGGGGAGAGTTTGGTAAGAGGCTGATTAGTAGAGTGTTACAATAGTCCAGACGAGAATGAATAAGTGACAGTAAGAGTTTTTGCAGAGTCGAAAGTAAGAAAAGGGCGAATTCTAGAAATGTTTTTGAGATGCAGATAAGAAGAGCGAGCCAGTGATCGGATGTGGGGGGTGAATGAAAGCTCGGAATCAAGGATGACCCCAAGGCAGCGGGCATGTTGCTTGGGAGTAATGGTGGAACCGCACACGGAGATGGCAATGTCAGGCAAAGGTAGGTTAGTAGAGGGAGAGAACACGAGGAGTTCAGTTTTTGACAGGTTCAGTTTCAGATAGAGGGAGGACATGATGTTAGAGACAGCGGTAAGACAATCACTGGTGTTTTCTAAGAAGGTCGGAGTGAAAGCAGGAGAAGAGGTGTATAATTGGGTGTCGTCAGCATAGAGATGGTACTGGAACCCAAATCTACTGATTGTTTGTCCAATAGGGGCAGTATACAAAGAGAAGAGTATGGGGCCTAGGACTGATCCTTGAGGAACCCCAACAGTAAGGGGAAGGTGAGAGGAGGAGGAACCAGCAAAACATACAGTGAAGGATCGGTCAGAGAGATAGGAGGAGAACCAGGAGAGAACGGTGTCCTTGAGGCCGATGGAGCGGAGCATAGTGAGGAGAAGCTGATGATCCACAGTGTCGAATGCTGCGGAGAGATCCAATAGAATTAGCATGGAGTAGTGACCATTAGATTTAGCTGTTAGTAGGTCATTAGAGACTTTAGTGAGGGCAGTTTCAGTAGAGTGTAAAGAGCGGAAGCCAGATTGAAGAGGGTCGAGAAGAGAGTTATCTGAGAGATAGCGGGTAAGACGGGAGTGGACCAGGCGTTCCAGGAGTTTAGAGATGAAGGGAAGATTAGAGACAGGTCTATAATTAGCGGCACAGTTTTGGTCGAGGGAGGGTTTTTTAAGTAATGGATGTATGATGGCATGCTTAAATGAGGAGGGAAAAATACCGGAAGTGAGGGAAAGGTTGAATATTTTTGTTATGTGAGAGGTGACAGCCGGGGAAAGGGACTGGAGGAGATGTGACGGAATGGGGTCACTGGTGCAAGTGGTCGGGCGAGAAGATGCAAGGAGCCTGCTTACTTCTTCTTCCGTAACTGGTTCAAAGTCAGAGAGTGAACTAGATGCAGTGGGGGAGGGAGGACAGTGCCTGGTATGAAGAGATTGGGAGATGATTTCCTGGCGAATGTGGTCAATTTTTGCTTTGAAGTAATTGGCCAGATCATCAGCGCGGAGATCTGTGGTTGGGGCCTGCTCTCTTGGGTTGAGTAGGGACTGGAAAGTGTCGAAGAGACGTTTAGGGTTATTGGACAGTGAGGTGATGAGGGTGTTGAAATAGGTTTGTTTGGAGAGGTGAAGGGCAGAGTTGTATGTTTTTAGCATGAACTTATAATGGATGAAATCTTCGGGTAGATTAGATTTTCTTTACAGACGTTCGGCGCACCTGGAGCACCGCTGCAGGAAACGTGTTTGCAGCGTGTGCCACGGTTGTCGCCGTCTGTGTCGAGTTGCTCTATGTATAGGAGGTGCAGCTTCATCCAGGGCACTTTGCAGGGTTTCATTGTAATGTTTCAGAGCAGAATCAGGACATGAGATGGAGGAGATTGGGGCCAATGAGGACTGCAAGTTCTTCATAAGTTTCTGGGTGTTAATGGCCTGTATGTTTCTATAAGTGTGGAAAGTGGGGGTGACCTGAGCGGGATGGCAGTTCTTGATAGAGAATGAAAGAAGGTTGTGGTCAGAGAGCGGGAGAGGGGTGTTTGTGAAATAATCCACTGAGCAAAGTCGGGAGAAGACCAAGTCAAGGGAGTTTCCATCTTCATGCGTTGGAGAGTTAGTATGCTGCGAGAGGCCGAAAGAGGAGGTTAGAGATAAAAGGTGAGAAGCAGACGGGGAAAGGGGAGAAGCAATGGGGATGTTGAAATCACCCATGATAAGGGTGGGAGTGTTACAGGAGAGAAAGTGTGGAAGCCAGGTGGCAAAGTGATCCAGGAACTGATGAGAGGGCCAGGAGGACGATACACCACCGCCACTCCCATGGAGAAGGGGACGTAGAGTCTGACAGCATGGACCTCAAAGGAAGGGAATACAAGTGAGGGTACTTGGGGGATAACTTGGAAGGTACATTTGGGTGAAAGGAGCAGACCAACGCTTCCACCTGCTCTGTTGTCTGATCTTGGGGTATGAGAAAAGTGTAGTCCACCATAGGAGAGAGCAGCAGCAGCGGTTGTGTCTGACTGCTGGATCCAGGTTTCAGTAAGAGCCAGGAGATTAAGAGAATTAGAAAGGAAGTAATCATGGGTGAAGGAGAGTTTATTACACACAGAGCGAGAATTCCAAAGAGCACAATTGAAAGAGACAGAAGGCATGCATGGAATATTAATAAGGTTAGAGGGGTTTCTGGGTGTAGCAGTTGGGAGGTTAGACTGGCTATAACATGGGGGGCCGGGGTTGGGAGAGATGTCTCCAGCGACTAGGAGAAGGAGGATAGAAAGAGTGAGCAGATGGTTAAGTGATTTGTGAGAGCGTCTCTTGTGTTGGATGGTGGGACTGAATGGATCCCCGCTGTTAAGCAATGTGAACAGAGCATGAGTGCTATACATAGGAGAGGCAAGGACAGAGGGGCCGATATGGATGGAGTGTAAAGAGTTTATGCAAGGGCGGTGAGTGAGTGCAGCAGCCATGATATAGATTATACAAATACATATGGTGAATATTTGTTCTGTTTCAAGTGAATAGGGAATAGATTTAGATTGTCTTACCTGTCTCCTGCCATGTTATAACTGCGTCATACTTAGAAAAAAAATATACTTTGAAAAAAAGGACACGAATAATAGTGCACGAAAGCACCCCTGCATGAATGCATCCCCAAGTTATGTCCACATTTATAGAAGGCTAGCTCTTAGATCTCACTTTTTTTTTTTTTTGGAAAAGGGTGTTTCTCCCCCTCTTGTTACCAATCAATCTAACTCAATTGAGACAGCAGGACACAATAAATGTAGTGATCAGATAAACAAATGTCCAGGTCTGCATGGATCATAAACCCCTTTGAAAAAGTTATGTGATCTCTCTACATAGTATAGTAACCCGGTACGGAGGTCTCGGCTGCATAGTAACCAGGTACGGAGGTCTCGGCTGCATAGTAACCAGGTACGGAGGTCTCAGGTGCATAGTAACCAGGTACGGAGGTCTCAGCTGCATAGTAACCAGGTACGGAGGTCTCAGCTGCATAGTAACCAGGTACGGAGGTCTCAGCTGTATAGTAACCCGGTACGGAGGTCTCGGCTGCATAGTAACCAGGTACGGAGGTCTCAGGTGCATAGTAACCAGGTACGGAGGTCTCAGCTGCATAGTAACCAGGTACGGAGGTCTCAGCTGCATAGTAACCAGGTACGGAGGTTCCTGGTCGTGGACTATTGATGTGGCCCGGGGCTAAGATCATCTCTAAAGACCAGACAAAACTGATTTAGAGATGTCATAACCATTTTATCCAGATTCTAGACATTGGGAAATGCTTGGCGGAAGTATAACCCGTGGCTGTGGACAAACTACAACTCCCAGCATGCCACCCAAGGGCTGATTGTGCGTATTGTGGCAGCTATTCAGCCTTGTGGCTCTGTAGACAGCTATGACTGGCAGGCACAGTGCCATGGACCTTAGTCCGGCATCCACATCTAGGTTATAGAAAGGGAATAAGAATGATGGGAAGTAATGCTGCGTCCTCTTATTGTCCAGTAACGCTGCGTCCTCTTATTTTCCAGTAATGCTGCGTCCTCTTATTTTCCAGTAATGCTGCGTCCTCTTATTGTCCAGTAATGCTGCGTCCTCTTATTGTCCAGTAATGCTGCGTCCTCTTATTGTCCAGTAATGCTGCGTCCTCTTATTTTCCAGTAATGCTGCGTCCTCTTATTTTCCAGTAATGCTGCGTCCTCTTATTTTCCAGTAATGCTGCGTCCTCTTATTTTCCAGTAATGCTGCGTCCTCTTATTGTCCAGTAATGCTGCGTCCTCTTATTTTCCAGTAATGCTGCGTCCTCTTATTGTCCAGTAATGCTGCGTCCTCTTATTTTCCAGTAATGCTGCGTCCTCTTATTGTCCAGTAATGCTGCGTCCTCTTATTTTCCAGTAATGCTGCGTCCTCTTATTGTCCAGTAATGCTGCGTCCTCTTATTGTCCAGTAATGCTGCGTCCTCTTATTGTCCAGTAACGCTGCGTCCTCTTATTGTCCAGTAATGCTGCGTCCTCTTATTTTCCAGTAATGCTGCGTCCTCTTATTGTCCAGTAATGCTGCGTCCTCTTATTGTCCAGTAATGCTGCGTCCTCTTATTTTCCAGTAATGCTGCGTCCTCTTATTTTCCAGTAATGCTGCGTCCTCTTATTGTCCAGTAACGCTGCGTCCTCTTATTGTCCAGTAATGCTGCGTCCTCTTATTTTCCAGTAATGCTGCGTCCTCTTATTTTCCAGTAATGCTGCGTCCTCTTATTGTCCAGTAATGCTGCGTCCTCTTATTGTCCAGTAATGCTGCGTCCTCTTATTTTCCAGTAATGCTGCGTCCTCTTATTGTCCAGTAATGCTGCGTCCTCTTATTTTCCAGTAATGCTGCGTCCTCTTATTGTCCAGTAATGCTGCGTCCTCTTATTTTCCAGTAATGCTGCGTCCTCTTATTGTCCAGTAATGCTGCGTCCTCTTATTTTCCAGTAATGCTGCGTCCTCTTATTTTCCAGTAATGCTGCGACCTCTTATTTTCCAGTAATGCTGCGTCCTCTTATTGTCCAGTAATGCTGCGTCCTCTTATTTTCCAGTAATGCTGCGTCCTCTTATTTTCCAGTAATGCTGCGTCCTCTTATTGTCCAGTAATGCTGCGTCCTCTTATTGTCCAGTAATGCTGCGTCCTCTTATTGTCCAGTAATGCTGCGTCCTCTTATTGTCCAGTAATGCTGCGTCCTCTTATTGTCCAGTAATGCTGCGTCCTCTTATTTTCCAGTAATGCTGCGTCCTCTTATTGTCCAGTAATGCTGCGTCCTCTTATTGTCCAGTAATGCTGCGTCCTCTTATTGTCCAGTAATGCTGCGTCCTCTTATTGTCCAGTAATGCTGCGTCCTCTTATTGTCCAGTAATGCTGCGTCCTCTTATTGTCCAGTAATGCTGCGTCCTCTTATTGTCCAGTAATCCTGCGTCCTCTTATTGTCCAGTAATGCTGCGTCCTCTTATTGTCCAGTAATGCTGCGTCCTCTTATTGTCCAGTAATGCTGCGTCCTCTTATTTTCCAGTAATGCTGCGTCCTCTTATTTTCCAGTAATGCTGCGACCTCTTATTTTCCAGTAATGCTGCGTCCTCTTATTGTCCAGTAATGCTGCGTCCTCTTATTGTCCAGTAATGCTGCGTCCTCTTATTGTCCAGTAATGCTGCGTCCTCTTATTTTCCAGTAATGCTGCGTCCTCTTATTGTCCAGTAATGCTGCGTCCTCTTATTGTCCAGTAATGCTGCGTCCTCTTATTGTCCAGTAATGCTGCGTCCTCTTATTGTCCAGTAATGCTGCGTCCTCTTATTGTCCAGTAATGCTGCGTCCTCTTATTGTCCAGTAATGCTGCGTCCTCTTATTGTCCAGTAATCCTGCGTCCTCTTATTGTCCAGTAATGCTGCGTCCTCTTATTGTCCAGTAATGCTGCGTCCTCTTATTGTCCAGTAATGCTGCGTCCTCTTATTTTCCAGTAATGCTGCGTCCTCTTATTTTCCAGTAATGCTGCGACCTCTTATTTTCCAGTAATGCTGCGTCCTCTTATTGTCCAGTAATGCTGCGTCCTCTTATTTTCCAGTAATGCTGCGTCCTCTTATTGTCCAGTAACGCTGCGTCCTCTTATTTTCCAGTAATGCTGCGTCCTCTTATTTTCCAGTAATGCTGCGACCTCTTATTTTCCAGTAATGCTGCGTCCTCTTATTGTCCAGTAATGCTGCGTCCTCTTATTTTCCAGTATTTATGACCTCGCATTTAAGCCTGACGGGACTCAGCTGATTGTGGCCGCAGGAAACAAAGTGTTGGTACGTAGTGAGTGTATGAGAAGATATATCCATGGGGAACGTTCGCACGTGGCAGCCGGGATCCGCTCCATTCATGTGAATTGGGTAAACCGCGCATTAAGCACAGATGCTTCTTCTGTAAAGTGCAATCATGGTGGGAAACCGCACAGGGACTCAGAGCCACATTACACGGAATCAGTGCAGTCACAAATTGGCCTTTCCCAGTCGCTACGAGTAATCACGTCCGTATAGTATCCGAGCTTCTCCCCTCAAATCGTGTGCCGCGGTTTATCTCCGTGTCGGTTTTGCCTCCTGATTTATTTTAGAAACTCTCGGTTTTTGGGGTAATGGAAATCTCCATGCATTGAGCTGAGTAAATCAGAACAAGAAGAGCTGCAGTGTAAAGCATGTGGGTGGGACAGATAAGCAACCTGATGAGACAGAAAGTGGATTTCAAGTTACCCCAATAGACAGTGTAGCTAAAGTCACTGGTCATCTCTGCACGCTAATGGAGCTGAGCTGCAGTGTAAAGCATTGAGCTGTGTTTTAACGGGCCCTGGTGTCAGACACAAACCACACGGATTTTCATTTATATAGTAATGTCCCTATTTACTTAAACTAATCTTAGTAGTCTGCATGCTCTTTTAAGATTTTTTTTTTTTTTTAGGTGTATGACACATCAGACGGGACCCTGCTGCAGCCGCTGAAGGGGCACAAGGACATGGTGTACTGCGTGGCCTACGCTAAAGATGGTGAATCCCCAGATCGCTACCATATACCGAGGAGATGCAGAATAATCTCAGAGCACAGCAGCGCACAGTGATCACAGATTAAACATTTTACGCTTTGCTGGATCCTGATGTTTGTTTTTATCATTTTCTGTCTCTACATTTGACAGTGCAATTTTCTTTCACTTTGAGGATAAATATATCCAAAGGTGTAAGGTTAGGGAATTAGCTCTATAGTCCCTGCTTTTTGTCCTACAATACCCCTACCTGTCCGTGGAGATTGGCACCCTAGTGTAAACGATGCGGCGCCCCCCACTCAAAGTGGCCCTAAATGACCCTACATAGGAATAGAGTGCATACATCTATCAAGTAATCAAGAATCTATTTATATATAATATTTATATTAAATGATACAATAATCTAGATAGATGTATTAGATAGTGGGTATAAGATATTATATGCAATAAAGAAAAAATGAGATATGACAATCCCCACATATCCTATAGTGATGTCAATGTAGTCAAAAGTAAATGAGGTATTATCAAAAAGGTAATTTAAAATATAGATATCCAATATCCCAAGAGGGGTCCCTATATCATGGGCCCCTATATATCAGCCCCTATTGGAGCAACCTATCTAGACACAAGAGCCAAGAGAAGTAGTATACAGTACACAATGTGTTCCAATGTTAGGGCTGCCGTGGTGTCCTACCTCAATATACACACAGTGCTCAGATTATTATTATTATTTATTTATATAGCACCATTAATTCCATGGTGCTGTACATGTGATAAGGGGTTATAGGTATCAGTCAGAATGAGGGTTTAGTCCCTCCAAAAATGTGTTACATATACAGCCCCCTGCAAGGAAAACAATATCCCTTCACATATTTGTGCTTTAAGAAGAGTAGTCCTGATATATTTGATAGAAATGACTACTTCCTTCTGTGTGTCCTATGCAGGAATAAATTCCTAATTTGAGCCCCTCACTTACCTCCTTATTTCATTTTTGGTGCTTTCAGGAAAAAGATTTGCATCTGGATCTGCTGATAAAAGTGTCATCATCTGGACATCGAAACTGGAGGGGATTTTGAAGTATACGTAAGTCTGTTATCGGGAGCCACGTATTTATACAGCTATGCCTGCTGGTTGTCCACATATAGAAGTTATAGGGCTGGGGACTGGCAGAGAATGTCTGTCACCCTGGGTCCATACATTACACAGATGTGTATTATAGCCCTGCGCCTAATATCAGATGTAAATGCACTAAGTGTCGGTCTTTAAAGCACCACTCCAGGGCTTTTTTTTTTTTTTTTTTGGCTTTTTTTCAGTGCTGCAGGGGTGCTTCTAGTTTAAGGTCCCTAACTGTACTCTCATGCTAACCCATTGGCGTCTTCACCTTTTTTCTGCGCCATTCTGGTCCTGGGCGCCATCTGGTGAGCGCATCCTTTGACTAACCAGACGTTACAAGTCAGACGTTACATGTCACGCTTTCTCAGTGCAAGTCTGTGAGAGCCGGAACAAGGTTTTCATAGACTTGCATTGAAAAGTGACCTTTGGCTCGTTCCAGCAGACGCTGGAGATAGAAGGTGAAGACAGCGGTGGGTAAGTATAAGACTAGGGACAAGGACCAATAAAATAAAAAAATGCCCCAGTGGTGCTTAATTAAAGGGATCATAGCAAGAGGCATCCATAGAAATCATGAGAGTCTATAGCAAGAGTCTGTATGTGGGAGGTGTCAGGGCACATAGGTATAATCACAATAGAGCAAACCTCCCAACTTTTAAACACAAGGGACATGTATTTTCACACATATTGTGTTCTCACTCACTATGATACCCCTTTATAGCCCCCATAGAGTATGATGTCCCCAAAATGCCCTCTACACACAGTATGGCATCCTACAGTGAATTCCCCCAGACAATTTCTCCCCACAGCATCCTTCACACCCACTGTTTGAGGACCCCACAGAAAGCCCCCACTGTATTGTGCCACTGTACTTACCCCCATAGTATAACGCCTGCTCAGTGACCCCCCCCCCCATACAGTATGAAGCCCACACAGTATGATCCAGCCATCACATGCACATTATGAGGACCCCACATGAAGCCCCCACACAGTATAATTCCTGCACAATGATTCCAGACACAGTATAATGCCCCCACAGTTGGAAGGCCCTGGAGCCCTCAAGTCCCCCTTTGTCCCCACATCCCCCCACCGAATATGACGGCCCCCACAGCACCTCACAAAGAAATGAGTAACAGCAGACCACCTACTCCTCACCTCGCCCCCATTTCCCTACTTTCTTCTCTTATGTTTTCATTGTGCAGACGGCGGCTCAGCACTGCGGGCGATGTAGTCAGAGACTCACAGGTAGAATGGTGGCACCGGGGGCTGACGCTCACTGCTCCATTATTGTGTTCAATGCTATCTACTTACCTAGGATATTAAATCGCTATTATAAGTCATGAAAATCCTTATTAACCAAGCATTTATAGGAAGTTTGTGTTAGAATCCCACAATGTAACATCTTGTAGACCTGTTGTGTGCGCTTCTTATGTGTTTTCTCTCTTCAGGCACAATGACTCCATCCAGTGTGTATCCTACAACCCGGTCACCCATCAGCTGGCGTCCTGCTCCTCTAGTGATTTCGGTGAGTCTCTCAACAGTCACATCATTACTTGGCCTCTGTAGCCGGGTACATGTACATTACTGGTATAAATAATATGTAGGTATGATGGCGGAGGAGCTAGAGATTGGGACCTGCTGGCATTTCATATCAATCCAGCCATCATTACTGGGTCTGGTCAGAGCGGTGCATGTAGAATTCCACTTTGCTTTTTCTGACATTATCCAGATATTTCAGCAGTAGAAGAAAAACCTCTACTAACCGTGGAAAGACACAGAAAAAATAGTGTTTTTTTATATTGTATTTTTTTAATTAGGACTTTGGTCTCCAGAGCAGAAGTCGGTTTCCAAGCATAAAGTGAGCAGTAAGATCACCTGCTGCAGGTAACTTATCCTCACGTTATTAAGGGGGTTTTCCTGCTTTAAAAAATGAAAATAGCTTAGAATATTGTAAAGGAAAAAATAAGTCATGTTGTCATTACATGTCCCCTGATGCTCCGGACCATTGCTTCCCAGTTCCTCACTGGTCACTGTCAGTATCTACAGCTGATCATGACTTTCTGGCCGCATGATTAGGTGCATGGAAATATAGAGACTTCATGCATCATCTATTCCCGTGGCCTCTGCAGCCAACCAGTGATTAGCTGCAGTGGTCACTTCAATATGGTGTGATCAGCTACTGGGATTTATAGTGACAGGTGAGGCACCAGGAACCATCAGAACAGGGGAGGCAGCGAATTGCCAAGATGACTAGGACTTTTTTTTTTTTTACAACATGCTAAGCAGTTTTTTGTATCTTTTTTTATGATGTTCCTCTTAAAATGTACTTTCAATTATAGAGAAAACGATTATAGTGCAGGAGTGTAATAAAGATTCTCCGCCAAGAGATAAGCTGCCGCCGGAGGAGTGTGACAGCAGCTCTCCCTGTGTATGGAGGAGCCGGAGAGTTAGTTGCTGGGGGTCTTAAGACTGGTCACACACATGAGAGACTGATTCTTCATCTAGATGAACTCTCAGCTCGACTCGTGTGTTTTCAATGGGGAGAGTGGAGAAAGTTGCAACCACCCACATGTGGCAGTGGATTATCTCCTCTGAGAAGAAAATGATGGGCCATCTTTCATCTCATATATAGGGTCTTCTGTATTCAGGACGTGACGTGATTCTCCAGTGCTGGCTCCTACTAGATAGGGCAGCGCAGGACGACGTGGTTGATCTGTGCTGCCAATTAGAAGCAGATTCTGCGATGAGCTATTTAGAAACATGACCGTAGTGCACACTCCTGACCTACAATGGTTTTCTATATATCCGGAGGCACACTTTAATATGGTTGTGTCACTGTGCATGGTTGTTAATTCAGCACCTTATATTGTAGCCCCCCTGGTACTTTATTACGAGCCCCCGCTACACACACAGACTGTTATAACTCCGCATCTTTGCTTTATTACAAGCTGGACAAATGACGGACAGTATCTCGCTCTGGGGATGTTCAACGGCGTCGTAAGCATAAGGAACAAGAATGGCGAGGAGAAAGTGAAAATCGAGCGACCTGGAGGATCTCTGTCACCGATCTGGTCTATCTTCTGGAACCCTTCAAAGTGAGTATTTCCGATCGCAGCTCTTGTGCTGGTGTAATATAATCAGTAGGTTGCAGCACGTCTTAATGATCCAAGTGTTTCTCATTAGAGACGAGCACAACGACATCTTGGCGGTGGCAGACTGGGGGCAGAAGTTATCCTTTTATCAGCTTAGCGGCAAGCAGGTAGAACGCATCTGATAATCCGGCAGCTTTTAGGTCCCATGTTCCTGTACTTGTCCTCCAAGACCGTCATCATCGTACATTAGCATTTGCTGTATTCTTATGTGTTGTAGGTTGGGAAGGACAGATCCCTGGGCTGCGATCCCTGCTGCGTCAGCTACTTCTCTAAAGGTGAATATATCGTCCTGAGCGGATCCGACAGGCAGGTGTCTCTGTTCACAAAGGACGGGGTACGGCTGGGAACTATCGGGGAGCAGAACTCCTGGGTGTGGACATGCAAGGTTAAACCTGACTCAAACTATGTGGTAAGGCGGAGTAATGCAATATCTGAGATTCTGAGTAGGCGCGTGACAGGGTGATAAGCCCAATATTTGTGTGTTCTGTTCCAGGTCATTGGATGTCAGGATGGTACTCTTGCTTTCTACCAGCTGATCTTCAGCACGGTGCACGGACTCTATAAAGACAGATACGCCTTCAGGGACTGCATGACCGATGTTATAGTCCAGCATCTCATCACTGAGCAGAAGGGTAAAGCACAGTCCTGAATATACACGTATATACTATGTGTACAATTTATACACCTGCAGCTTAGATGCTAGAGGCCTTGATCATGGGTAGTCATGGTGATTTGTGCTCTCATCCAGTGCGGATTAAATGCCGGGAGCTGGTGAAGAAGATTGCCATCTATAAGAACAGGCTGGCCATTCAGATGCCCGAGAAGATCCTGATCTATGAGTTATACTCCGAAGATGCCGCCGACATGCATTACCGGGTCAAAGAAAAAATTATCAAAAAGTTTGAATGTAATTTGCTTGTGGTTTGCTCCCAGCATGTTATCCTGTGCCAGGTGAGTGACAGCATCCTCCACAAACACTGATCTGCATAGTATCTTAATGCTATATCTTTTCACATGTCTCTTGAATCATTTATGTTACCGATCTTTACTGTTCGTGTATGTTGGAGTTTGTGTATATTTTATGCATTTATGTCTATTATCATAGGAGAAGCGTTTGCAGTGTTTATCCTTCAAGGGTGTGAAGGAGCGAGAGTGGATGATGGAATCTTTAATCCGGTACATAAAGGTGATCGGAGGCCCTGCAGGACGGGAAGGCTTGTTAGTGGGACTGAAAAACGGGCAGGTAATATCTGTTTGGTTGCTATGAATGCTTAAAGGGATTGTCCAAAAAAACATTTAGGACCTACTGACCGGCCAAATGATAAATGTATGAAACTGCCACTGAGACTCCCACCAATCCCGAGAATAGAGGGGCATAATCTTCTGTGTTTATGGGGCCGTAGTGAACATGTGCAACTACCAGTCCTAAGAATGGTGACGTGGTTACATAATCTCACTACAGCCCCAGTCACAGAGGAGACATGGGCCCACTGGAGTGATGGAGATCCCTGCGGCTGCCCCAGCCTAATCAGCAAGTTCTCATTTACCTGTGGGATAGGTGATAACTTCTAAAGATGGAAATAACTTTTTAATTCTATATTTTCATAGCTTAGACTTTTTCAGATGTGACGGTACCAAATGTGGCATTTATTTATTTTTAGATTGGAAAAAGCATCTGATTTGAACTATTATATTTTATTTATTTGGATACTTATTTGTTAAGTTAACCAAATTTTACTCTTTTTTTTTTTTTTAGTTGACTTGAGCTTGTAATTGTTTTTACTATATACTGCAATGCTACAGTATCAGCATATCCTGAAATGAAAAATCTCCTATGAAGCCCAGCCATAGGCGGTTACAAAGATAGGATTATGGGTCCCCAGCTTCCTTCGTACCCTGATAGCACCCTTGATTGTGTTGCGGGGGATAATCGCCTTCTGATCGGACGCTGACGCTTATTAGTACCATTTGAGTGTTGCTGTCAGAGATTTCCAGCGGCAGTGATCGGAACTCACTCTATTCACTGCTGTTAGGGGCCGGTTCCAGCTGTATACCACAGCCGGTATCCGCCATGTATACTGCTGTGCACACACACATTCGACATGAGACTTACAAGTACGTTCCCTTTAGGGAAGGGGGTAAGGAGAAAATTGGAATTTGTCTCAAAAATATTCGGACAAAGTAAGCCAACTAATACTGTAGGTGATGACATTTAGAAATGCCCAAAATTTATTACCAGAAGGATATGTTTTAATAAATTTATCGAATCTTAATGATCGTTTGGTCTAAATTTGCACGGTGTCAATAGACGTCCCACAATGTGTATTCTGAATTATATTAAAAGTTCACTTTAAAAGCAAATGTAAAATATTTTTAAGGGATTTGCTTAAATGTTACACATTGCAAGAGGTTGGGGAACAACCTGCAGGTTATCAAAAGCTTCCTGTGACAAGAGACATTAACTTCTTCCACAAAGTCATTGTAATGTTCTGCTACTCAATGACCACTGGGTGGCGCTGTGCGACTGTTTCATGTTTCTACAAATGTACTTAACTTTTTTGCAAAGAGTTGGCAGATCGTGCCCCCGTTACCCCCATTATTTGCTCTCGTGGTCGGCGTTGATCTTTTGGTCTTAAATTATTTTCCAGCATCATCACCTTCTGTTAAAGTGGTGATTAACCATTTGTGTAACGCTTTCTGTCTCCAATCAGATCCTGAAGATCTTCGTGGACAATCTCTTTGCCATCACGTTACTGAAACAGGCAACATCCGTCCGCTGCTTGGACATGAGCGCCAGCCGCAACAAACTCGCCGTGGTGGACGAGAACAACACGTGTCTGGTGTATGACATCACGACCAAGGAGCTCTTGTTTCAGGTCAGGACTGTAGATTATCGGGGCTCATGGAGAATTTATAAAGGATGCAAAATGTCGGGAATGTCAAATGTGAGCGGCTTACAACAAACATACAGTATGGCGTCTAATGTTCTTACAGATATTTATGTTACATCTCTGTCCACGTAGGAGCCCAACGCTAACAGTGTAGCCTGGAACACGCAGTGCGAGGACATGTTGTGCTTTTCTGGAGGAGGATACCTAAACATCAAAGCCAGTAACTTCCCCGTACATCAGCAGAAGCTTCAGGGCTTTGTGGTGGGGTACAACGGCTCCAAAATCTTCTGTCTGCACGTCTACTCCATGTCATCTGTCGATGTGCCCCAGGTGAGACTGGTAATCTGCGATGCCCTGGGGGACGGGTATATGTGTCATCACTACATGCTGCCACTTCATGCTCTGCCCAAGTGTTGTCAGTGCAGGCAGCCATCATTAAGAGGTCAGTAGTCCGTGTACATCAGAGGGTTATGCTGGAAAGATTTAGGGACCAATATCCCCAACGGATGCTTTTAACCTATTCACGACCTTAGACGTATAGATACGTCCAAGGTCGTGTCCCTGCATTTGATGCGGGCTCCTGCCTTGAGCCTGAATCTTTCCCTGCACTTGACATCTGATTTAATCAGCTGTCATGTGCATTTAACAGCCGCAGGTGGATTTGCGATCCGTCCGCTGCTGGCAACATGTCTAGTGGCTCTGTCAATCACTGACAGCGGCATTTAACACGCGCGATCCGGAAACATATCACAAGATTCACCCATGGGCGCCCCTGTCTCGTGATCCCGGGTCACCGATGGGTTGTAATGACGGCCCGTGGTCATCTTTTATAGGAGATGATGATTACTGCTACACATAGCAGTGCTGAAGCCCTACTATGAGCAGCACAGGCAATCAGATCATCGCAGCTTCAAGTCTCCTAAGGGGACTATTGAAGCAAGTAAAAGGGGAAAAAAAATGTTTAAAAAATATGAAAAAAAATTGAAGTTTGAATCACCCTCCTTTTTGCCCCATTCAAAATAAAGCAATAACAAAATACACATATTTGGTATCACTGCGTTTAGCAATGTCTGATCTATGAAAATATAACATAAATTAATCAGGTCGGTCAACCTAATAAGAAAAAAAATCAAAACGCCACAAATAGGTTTTTTTTGGTCGCCGTAACATTGCAATAAGAGGCGATCAAGACATCTACCCCAAAATGGTACCAATAAAAACGTCAGCTTGGCACACAAAAAATAATCCCTGACCCAGGCCCAGATCCTGAAAAATAGAGACGCTACGAGTCTCAGAAAATTTCAAATTTTTTTTTTTTCTTACAAAATTTTGATTTTTTTTTTTCCACTACTTAAATGAAAAATAACATGTTTGGTATGTAAGAACTCGTAATGAACTGGGGAATCTAATGGCAGGTCGGTTTTAGCATTTATTGAACATGGTAAATCCATTTCTTTCTGGGAAGAAAGGGAGGAAAAAATGAAAACGCATAAACGGTCTGGAATAGTAAGCGGGGTCTCAGATAGTCGTGCGCTGTGTTGGATCATTCGATGTGACCCTGACTTGTCTTGTGTCTTTCCTTGCAGTCTACTCCAATGTATCAGTACCTGGAAAGGAAGATGTTCCGGGAAGCCTATCAGATCGCCTGCCTGGGGGTCACCGATCTGGACTGGAGGGAGTTGGCCATGGAAGCTTTGGAAGGGCTGGACTTTGAGACCTCTAAGAAGGTGACAAGCTGCTTCCTGATGCTTTGTTGCTTTGTCTGACCTCATCTGTTTGTTTGCTGTGTGTTCACGAGACGAAGGTCCCGGCCACGTCCTGTAATTCACAGGTTCATCCTGTCTGGGGCTCGGATGTAAAACTGCTGACACCAAAACAAACTCTGGTAAAATCACTAACGAGTGCGGCAGCACAGAGTATACTGAAAGCCCCATACACATCAATGGTGGCCGATCCTGCTAACAGATCGGGTATTATGATTGCAGCACTAGATGGTGGTGGGACAACACTCGAGGTGTCAGACAGAGGCGCATCATCCTCTCCCTCATTATAAACTCCGTGCACAGCGTACAGGTGTATGAACAGGTTATTTACCCCTCTGACAACTGAAGACCCCTTTTATTTTTTACATGCACCATCACTTCCAGATACCAGACGGCTCGTCCGACGACACTACTAACGTCAACGATTATGGCCTCATTACTGGGATCCGTGTTCATTTCTTTCTGAGTCATTGCTCCAATCTTATTGTAGTTTGGATAATGACATTTCTTTGATGCAGATCAGAGGACGCTAATGTGCTGCAAATCTGTTATTAGTGTCATCTGTATCTTTAAGGCTGGGATAGGCCAGTTGTGTGTAAGTGATGGCACATTGCTAGTTTATTCCAGTGCAATAATCTTGGGGGTCTGAACGCTGGGACTGACATTGGTTTTAAGAATGAAGGGGCTTGGAGCATTGTTTTCCCTTTAATAGGACGTTCTTAGGCCCCTTCACTGCTGCTCAGCCTCATGCAAGTCTATAGGGCCGACTACAGTTCCCTGCACAGCCGGGTAGTCTGGACCCTCACTACAGGGAAATGCAGTGTTGTGGCCCTTCAGAATTCCCTGGTCAGACCCCTAGTGATCATTTAGGCTGGTGGTCTTGAGGCTAAAGATTGTTATATGCCACCGCCATATTGCATCATAATGCAGGTAAATGAAGTGGCATTGCAACCCACAGTGCACCGTGACAAGTCATGAAAAGTGGTGGATTTTTTTGCAGCTTGCTTGAGGTTGCATTAAGTCCTCATCCGCCTGCATCATACGATGTGGCAGCGGCAAATAGTGATCTCGGCAGACAGCAACAGCGTTGCCCAAGTTATCTCCTAACCTAGTGATTTGCCGTCACTTGCAATAATCGGAATACTGGAGACTTTAACTCCATGTCAGTTGTAAATTTCATATCCGTGTGTGGGTGTGTATGTATATGTGTATATATATATATATATATATATATATATATATATATATATATATATATATATATATATATATATATATATATATATATATATATATATATATATAATTTATTAATGAGTTTTCTTCAGATTATTGTGGGGTCATCTCATTTTTTTTTCTGTTTTTTTTTTTCAGGCTTTTATACGTATAAGAGATCTTCGCTACCTGGAACTGATCAACAGTATTGAGGTATGTCCACAAATAAGGGTCATTCCCGTCTCCGATCCCTTCAGTGCAACTTCTGTAAATCTTCCCTACTTTCACTTGATTTTCCAAGGGCTCAACTGACTCCTGTCATAAGTCATTTATCCATTGATAAAATTGCCGCTTAAAGGAGTCGTCTGATTCCCCCGAAATAACTTGTTTACCTTCCAAAGGAACAATAGGGTCACACGGGTATAATCCAACCTGTCTGATCCATTTTCATTGACAAAACTCATGCAAGCTCGGCCCTTTTGGGTGAGTTTCTTTTTCTATCGCGTGCTGCAGAATGGTTTCTAACTATATATAGTTGTGTTATCTGACGTGTGGGGCTCAGGAGCTGGGAGTGCCGTAGATCATTCTGCACGTTTTTCCTTTTCCTTCCTTTTCTTGTTTGTCTTCAGTCCGATGACCTCAATCTTGTTATAAATGGACATCTCCACCAACCTAAATTTCTTATATTGCGCGATATCCGTGCTGTTCCTGTATAGACTTAGAACGCTTCTGTCAATATAATCAAACATTTTATTTTTTTATGCCAGTCTATAAAAGTTTGTGACCGGAAAATAAGACAGGCATTTCCTTCCTTGAGCATTTTAAAGGGGGTTTTCGGGATTTGGCTATCGATGGCCTTTCCTTATATAGTATGTATACTATATTCCTTTCAGGAATGATCGCCGTTACTATACATCCCGGCATTGTCAGTGAAACACTTATCCTGGATAATGGCTGAGGTCTGGAGAATCCCACCTGTAGTTCTTGCAATAAAGACCCCGCTGTGTGTCGTAGTTTAGTGCACTGCAGGTCTGTTGGTGAGAGAAAGGAGCTAATAACTGCTGCAGACAGGCCGAAAGTGTATTTAGGACGTTACGAGATTTATAGGCTGGACGCTCGGCTCTTATATTAAATCCAGTCTGGTCGCTGTCAGCACAGAGCTCACACTGCAGCTGGATCACAATGCTCCTTTCACATCAGCCCCCCACCTGGGACCGCGTATGACACACACACATATGGAAAGAGGTTCACGATCGTGTCCTCGGAGCCACCTGTTACTTCCAAGATGCATTAGACTCGGGGGTTAATGGTTAACCCCGTGAAATCCCATGGGTTGCCACATAGCAGCAGATTCCAGGTGGGGGGCGCAGAGGATCTTCTAGTAAATATTCAGTATTGTCAAACCAGTGATAAACTATGCAGCCTTGTAAGATATCTGCTTGTTGTCAGTGAATGGGGAAAGCCGTCCTAGTAGACCTCAGCGTTGTATCCGGTGTGGTGACACTGCGTTGGTAGGTGCTCGCCAGGACACGTATGTGATCAGCAGATATTGTGCACACATCCTTGTTGCCTCCGCATCGGGATGTCAGCGGCCCTGATGACGTTACATCGGCAGGTGCCCGCCAGGACGTGGGCATCATCAGTGGGTATCGTGCATAATGCATCGTGCCCGTCTCCAGACATGCATTTGCCGCTGCAGCATCATCAGCACCACTGACCTCCCCATGCAGAAATGATCAGCGCCATACATTCCCTTTAATTGAGGACTATACTTTGCTGCCATAATGATCAGAGAATAGTCTGCAGATAAAATCTCCAATATTAACAAATTTCCCTATTTTTATTTCACGTGTTTTCAAGGAACGGAAAAAGCGAGGAGATTCCAACGACGACTTATTCTTAGCAGACGTCTACGCCTACCAGGGCAAGTTCCACGAGGCCGGCAAACTGTACAAGAGGGGCGGACAGGAGGGCCGAGCGCTCAACATGTTCACAGACCTGCGCATGTTTGACTACGCCAAGGTACTGTACGCGGATAAGACCGTTCATTCATATAGGAAACGCAAGTATTTGTTCCAACACGACCATCCGGGTAAAATGTCAATATTTTATTAGAAGCAAAAAGAGGGGAGAAGCCAGCACTGCTGAAGGTCAAAACGCAAAATCTAAAGTGCACATGCACATAATAAATTCTGACTGTATTTCAAATATGAGATATTTAGCAAATAATTGATCAATTCTTTGAGCTACCCCGCCACTTCACGGCAATCTCATAATGGGGCAGTCCTAACTCTACGTTTTTTTATTTACATTGTGCCATTACGGCCTCCTAAATGTGTAGAGTGTTGGATCTCCACTGATAATCAAATAAGGGCATTAATATAGCAATGTACAAGTTTGTGCCCACCTTGACTTTCAGCTCCTTGATCAATTTTCTTCCATGAATTCTAGTCTTTGTCCAATGTTTGGGGGAGAATCAGGCTATGTAAGGAGCAGATCGCTGCATTTTCCCGCATGTTAGAGCAGTGACCCCATATGCACTTCAGGGGGTCCACGAGTGGGCAGCCGTCATAAGCGGCCATCATCGGCACTTGGTGACAATGCTTGTCCTTGCTCATTTATGGAGGGGGTTACGTAATACCGCGGTGTAGGTAACACTCGGCACCTCTGCAGTCAGGACCTCCGGTTACAGAAGCAGCATCATTATTTGGCACGTTTCCTATTGGGGTCTCAGACATTGAAGCTGTTATGAGGTGTGCGAAAATGTGCACGACCTCCACTGACAAGTTCTGGAGATTCCATCAGGCACACGTTACAAATGAATGGAGGAACGTGGGGAAGATTTCTCTCTACAACCAGCATATTAGTGAAATCAGGGTATTATAATCCGAACCATCAGCCTCACTGGACTTTGTATTAGCGTACGGCTTATTACAGAGCAGCGGGTCCTGGGAAACCAAAATATGCCAGGTCTGATATTGTTAGAAAACCCCCCCAAAAAATTCAGGCCTAAAAAATAACTTTTATTGATTCCTATTAAAAATTCTCAAAAAGTATCAAAGGATTAATACCAAAGTGGTGAGAGGATCAGACAGAAAAAAATGTGTTATACAGGTCCAAAAATGCCTTAATTACAAAAGGATATAACCTAGGGAAATAGAGATGATACTAACTATTCTCCCTACCTTGCACCCTAGGGGGAGACGAAATGGCGCCCCCGCTCCACGTCAACTAGCCTATCTGACCCTTAAGGGAATCCCTCTCTAAGTCAACACCAACATCATAAACAAAAGTGCTTAAGTGATTATTAAAGAACCTCGTTCCTTTCTGTTTGCTCAGTGAGCGTTCAGTAAACAGTCAGTATTATAATCCTTGTTTGCGTTCTAGGAGAATGTGCCTCCCCCGGATACATGAACTCACAGATCTAAAGGTACCGTCACATTAAGCGACGCTGCAGCGATAGCGACAACGATGTCGATCGCTGCAGCGTCGCTGTTTGATCGCTGGAGAGCTGTCACACAGACCGCTCTCCAGCGACCAACGATGCCGAGGTCCCCGGGTAACCAGGGTAAACATCGGGTTGCTAAGCGCAGGGCCGCGCTTAGTAACCCGATGTTTACCCTGGTTACCAGCTTAAAAGTAAAAAAAACAAACAGTACATACTCACCTGCGCGTCTCCCAGCCTCTGCTTCCTGACACTGACTGAGCTCCGGCCCTAACAGCACAGCGGTGACGTCACCGCTGTGCTTTCACTTTCTCTTTAGGGCCGGATCTCGGTCAGAGCAGGAAGCAGACGCTGGGAGACGCGCAGGTGAGCATGTACTGTTTGTTTTTTTTACTTTTACGCTGGTAACCAGGGTAAACATCGGGTTACTAAGCGCGGCCCTGCGCTTAGTAACCCGATGTTTACCCTGGTTACCAGTGTAAAACATCGCTGGTATCGTTGCTTTTGGTGTCAAACACAACGATACACAGCGATCGGACGACCAAATAAAGTTCTGGACTTTATTCAGCGACCAGCGACATCACAGCAGGATCCTGATCGCTGCTGCGTGTCAAACTAAACGATATCGCTAGCGAGGACGCTGCAACGTCACGGATCGCTAGCGATATCGTTTAGTGTGACGGTACCTTTAATAAATTAGTCAAGTGCCCAAGTAGTATTGACATATTATGTGTCACGATCCATTGTGGCAGCTTTGGTTCCACTCTGTTTTAAATACAGCTTTTTTACTTTCAGGCCAGCAGGGGTTAATGTCAGTTTCCCTTCCTGGCAATCTATTGCAACTGCAGAATTGCTGGGTCCTGGGACGAGGTTCTTGACGGTGCTATATCGATTATATATATTATGATGCTTTCCCCGAGCCATAGGAAGGTAGGCCGCGAACTCCTCTCTGTACCATGCACTGACACGCTGGCTCTCTTTCAGGATTTCTTAGGATCTGGAGACCCAAAAGAGACTAAGACTCTGATCACCAAGCAGGCGGACTGGGCCCGCAATATCCGGGAGCCAAAAGCGGCAGCCGAGATGTATCTGTCAGCTGGAGAGCACATGAAGGCCATCGAGCTGAGCGGGGACCACGGCTGGGTGGAGATGTAAGACCAATAGTAGCCAGCAGAATTCTGAATACAGCACTGGGTCAACACAGGATCAGTAATGTAATGTATGTACACAGTGACTGCACCAGCAGAATAGTGAGTGCAGCTCTGGGGTATAATACAGGATGTAACTCAGGATCAGTAATGTATATACACAGTGACTGCACCAGCAGAATAGTGAGTGCAGCTCTGGGGTATAATACAGGATGTAACTCAGGATCAGTAATGTAATGTATGTACACAGTGACTGCACCAGCAGAATAGTGAGTGCAGCTCTGGGGTATAATACAGGAGGTAACTCAGGATCAGTAATGTAATGTATGTACACAGTGACTGCACCAGCAGAATAGTGAGTGCAGCTCTGGAGGATAATACAGGATGTAACTCAGGATCAGTAATATAATGTATGTACACAGTGACTGCACCAGCAGAATAGTGAGTGCAGCTCTGGGGTATAATACAGGATGTGTGACATCTAGGACACTCCTCAGGCCTATGCTGGTCCTGGATGTTATTATATCCATGTTTCTGGTGGGGATACTGTCCAGTTTAGCAGATGGACCTCTCGGTACTGACAGGCTGCGCTCACATCCCCAGTACTGAGGTGTCAGGATCACCTGATTATTGGGCACATGGGCTGGGAATGGCTTTAGTTTCCGGCCTTCCACCTCTCCGGCCCTGAAGCCGTCACCCTCTGACCAGCCCTTGCGCGATGCGTCCTGTGAGAGGCTCCTAGTAGAGAATAGCCGGACCCCATTGTTCAGCTGTTCCCTCCTCGGTTATCTTTAGCCTTTTGTTTTGCTTTATACCTGAAAAACAAGTGGAAATAAAAGCCGAGCAGGAAGAGGGTTATTTGCAGCTGGACGCGATTTCCTGACCCGTCTCGTCCCTTCGCTCATCTTTTCCACTTCCAGGAGGAAATGTTTCCTTATGTTCCAGGTCCGGGCTCCGCTCACATCACGTTTATGGTCTGTGCCGGGAACATAAAGACTTTTTCAAGCAACTGAAGGTGTAAAGGTTTTACTGAAAGATCTGAAAACTTGGATCATTTTCAAAGGACTTTATCATCCTTCCCCCCAAAATCAGATCCTGGCAGCCCCAGTGATCAGCAGCGGTCAGCTGTGATCTCTACGGCTTTCCATGCAGCGCCACCACTAGAAACATTAACTCCTTACAGACATATGACCCCCGAGTATGTCATATGCCGGCTTCCTGAGTTTGATGCGGGCCCACACGCCGAGCCCGCAAATATTAAGCCGTCACACAGCTCCATATCCCCAAAAATGAAAAAGTTACGGCTCTCGGAAAATTGCGACATAAGCAACATTTTTATTTATTTATTTATTTTTGCAAATTTCAGATTTTTTTCACCAGTTAAAATAAAAATAATGCATGTTTGGTATCTGCGCACTTGTACTGACCTGGAGAATCCTATTCCTAGGTCATTTTTACCATAAAATAAAAGCTTTAAATGGAGAAAAAAAAAATTGCTGAATTGCTTTTTTTTTTTCTATTTTGCTGCACTTGGAAATTGTTTCCGATTTCCAGTACATTATATGATGATAAAATGGGTGCTGTCCTTCAAAAGTACATCTCGAGCCGCAAAAAACAAGCCCTCGTGTCGTTATAAAGGGTTAATTATTCCATGGAGCCCATAGAATCCAGTCAGCTTTATGGGTGGTCTCTGGAGACGAGGTGTTTGAAGCCACTTGGTAGCTTCTTCTACTCGGTCCACCTGCCATGTACAAAGCTGTGTTACCCATCAGCGCCCCACGATCACGTCACGGGCGCACCGAGAGGCACGGGGAAGGGTTGTAAAAAATCTGAACAAAAGTATCAAAAGTAGGAACATTTCCTGGTAGCAGAAGAGCAGCGAGGGGAGCGGAGTCCGAAACCAGGTCCCTCATCATCGTCCCCCGCAGAGACGCTCCAGCTCCGGAGATGATCCTCACATTGGATTTTCTGTTTGCATTCTCTCCATAGCTTCACACGTGCATGTAGTTATGTAGCAGTATGTAGTGTGCGTGTGCATGTAGTTATGTAGCGCTACGTAGTGTACATATACATGTAGTTATGTAGCGCTACGTAGTGTACGTGTGCATGTAGTTATGTAGCGGTACCTAGTGTACGTGTGCATGTAGTTATGTAGCGCTACGTAGTGTACGTGTGCATGTAGTTATGTAGCGGTACGTAGTGTACGTGTGCATGTAGTTATGTAGCGGTACGTAGTGTATGTGTGCATGTAGTTATGTAGCGCTTCGTAGTGTACGTGTGCATGTAGTTATGTAGCGGTGTGTAGTGTGCGTGTGCATGTAGTTATGTAGCGGTACGTAGTGTATGTGTGCATGTAGTTATGTAGCGGTACGTAGTGTGCGTGTGCATGTAGTTATGTAGCGGTGCATAGTGTGCGTGTACATGTAGTTATGTAGCGCTACGTAGTGTACGTATACATGTAGTTATGTAGCGCTACGTAGTGTACGTATACATGTAGTTATGTAGCGCTACGTAGTGTACGTGTGCATGTAGTTATGTAGCGGTACGTAGTGTACGTGTGCATGTAGTTATGTAGCGGTACGTAGTGTATGTGTGCATGTAGTTATGTAGCAGTATGTAGTGTACGTGTGCATGTAGTTATGTAGCGGTGTGTAGTGTGCGTGTGCATGTAGTTATGTAGCGCTACGTAGTGTACGTATACATGTAGTTATGTAGCGGTACGTAGTGTATGTGTGCATGTAGTTATGTAGCGCTTCGTAGTGTACGTGTGCATGTAGTTATGTAGCGGTACGTAGTGTACGTGTGCATGTAGTTATGTAGCGGTACGTAGTGTACGTGTGCATGTAGTTATGTAGCGCTACGTAGTGTACGTATACATGTAGTTATGTAGCGCTTCGTAGTGTACGTGTGCATGTAGTTATGTAGTGGTGTGTAGTGTGCGTGTGCATGTAGTTATGTAGCGGTACGTAGTGTGCGTGTGCATGTAGTTATGTAGCGGTGTATAGTGTGTGCATGTAGTTATGTAGCGGTGTATAGTGTGTGTGTGCATGTAGTTATGTAGCGCTATGTAGTGTACGTGTACATGTAGTTATGTAGCGGTGTGTAGTGTGCGTGTGCATGTAGTTATGTAGCGGTACGTAGTGTGCGTGTGCATGTAGTTATGTAGCGGTGTATAGTGTGTGTGCATGTAGTTATGTAGCGGTGTATAGTGTGTGTGTACATGTAGTTATGTAGCGGTACGTAGTGTACGTGTACATGTAGTTATGTAGCGCTATGTAGTGTACATGTGCATGTAGTTATGTAGCAGTATGTAGTGTGCGTGTGCATGTAGTTATGTAGCGGTGCATAGTGTGCGTGTGCATGTAGTTATGTAGCGCTACGTAGTGTACGTATACATGTAGTTATGTAGCGCTACGTAGTGTACGTGTGCATGTAGTTATGTAGCGGTACGTAGTGTACGTGTGCATGTAGTTATGTAGCGGTACGTAGTGTATGTGTGCATGTAGTTATGTAGCGCTTCGTAGTGTATGTGTGCATGTAGTTATGTAGCGCTTCGTAGTGTACGTGTACATGTAGTTATGTACCGGTACGTAGTGTGCGTGTGCATGTAGTTATGTAGCGGTGTATAGTGTGTGTGTGCATGTAGTTATGTAGCGCTATGTAGTGTACGTGTACATGTAGTTATGTAGCGGTGTGTAGTGTGCGTGTGCATGTAGTTATGTAGCGCTACGTAGTGTACGTATACATGTAGTTATGTAGCGCTACGTAGTGTACGTGTGCATGTAGTTATGTAGCGGTACGTAGTGTACGTGTGCATGTAGTTATGTAGCGCTTCGTAGTGTACGTGTGCATGTAGTTATGTAGCGGTACGTAGTGTATGTGTGCATGTAGTTATGTAGCGCTTCGTAGTGTACGTGTGCATGTAGTTATGTAGCGCTATGTAGTGTACGTGTACATGTAGTTATGTACCGGTACGTAGTGTGCGTGTGCATGTAGTTATGTAGCGGTGTATAGTGTGTGTGCATGTAGTTATGTAGCGGTGTATAGTGTGTGTGTGCATGTAGTTATGTAGCGCTATGTAGTGTACGTGTACATGTAGTTATGTAGCGGTGTGTAGTGTGCGTGTGCATGTAGTTATGTAGCGCTACGTAGTGTACGTATACATGTAGTTATGTAGCGCTACGTAGTGTACGTGTGCATGTAGTTATGTAGCGGTACGTAGTGTACGTGTGCATGTAGTTATGTAGCGGTACGTAGTGTATGTGTGCATGTAGTTATGTAGCGCTTCGTAGTGTACGTGTGCATGTAGTTATGTAGCGCTATGTAGTGTGCGTGTGCATGTAGTTATGTAGCGGTACGTAGTGTGCGTGTGCATGTAGTTATGTAGCGGTGTATAGTGTGTGTGCATGTAGTTATGTAGCGCTATGTAGTGTACATGTGCATGTAGTTATGTAGCGGTACGTAGTGTACGTGTGCATGTAGTTATGTAGCGCTACGTAGTGTACGTGTGCATGTAGTTATGTAGCGCTATGTAGTGTACGTGTGCATGTAGTTATGTAGCGCTACGTAGTGTACGTGTGCATGTAGTTATGTAGCGGTGTATAGTGTGTGTGTACATGTAGTTATGTAGCGCTACGTAGTGTACGTGTGCATGTAGTTATGTAGCGGTACGTAGTGTATGTGTGCATGTAGTTATGTAGCGCTATGTAGTGTACGTGTACATGTAGTTATGTAGCGCTACGTAGTGTACGTGTACATGTAGTTATGTAGCGGTGTATAGTGTGTGTGTACATGTAGTTATGTAGCGCTATGTAGTGTTCATGTACATGTAGTTATGTAGCGCTATGTAGTGTACATGTGCATGTAGTTATGTAGCGCTACGTAGTGTACGTGTACATGTAGTTATGTAGCGGTGTATAGTGTGTGTGTACATGTAGTTATGTAGCGCTATGTAGTGTTCATGTACATGTAGTTATGTAGTGCTATGTAGTGTACGTTTACATGTAGTTATGTAGCGGTACGTAGTGTTCATGTACATGTAGTTATGTAGCGCTATGTAGTGTTCATGTACATGTAGTTATGTAGCGCTATGTAGTGTACGTTTACATGTAGTTATGTAGCGCTATGTTTCCCTCTCCCATCGAGCTGCATTATTTCGGTGGGTTTTCTGTCCCGGAGCGGTGTCTATCATACATGTATCATACATACATCCAGTACTTAGTGCAGGTTGCCGCTCATATCCACAGCTGATGTTTTTACTTTTGGGCAGATGCTCTAGAGCCGATGTGAATTGTCGCATCTCGCCCGCAGGCTGATAGACATAGCGAGGAAGCTGGAC